>NC_060130.1:521189336-521814336 GCF_021461395.2 Schistocerca americana | reverse complement strand
ACCAGCGGCGCCCAGTTCGCCAACAGGCGGCATTTTCACCCCCTGTATGAGGTGCGACAATCACAGCACTACTTACGTCCGCCAGGTCATGTGCCCGCAACGAGACCGTGCGTATTCCTCCGCCTCTACAGTATTTATGCCGTCACACAGCCACAACCAGCCAGTTCGGTTTTCGCCATCGAACCAGTCGTAGAAGCAGTAGTTCAGTCCCAGCCACCAAATCTGTAGGACTGAGCCACTGAACCAAGATGCAGTTCAGCCGTCGATCCAGGACCACTTCATCTGTGCCGTCCTCCACAGCAAACAACCAGTTTACTGCGAACCAACGCCTCAACAGCCTTGGCACCTGAGAACTCCAGCCTCGGCCTAGTTCTCCATCTTCAACAGCACCCGAACCAAGTTACAGTCCAGTCGCCAATCAAAGACCACTTCCCTGCACCGTCCTTCAGAGCTGCAAGCCGGTTCATTATGAGCCTTCGTCTCATCGACCATTGGCCTCTGAGGACTCCTGCCCCGGATTTCTCCTCCATCTACACCAGCACCGTCCTCCTCTGCTGCCAGCCAGTCTACCCCGAGTTTTTGCCTCATTTACCATGGCCTCTAAGCGCTCCGACCTTTGGACTTGGTATCAAACTATCATAGAATTTATTATTGTGAACGTCGGACAGCATTCCAGCTTGTCGCCTTTCCGCGCATAAACATTATACTGCAACACAAGGTGATTGTACTTCATCACGGACGCCTAGTTAAGAAGTGTCACTGATTAATAAAACTTTCAGACAGTAGCAGTGCATATACACTAACGGTAAAAATTCGCAGTACCAAGAGGGAGTTGTGCGACATGAACGAAAGTTGGTAGCCATGTTTCTACATCTGTAAGATGATTTCTATTCACATTTCACACCTGTCGCAAAAGAGTGGATGCAAGTCACATTTGTTTTAAATACACGCTGTAACGGTCATGAGTGTTAACTACCTTTGAGATTGCACTTGGTGAGTTGCCGTTAGTCTAGAATGCCTTTAAGGCGACGAAGACGTCATTATCAACACCGCACTGAGATTGAACTAACTCGTGTAATAGGGCCACGAGAAGCTGGGTGTCCCTCCTACTATATCGCAGAAAGACTTGGCAGGAATGTAGCCACTGTACATAATTTCTGCCACTGGTAGTCACGCGAATGTAGCCGGCCGCGATGCCCGAGCGGTTCTAGGCGCTTCAGTCCGGAACCGCGCGACTGCTACCGTCGCAGGTTCGAATCCTGCCTCGGGCATGAATGTGTGTGGTGTCCTTAGGTTAGTTAGGTTTAAGTAGTTCTAAGTTCTAAGTTTCGCAGATGTTAAGTCCCATAGTGGTCAGAGCCATTTGAACCACGCGACTGTACGGTCGCAAGAAGACCGGACTCCAGATGGCCACGTGGCACTACCGAGAGGGGAGACCATTGTGTTCGGCGTATGGCTCTGGCACATCGTACTGCATCTGCAGCAGCAATTTGAGGAGTAGTTGACACCACTAACAGTCACAAATCGGTTACTTCAAGGGCAGCTCCGAGCCAGACCCCCGTAGTGTGTCCACTGACCCCAGATCGCCAAAGTTAGCGACTTCAGTGATGTCACACGAGAGCTCAATTGGGGGGGGGGGGGGGAGGCAGGGTCGAGGTCTTTTGTATTTTCTGATGAAAGCTGGTTCTGTCTCGGTGCCAGTGATGGCCGTCTGTCGGTTACAAGGAAGCCAGTTGGGGTCCTGCAACCAACCTGTCAGCGTGCTAGACACACTGGACCTACACCTGAAGGTATGGTCTCGGGTGCGATTTAATATGACAGCAGGAGCACTCTCGTGGTTGTCCCACGCATCCTGACTGCAAATGTGTACGTCAGTCTGGCGATTCGACCTGTTGTTCCGCCACTCATTAACAGCATTCTAGGGGGTGATTTGCAACAGGGTAACGCTCGCGATTTTTTTTTTTCGTCAGTGTGTATTTAGAAGTTCCTTTTTGTGTTTTTCAATAACTAAATCAAGGGCAGCTCACGTGGTTACTTCAGGATATTAACTTACGCATTCTGCACAGAGTGTCAACATGTTGCCTTGGTATGCTTGATCGCCAAAGCGTTCTGCTGTTGTCATCCAACATGCTGTACAGAGTTCCGACATATTGCCTTGGCCTGCTCGATCGCCATATAAGTCTTCATTCGAGCATAGATGGGACGTCATCGGACGACAACTTCAGCGTCATGCACAAGCAGCACCAACCCTCCCTATATTGACAGACCAAGTGTAACAGGCATGGAGCTCCATCCCACAAAGAGACATCCGACACCTATACAACACAATGCATGCACGTTTGCACGCTTGTATTCAGCATTCTGGCGGTTACACCAGTTATTGAGTAACAGCATTTTACATTTGCAATGACTTATCTCCCGCATACCTTAACCCGTCAACTTGTTATGTTTTTCAGACAAATGTTTATTACATAAGTGATAGTTTATTAGATACATGTATTCCCGAAATTTCATTACTCTACATTAATTGTTTCTTTGGTGTTGAGATTTTTTCCGTCAGTGTATCTACATCTACATCTACATGGATAGTCTGCAAATCACATTTAATTGCCTGGCTGAGGGTTCATCGAACCACCTTCACATTTCTCTATTATTCCAACTCGTATAGCGCGTGGAAAGAACGAAGACCTATATCTTTCCGTACGAGCTCTGATTTCCCTTATTTTATCTTGTTGATCGTTCCTCCCTATGTAGGTCGGCGTTAAAATATTTTCGCATTCGGAGGAGAAAGTTGGTGATTGGAATTTCGTGAGAAGATTCCGGCGCAACGAAAAACGCCATTCTTTTAATGATGTCCAGCCCAGATCCTGTATCATTTCTGCGACACTCTCCCATATTCCGCGATAATACAAAATATGCTGCCTTCCTTTGAACTTTTTGACGTACTCCGTATTTCCTATCTGGTAAGGATCCCACACCGCGCAGCAATATTCTAAAAGAGGACGGACAAGCGTAGTGTAGGCAGTCTCCATAATATGTCTGTTACATCTTCTAAGTGTCCTGCCAATAAAACGCAGTTTTTGGTTAGCCTTCCTCACAACATTTTCTATGTCTTCCTTCCAATTTGGCCGCGGTGGTCTTGCGGTTCTAGGCGCTCAGTCCGGAACCGCGCGACTGCTACGGTCGCAGGTTCGAATCCTGCCTCGGGCATGGATGTGTGTGATGTCCTTAGGTTGGTTAGGTTTAAGTAGTTCTAAGTTCTAGGGGACTGATGACCATCGATGTTAAGTCCCATAGTGCTCAGAGCCATTTTAGCCTTCCAATTTAAGTTGCTCGTAATTGTAATACCTAGGTATTTAGTTGAATTTACAGCTTTTATATTAGACTGATTTATCGTGTAACAGAAGTTTAACGAGTTCCTTTTAGCACTCATGTGGAAGACCTCACACTTTTCGTTATTTAGGGTCAACTGCCACTTTACGCACCATTCCGATATTTCTTCTAAATCGTTTTGCAGTTTGTTTTGGAATTCTGATGACTTTATTAGTCGATAAACGACAGTGTCATCTGCAAACAACCGAAGACGGCTGCTCAGGTTGTCTCCAAAATCGTTAATATAGATAAGGAACAGCAAAGGGCCTAAACCGCTACCTTGGGGAACGCCAGAAATCACTTCTGTTTTACTCGATGACTTTCCGTCATTTACTACGAACTGTGACCTCTCTGACAGGAAATCACAAATCCAGTCACATAACTGAGACGATATTCCATAAGCACGCAGTTTCACTACGAGCCGCTTGTGTCGCACAGTGTCAAAAGCCTTCCGGAAACCCAGAAATACGGAATCGATCTGAAATCCCTTGTCAGTAGCACTCAACACTTCATGTCAATAAAGAGCTAGTTGTGTTTCACAGGAACAATGTTTTCTAAACCCATGTTGACTGTGTGTCAATAGTCCATTTCCTTCGAGATAATTCATAATATTCGAACACAATATATGTTCTAAAATCCTGCCGCATATCGACGTTAACGATATGGGCCTGTAATTTTTGGATTACTCCTACTACCTTTCTTGAATATTGGTGTGACCTGTGCAACTTTCCAGTCTTCGGGTACGGATCTTTCGTCGAGCGAACGATTGTATATGATTGTTAAGTATGGAGCTAATGCGTCAGCATAATGCGGAAGGAACCTAATTGGTATACAGTCTGGACCAGAAGACTTGCTTTTATTAAATGATTAAGTTGCTTCACTACTCCGAGGATATTTACTTCTACGTTACTCATGTTGGCAGCTGTTCTCGATTCGAATTCTGGAATATTTACTTCGTCTTCTTTTGTGAAGGCATTTCGGAAGGCTGAGTTTAGTAACTCTGCCTTGGAAGCACTGTCTTCGATAGTATCTCCATTGCTATCGTGCAGAGAAGGCATAGATTGTTTCTTGCCGCTAACGTACTTCACATAAGACCGGAATCTCTTTGGATTTTCTGCCAGGTTTCGAGACAAAGTTTCGTTGTGGAAACTGTTATAGACATCTCGCATTGAAGTCCGAGCTAACTTTCGAGCTTCTGCAAAAGATCGCCAATCTTGGGGATTTTGCGTCTGTTTAAATTTGGCATGTTCGTTTCGTTGTTTCTGCAACAGTGTTCTAACCCGTTTTGTGTGCCAAGGAGCATCAGCTCCATCGTTTGTTAATTTATTTGGTGTAAATCTCTCAATTGCTGCCGATACTGCCGCGCGGGATTAGCCGAGCGGTGTAAGGCGCTGCAGTCATGGACTGTGCGGCTGCTCCCGGCGGAGGTTCGAGTCCTCCCTCGGGCATGTGTGTGTGTGTTTGTCCTTAGGATAATTTAGGTTAAGTAGTGTGTAAGCTTGGGGACTGATGACCTTAGCAGTTACGTCCCGTAAGATTTCACACACATTTGAACATTTTTTTGCTGCCGATACTATTTCTTTGAATTTAAGCCACATCTGGTCTACACTTATATTATTAATTTGGAATGAGTGGAGATTGTCTCTCAGGAAGATGTCAAGTGAATTTTTATCTGCTTTTTTGAATAGGTATATTTTTCGCTTCTTTTTCGGGGATTTGGGGATTACAATATTCAATCTCGCTACGACAGTCCTGTGTTCATTAATCCCTGAATCGGTTTTGATGCTCGTTATTGCTAAGAGGTCAAGTGCGTTTTCACAACCGTTTACTACTCGCGTGGGCTCATGAACTAACTGCTCAAAATAATTCTCAGAGAATGCGTTTAGCACAATTTCGGATGATTTTATGCGTACCTCCAGAATTAAACATGTATTTTCGCCAACATATCGACGGTAAATTAAAGTCACCACAAACTATTATAGTATGAGTCGGGTACGTGTTTGAAATCAAAAGCAACTGTATCATCTGAATTGGGAGGTCGGTAAAAGGATCCAATTATTATTTTATTCCTCTGCCCATACTAACTCACAGGAAGTACATACTTAAATTTCGCGACAAGTTAAACTACTTCTGACAGCAACAAACACGCCACCGCCAACCGTGTTTAGCCTATCCTTTCGGAACACCGTTAGGTTCTTCGCAAAAATTTCGGCTGAGCTTATACCCGGTTTTAGCCAGCTTTCAGTGCCTATAAAGATTTGAGTATCAGTGATTTCTATATGCGCTTGTAGCTTTGGTACTTTCCCAACACAGCTACAACAATTTACAACTGTTATACCAATGGTTCCTGTATCTACGTTTTTCCTGTGATCAGCCTGCACCCTTTGTGACTGAAGCCCTTCTTGTGTTTTCCCGAGTCCCTCTAACCTAAAAAAACCGCCCAGTCCACACCACACAGTCCCTGCTACCCGTGTAGCCGCCTCCTGCACACAGTGGACACCTGACCTATTCAACGGAACCCGAAACCCAACCACCTTTTGGCGCAAGTCGAGGAATCTGCAGCCTACACGGTCGCAGAACCGTCTGAGCCTCTGATTCAGACCCTCCACTCGGCTCTGTAACAGAGATCCGCAATCGGTCCTGTCGACTATGCTGCAAATGGTCAGCTCTGCTTTCATCTTGCAAGCAAGACTGGCAGCCTTTACCACTTCCGTTAGTCGCTCGAAACCAGAGAGAATCTCTTCTGACACAAAGTGACACACATCATTAGTACCGACGTGAGCCATCACCTGCAGTTGGCTGCACCCTGTGTATATTTAGAAGTTCCTTCTTGTGTTTTTCAATAACTTAATCAAGGGCAGCTCACATGTTTATTTCAGTATTTTTACTTACGCTATTCCTAGTAAAAAAGTATAGCGTTACTTATCTATTTGGAAGCTTGTTCTTTCTATGTGCACCCAGCCTCCGTCAGAAAGCCACCACGTATAGTACCAACTGCATAGTAAGGAGAGACGGTATAACAGTATGGTCTTTTTTTCATTATTAGGATGTGGTCCTCTTATGGCACTCAAGGAAAAGGTTAATTGCGGAACGATAATTATGTTCATATTTTGTAGTACTGTGTACTGTATTGCGTACAGTATAAGAATAGTTCAGAGACAGACAGAGCATGACAGTGCACCTTGTCAAAAAGTAGAATCTGTAAAACAATGGTTTGTGAGCAATAACTCTCCTAAAGTGCACTAGCCTGTCCAGACACCTGACCTGAATTCAATGGAAAACTTTGGGATGAGTTAGAATGTCGACTTCCCACGAGATCTCAGCGTCAAACATCATTACCTTCTCTGATTTTTGCTCTTGAGGAAGAGTGGGCTGTCGTTTCTCAACAAACATTCAGACACCTCTCTGAAAATGTTCCCAGCAGAGTTCAAGTTATAAAGGCGACGGGCAGACATACCATGTATATACGTCCAATACACACACGGACGTCATCATAATCTTGGTCAGCCATTTTTCATCCACTGCTGGATATAGGCCTCTTCCAGACTTCTCCATAGGTTGCCATCTTCCGCTCCCAGATACAAGTTTGACTTAAATTTTTCGTCATGTCGTCAATACATCTTCCTTTAGGTCGTCCCCTAGGAATCTCCTTAGTCTGTCTCCTATAATTTGCTGTTGCTATAAGCCAAACCAATCTCCATTACAGTATCCTCAACTCATGTGTTTTCTATTCTCTGTTTGTCTGTTTTGCTATCTCTTTTTGTTATGCCCAAAGCAACAGGTAATTACAGTACCATTTGTAACGTAGTTGATCAGAGGCGGTAAGAACTAGTTGTCGGAAGAGTAGTTATTTGATTAGGACTGCAGTCCATGGATTGCTTGTACGTGCAGTAATTGCAATGCCAGAGACCACCGTAAGCACAGAGACGGGCGCAAGCATCAGCAAAATTACCGGAAAACATTCCGATCAGCACAATAGTTGGGACATGCCCTTTGTCGACAGAATTTGGGGGTACAATGGTTCTGCCCAAATATGAGCTTAGCGAAGCACTCTGGAAAGCTACCAGTTCACGATGAATTATTTGATGCTCATTGGCTAGAGTGTTTCCTGTGACGTTACTGTAGTTTTTCTGGTCATTACTACCTAAAATTAAGTTACGAGTAATTCCGCTAAGAGGCAGCATCAGCTAATAGTTATTAGCTATAGAAGGTGCTAAACTAATGAGAACGCCCATGTGTGGCGTATGTTTCAGGTCCACGGTTCGGATTCTGGAGAATCACTGAGTGCAATAGGATTGCTACACGGCAGTGATCAGTAATGTTAGCAATGTGACTTTTAAACCTTCTGCCGTGGATCAAAGCGAGGCTGGCGACCGCTATCAATAACTGCTTTGCTACCATATAGTGTAGACAGTCGATCTAGGCCCACGGAATAACAGTTCCTTCACCGACAGATGTGCAATCAAAGCGTGTAAGGTTTGACTGTAGTAAGCAGGCTCAAGTGGATGTAGGATGCAATAGTTCTGCAGATATGAGAACAATTGCACATGACAGTCTAGCGTGGACAGCTGCTTCAAACCAGTCTTCGGAATGAAGACCGCAACAACAGTGGGACAACAGGCGTCGCAAAGACCTGGAACGTGTGACCGTGGCACGCGCGCTCTTTCGCGATTTCGCGCAGCTAGTAAAGGAAGGAGATGCTTCTTACACACCATTAAAAGTCATAATAGCGCCCCAAGGCCTTAAGAGAGAAAGACAACATTATATATTTATGCGTCTTTCTATTAACATATCGTAATGCAGGTTGTTGTATATCAGCAGCAGGCCACATATGTCAGCTGCCAGCCCGACGTTTCTACCGTACGGAGTTGGCTACCCGTCGCAAGCAAGTGTCTCTCCTCCGGCGATTGTTTATTCATACAAGACGGGCATCACATGCCACGACACCATGCTGTATACAAACAGTATGTTTATACGCCGTTTGTTCCAGGCTCCACCAGGGGGCACCAGCTACACTCCCAAACAGCGCGAACCACGAAACAGGTAGCGCTGCTATGAAAGAACAAACGCAGTCCGTTTATCACGTGAGCGGAGACGTACTTCCATCTGTTGAGTACATAAGTCCAGGCACAGCCTGCAGCAGACATCCGAGCACTGCAAGCCTTCCTCCCCTCGAGAATAGCAACTGCCTGGGCTGCTCTAAGGGTTGAAATTCCATAGGGAAACGCTTGCAGCCGACGGATCGCGCAGTGTGCAGGGGCATTGTCATGGACCAGCATCAATTCTCCAGTCGTGTGCAACTCTGGCCGAACCCGCCGGATACCCTGTAGCAATCGGCTCAAAGCGGACTGGTAAATTCCAGCATTAATGGTTTGACCTGCAGGAACAAATTCCTTGTGGATGATGTCGCTGTTGTCGAAGAAGGCGATCAACAGTGTTTTCACCTTTTAATTTTTGCAGAGGGCTTTTCTTTGTCTTGGAGAGGAAGGTGAACACCATGACATCGATTCCCGTTTTGATTCCGGATCGAACTGGTAGCTCCAGGACTCATCTCCCGCTACGGTGGCGTTCAGATCCCGATCGCACATGGAAATGAAATCACCAGAAGTTTCCATCCGTTTTGTTTCCTGCTCGTCTGTAAGCTTGTGCGGCACAAATCGGGAGCAGATCTTCCGCTTACTCAAATCATCAAATGGTACAAATGGCTCTGAGCAATATGGGACTTAACATCTGTGGTCATCAGTCCCCTAGAACTTAGAACCACTTAAACCTAACTAACCTAAGGACATCACACACATCCACGCCCGAGGCAGGATTCGAACCTGCGACCGTAGCGGTCACGCCGTTCCAGACTGAAGCGCCTAGAACCGCACGGCCACACCGGCCGGCACTCAAATCATCGCGGACGATGTTGTGCACCCTGTCCTTGCTAATGCCCAATTCCTCCGCAATCAATCAGAGTGTCCGTCGCCGATCTTGTTCCAGCATTTGTCGCACCTTCTCGATCTGTTCTGGGGTCCTGCTTGTCGATGGCCGACCTGAACGTCGCTCAACCTCAGTTGTTTCCTTCCTTTCACGGAAGCGTTTAAATCATTCGTAAACACATTTTCTGCTCACGGCTTCCTTCCCGTACACCTGCACCAACATTCCATGTGTCTCCATTGCAGTCTTCAAATGGCTCTGAGCACTATGGGACTTAACTTCTGAGGTTATCAGTCCCCTAGAACTTAGAACTACTTAAACCTAACTAACGTAAGGACATCACACACATCCATGCCCGAGGCAGGATTCGAACCTGCGACCGTAGCGGTCGCGCGGTTCCAGACTGTAGCGCCTAGAACCGCTCGGCCACTCTGGTCGGCTTGCAGTCTTCCCCAATTTGTAGTAGAACTTATGTTTACCCGTGGCTTCATTGCGCTGTGACACTTCCTCTCACGCTGACTACGTTCAATTGGTCACAGTCTGTTTACACAGCCAGTCACATGCAGCGCATGCTGTGTATCGATTCTCCTCAAATCTCTGAAGCCTCTTGCGCGTGCACACACACATGCGCCAAGTTACCGTTCCGATATGACACCATTCACCGAACTTTTTAGACACATCACGTATAAGCACAGAGGACAAAAAAATTAGTCACCTCCCAGAAGCCATCGAGGTAACACCGTGTAGCACAACCTCTTGCATTCATAGGGGCCTCAATTCGGGAAGGAAGGAAGTCCACAAGTTTCTTCATATTCAGCTAAAGCCACTCATTGGCGATTATATCCTGCGGAGCTACGAAACTGCAGTGATGTTAATTACTACCTTTCATTCCGTATTCCAAATGCAGGCCGGAGTGGCTGAGCAGTTCCAGGCGCTTCAGTCTGGAACCGCGCGACCGCTACTGTCGCAGGTTCGAATCCTGCCTCGGGCATGGATGCGTGTGATGTCCTTAGGTTAGTTAAGTTTAAGTAGTTCTAAGTTCTAGGGGACTGATGACTTCAGATGTTAAGTCCCATAGTGCTCAGAGCCATTTTTTTATTCCAAATAGTAACGCAAATTTTGTATTGGATTAAGATTGGGTAATTTAACGGGTCAGTCGAGGTACGACAGGATGCATGGGTGTTCGTCAGACCAGGAACGCACGCATATGACTCTGTGGACACGGCTGATGTCAATTTGGAAGAGTAGCGTGTGCAAAGTACACTCACCATGAAGATGTAATAGAAATTCCAGCACTTTATCACCAAGAATATTGAAATAAACATCCATGTTCATGTTCACGGTAACCTGAACACTTGGGCCCAAGTAATGGTACGAAAAACACCCCAAAAACTTCACAGAACCACCTTCGACCTGAACTGTATCCTCCACACATTGCGGGTTAATCACCTCACTGAACCATTTGAGCACTCGACGCCTTGCATCATTTGAAAAGAAGCAAATTCCCTGAACCACACAACACGCCTCTAGTTAGCTAGTACCTCCTGTAGTTTCTCTGTTGTTCTGCCAACTGAAGACGTGCAACTTTATCTGCTACTGTAAGCAATGTCCTACTGCGAGACAACCGACTCTAAATGTCCATAGCATGCAGTTCCCTTCACAATGTCCGCTCGGGCACTTGTTAAGAACGTCCTGCATTCACTCACGGGAGCAATTCCTGTCAGGCTGGAGACCAGTTGCCACTGACAAGTCCTGACACATGTCTCCGGTTGTAGTATCGTACAGTATCGATATCACACCAGGCAGCACGCACCTCGAGGCTGGCAGCAAAGTAAGTGACTGTCCCGCAAATCGCGGCCGGTTCGGGCACGCACCTTCCGCTGTACGCGCACGTGGCGACGCCACCGAGCCGGCACAAGACGCCACAACGAGGTGAGCCCAGTCTACTAGCGGAATCAGCCGAGCCTCAGTAGCGTGTGCAGTAGTTTCTGTGTATTGTCATCATTTATGACGATTAGACTCTGTATAACGGACTTTCTAGAACTTGCTGTTTCAAGTAATGACAGTGCCATTCAGATTACGTTTCTGCTTTCTGTCTAAGCAATCACCTGTTCCATGGTACTCACCTCTGGCGGTTCCAACACCAGTCCCTGTCCGTAGGCTCTTTGTACATCACTGTTCTTATGCCGTGTTACGTGGCTGTGAGTAGGGCATCATTTCTTGTGAAGTCGATGGGCACTCCGCGTTGATACGCCAACAAATCGGGCGACTTTATTCACTTTACGGCCATATGCACGTCCAAACACGCTAGTTCCTTTCTGTCATTCTGTGAAGTCTCAACGTCGACTCAGTTTACTACGTAAATTCCATACAACCGACTGGTATATAAACACCACTCCAGGGCCATAACACGTTAGCATGGAGATCACATGACCTCCTGGTACCAGTTCTACACCATCTACAGCGTTACAAAGCGACCAATGTGCTCTTTCAAGGGAGTGGCTGATAATTTGTCTAGTGACCTTGTGTTCTGAGTAAATGTAGAATCGCAAAATGGTTCAAATGGCTCTGAGCACTATGGGACTTAACATCTATGGTCATCAGTCCCCTAGAACTTAGAACTACTTAAACCTAACTAACCTAAGGACAGCACACAACACCCAGCCATCACGAGGCAGAGAAAATCCCTGACCCCACCGGGAATCGAACCCGGGAACCCGGGCGTGGGAAGCGAGAACGCTACCGCACGACCACGAGATGCGGGCTGTAGAATCGCCCCTGAAGCTTTAATTACTTTACCCAAATAGGAAGATGCACACTGTCGACGTGTTGGAAACATTAGTGAGCACTTAGAGCAAATAATCGTTGCTAATGAACTCTAGTTGGATGCCTGCTAGTAAGCGTATTGAAGTTTCGTAGGTGTTTTGTCCCTCTCTGTAACAAACATATTTTGTAACGGAATATTCCTCATCATAAACAAGACACCTGGAGTAGACGACATTCCCTCAGAATTATAGAGATCCTTGTGAGAGCAAGCCACGACAAAGGTATTCCACGTGGTGAGCAAGATGTATGAGACAGGTGAAAACTCTCATATTTCGATATGTACGTTACAATTCCACTTGCAAAGAATGCAGGTGCCGACGACTGTTGCAAGATACTGACATTAATTATAAAAAGAAGAATGGAAAAACTGGCAGGGGCCGACCTCGGGAAAGCTCAGTTTGTATTCCAGAGACACTACTGACCTAACGACTTACCTTAGAACATGGGCTGACCAAAGGTGAACCTACGTTTACAGCATTTGCAGATTTAGAGAAAGCTTTTGAGACTGTTGACTGCAATATACTGTTTGAAATTTTGAAGGTAGCAAGGACAAAGTACAGGGAGTGAAAGTTGTTCAACTTCTACAGAAACCAGATTGAACATCTAAAGGACGAAGAACACGAAATGGTGGTATTAGCTGAGAAGGGCGTGAAACATGGCTATAGCCAATCTCCTATGATATTCAATCTTGTATCACCTCCCGTTGTTTGCGGCCACCTTCAGACGGCACTTTCTACACGGCTTGCCCTGCCTGCATGGCAGGAAACGTTAACACGCTGCTGGGATTTAAATTGGCAACCTGCTTAACGTCGACCATGGGAAGCATCGGCTTTTTGCCTACTTGCAAGGGATCCGTTATTAACTAGGCCACTGAAGGGAGTGGATAAGGGCTACAACTCGACTTTAAAAACATGTTAAAGACTAATAGCGAGATGTATTCAGAGAATACGTACAAACTTGAATCGAGAGCAACATGAACTGAAAATATATCAATACTAAGTGACACAAAATGTTTCAACAGAGATCTGAATCAGAGATAAATATTATCTTCAAAAAAGGAGGCTTAAACCAAACGTACACTAGTACTGAGCTTGGGAGAGAGCACATGAATAGTTTGACATGCTAGAGAGAGAACACTGAAGCCATGAGAACGTGATCGAGGTGACTAACGTGTTGGTAGCAGTGATTTGTTACCACATAACTGGCGCTGTCTGTGTTGAGCCGGGGCGCGACTTATGAGGGGATCACACGGCGGATTTTTGTAATTTTTTATATTTATGGTACGGGAAGTTCAAAACTTAAAGATTAATCTCTCAAAATAGTTGGGTGCAACTCTCAAAAATTATCGACAAAATCGACTTTTAAGTTTTCCGACCGACGTTAACATGCTAATGCAAGCTCAATTTCTCTCGACATGCCGCGTGGGTCTGTGATGGAATGCTCGTCTGCCATGTAAGGGTTTTAGGCTTTCCAGGCCGATGCAAATTTTTAAGCAGAAATGCATGTTCTACTAGCAACACTGTGAAGTTTAAAATACTTAAAGATGGAAAAAAAAATCAGTAGCATTCTAGACTGGTATTCGTTGGTTCGAGTCTCGTTTAGCTCATTATTTTTTTCGTTCAGCTCGAACAACTGCGTAATTCAAATATCAAATTCAACAAGTATACGCTAAATAACCGATACATAAATACTACTTTTATGAAAAATGCACGTTTCCTTTTTTTCTAATTATACGTCGCACAGAGAAATGCAGTTCACGTAACAAATATCAATTCTTAATTACTTATGTTCATGGAGCATACACATTTGTTTACAATCTTGCCGGGTTGGGAACTAAACCTGCGCCACATTGATAACAAGCAAGCATTCTACCACAAAGCCACAGGGCTTAACAGGAAAAATCTACATTGATTTAGCATATTAAAGACGGCCGGAAAACTTCAAAGTCGATTTTCTAGAGAGATTTTGAGAGTTGCATCGCACTGCTTTAGCTGATTGGTGTTTTAGCTCTGTACTTCATGTATCATAAATACAAAAAAATACAAAAACTGCCAAGAGGCTGCGTTGTTAGTCGCGCCCGCCGAGTAAAGACAGTGACGGTTGTGAACGAATGACATTAAGATGTTCTGCATAAAGTAATAATAACGCAAACTGTGACCACTTGCAAGCTGGATGCAAGCCAGTGAAATCGTGGGGGCTGCGTTCTGGACATTTAAGACCTTAGAGATTCTGCATTTTCCCGTTGTGGCAGAGGGTTACTGACCACGTCTTTTGCTGACAGAGTTTCATATTCTGCCTCAGTTACAACTTCCAAAAATAGCCCTCACTATCTCCCTAAGCCTCCACGAGGAACGAGAAGAAACCATTTGAAACTTAAAGTATTTTTAATGGCTGCCACCATTTTGAGCAAGTTACCACCTTTCTCTTTGTCGGAAGCCTTTCATTGGCGCACACATACGTGTCCCGACACGTAGGGACTCTGCAGAGATTAGTTGTGTTACAATCTGTACATTGTACGAGTAGTAAAGGAAACTAAGCAGAAATTTAGAGAGGGAATTAATCCTCATGAAAAAGAAATAAAAACATTAACACTTGCATATGACATTGTAATTGTGTCTGACACAGCAAAGCACATGGAAAACCAGTTGAATGGGGTGTGTAGTGTCTTGCGAAGAGATTATAAGATGAGCATCAACAAATGAAAACCGAGCTAATGGAGAGTAATCGAACTAAATCAGGCGACGCTGAAGGATTCAGATTAGGAAATGAGATACTATAAGAAGTAGATAAGTTTTGTTGTTTGGGCAGCAGAATAACTGACGATGGCTGAAGTACAGGATATAAAATGCAAACCTACAATAGCAAGAAAAGCGTTTTTTAAAAAGAGAATTCTTTTATCATCTAATGTAAAATTAAGAGCCGGGAAGCATTTTCCGAAACAATTTATCTGTAGTGTAGCATAGTATATGAGTGAAACGTGTATCATAAACAGTACATAAAAGCAGAGACTAGAACTTTTGAAATGTGTTGCTACAAAATAATGTGGAAATTGTCAATCTGATAAAGAAGGGAAGTAGAGGGAGGGGGAGGTTACTGAGAGGCCAAGTACTGACTGCAGTATAATCACGTTCAAATAGATGTTGGATTCAGTGGTTATACGCAGATGAAATGACTTGCGTGGAAAGGTGCATCAAATCAGTCTTCATACTGCAGATCACAACAACGACATCATAACTATACGGATCGACCGAGCCAACCACCTCTCCAACATGCTGAACGTAGTTTCACTGCTACAAAAAACAAATTCGATTTACAAAATGCAGATTCTGCATTGCGGAAGTGCCCATTTCTCTAGCCGGAAGTCCTAAATTTGACGTACGTTCTCGGAAAGGAAGGGGCTTAGCCGACTAATTCTCATGTAAAAGCCTTCAAAAAACTTTCGACAACGGGTGACATCACGACAATACAAACTGTGCTAGGAAAAATAAACTGTTATTTAATATTCATCCTAGACTCCACCACAATTGCAATAACGCTGAACGAACTCAGTAGAGGCAAAGTTCGACATGTCTGTTTTCCACAATGCATGTAGGTCTAAAATAAATTGAAGCAGCGCCTGTAGCAAGCGTCGTGTCTTATGGTCTGCTCAGCAGGTCACCCATTTTTTCTTGTGCCAGATGCTCCAGCGTACACACTCGGCATAGTCATGTCGAATCGCGCGCTGAACAGATGGAACTATTCGATCGCATAGTCTTAGAATATTATTCTTAGAGCTCAGAAACACTTATCCCAAATACAAAGAAATATTACAGTCATCACATATTTGTCCATAAGTTCTATTGCTATCTGTATTGGGTCCCTTCGGAGATTGTTACGGAACGCAAGACACTTCTGGCGATATTTGGGCCGCAAGACACTTCTGACGATATATGGGCCTAGTCAGCATATTCCTCAAAATATGACACGACCACTACAATTTTGGGCGTTATTATTGTGTAGCTACAGCTTTAAACCCATAAACCGTCACACCAATTCTGCTCCTTTGTCTCATCTTCCAGTTGGGCCTGACAACATTTCTGATACATCGGCAGAATTCTTTTTCCGGCTGGAGGGCCATCCTTTAGCATCCTTCACTAACCTTCTATAAAATTCAATGCTAAACAGATGCGACATCTAAACCCTGTGATCCCCGACTGTAATGTTCGCCACGCCCAGTGGATACTTAACACTGTACACGAACTCCCAGAATTAACTATGGCGACGAAGAAAAGGCCATCAGTTTTCGTTGCCACATGGACTAGATGCGGTTCCACTCTCGAGGATGGATCACTCAAAATGGCAGAGGACAGCGTACCATAGCAATGACGTTATCGCGAAAGAAACAGTAATGGTCAACGATATGTGGGCGCAAATGCAATGGAATCCACTGTATTAAAGAGACATGAAGTGCACCCCAGCACACGCAGTGTGCAGAAAATAACATCATGGTGACTACTTCCTTTAAAAGAATTCCGGAACCAAATTATTTCCTGTTCGGTCTTCTGGATGAGAAATTCTCAGAAGGAAGTTCAGGAGAAGGACGAATGAGGCTGATGTTAAATAAATCGACGCGTGCAATGCGAGAAGTCTGAATGCGGTAGGGAAACTGGAGAACCAGAAGAATGAGATGAGAAGACTAAAGTTGGACTTGGAAAGAGTTCTGAGATTTTGGTTAGATAATTATAGGGTAACAACAACAGTATCAATGAATTGTGTAACAAGTGCAAGCATCGTTATAAACAACAGAAAAGTTGGTAACAGAGTGAGATAATATGAGCAACATAGTGATAGAATAATTCTTCTTAGAACTCAAGCTAACCGAAAACCCAATCACCTTTGTACAGGTTAACAAGGAAGGAGTCTCCCCGAAAATTACTAGTGGAATTGAGTGTACCCTGTGCAACACTGTCTTTTGTCTGTGGCAGATCCTTCCACCAAAATAAGAAGAGAAACATGAATGACAAAAGAAAACAACAAATGGCCCTTTTCAGAACCAACGCTTACTATTTTCAGCATAAATATAGAGGGCGTAACGAGAACTAAGGAAGCTATTTTCTCAGACATATGCAAAATGAACTGTTATGATGTGCTATGTTTTAAGGGAAACACAAAAATTAGGACTGTATTAAACCAGTATGGATTTGGTGAAGGACTTACCCCACCACAAATTTGGAAGAGCAGTATATCTGAGAACTGGGACTAACGTTACCTCAGTCGATGTTACACGGAAACATGATAATGAAGTAATCATCATACAACTTGACACCTGATCTATTACATCTGTACATAAATCACCATGAAGAGGTTTCTAATTGAATCCCTACAAAGCTTCAACTCAAGGCAAAATTAAATTTATAATCGGAGATTTTAATAGCCTAGTGCTTCGAAACTATTAACAACAATTAAAGTTAGTGGAATGACCTAACGTTGATTCACGATGCTAAACTGCTAAACTACCATACTTTTTTTAACAATGTGGTATGCCAGAAGTGTTACAACCAAGATTTGTGTTTCGTCAGTCTTAACACTAAACAACTATGTACAATGTTCATAGCCGATTCCATTAGAAAAAACACAAAACCTACAGAACATTCTCCGTGTTTTCAGTGCGTTTCAAACAGGTCCCCTACAGAAGTAAATTCAGTTTCAAAAAGTAAACTGGAAAACCTATGTAGAAGACCTTAACGATAAGATACATCTTTCCCCCACACCATACGAGTATGATGCTTTTGTGGACAAACTGAGAACTATATCTCGGAAACACACAACCAGAGGTTGTAGACAAATGAACTTACTTGGAAAAGCAAACGATATAAAGCCAACAATTGAAACGTGCTGTGAGCTGTATGAGAAGAATACTGGCAGTCATAGAATGTGGACAAATCCTACTGCAAACTATGAGTAAAGTGAGGCAAAATAGATGGGTTTAGATGCTCGAAATACTGGACATGACACTGAGAAGAGAACTTGAATACATTGTGATTGAGACCGAAATAACCACAAATAAAATTTCTCATCAACTTCTTCTGGATGGGAAGACGAAAGTTACTGTACGTAGGCCTAAGATAACAAGGGCACCTCAAACTGCAACGCAAAGAGTTTGATGACAGCCAAGAAGCATAAAAAATGCGAAAGCTGCGGGGTAGATGACATACACTGCTGAACCAAAACATCGAGCGAGGTGGCGCAGTGGTTAGACACTGGACTCGCATTCGGGAGGACGACGGTTCAATCCCGCCTCCGGCCATCCTCATTTAGGTTTTCCGTGATTTCCCTAAATCGCTCCAGGCAAATGCCGGGATGGTTCCTTTGAAAGGGCACGGCCGACTTCCTTCCCCATCCTTCCCTAATCCGATGAGACCGATGACCTCGCTGTCTGGTCTCCTTCCCCAAACCACCACCTGAACCAAAACATTATGACTACTTGCTTAATAGCGCGGTGGTCCACCTTTGGAACGCAATACATCAGGGATTCCACGTGGCATGGATACGATAAGTCCTTGGTAGGTTCCCCGGAGGCATATGGCAGCAGATGTCTACACACAGGTCACAAAATTCCCATAAATTACCGGGAAGGTGGTTTTCGGGCGCGGAGCTGGCGCCCGACAGTATCTCAGATGTTGAGTCCAAATAAGGTGGATTTTGTGGCCAAGACATCAACATGAGTTCATTACCATGCTCCTCAAACCACGTTAGCACGATTATGGGCTTGTGAGACGGACAGCTATCCTGCAGGAATATGACATTGGCTTCGGGGAAACATCAAGCATGAAGGAGTGCACGTAGTCTGCGATGCTATTCACAAACTCCATAGCCGCCACGGAAGCCCAGGCGAGTGTCCTCCATGGCATAATAATGTCCCCATAGGCCAGTGTCTGTGGAGCTGTACATATTTCGAGCAGCCGTTCGCTTCGATGTCGCGTATCGTGACACTAAAGTAGATCAGGCGACATGTTTCCACTGATCCACGGTTTAGTCTCTATGATCCCGTGTCCACTGCAGTCGTAACTGATCCCATGGCCACTGCAGTCGTAGCTGACGATGTCGGGGAGTCAACGTGGGGACACGCTGGGATCGTCAGCTGCGGAGCTCCATGTTCAACAAAGTGCGCTGAACGATGTGCTCCGAAACACTTGTGCTGTAACAGCATTGGACTCTATCGTCATATCTGCCACAGATCACCACATATTCTACTTTACAGAGGGGGCAAGCCACCGGTTTTCACGTTTTGTGATGAGGCGTAGATGTGCAACACATTACCTCACACACGCGATGTCACCGTCCTTAAACCACTTTCCACAGATGCTAACCAGTAACACGCAAACAGCCTACCAGCTTCGCCGTTTCCGAGATGGTCGTTTCCAGAGCCCTGAACATAACAATCTGAGCTTTGTATAAGTCATTACGTCAGTGGATTTTCCCTTTTGCGGCTCGTATCATATTTGGAATGATACACAGCAAGTCAAACATTGTAGGAATCAAATCCTGGACTGCAAAGCATACTCCGGTGTCGACACAGATTCAGACAATAAGCTAGTAGTGATGAACAGTAGGCTGCAATAGCAGAAGATAAAGGAAAAAGTGTATACGATGAAATGGAGCACTTTTAATTTGGACAAAACGAGACAAAGTGGAAATTCTCTGGGTCAGAGACCAGTGGTCTAACAAGGGAAACCCCCCCCCCCCCCCCAGTTCGAATGGCTGAAACGGAATAAAAGTTATTTTAAAATACGGAGATGTGCCTATTCTACCACCCATCAAGTGGTTTATCTGTAAAAATCTGCATTTGTCAACAACAGAGCTTCGAATTTACAGATTACAAAAGCACAAGCCGCGGAAGAAACACTACCGTATAACATACAGTTATGACCTGCAGATTCACAAGCGTGGTATTCTTTGGCAAAAAGCTAAACACCTGTTTGAAAGAATATATATTAATACATTCAGAACTTACAGAATCGCATTTTCACACAATAGAAGTTACTGTGCTGTTGTGCGTTCTTCAGTTTTTCATCATCGAAGTGCAAGTGTGGAGTTTGAATGAGATGTTTAAAACACAGAAGAATCAAACGGTATGCAAGTTGGACAAGGGTTACATGTGGACATGCTGCATCATTTTCGTTGTATCCGCACTGCAGCAGTGCAATATAAAACGCCAAAGTGATTACATCTTTACCACGAGCTGCTTCATTCCAGTGTGTTTCAATAATTCACTGAAAGTTCAGATTTGCACTTCGGAATGGGTGACAGAAATACGACTGAGATTGAGAAGGATACGATTCTAGGAGAAGTCGACACGGCGTACAGGAAGATGAAACGTCGCTCGTAGTAGTAAGACGTACAACCTAGAAAGTGCAAGGTGACAATTAATTAATTATCAAATTTATATTGAAAGTGTACTGTGGTACTACTTTTTTGTTTATTTTCGGGTGAAGATAAAGACAAACATTTGAGAAATTTAGAGGTGTAGCATGGAAAGGTGGAGACACAACAGTGAACAGCAACAGTTCAGTTTTATTTTGCTAGCAGCTACCCTATCGCTGCTATAATAATGTCGTGTGGCTAGGGCCTCCCGTCGGGTACACCGTTCGCCTGGTGCAAGCCTTTTGATTTGACGCCACTTCGGCGACTTGCGCGTCAATGGGGACGAAATGATGATGATTAGGACAACAACACCCAGTCCCAGAGCGGAGAAAATCTCCGACCCAGCCGGGAATCGAACCCGGGCCCTTAGGATTGACATTCTGTCGCGCTGACCACTCAGCTACCGGGTGTGGACTACCGCTGCTCAAAGGTTTCACGCGACTTTTGGTGGGCGTGTATGTCCTTTACGAAAGTCATTTCTGCGATATGTTGAATACCATGGAACTAGAGTGAATGCAATTGACGCTAAATGTACAGGGTAGACATGTATCTGTCCGCAATGAAAAAACTGATAAAAAAAGGTGGAAGCTGCAGTCACAAACAGCCCAAAGAACCTGGTTACGTGAATAAACGGGATGTGAGAATACGGACAGGGCAAAACATATGTGAGATTACATAGTGCATAGCTTACTGCATGGTGTGCACTATCAAGATGCTAGATATTAGGCCCATACTGTTTTGGAAACGAAAATTGTGTTACTGTAACTGTAAATGGTGATCGTTACAGACAAATGCTTAGACAACTTTCTATTCGTGAGTTTCAACATCGAAAACCCGATTTTGGGGCGATGTTCTTTGGCAATATGGTTAAATAAGCCACAGAAGTCTCGAAACAAGGAAATTATCGGAACAGACATTTCCCAGTCAAGTAATTTGGAGGTTTGGTGATGGTGAACGGCCTACCCGTTGACCACACTTCAATGTTCCAAATTTTTATGGCGTTATTTAAAATTCTAAAGACTAGGTCAGTAAATCAAGAGCGACTTAGAGGACCTGAAAGCAGCCAAAAGAAATAAAATTCAAGTTATATATGCCATGTTCTCCAGATGATACGAAACACAGGCATATATGGAAGAGAGATGAGCTGCCTAACACTCAGGCGCAGCTGACTTAACGCTAGCCTCCAACAGACGATGAACAAGGCAAGACGTATTTTATGCCTCCGCCTTTCATCACACAACTACACTCTAAGAGACAAAACAGCGACCCACCACGAAGGAATTATCCAGATGGGACGGAAATCGGTAGATGTGATGTACATAGAGAGACAAACAAATGATAACAATATGAGAAAAATTCGAAGATTTATTGAAGAGAAAGAGCTTCACAAATTGAGCAAGCCAATAACCCTTTGGTACACCTCTGGCCCTTCAGCAAGCAGTAATTCGGCTTGGCATTGTTTGATTGTGTTGCTGGATTTTCTCCTGAGGGATACAGCGGTTATTGCAACATTTCTTGGAGGGAACGCTGACAAAAATTAGTATTTTCGACTCCTGGTGCGGTGCATCAAGCTAGAGTAATTTATTGTCTAGAATGTATTTATTATGACTGTATTTACTAAAACAGTGCACGGAAGATGAGAAATGTGCAGAAGACGTTTCAATATTTAACGTAAAAATTTGTAAAAAGCCATGGCTTTTGTACAGCGTAAGTGTGAAAGCACCCAAGCAAAATGTAATTTACTTATAATCGTTCAAATTGTGCGAAATACAATGGATGACTTCATTTCAGCCAAGAGTCGAGATTTGTTCTCTCATCTGGAGGTAGGTACAACTTTCCTTCAGGATTCTTCCTATACAAAGAAAAATAAACTTGTATATTTAGAAGGCAAAAGGACAGGCTGGCAGTGACGTTTTTTTTCTGGATCCAGGAACGCACAGTACACCCTTGATACGGTGGCATGTCCCATTCGTCAGGTGCCAACAACGACCTCGTGGTGAACAGCTGCGGTGATATCACGCGTCTTGCCCATCCTGCGCTCAAGTGGCACGCCAACGACCAGTTTAAGGTGTGACGATGTTCCGCCAGGAGTGTCGACTAAAGCAGGCAAGGGCAACCTTTGGTGAGCCGCCGACCTGATTCACATACTTACTTAAGCTCGCGGGCCCCCTCGTCACACGAAATCAGCGATCTAATACATAAAGTCCAAACTGTGGCGTCCGTGAGGATAATATTGTATGGGGTAACGCACCGATATGAATGGCGCCCATTTCCCAACACATCGCGCCAGCGAATTATGGCTCCATTCACGAGTTTTGAGAATATATTCATTTCTTGTTCATCCGGAATTCCTTCCGCCGGCCGGAGTGAAGCCGACAGCGGACAAGATGCGGCCCACGGGCCGCCGGTTGCCTACCCGTGGACCAGGGTCTCTGTCTCCAACACAGTGAGCGAGCTGGCGCAGTTTTAACACACACAGCTTGCATTCCGAAGGAAGTCAGTTAAAATCCCTATTCGACTCTCCATACTTAGGTTATCCGTGATTACCCTAAATGGATAAAGCAAATTCTGGGTTGATTATTATGAAAGTGCACGGCCAATATCCTTCCTTCTCTTTCTCCAATCTGATCCTGTGCTCCATCTGTAATGATCTCGTCGTCGACAGCAAGTAAAACCATAATCTTTCTCCCTTCCTTTAAACCCTAATCTTTCTCCTTTCCTCCCTCCAGCACAGCAGTTACTTCCAATTCACTTGGTTATAAGTGTAATCCACGCCTCAGGATTTCCGACTGATGTCGCCACCATACAAATTCTTGTATAAATCAGTTTTCAATTCTGTCTTTAACTACGAAACCAACAGAATGTACTGAATTGGGATTGAAAAACAAGGTGTTTTACAAAATGGTTCAAATGGCTCTGAGCACTATGGGACTTAACATCTATGGTCATCAGTCCCCTAGAACTTAGAACTACTTAAACCTAACTAACCTAAGGACATCACACAACACCCAGCCATCACGAGGCAGAGAAAATCCCTGCCCCGCCGGGAATCGAACCCGGGAACCCGGGCGTGGGAAGCGAGAACGCTACCGCACGACCACGAGCTGCGGGCCGGTGTTTTACAAACACTGCCTCATGTAAAGAAAGGCCAAGCCGCCACTGTTTACAAAACTCTAACGTAGCTGGCTAATTAACAGTGAACAGGTTACGCCTCAGCACGATCCTTGGAGTGTCCTAATTATTAACATACCGAAACCTTGCAATAGACTAAACGCTGAGGCTCTCTGATGAGTCTTAACTGGATTGTAAAGAAACAAAATTACTCTGAACTCGTTGATCTGTGCCTATGTAGTTGCGTGGTCAGCGTGTCTGATAACTTCACGGCGGACAAGCCACGGAATTTAAGTTGTTAGAAGTATTAGAAGGGGTAATCTCAGCTTCCTGAGAATAACTAAGAAGCCACTTGAAGGGAATGCAGCCGATCCACTTTCAAAAACTGCTATTAGCTTTTGGGAGAGCAATTTTCGGCCCCAGGCTTCTTCAGTACTGACATCTAGTGATACCTTACGCTGGAAGCTCCCAACCGGCATTCCAACGTACACTAAATATCACAAAAGTGATCGGTGAAAGCATAGCCAGAGTTATAGTGCTGTACAACACTGACGCGAGTGAAGTGAACTATGGCGTCGTCCGAAGAGTGAGGTCCGATAGTAAAGCTGCTACCTCACGACGGTACCACAAGCTAAAGACAGTCGCTGCCAGAGACAGCCACGAATAAGAGTCGTCGAAGAAGACACGCCCTGAAGACGTTCCGTACGCCACCGCTCCTGGAATGCTACTCGCATCAGAGCGCGGCGCCGCTCGTCTACTCTGTGACAGCCGACTGTGATAGCAGCTGCAGCAGCTTCATAGCTGAGATACAGTAGCGAGCTAGCATTATTAGTCATAACGGTGCACCGAAGTTATAGTTAGATATGCGACTGTCATTCAGTAATATTCAAAGTTATAAACAGTTATTGTGTTCTGCGACAGATAAACTGAAACAATATTTTATACGTGTTGTAGTAACCACTTGACCTCCTCCAGGAGTAAAACTACAGTATTATCACCTAGCTTGCTACGACAAACATCAAATGAACCATGTCAGGTTTACGGTCTATGACGGAAACACTCTGTATGGGATAAATTACGCGAATATGGTTACAACAGTATTTTAGACCAAGAAGATACTGTTACGTAAAACGGAAGGTATAAGAAATAGATGGTTACCTGTAAGAAAAATTGGGTTATGCGATCAAAAAATCTCTGGTTCACAGCACGACTTCAGGAAACACAGAAGCTACTTACATCACCCGTACGCTTTGATTTAAGACGTCATCAAAGCGGTGGACCATCAGCGAAATTAAACATGTCTGAAATACTCGCTAAAGCAAGAAGTATAGTTACTCTCATGACATCACATCACATTCGTCGCTTTTATCAACTCAGAACGAAGCGTCACCTTCCAGCCTAATGTAGACCTTGGACTATGACACAAATCAATCGGTCACTGCAACCCACAATCCAAAAACTCATATACAATCATAATAAATATCAGTGCTCTGTCTAACCTCTGTCTGCACAGGTACGACGCCACACGCCGCAATGTCATCGCGTTATGGTTCAAAGCCAATGCCCGATATGCCGTAGAATAATCCATCGAAGAGGAGCACAGCGAAGTTTTATCATTCCAATACAGAAGTTAGCGAAGTTGCCATAAGCTACCCAGGATTTGGTCTCAGAGTAGTCAGTGTGTTTAACGTTCTCTTCGAAATCGACTCCGAGCGCATCTATCAAACCCTTGCAGCATATGGAGCTATACTGACCTACGGACAAACGATGGGCGAATAGGTATTTTAAGATTTTCATTTGTGTCACAACTGTCAAGATAGACCCAATAAACCACATTCCCACCCGCATTGCACTGCAAGGATTCAAGACGCTCATCGTACACTGAGGTGACAAAAGTCATGGGATACCTCTTAATATCGTGCCGAACCTCCTTTTGCACGACGTAGTGCAACAACTCGGCGTGCATGGACTCAACAAATCGTTGCAAGTCCCCTGCAGAAATATTAAGCCTACTACCTCTATAGCCGTCCATAAAAACGAAAGTGTTGCCGGAGCAGAATTTTGTGCACGAACTGATCTCTGAGTTATATCCCATAAATGTTCGATGGTATCCAGGTCGGGTTATCTAGGTGGCCAAACCATTCTCTCAAATTGTCCAGGATGTTCTTCAAACCAATCGCGAACACTTATTACCCTTGACATGGCGCATTGTCATCAATAAAAATCCCAACGTTGTTTGTGAACACAAAGTCCATGAATGGCTGCAAATGGTCTTCAGGCAGCCGAACATAACCATTTCCAGTCAAGGATCGGTTCATTTGGATTACATGTAAACACAGCCCACAACATTATGGAGCCACCATCAGTTATCACCACGCCTTGTTGATAACTTAGGTCCATGGCTTCGTGGGGTCTGCGCCACACTTGAACCCTAACGTCAGCTCTTACCAACTGAAGTGGGGACTCATCTGACCAGGCCACGATTTCCCAGTTGTCTACGGTCGAACCGATATGGCCACGAGGCTCAGGGAGGCGCTGCAGACGATGTCGTGCTGTAACCAAAGGCATTCGCAGGGGTCGTCTGCTGCCGTAGCCCATTAACGCGATATTTTGCCGCACTGTAATAACGGAAACGGTCCTCGTTCGTCCGACATTGATTTCTGCGGTTATTTTACGCAGTGTTGCTTGTCAGTTAGCACTGCCACATCTACGTAAACGCCACTGCTCTCGGTCGTTGAGTGAAGGCCGTCGGCCACTGCGTTGTTCTTGGTGACAGATGATGCCTGAAATTTGGTACTGTCGACACACCGTCACACTGTGGATTTGGGAATATTGAATTCCCTAACGATTTCTGAAATGGAATGTCCCATGCGTCTAGCTCCAAATATCATTCCGCGTTCAAAGTGTGTTAAGTCCCGTCCTGTGGTGAAAATTACATCGGAAACCTTTTTACATGTCGCTATCCCATGACTTTGTCATCCGAATGTATATAACGATCAGCCACGCACGTGCGTGATTGGTGGCTCGAAAAAGCACCAAAAACAGGATATTCAAGCGGCAAACCAATCTAGTTCGACCTGTCAGAAGCAGATGACGTCAGAAATAACGGTAAAACTATGAGCAAGCAAATCTTAGGGCATACGGACAAGTTAAGCGAGGTTTCACAACGTCTGACTGCTGTGATCCAAGAACAGCTCAAGTCCGGAGTACAATGGGCGATTGCGTACTAGGACGAGCACGGATAGAGCGGATACAACCAGTTTTACATGGGAGGTGCAAGCACTATGTGCCCTGCTGCCTATGCGACTATTGTTATGTCATGCGACCTGGTTCAGGCCAAGCAGCTGCTGCGCCCGAAGTTATCTGGTATAGCGCACACGCTAGACGGGCAGTGAAAGGCTGTGCCCATTTTCTATAGGGCGTCATATCTTCTACTTACTATGAATTTGGATGCAGAAATATTTATATTAAAAACTGTGGAGGTGCCTGCTTTGTGGAAAGAATATGATAAAAAATACCCCAGCGCAGGACGTTGTCTGTAAAAATGATAAAATATTATTGAAGAAGTTGCGCACTGCTGCAGCAATATCGACCACGTCCATTGCTTATTATCCTACTCGGCGTAGGCAGCAAAAGTTCAGTATCACTCGTCACACAGTGATGTGGTAACCTGTGGAACAAATGGCAGTTCCGAGAGGCCGGTAACAACTAAGTTCCGGAAGTGAATGGCGGGCTAGAAGCAGAGACCAGAACACAGGCATGGCGTCGTAAGCGTACGAGATCAGTCCAGAGTGAATACCCCAAGAGAGAAAATAGAAACACAAGCAATACTCGAACCCTGTATGAAATGCGGCGTTCTGAAGCCTTTATGCGATGACTTGTCAAGAGACAGTACACAGAAAGGAAATTTGCAAATAATACAGATAAGGCTTTTTAATATTTACAGCATCTTAACTTCTGCCTTCTTGTTATTTTAAGGCTCGCATATGGCTACCCCTCATGCTCTTACAACATTTTTGTATCTCGTTACCCAAATTACATTTATGTAATTTATAATATCCTGTTTGTAATTTTCAAATTATTTTCAGCTTTCCAGAATCCCGAAACTCATTCCGTTCTCACTCCGAGTTTCAAAATGGTCATTCTTCTTTCGACTTTCTAGTAACAGACCTAATTATGTTGTCCTCGACGGCGAGTTTTCGTCAGAGACAAGGGTATCGTCAGGAGTGTCCCAGAGAAGTGTGATAGGTCCGATATTATTTTATGTATACATAAATGGTCTGGCGGACAGGGTGGGTAACAATTTGCGGTTGTTTGCTGATGACGCTGTGGTGTACGGGAAGGTCTCGAAGTTCAGTGACTGTGGGAGGATGTAATATGACGTAAACAAAATTTATAATTGATGTGTTTTTAATGGCAGCTAGCTCTAAATGTAGAAAAATGTAAGTTAATGAGGATGAATATGAAAAACAAACCCGTAATGTTCGAACACAGCATCAGCAGTGTCCTGCTTGACATAGTCACGTCGTTAAAATAACTAGGCGTAACGTTGGAAAGCAATATGAAATGGAACGAGCATGTGAGGACTGGGTAGGGAAGGCGAATGGTCGACTTCGGTTTATTGGGAGATTTTTAGGGAAGTATTTTTGGGAAAGTATTTGTAAATTAGTCCGCATATAGGACTCTAGTGTGACCTGTTCTAGAGTAATGTTCAAGTGTTTGGGATCCGCATCAGGCTCAGATTAAAGGAAACAGCGAAGCAGCTCAGAGGTGGACTGCTAGATTTGATACCAGAAGGTTCTAACAACATGCTAATGTTACGGAGATGCTTCGGGAACTCAAATGGGAATCCCTGGAGGGAAGGCGAAGTTATTTCCGAGGAAAACTATTCAGAAAATTTAGAAAACTGGCATTTGAAGGTGACTGCAGAACGGTTCTACGGCCACTAACATACATTTCGCGCAAGGACCATAAGATAAGATAGAGAAATTAGGGATCATACGAAGGTATATAGACAGTCGTTTTCCCTCGCTTTATTTGCGAAAGGAACAGGAAAGGAACTTACAAGTAGTGGCAAAGGGTACTCTCCGCCACGCACCGTACGGTGGCTTGCGAAGTATGGATGTAGATGCAGACGTAGATTCGTAATGTGACTGTGGCTACGTAGGAGGCGCTCAGAAAAGTCTTCATTAGACAACCAACAACTGAAGACTTGATGGAAATCAATCAGAAGTATGAGATTAACGCAAATTTTTCTCACTGTATGGAATCAACTGATGGGAAACACAAAAGAATTACAAAAGTATTGGAGAGTGAATTTTTCAACTATAAAACTTTCTCTTCGCTTGTCCTAGTAGCTGTGCTACGTAGAAATTACTGTTTCAGAAATACTAATGTGGGTGATGGCCATGGATATGATTCAAATTTGTTCAAAGCAGCTGATTTAGGAAAAAAGCAATAAGCGCCATTTTGCAGACTATTTCTGCTCTAGTCATGGATCAGGGCCTTGGAAAAGCTGTTGTACGGGATAATTCTTAAATGGTTGTCCTAACTGGAATATGGAGATGAAATTGATTGTAAATATATATGACTTTTTTTAAAGTTTTCGTACGTACGAACTTTCTTTCTTTCTTCCGGTTCAATTTTTTTTCCACTTCCCCAAATAGGTGCTACATTAATTTGGCGTTAGCCACGACTCTATCTTCATTCTCCTGTTTCTGTGATCCGGGTACCTTATATTTTAAATACACGATATTTCCGTACCTTCAGAATTAGCGACTCCCATGTTGTACATCACCAGTGAAAAATTCTGTGTGGGAATGCGCAACTAACTGAGCGGCACGTGAAATACTGTTCGGGATACAGCTGGAATTCCTGCAGGGAAACAGACTGGGGCGTATTCAGCTGCGTGCCACCTTGGAGACGCACGCACTCCGCCTATGCAGCAGCGGCGCGAACGCCAGCGCTGTTCTGTTTATGTCGCCTTTTTTCCAACTCGAATTCTGGTAGAAAAAATTGCACACGTGGCCGTAGCCTAGTACCTCGACAGTGATTAAAAGACGCGGGAGCAAAACATACGGCGAATGATTCTGAACGCTCAAAATGCAAGCACTAGTGCAACTACAGGAACGAAGAACACCGTTTACATTTCTAGCTAACCGCAGAGGCACTATGCAACTACCAGTCTACTAAGATGTTAAGCGTTTTGTGCCCAGCAGTTAGAGCAGCAACAAGGCTGAAAGCTCTGTTCAACAAATAATATATACGCGGCGAGGCAGCTAAGACAGGCCATCACAAATATATCCAGAATGGACAAATATATCGACATGTCGTTTCCGCTAAGCTATAACGGACAATGGCGCGAATTTTCTGACGATGCAAGTAATTTTAACGTCTATATCTGCTGCATTATGTTTGGAGTTTGTTTAATGGAACTAGATGCTTTTTGTTTCACATCCTTCGAAGAAGAATTCAACAACATAACATGTGTGGAACTTTATCAAATGGGGACAACATAACTGTGCCGCAAATCTCTGTCCCACCGTCAAGAGAAGATTTCTCAGAAACGTCTTCCCTCCTGTCCCTAATGTAGGCAGCCACGTAACTCAGGTATGGTTTGTGTGTTAATTATCGTGACCGTCAAATTAAGTTCTTAAAATGTTGACCTGGTGCATTGGTACACGCCATAAATCGTTACCGCGCACACGATACTGCTCGTTGAATTTCATCTGGATTTATCACAGCATAGATCGGTGTTATACGGCATCTCATGTCTTCAGGAGTCGTCCGTGTTTCCTTGTAGATCTCTTGCTTGAATTTTCCCCACAGATAAACGTGCAGAGGTGATCGTGCAGGCCATTTTGTGACCCCCAAAGGACCAAGCCAACTATCTCAAATGTTGTGTTAAGACGGTCTGTAATTATCTTTCCATCACGTTGGTATCACATGGATTGCCTTATCTCAGTGTGATGTCTTCCAATAACTACTGCAGTATATCTATAAGGTAATGAAGATACTTCTATCAATTTAGAGTCTCGTGAATAAAACATGGACCAATGTTGGTCGGTCCGGCCGGAGTGGCCGAGCAGTTCTAGGCGCTACAGTCTGGAACCGCGCGACCGCTACGGTCGCCGGTTCGAATCCTGAGTCGGGCGTGGATGCGTGTGATGTCCTTAGGTTAGTTAGGTTTAAGTAGTTCTAAGTTCTAGGGGACTGATGACCTCAGAAGTTAAGTCCCATAGTGCTCAGAGCCATTTTAACCATTTGAACCAATGTTGAAATTCTTGAAAAGGCGCACCACACGTTACCAAGGTCACTCTTTATTTACTTCTCACAGGCAGCGTCGATTTTCTTCTCACCAGCTGTGCGTACTGCGAAGATTGACTTGTCCATGTTAGGTAAACGATGCTTCATTCGTATATCGAATCTTGCCCAGGTCTTTGGTGTGACGTCATAAGCGCGTGACTGCGTGTGAGATCGCTCTCTAAGTTTTCATATATGTTTAGGTTTCAGATATATATTTTAACGGTTTTTGTGATAATATTTACTATATAAGTGACTTATTAGTGGTTTCTTCATTCACCTCTGCCTTTCTTGTGTTGTGACCTGATATTTGTGAGTGTTTCGTATCGAGCAACTTAACCTCTTACCTGTGTTTACATTCCGCGCTGACCAGTTGCAGCTGTAGCGGCGCACCGAAAGCTAAGTACTAATTAATTGTTTGCGTATAGTGGTTTATTTAGGAACTTTAGTAGTCTTCAACCGGTGTTCTTGGTGTTCTCTGGTGAAACAACTTTAGAAGAAATTTTTGGGAACTGCTTTCAGTTTCGTTACTGTGTCATTAGACGTTTGATTTTCTTTCTGTGTTAGTCTTTTGTTATATTCTCATTTGTTGTTGATTAATACTGTCAATAATAGTAGTTACCTCCCTTGTAGAGCAAGTTTTTTGATTACTGTAGTCAGTTTTTTAACATCGTCTTATTGTAGTAGCGGAACTTAGATAAAGTAGTTTTCTTGTTTCAATAACTGTAAAATTTTACCATGAGTGAGAAGTGTGGGCTTTGCGGTAGGTTCGTGAGTAGTGGATTGCGGTGTGAGACTTGTTCGAAGTATTTTCACTGGGGGGAATGCAGTGGGGAAGCCAGTGGGCATTCTGGTGAGATCCTCTCCTGGAACTGCAGGTTATGTAGTAAGAGTAAATTGATAGAGGAGCAGGAGCAGGAGCGTAAGATCTGTGCCCTTCAGGTGCAGTTGAAAAACGCACAGGAGGAGCTAGATAGGATGATGAGGGAGAAGGGGGTTGGGGAATGTGAGCTGGCTGTTGGGAAGAGATCTGCTAGGAAAAGGAGCTTTTCAAATAGTTTTACTATTGGTGTTTGCAATAGATATGACCAACTGTCAGAGTCTAGTGGAGAGGAATCTCCAGTAGCTGTAGATGTAGGAAGTATGCAGCAGACCTCAGAAGTTACGTTGGCTAGGACAGTTGCAAAGTCTAAGAGAAAGAAGAAGGTTCTGCTGTTACGTAGTTCTCATGGTAGAGGTGTAGGCCAGCAGTTGCAGGAAGTGTTGGGGAGTGAGTACCAGGTCACCAGCATTGTGAAGCCTAATGCAGGATTGGCTCAGGTGATTGTTAACATAGGGGGGTTATGTAGGGATTTTACTAAAGAGGATCAGGTAGTGATTGTGGGTGGGGCTGGTAATAGTATTGACAGGGATGGGGAGTATGACATAGATGATGACCTGGAAAAGATAGCCACTCAGACTGGCAGCACGAATGTGCATTTCGTGTAACTGTTTCAGCGGCACGATCGGCCTCATCTTAATACAGCCGTCAGGCGTAATAACATGAGACTTGGGGGTGCGCTGATGACAGAAGGCATGAGTCACATTCTGTGGTGTCGGTGGAGTCTATCAGCAAGACGCGTTTCACTAGACATGGCCTGCACCTCAACAGGTATGGAAAGGGGAGGTTGGCAAAGCTTATAGGTGACAGCACAGGTGGGGGTGGTGGGATCACTCATGGGAAAATTCCTGTAGTAGTGGGTGTTAGAGCTGTACCTCTTTTACATTGAAGTCAGCTGATAGGTATTCCTGCTTAACAAAGAAACCTCTTTCGACAAAGCTTAGGTATCCGATTAATGAGAGAATTAGTATATTTCATCAAAATATACAAGGTAGTAGAGATAAAGTTAGTGAACTGCTTATAGATGTTGACTCTGAAATTATTGGTATATCTGAACAATTCTTAAAAAAGGAGATAATTCAGAGTCTTCCTTTACCAGGATACAGGTTGGCAGGCAGCTTTTCTAGGAGCTCTTTGCGGTGTGGGGGAGTAGCCATGTATGTAAAGAGCGATATCCCATTTGAGTAAATTGATGTTCATGGTGTGGGTTCCTGTAGTCATGTCCTAGTTCATGAACCACGGGCAACGTATGAGTGGCCAAGTAAGTGGTCCCGACAGTCGGGATACCAGTTACTTTGGAAGAAGGCTGGGCATCTCGGACATATTCTGAGTCGTGGTCACCTTTATGCTCACACGGCAAAGAGTACCAAATCCACCGGTTAGTCCCTCAACCGTTAGGGGTAAAACCCAATGGGACTCGGGGCAAGTAAGGCTAGCAACCTGCTTCCCTGGTACTTTAAATATGATGCTGGCAACAATCAGAGCAAAATGCCTCGGACCTTTGGAGGTGACGGAGTCCCACCTCTAACCGACAAACCAGGGACTACCAAGATACGACCTGGCAAACAAATGGTAATGAGATGGGGAGCTATTAATATGAATGGGGGCTACTCTGGGAAGAAGGTAGAGCTGGCAGAGGCTGCAAGTAAGATGGGGCTGGACGTTTTAGCTGTTAGTGACATTCGGATAAGGGGTGAGAAACAAGAGGAAGTGGGAGAATACAAGGTCTACATGTCAGGAGTCAAAGCAGGAATAGCACAATGAGGTGTAGGGCTTTACATCAGGAAAGAAATGGAACCCAGCGTAGTTGCAATAAGGTATGTAAACGAACGACTGATGTGGATAGATTTGGCAGTGTATAGCAAGAAAATTAGGATTGTGTCAGTATATTCGCATTGTGAAGGGATAGATCAAGATAAGATGGATAGTTTTTATGAGGCACTCAGTAATGTAGTTGTTAGAGTAAAGGACAAGGACAGTGTTCTGCTCATGGGTGATTTTAACGCCAGGATTGGAAATCGAACAGAAGGGTATGAAAAGGTTATGGGTAAATTTGGAGAGGATATGGAGGCCAACAGGAACGGGAAACAACTCTTGGATTTCTGTGCCAGTATGGGCTTAGTAATCACAAACTCCTTTTTTAAACATAAGAACATTCACTGGTATACTTGGGAAGGCAGGGGAACCAGATCTGTCATTGACTATATAATAACAGATCAGGAATTCAGGAAGGCTGTGAGGGACACTCGTGTATTCAGGGGATTCTTTGATGACACTGATCATTATTTAATCTGCAGTGAAATTGGGATTGTGAGGCCGAAAGTACTGGAGGTCAGGTCCATATGTAGGAGGATAAGAGTGGAGAAACTTCAGGATAAGGAAATCAGGCACAAGTACATACCAGCGATCTCAGAAAGGTACCAGTTAGTTGAATGTAGGCAATTACAGTCATTGGAAAAGGAATGGACAAGGTACAGGGACACAGTACTAGAAGTGGCTAAAGAATGTCTTGGAACAGTAGTCTGTAAAAGTAGGATGAAGCAAACAGCTTGGTGGAATGACACAGTAAAGGCAGCCTGTAAAAGGAAAAAGAAGGCGTATCAAAAATGGCTACATACTAGAACTCAGGTAGACAGAGAAAGTTATGTTGAAGAAAGAAACAAAGCCAAACAGATAATTGCAGCATCCAAGAAGAAATCTTGGGAAGACTTTGGAAATAGGTTGGAGACTATGGGTCAAGCTGCTGGAAAACCATACTGGAGTGTAATTAGCAGTCTTCGAAAGGGAGGTAAGAAGGAAATGAGAAGTATTTTGGACAGGTCAGGAAAACTGCTGGTGAATCCTGTGGATGCCTTGGGCAGATGGAGGGAATATTTTGAAGAGTTGCTCAATGTAGGTGAAAATACGATCAGTAATGTTTCAGATTTCGAGGTAGAATGGGATAGGAATGATGATGGAAATAGGATCACATTTGAGGAAGTGGAGAAAATGGTCAATAGATTGCAGTGCAATAAAGCAGCTGGGGTGGATGAAATTAAGTCGGAACTCATCAGATACAGTGGAATGTCAGGTCTTAAATGGCTACACAGGATAACTGAAATGGCCTGGGAGTCGGGACAGGTTCCACCAGACTGGACAAAAGCAGTAATCACACCAATCTTTAAACATGGAAACAAAAGATTGTAACAACTACAGAGGTATCTCTTTAATCAGCGTTGTGGGTAAAATCTTCTCAGGTATTCTTGAAAGGAAAGTGCGAGTATTAGTTGAGGACCAATTGGATGAAAATCAGTGTGGGTTTAGGCCTCTTAGAGGTTGTCAGGACCAGATCTTTAGCTTACGGCAAATAATGGAGAAGTGTTATGAGTGGAACAGGGAATTGTATCTATGCTTTATTGATCTAGAAAAGGCATATGACCGGGTTCCTAGGAGGAAGTTATTGTGTGTTCTACGAGATTATGGAATAGGAGGCAAACTTTTGCAAGCTATTAAAGGTCTTTACATGGATAGTCAGGCAGCAGTTAGAGTTGACGGTAAATTGAGTTCATGGTTCACAGTAGTTTCAGGGGTAAGACAAGGCTGCAACCTGTCTCCACTGTTGTTCATATTATTTATGGATCATATGTTGAAAACAATAGGCTGGCTGGGTGAGATTAAGATATGTGAACACAAAATAAGCAGTCTTGCATATGCGGATGACTTAGTTGTGATGGCAGACTCGATTGAAAGTTTGCAAAGTAATATTTCAGAGCTAGATCAGAAATGTAAGGACTATGGTATGAAGATTAGCATCTCCAAAACGAAAGTAATGTCAGTGGGAAAGAAATATAAACGGATTGAGTGCCAAATAGGAGGAACAAAGTTAGAACAGGTGGACGGTTTCAAGTACTTAGGATGCATGTTCTCACAGGATGGCAACATAGTGAAAGAACTGGAAGCGAGGTGTAGCAAAGCTAATGCAGTGAGCGCTCAGCTACGATCTACTCTCTTCTGCAAGAAGGAAGTCAGTACCAAGACTAAGTTATCTGTGCACCGTTCAATCTTTCGACCAACTTTGTTGTATGGGAGCGAAAGCTGTGTGGATTCAGGTTACCTTATCAACAAGGTTGAGGTTACGGATGTGAAAGTAGCTAGGATGATTGCAGGTACTAGTAGATGGGAACAATGGCAGGAGGGTGTCCACAATGAGGAAATCAAAGAAAAACTGGGAATGAACTCTATAGATGTAGCAGTCAGGGCGAACAGGCTTAGATGGTGGGGTCATGTTACACGCATGGGAGAAGCAAGGTTACCCAAGAGACTCATGGGTTCAGCAATAGAGGGTAGGAGGAGTCGGGGCAGACCAAGGAGAAGGTACCTGGATTCGGTTAAGAATGATTTTGAGGTAACAGGTTTAACATCAGAAGAGGCACCAATGTTAGCACTGAATAGGGGACCATGGAGGAATTTTATAAGGGGGCTATGCTCCAGACTGAACGCTGAAAGGCATAATCAGTCTTAAATGATGATGATGATGATGTTTCAAAGTACTGCACTGAAAAGGTGTTTGAATGTTGTGCAGGTGTGGTTAAATTTAGTGGAGCTAAACTTCTAACTGTTGTTATTTATAGATCCCCAGACTCCGATTTCACGACATTTTTGCTAAAGTTGGAGGAGGTTCTTGGTTCACTTTATAGGAAATACAAAAAGTTAGTTATATATGGTTAGTTCAATATTAATTGTATAAGTGATTGTGCAAGGAAAAGGATGCTGGTAGACCTCCTTAATTCATATAATCTTATGCAAACCGTATTCTTTCCAACGAGAGCGAAAGGGAACAGTAGAACAACCATAGACAACATTTTTGTTCATTCCTCATTACTAGAAGGGCATTCTGTTAGCAAAAAGGTGAATGGCCTTTCAGATCATGATGCACAAATTTTAACTCGAAAAGATTTTTGTGCTGCAACACATGTTAAATATAGTTATCAACTTTTTAGGAAAGCTGATCCAGTTCCCGTAGAGACCTTTGTAAAACTTATCAAGGAACAAGAGTGGCAAGATGTTTATAGTGCTGATGCAGTAGACGATAAATATAATGCTTTCCTCAAGACTTTTCTCGTGCTCTTTGAAAGTTGCTTTCCGTTAGAACGTTCAAAACAGGGTACTAGCACAAACAGGCAGCCTGGGTGGCTAACTAGAGGGATAAGAATATCCTGTAGAACAAAGTGGCAATTATATCAAAACGTTAGAAACAGTCAAAATCTAAATGCAGCAGCCCATTACAAACAGTATTGTAAGGTGCTTAAAAAAGTTATTAGGAAGGCAAAAAGTATGTGGTATGCAGATAGAATTGCTAAGTCTCAGGATAAAATTAAAACCATATGGTCAGTCGTAAAGGATGTGGCTGGTCTGTAGAGAAAGGTCGAGGATATAGAATCAGTGCGTAGTGGGAATGTCCGTGTTACTGATAAGACGCATATATGTACAGTATTTAATAATCACTTTCTGAATATAGCAGGTGAACTAAATAGAAACCTAGTCCCAACAGAGAATCATATAGCGCTCGTAGAAAAAAGTGTTCCGAGGCTGTTACCTGAAATGCTCCTCCATGATACTGACAAGAGGGAGATTGAATTAATAATTAAATCACTAAAGACCAAGAACTCTCACAGATATGACGGGGTATCTAGCAGAATACTGAAGTATTCTTCTATGTATGTTAGCCCAGCACTTAGCCGTATCTGTAACTTTTCCTTTAGGAGTGGTCGGTTTCCTGACCGATTAAAGTACTCGGTAGTGAAGCCACTTTATAAAAAGGGAGACAGGGATAATGTTGACAATTATAGACCTATTTCTATGCCATCGGTGTTTGCTAAAGTTATCGAGAGGGTTGTATATACAAGGTTAATGGAGCATTTAAATTCACGTAATTTTCTGTCAAATGTACAGTTTGGTTTTACAAATGGTTTAACAACTGAAAATGCTATATTCTCTTTTCTCTGTGAAGTTTTGGACGGATTAAATAAAAGGTTGCGAACGCTAGGTGTTTTCTTTCATTTAACAAAGGTTTTTGACCACAAAATATTACTGCAGAAGTTGGACCATTATGGAGTAAGGGGAGTAGCTTGCAATTGGTTCACTTCTTACTTTAAGAACAGAAAGCAGAAGGTAATGCTCCGCAATACTGAGAGTGGTAGTGATGTTCAGTCCCAATGGGGCACTGTTAAGTGGGGCATTCCCCAAGGGTCGGTGCTGGGGCCACTGCTGTTTCTTATTTATATAAATGATATGCCTTCTAGTATTACAGGTGGTTCAAAAATATTTCTGTTTGCTGATGACACAAGCTTGGTAGTGAAGGATCTTGTGTGTAATATTGAAACAGTATAAAATAATGTAGTTCATGAAATAAGTTTGTGGGTTGTGGAAAATAATTTGATGCTAATTCACAGTGAGACTCAATTTTTACAGTTTCTAATTCTCATTTCAACAAGAACCGATATTTTGATCAGACAGAATGGGCATATTATAAGCGAGACGCAACAGTTCAAGTTCCTAGGCGTTCGGATAGATAGTAAGCTGTTGTGGAAAGCCCATGTTCAGGATCTTGTTCAGAAACTAAATGCTGCTTTATTTACCAATAGAACAGTATCTGAAATAAGTGACAGTTCAACACGAAAAGAGTCTACTTCGCATATTTTCATACGCTTATGTCATATGGTATTATTTTTTTGGGGTAATTCTTCTGATTCAAAAAGGGTATTTTTGGCTCAAAAGCGGGCTGTTCGAGCTATGTGTGGTGTAAGTTCGAGAACCTCTTGTCGACCCCTATTCAATAGTCTGGGAATTCTGACATTGCCCTCACAGCATAGATTTTCTTTAATGTCGTTTGTTGTTAGCAATATTAGCTTATTCCCAAGAGTTAGCAGCTTTCACTCAGTTAATACTAGGCAGAAATCAAATCTGCATGTGGAATGCACTTCCTTGACTCTTGTGCAGAAAGGAGTGCAGTATAAGCTACCACAAGATCTCAAAAATCTTAGCAGTACCCCAAACACTTTTAAGTCTAAACTGAAGAGTTTCCTCATGGCTCATTCCTTCTATTCTGTCGAGGAGCTCCTGGAAGAGCTGAAAAATTAAGCAAATTCCAGTGTTACATTGTTGGTTGATTTTCTTCATTTAAGCTTACGAATTGCCGCCTGAATATATTTCTTATATCTCATTTTATCTGTTTCTACTATCGTGTTATAATTTCATGTATTGACTCGTTCCATGACCATGGAGACTTCTCCTTAATTTGGTCCCACGGAACAATAAATAAATAAATAAACGCCGAATCACTTTTAGGTTTCGTAAACGCCATTCGAATAATTGTGCCCAATGCTGAAAATCGTTGGGATGAAGCCGACGATTGAGCGAAATGTCGGAAGTATGAAGTGCATAAAACAAATAGTATCCGCAAAACACTGCTTTGGCTCATTCCACCGGCATTTTCAAGCGGCCTCGTATTGAAATGTGGTCCGTATGTTGCCGCTGTTAACATGTTTGTTTGCATTTATCTCATCAGTTGCTGTTCTTTTTGGTTCGTGTATCTTGTTATTCACACTTCCAGTCTTTTGAAACTTATTTAAGGTGTTTCCAAAGACGAACTTTGAGCGATTGGCACGATCAGAATACTTTTCAGCTACAACCGCATCGCTGCCGTAACAATTTGGGAACATTCACCATAAAAAATACCATGTACAATTTTCAGATGTCGGGTACATTGTAAAAGTATGAACAATTTCACAAACAAGTCACCTGGTAAGCACACGAACTACTTTCCCTGATGGTGAGACCGTGGTTTGCGGCGCTGTTATCTTGATGCTACTGGATCACATTCCTAAAGTCCTCTTCGAAGACTCTCTCCAGTCCCATAGAAAAAATTATACACTTCCATAAAAAAGTTGGTATAACAATTTGGCAGCAATAAAACATTAAAAATTACTTGTGTATGTCGGAATATTCCCCTCATTGCCCGCTATAATTTGGCAGAAGCTGCACCTAGGTCTACTTGTCCTTCTGGAATGTCTTAGCTGCCTCCAGCTTTATAAATACATGAGCCGCCATTGACTTCAGTAAGAAATATTGTTCTACATAATTCAAATGTATATGAAATGTAAACTTTTCGATCAAGTCCACATCTGATTGGCCTCAACATTCACCCATTCCCCATGGTTGGAAACGTGGTACATACATGATGTGCTAACGTACGCCAACCTATCTCTCTGATTACACCGAATATGCCACGAACAACTGTCGACCACTAGTCGAGAATGTACCATGTTGCTGAGTCAGCGGACCATAGTGAACACACGTCGTACTTTGTGACCATATCCTAATAAACCTGCCAGAACCACCGTTATCATGTGTTTGATCATTCTTTTCCATTTCGTGCACCCACACCACATTCTGACTGCTTACAGCACCATATTTTCACGTGATGGGAGAAAATGGAACTATTATTTTTTCAGCGTACTCCGCGAGCGCACCGATTAATGAACATACCTACGACGTCTCAGCATCCTGCGATATATAAAGCCCGCACTGCAGCACTCGGAACACCGTCAGTTTAATTATAACCATGCAGTATAATATCCGGAGAAAATCAATAAAAAGCTACCGGAAAAATGCGAGATGGAGGCAACCGCCCCCACGCAATTCTCTAACGACTTAAAGACACTGCACACGTGGGATATTACGAATACATCACTTCGAACAACTATACAGAGTATAGAAGATCATCCCGTCATGGCTGTGTTCGAAGAGGAAGACGATCACTAAAAAGAAGAACCTAGACATGAAACCAGCCATACCTGCGCTAGTAGTACGACGTGGAAATTCATGAACTGCAACAATAACTTCAAAGAACAAGAAAGCTTCCTGGAAAAGAAGAAGCGAAAACAATCAAAGACGGTTAGGACCGACTTTTAACTACATGGTTATAAGACACGGAATGATCTAACCATCCCTCTCTGGGAAAATGTAAAATTGCAACCCTGAGCATGAACCGCATCGATTCCGTCGCCAAACTGCTAAGTTTGAAAAAGTAACTAACGCTAGCTGATTCAGGAACTGGTAACGACCAGCATCGAAAAAAATTCCTCGTTTCGAGGAACCTGACACATAGGCTATTTGGACAAACATTATGCACATCTCTGTTTGATGAGTTTCCAGCTGGACCCTTTTTATCTCGATGCCGTAATTACGAACTGGACACGTTTTCTTTCCGTTCTACCCGTCTTATCACACACATACCTTTGTAGTATCACGGCGAGCAAGAAGTCGCGGACTGTGAGAAAATAGTGCTTATTTAACGAAAAGTGTTTCATCTTGTCAAGTAATAATGGAAAATTGGAGTACTTGACTGCAAAACTTATACCGATAGTAAGCATTCAGAGCGACCGAATACGTGCAACTGCAGTTACAGAAATGAACAATTCATTTCGCTCATAGGAAGACTTCTGGAAAAATACAGCAACTGTGTTTTACTTCACTGGATTATGCCATTTGTACAACTCCACGACGCTAAGTGACAACATTATTAGAATCAAACATTGAAAAATTATTCTATACATGCAGGTTGGCTTGGACGGGTGTATCAAAACTGTGGCCACAGAAATCTCCTCTCAAATAAAAATCTGTAAAATTTGCACCCAGTTGCTGGAAACTAACTGCGCAATATGTCACGGTCTAGCTGCACTCCAGAAGTCCTCGTCCATCTCAGTGGATGACTGGTTGAACAATCACCCTTAGCATGACTGACTTAGGTTGGCATTTGGATAAGAAGCAGCTTAGCATAGATAACACTGAAGCGCAAATGGAAATGGCGCACAAACTAGTGAACTGCGGACGACTCGAAGTTTTAGAAGAATTGGAGATCTACATTGCAAAAAGAAAGGAGCCAGACAGACTGCTTAATGAAACAAAATGAATTCGCTACTAACGCTTACTTCAACATTTATGTTGATCTGCTCGAACAAGTCAGATGTAGCGATTTATTTCTCCTAGAGTTAGTTGCTGGTGCTCACAGCGAGGTGCTATGTCGCCCTGTCTGAGCCGCGCCAGCGTCACCATGTAAATGGCCAGCAAGGTAAATATTCTGTTACAGGAAAGAGAGCGTCACAAATGGTCGACATGTCCTCTAAGTTGAGGAGAAGCATTATAACAGATGTTTCGTTTCACTGATAAAAGTACATCTTCTAGGAGATCAGATAGTGTATTTCATAAGCTCGCCTGTTAAGCCTGCTTGGAAGAACAAGATGCCTTAGCACGCACCAAAAATGTCAGTCCAAACATCAACAGAAAATTTCTTCTAATGACGTATTATAGGAAGGGGGTGAACCCTGGTGTCCACGTTCTCTGGACTCAAACCCACAGGACCTTACTGGAGACATTTGAAGCTCGCGTGTGTCGGACCTCAGTACAACATGCTGCGAATATTTCTGTCCATACTGTTGTCGAGGCTTATGATTCATACTTAACACTCGAGGGATGCGTCAATGCACCCGCAGTTCAGTACGACTCCGGGTCGACGAAAATATCAATGCTAACAGAAGACTTTTTGAACATTTCATGTAAGAAAGTGTTTCATGTAGTATGTTTGTATGCACTGTGTGTTTCCCATGATTACTGTACTATGAAGAGTTTTAGGTAATAAGTTGTAGCATAATCTTGGATATGCGTGAAATCTATATTGCTTAAGATAAGAAGACTGAAATTTATAATAAATCTACAATGTAGAAGTCTGCATTTGGGCTGTGTAGGAAACGTTTCACGTCGAACATTCCCTCGTCATCATTCTGGAAATGTGTTAGCAGAGTCGATTATGATGACAAATATAAATAACACCTACATTGTTCCTAACAGCGGCGCGGGGCAGCCGCGAGGGGTAGCCGTGCGGTCTTGGGCGCCTTGTCACGGCCCGCGTGGCTCCCCCCGGCTGAAGTCCTCCCTTGGGCATGAGTGTGTGTGTGTGTTGTCCTTACCGTAAGTTAGTTTGAGTTAGATTAAGTAGTGTGTAAGCTTAGGGACCGATGACCTCAGCAGTTTGGTCCCACAGGATCTTACCAAAATTTCCAGTTGTTCCTAACACTGATAAATATGCTACAGATATTTGGCTCGGTGATTACTTTTCCTAATATAGTTTGTTATGCCGATTTGAAATCTGAAAAAAACATTTACTCCATCACTTCAGGTTTTGAAGATATCAATAAAAATTAATTTTCGTGCAACACCGTTCATCGATTTTTTTACTCCCGCGTTCTTAGTAATTTTTCATGCAAAACCATACAATATTTTCGTCGACTGCGAAAATAGTTATATTTCAGATAATACATCAAAAAATTTTCGATATCGCATTACTAATCCTTCATTTCTCACTTTTTTATTTTCAGTTTATGGCGATATCTTGGCGTCCATATGTTGCATAAAGTCACCATATCTGCCATGTGTGCGGCTATGTAACAGACGAATTCCATCTCAAGACTTTTATACCGCTTATTAAGCAAGCATTGAACTATACTTCCGTTCAGAGGCAGATACTGGAAAATTGTGGGCATCACAGTTCATCTGTTTGACATGTGCATGCAACTTGCTCGGGTGGAAGGAAGTCAAAGGTGAAGAACCATCTGCCATTTCAAGTTCCGACAACATGGTGCGAGTCAATAAACCACGCCACAGGCTGTTCTTTCTGTTTTGCAAATGTTACCGGATTTTGTTTCTAAACCAATTCCACATGATCCCGTCGCTTGTCCAATATCAGTGGCACCTACAGAATATACAGGTGATGAATGAATGCAAGAAGGAAGTTCCCTTTCATCTTCCAACAACGCATCAGACACTGGCTACCAATCTGGAGTAGGTATTCATTTAATGAACAATACTGATCTTTGTGACAAAAGGTCAAGCTGAACCTGCTCGGTTCACGCCTTGAAGAATTTAATTTGCTTGTTCCGTGTACAATAACTTCACGTTTTCTTCACAGACACGAAGAACTTATGAAATTCTTTGCAGTAAGTGACACTATTTGCCACTGCACGGACGTTCAAGGTCTCATGTCTTGTGGAATGCAGACAGGGTACACCAAGTATCGCTGTTTTATCTGTGAGTGGGAAAGTAGAGATAGAAAGCACCACCACATAAGGAAAAATTGGCCAGTCAGAAACAGAATACAGCCAGGAAATAAAAATGTCCTTCGTGCGCCATTGATTGACCGTGTCAAAGGTATCATGTCACCGCTTCATACCAAACTGAGGCTTATGACAAATTTCGTGAAGGTAGTAGATGGTTTTCGGTACCTATGCAACACGTATCCAGATTTGAGTTACGCGAGAGTGAAAGAAGGTATGTTCACAGGTCCACAAATAAGGGAGGTAATTGCTGACATCACTTCCAAGACTTACGGAATGATGCAGAAAGAAACACATGCGTCGCATTCAAATCAGTTGCAACCATTTTCCTTAGAAATTATAACTTTTCTGACTATGCTAATGTAGAAGAGAAGTGCATCAGTGCGTACAAATAGCTGGGTGTGAACATGTTCCTCAAAATTCATCTCTTCAATTCACATCTAGACTTCTTCCCCGAAAACCTAGGGTCAGTTAGTGACGAACATGTGACAGTTTTCAACAGGACATCTGGGTGATGGAGTCACGGTATCAGGATCGATGGAGATCAGCAATATTGGCTGGCTATTGCTGGACACTTCAGCGTGAAATGCCAAATTCTCAGCACAAACGCAAGTTTACAGCCACGAAATTCAAATTAAACACACTTTAGATCAAGGAAGTATTTTGAGCGTGTATGAATTTTGTGTGTGTATTATACCTTGAACTTGATATTGCTATATAGTGTATGTGTGCATGAAACAGTCTGACTATTTTCTTAGCTAATGCCATGTTCATTAGTAACCCACGTAACACTAATTGTTCTGGTGAAATATAAATAGTTAAAGGAGCATATCTCAAAAACGGTGCGTTATGGGGACAAATGGTTAGCAAATTTTGAATCACCACGTTCCACTTGTCTTAGAACAAGTGCTGGAAACCAAGATATCTGCCAATTTTTAAAATGTGTTTTTCAGTGTAGTTCGCTTGACACGCAAGTCGCCGAAGCGGCGTCAACTATAAAAGACTTGCAATACGGCGGTCGAACCCCGAAGGGGATATCCCGGCCAATAAATGCCATACGATCATTTCAGTGTAGTTCGCGTATTCACAGAAACATATTACACTGGATACACAGAAAAAAGAAACAGCGACTCAAGGATAGTCGATACCTCATAGAAAACAATGACATAGATGACATGAGGGGCCAGATTACCGTCATAACAAGAAAATGTCACTCACACAATGGTTTCTTCATCGCCATGCGAGGAGAATACAAGGATCAAGACAAAATCTGATAGGCTAAAGAAGCAGCATATGTGACCGTGTCCTGTGCGGAATAAGTTGGGGCGTTGTCGTGGAGCAGAAACAGCTTTTGGACAGCTTCATGTGGCACTTCGTCTTGACAGTCTCACATATACTCGTCATCAGATCTCGGTAGTATGTTCCTATGACGGCTTGCCTCTACGAGCATAATCTGTTAGCTCCACACCACGGCGGTCCAAAAAAACCACTCAGCATCATCTTCCGCGGTGATGCTTAGGTCTTCGAATTTATTGGCGGTGGCGAACCCACATGTTTCCACTGTTTGTTTTGCTCCTTTAGCTTGACGTCAAAGTGATGATTCAGTACTGTCCATGGTGATCAGACGGCTAAGAAAATCATCTGTATCGACTTTAAATAGCTGTAACATTTCTATTACTTCCTCTGTCCGACGGGATTTTGAATAGGTATGAGCACTTGCGGAAAACGCAGATGCTGACCTTTGTCGTGTTAAAATATCGTGCAAGACGTTCAAAACTGATCCGTAATTGACTTACACTTTTTTCACTATTGTCTCGATTGTAATACACTGACGGTAAAAAAAATCGCAACACCAAAAGATAATTAACGTAGAGTAACGAAATTTCTGGAATACCTTTGTCTGGGTATTGTGATAACCACGAGAGTGCTCCTACTGTCATACGAAATCACACATGCTGCAACACCCATATCAGTACGTGGTGTAGCCTCCACAGGCGGCAATACAGGCGCTACCTTTTCAGGTAGTTCTGTAAGAGTTGTTGGCTGACGAGTCGCATGCGGTACTTCTCATCCTGTCATGTCCCACACGTGCTCGATTGGAGACAAGTCCGGAGAGCGTGTTGCACCTCTTTCAGAGCACGTTGAGTTTCACGGGCAATGTGTGGACGAGCATTATCTTGTTGGAACTACACGTCATCTTCCTTTTGTAAGAACGACAAAAGAACGGGTCTAACACCATTTTACACGTACTGAGGGCTGGTTTGCGTCTCCTCCAGAAACAGCAAAGGTAAATGAGAGTTTTACCTTATCGCACTCCAGACGCCCGGGGTGGGACCAGTGTGTCTTGGGCGAATGCGCTCTGCGAGACAGCGGTCTCCTGGTCTAAGTCGTACGCGCAAAGGACTACCCATCACTAGCGTGCAGGCAGAATCTGGTTTCATCGCTTAAGACCACGACGCGCCTTTCCATCTTCGGCCTCTTACGGCACCAATCGAGCCGTGCACGTCCATGTCGTGGCATGAGTGGAAGACGGACTAGAGGTGTACGTCCCCACAGTCCCACTGCTAATAACCGGTTCGCAACAGTTCGTGTTGACATGTCTGCACTCACAAGCCCACTTATCTGTGGTGTGGCAGCTGTACGATCTGACACTGCTGCCCTTACAATACGACGATCCTGGCGAGCGTCTGCGCTGCGTGGAAGTCAATAACTTCGTCTACGGGTCCATTCCGCCACTCTAAAGGCGACACTTTGACCCCTTTCAAACTCGTTCAGCTGGCTGTAGGAAGCACGAGTGCGTGTCCGTGGCATAGTTGCCTGCTTGCTTCACACGTTTGCACTAAACTGAGGCTTCCGGCTGTGAGCATTTCCTCTTAAAGGGTAGACACAAACGGCGGTCTGGTAGCCATGCCACTATCTGTTAGCAGACGATGTTGAAACAATTATCAGTACATCTATTATCCCCCACGTGGCGCAATTCCGTCATCGGATCAAAATCGACGTCGTCTTTCCAGGTGTACTAATTATTTTCCGGCAGTGTATTTTACTACTCCCATGCACTCTCATAACATAGGTAACCTAACATCTTCACCATTATAACATACGTGAAAACATTGTTTATGTTATTCATGAGAAGCTGGGCCACGCTTTGTAAATGTTTATCGCGTTTGCTGCCCTGAACTGTTTGGTGTAAGGTGTTTTTCAGTGAATTGAGCAGCACTCACATGGTGCATGTCCACAAGCGTCTTGATTTTAAAATCACAGGGCAATTTGGTTACACAGATGCAGCACTTAAGTTCTCACCACTTTTCGCGTTTTAATAACTTTAAAACCTTTTCATAAATGCTTTGATAGATGTCATACGAACTAAATCTCTAGCAAGTTTTATCAAATAGTGAAGAAAAACATTCTGTCTGTCCCAGTGCAGCAAACCGTAAACGAATACAAAACGCCGGCCGTGGTGACCGAGCGGTTCTAGGCCCTTCAGTCCGAAACCGCGCGACTGCTACGGTCGCAGGTTCGAATCCTGCCTCGGGCATGGATGTGTGTGATGTCCTTCGGTTAGTTAGGTTTAAGTAGTTCTAACTTCTAGGGGACTGATGACCTCAGATGTTAAGTCCCATAGTGCTCAGAGCCATTTGAACTATTTTGAATACAAAACGAGGCCCCGGCAAGAAAACAACTACACCTCTAACAACCATCTGAAGACGGATGTGCAAGAAATCCGAGACCGGTCATTGTCTGATTCAAATAAACGTTTTTAATTCATACTTGTGGCTGTAACCCAACATACTGAACAGAGTGTCGATATGTTGCGTTTGCTTGGTCGGTCACCCGATGTGTTCCAATTGAGCACAGACGGGACGTCATCCGATGACAACTCCAGCGTCATCCACAACCAACATTAATCGTCCCTGTATTGACCGACCAAGTGAAAAGTGCATGGAACTCCATCCCACAAACTGACATCCAGCAACCATACAACACAATGCAGGCACGTTTGCATGCTTGAATTCAACATCCTGACGGTTACACAGGTTATCAATGCACCACAATTTTACATAAACAAAATCACCGCTACGCTAGACAAGTCGTCCAGCCGTTGACACTCAATGCTACCCATGCGAAGGCGGGGAGGGTCACTAGTATAGCAGGTGACACTCTAATCTACCCTTCCGAGCCAAATCTGGATTCGAAGCGGCTGCGCGGTTAGAGGCGCCATGTCACTAACTGCGCGGCCACTCCCGTCGGAGGTTCGAGTCCTCCCTAGGGCATTGGAGTGTGTGTTGTTCTTAGCATAAGTTAGTTTACGCAGTGTGTAAATCTAGGGACCGATGAACTCCGCAGTTTGGTCCCTTAGAAATTGACACACATTTTTGAAGCGGCTGCCTCCAAGTCGAGCGCCACTGCACTTTGTGCGATACTAATATTTTTCATACATCTAGTTTCTAGTTTACAAGAAGAGATGAGGATTTAGCTCAGATGTGAACACCTCAATGTCCAAGTTTTTGGACGTTAGTGTTGAGCACTGTAGAATAAAGCTGTCTGCTTGATAAAATACCTGAATCTCAGCTGTAAACAGAACATTGTGAATTGTTGTAAACGTACGGTGAACTGTTGCAAATGGTTTTCACATCCGTTATAAGTTACAAATTAGTATTAACATATGACTCCATAACGAAAGAGAGTGGATTTTTAAATTCACAAGTAGGTCAAAAAATGCAAAAATCGGTCCAAAAAATATGATGAAGAGATGAAATGGGATTCGACTAAATGTGCAGACATATTTAACAGGAGGTCCTTGAGAGCAGAAAAAACGCCAGGTGTAGTTAATTGTAAAACTGTATATGTACACGCTGTATGGCATTGTTGGCTGGGATACGTCACAGGGTGGATTTAGCCGCCTGAAACAATGTTCTTCTTCTGCTCACATTGGCCCACTTCCTAGCAGCGGATATGTGACAGTCGTGCCGCGTGTGCATTTGTAAAATGTAAGTAAGTGTAAAGAATACTTGTATTGTGCAGTGTTATGTTTGTGTTGTATGATGACGATGAGAGAAGGGATAGGGTGAAACCCGGTGCCGACTCAGCCTACTACTCCCGAATAGCACCCACGGGGTCGCCCATTCGACGAACGGGTCACCATCTACAGGGTCACATTCCCTCACTTCGTGAGACATTATGGAGAGGTTTGGAATTTATTCCAGGACACTGGCGCAAAGATTGGTGATTAAGAACTTTACGCCATCACCTCGTCTCCCGCTCGTCAAATACTGGCAGTGAAATGGTTCGAGCTTGCTTGCCTCCGAGTCGAGAGCCATCGCAAAGGCATACGTTAGCGACGTCAGCTACTTTTTTTTCTTATTTTTAGGCCTCTGTCCTCCCCTTGCAGCTTATCCTTTGCTCGCCAAAATCGCATTCATCAACGTCGGCTTTTTCTGCCATTCTAGACTTGTCATTGTTATATAATACAGGTTGTTGAAAAGTAAATCCCTCATCCGCATGGATGGCTTTCCACCAGTGTCGACGGAAGCCCCTGTCGAATTGATTTGAGGTTTCCATTAAACGCGATTGCGCACGTCTTGACTATTAGATCAAATAAGCTAGAAGTATCGTAATGTCGTTGATTTATTAAGGTAATAAAATCCTTTACAGAAGAGCACTGCAGTAAGTAACAGATATGTGAATGAAATCTATAGGCCAAATGTCTAATTATTACAAATTAAGGAGAGCGTCAATGAAGTTTTATTCTAATATGTGTGGTATATCAATAACTGTAAGCCGAGAAACCGCGAACTGGAAAACAGAAATTAAATTTTAAACAAAATTGTTTTCTCAAATTTAATTTTTTAGAGTAAGTGCTCGAAATTTGAGCCGGAACATTGTTACGTGGGCGTGCTGAAACGTAATGCCTCCAAATTTTTTACCTGAAAACTCTTAAAGCATTTTGAATAAAATAAAAATTATTAACATTCTACGTCTTTATTCTTCACGTAGGCCTATACATATTTGTAGCCCTCTGCCGCTAGAGGTCCCCGAATTGCACCGAGTAACATGGTGTGTAACGTAACAATGTCGGTGCGTGAGAAGCAGATCACAAAACTGAAAGCACGAATTCGAAGAGTTAGTCCACGCATGGAGCACCCTCGCCTTCAGCAAGACAATGTCAGACTACACACGAGCGCTGCCACATCTGCAAGAAACCGACACCTTGGGTTCACTGTCATTTATCACCCTCCATACAGTCCCGACTTGGTCCCATCCGATTTTCATCTGCTTACAAAACTTAAGAAAACTTTCGAGCCCGCATCTCGTGGTCGTGCGGTAGCGTTCTCGCTTCCCACGCCCGGGTTCCCGGGTTCGATTCCCGGCGGGGTCAGGGATTTTCTCTGCCTCGTGATGGCTGGGTGTTGTGTGATGTCCTTAGGTTAGTTAGGTTTAAGTAGTTCTAAGTTCTAGGGGACTGATGACCATAGATGTTAAGTCCCATAGTGCTCAGAGCCATTTGAACCATTTTTTTTTTTGAAAACTTTCGATGACTTCATTCAGGCAGTGATGAAGCAGTGCAAGCAGAGCTGAGGTTGTGGCTCCGTCAATAAAGTCAAAATTCTAGAGTGACGGTATCAACAAACTGGTCTCTCTTTGGGAGAAATCTGTTCGTCGTCAGGGTGACTTTGTTGAGAAATAAATATGTAGACATGAAGAATAAAAATGTAGAATGTTAATAAAATTTGTTTTACTAAAAAAGCTTTAAGAGTTTTCACATAAAAAATTCGTAACCATTACTTTTCAGCACGACCTCGTTCAAAGTTAACATCCCAATGACTGGCTCATCCTCTGCAAAATTCCTGTCGTGTTACGAATTATTGTTGCTAAGTCAAACATGGCTGCGTTCATAGTGCAGTGTTCAGCCTGTGTTTTCCCATTTAGACTTTCCTTGTGTGTTGCGTGTTTGCCGGCCGGTGTGGCCGAGCGGTTCTAGGCACTTCAGTCTGGAACCGCGCGACCGCTACGGTCGCAGGTTCGAGTCCTGCCTCGGGCATGGATGTGAGTGATAGGTTAGTTAGGTTTAAGTAGTTCTAACTTTTAGGGGACTGATGATCTCAGATGTTAAGTCCCATAATGCTCAGAGCCATTTGAACTTTTTTTTTTGTGTTCCGTGTTTGAAACTGTATCGAGAAGCTGTCTAAAATTTTGCGTGAAATGACATGAAATACATTAATACATGTTCAGGCCAGTAGGAAGATCATTTTTTATTAAACTAGAATACGCTTTCAATCCACGTTTATGTTCCTTTCAATCCACGTTCATTTTCCTTCCCTGTCATAAAGATATGTGGTTATTTCACACGACCATTACTCACTCCAGGATGAACACGTTTAGATAGAAAGTTATTTAAAATGTAGACATAACCGTTCATACGTAAATCTAATTGACTAAAACTCAATAATACAAGCAATGAATAGTAACAAACATGTTACAGTTTTCCGAGACATTCCCACTTTCTGCCATGTTCTCTACAACAGCGTAACGCAACTTAACCCAGATGAGCATTCATGAAGACGAATGTCGTAAAATTGTAGTATTTCGGTGATCAGCGAAAAATTTAACACTGTTAGAGGCTTCAAACGAAGAGATCTTCTCCCATCGAAATTATTCAAGTCATATTTAGAATATACATACATTTGGGGAACTATATTGAAAAGTGTACCCACAGGAGAAAATAAACTAAACCACATGAGATATCCAGAAGAGACTGTACTATTTTCAGATAATTCAGAAGATGTTATTGTAATTCAAGTAGAACGCAAAAATGGTTCAAATGGCTCTGAGCACTATGGGACTCTACATCTGTGGTCATCAGTCCCCTAGAACTTAGAACTACTTAAACCTAACTACCCTAAGGGCATCACACACATCCATCCCCGAGGCAGGATTCGAACCTGCGACCGTAACGGTCACGCGGTTCCAGACTGAAGCGCCTAGAACCGCAAGGCCACACCGGCCGGCAGTAGAACGCATTAATGATTCAAAACCAAATACCGTGGCACACGAACTGGAAAAATCGATAATAAAGTTAATCAGAGTCCCGCATGTAGATACAGAACAGATAACATACACTGGCCGCAACTGGTTATTTTGTGACAGTCGATCAGGAATTGGCTTCCTGAATAAAGAGCACCAACCTTTAATTTGTGATTTTACATGAAGGCTTCTTGACCAAGAAGCAGCGACTCCAAGGTCTGGAACGTCGCAAAACGATCGGGAGAGTGATGTGTTGAAAACATGCTCCTCCATATCGCATCCGCATGACGCCGCATGGGAGAGGATGACACGGAAGCAAGTCGACATTCTTTGGGCATTCGAGACCTACACGAGGAGTTTGTTTTATATAGTTTATGTTTCGCTAGAATTAGTACTCTAGATGATCATCATTTTTCTCTAACAACAAATTAGACTGAGGAAGAGCAATTGAAATTAACGTCATTCAGGGCCCTGCCGAAGAACAGTATTCCCAAATGCTAAGCAAACGTTATTTATTTTACACCAGTATACAGGTTTCTCTCAGTATGCCGGTTGGGCGAGGACAGATGGCCTAAAAAGATTATGGAACAGATTCCAACAACAGGATCAATAGGACGACCGAAAACAACATGGGAAGAGGGAGTGAGAAGAGCTGTGTCAGAGAGGAGTTTGTAGACGGAAGACTGGAAAGGTATGAGATTTTGTAAGCTAGGATGCGAGAAACAATTACAACGTTGTATAAAATAATTTCATCCCATACTAAGGACCATGAGCCGATCTTTTAGCCGATGTCGTTCACAGATTACCATTAGCGTGCTTCTTATGTTTTCCCCCACGGCTTGATGAAGTCTGGTCTTCGTAAAGCAGTAATAATGGGGACAGGAAAATCTTATCATTCACAGCCAAACCAGCGGTTCATAAACGTTTGGTCACCCCTCCGCGAACCCCCAAAGCAAAATGTGGCGAATCACCACCCAGTATGAATGTAACGATGATAGGCATTCCTCTGACTTAATTTTCGAAGCAAGAACTCGTTAATAATTAGAGATGACTGGCAGGACCATAAAAAGACCAAGTAGATGGTTGGGTGACAGCCCTTTCCAAGTCGCCTCGTGGGGCACGTAGCTCTATAAACCATGATAAAAGTGCCTGATGTCGTCTATCCATAAAAAGTTTGATTGCGCAAGATGCAATAAATAGCACACTTGCCAAATAACATAACATACTTTTGATCGTTTCCATGTTTGCAGCGTACGAGTATCATTCCACATCTAAATCTACATCAGTTCTCTGCCAACCACTGTGAAGTACATGTCAGAGGGTACATCCCGCTGTACCAATTATTAGGGTTTTTCCCGTTCCATTCACTTATGGAGCGCAGATTCGAATCCTGCCTCGGGCATGAATGTGTGTGATGCCCTTAGGTTAGTTAGGTTTAAGTAGTTCCAAGTCTAGGGGACTGATGATCTCAGATGTTAAGTCCCATAGTGCTTAGAGCCATTTGAACCAAGAACGATTGCTTAAACGCCAATGCGTGAGCTGTAATTGGTTGCGCTTACTTACGATGCTCGATGGCATTCAGTTCGTTCACTGAAGCTGACTCTATATATTAAAGTCATAACAGTTCTCATGCATGTGGTCTCGCAAATTAAATTATGGGAACACACTAGTATTAAGAGACTTTTCGCCCACCTTGCATATTAAAACGAATACTTAAACAATGTCTTCGGAAGTATTTTCTTCTAAAGTAGATTCTGCTTTCTCCTTGAATACCAAATCCTTCAGGCAACAGCAACTGATAATTTGTTCTCTATCTGAAATACACAACTATGGAGTTAAGTATAACTATAATTAGTAAGATCATAATAAAGATAGTGGGTATATTCAGTTAAGTCCAAATGGTCACGCGCCTATAAAATGAAGTAAAAAACCGAAAGTACAAAAGAATTTCAAGGACTATCGCTGTACTCAGATCAAGAGCGACCGTCAGAGATTTGTTGCTGTCTGTCGTTTTCGTTAAAGGTCATAAAGGATGTGCTTTGTTAGTAAATTATCCTCGTGGATGCCAACGTGGCAATGTACAACTCATTGGTTGTCCACTTACAATCTACAGGACAAGTAATACCTTTTTTTTTCACGCTTAAGTGCGTACTTCTCTGCACAGGGAAGTATTTATAATCTTGGCCTTCGTGACAGCTCTTTTGAACGCTGCTGTTTTTGTTATACTTACGACATGAGTATGAGTTACGTATACACCAGCAGAACAAACACAAAAAACAACTGAAGTCGACGCATCAACAGTTTATTAGTTAGAACTTGATGCAAACAGACTACGAAATGTAATGTTAGTACAGAATTGCCTACAATGACCAAGACCAGAAAACTTAAACAGGAAGTAGATGAGTTGAAAGAGAGGCATCGTGATACTAGCCGTGCAAGAAACAAGATACAGTGACGAAGGTACAGTATAGTTGTGATAGTAAAACCAGGAATCAGAGTGGGACACAAACCTACGTGCTTTGGTACGGGGTTTACGGTAACTAAGAGATGCTAGGACGGCATAGAAATGAAAAATAGGTCAGAAAGGATATCAATGTTGACAGTCGAGCAGGGAACAAAACTTATTGAATAGTAAATGAACAAGCACACACGAATGACAAGAGCAGGCAAGACAGGAAACTTGTTGACAGTTTCTGCGAGGAGCTAGATGATACACTGAAAAGCATGCCACACAGGCAAGTAAAGATATCCGTAGGCGAGTATAATGCACAGATATGAGAAGAACCAATGTAAAGGAATAGTAGGTAACACCAGAGGAGACACAAAAAAAGTGAAAGACACAAAATGAGATTGATAACAACACATTTCAGGCCTAAACCAAATAAGTAAAAGACATCGGTACCTGCCTTGGGAAATTCCAGATTAACCACGTAGCAATCAGTCGGGTAAACACTAAAGAGACCATAAACACCAAGGTCAGGAAGAACACAAAAATGAAATCACTATCTTACAGAAGTCGAGTGGCATTGGATTCCAGACAGGGGTAGACTGCCAAAGACGAACAGAACACCAAGCAACGTGAAGACAGACAGAGATTAATTTAGTCGCAAACGAACGAAATACGAGGAAGAAATTGAAACATACAATGAATGGAGCGACATGAAGTTGAATATGGGGAAACACGCTGAACTATGGGGAAAGGAAGAAAAGAAAAATGAGCACTGGTGATGGAACAAGAGCTGTGAGGAAGCGGCAGAGCACTGCAGGAAAACCTAAAGAATGGAGCAGTAGAGCAGTAAGAAGGACCACGAAAATGGGAGGTTTCCTATAAATGAGAAAGGAAGTGGCCAGAACAATAAGATGGACCAGAAGACAGAGAATGAAGCGGGAATTGGGGAGATTGAGAACAACTTCAGGAAAAAAAATAGGGATTTTATCGTGAAATTCGAAGAGAGTCTGACTGGATACAAGGGCAGCTAAATGCTTAAACAGGATAAGAAAGAGGTACTGGAAATTGGTGCAAAGGAGAACTGTAGGATACTGCTGAATACTTTCACAGCCTGCTGAGCTGCAAACCACCTGAAGATGAGCTGGAATTGGAGACAGACATAGAAGAGAGAGAGTCACACATACCAATCAAGGATGAGGTCACATAGGCCATAAGCGATGTAAAGAATAATAAGACAACTGGAGAAAATGGGATAGCAGCCGAGATGATAACGTGGAACGGCGGACAAGGCTGTAGACAACATTGCCAACGTTATCTGCCAAATTTGGGGAACAAAGAAGTTACTAGAAGGATGGAAGGCTGCCATAACAGTGTCAATACATATAGAACATGGGCCCTTAAAGAACAAAAAGGCAGTGGTAACCTTTATAAACTTCACGAAGGTGTATGACTCCATCGACAGACAGACTCTTGGAAGAATTCTGAGGAACACAGGCCTACAGGCCTAGATCGCACTACAAAAGCTGAAAGACACAAAGGCATGGGTGATATTCAAAGGAGCACTATAAGAAGAGTCAAACACGGAGACGGGCTGTCTCTAATCTCCTTCGTCATGCCACTGATCATGCAGTGGAGAACAGTAAACGTGCAAATGGGAATACTATAGACGCATGTGGGGGACAAAAAGGATATCAGGTCCAAAGTGGACTGTCCAGCCTCTGCAGAGGACACAGCGACAGAAGTGGGACGGAAGAAGTAGTAAAGACACAACTCAAAAACCTAAAAAATACAGTCAGAAGGGTGGCTACAACAAGACAAAGACATTGAATACCACTGGGGATTCGAAAACATCATAGGACACAGTGCAAAAGGTGGAAAAACTTAGATACCTTGGAGAATATAGAACAGAAACAGGAGCACTGAGAGAATAACAGAGAGGATAAAGAAGATGAGACAAGACATCAGTATGACCAGAGATCTATACAATATAAAGAATATACAGAGTGTTACAGAAATGTTGTGACAAACTTGGAGGGGCTGTGGAAGGTGTCTTAAGGAACAAATTGAGGATGGGGCCCCTGTCATCCAATGATGCTACCAGGTGTTGATGTTATAGGTGCCCTGCCACTAGGCCACCCCTTCAGCAGGAAACATGCCTTCGTATGCTGACGAAACACAGGCAGAGTGTCTCATAATGTTGTTTGTTATTCAGTGAGTGCGACTGATTGCCATGATCGCCAGTGGAGAAGGTGGAACTAGATGTTGCATAGACAGGCTTTGTCACCTATGAATGTAATGCTCTGTTGCTTTGGTGGATGACGGTTTCAGACAAGGGTTTAAATCTGCAGTTTATTTTTTTCCCTGTATATCGAAAAAGACTGGAGATTTTTGAGGGTTCCAGAGGAAAAATAAGCTGTTGATTGAATCCTGTATCCAAAGCCGTCATCGACCACAGCAACAGAACATTGAGTTCATAGGCCTTTCTATGCTGCAGCTAGCTCCATCTTCTCGACTGCCGATCATGGCAATCAATAGCAAGCACTGAATAACAAACGACATTGCGAGACATTGCGCCTACAGTCTGTAAGCGTACAAAGTCACGTTTGTTGGCAAATGTGTGGCCTAGTGGCACGCGCCGGTGCCTATAACTTCGATGCTCTGTAGCATCCTTGGATGACACTTCCAGAGAGGGGTTCCTATCCTCAATTTCTTTCTCGAGACACCGTCTACAGCCCCACGAAGTTTGACGCAACATTTCTGGGACATCTGTATCCACAGATGCAAAGTTCAGACACTAAAAGGTAACAGAGAGAAGTGCAGTATTATAAGTTGTTGAGATAATAATACTAGGAAGAAATTGTGCAGAACAACTAGAGAAAGAAGAGAGAAAAATACTGATGAAAATACTACTCTCTAAGAGAGGTGGTGAGCGTTGGATGTGAGGACCTACAGAGGAACTGTACTGGAACATGAGGAAAATGTCAGGAGAAATCAGACTGAAAAGGGCAAGGCTTACTGGACATGTAATCAGAATTAATATGGATAGAATTATGGAAAGAGTATGGAAACAACAGGGAGGATAAGGAGAAAGACAGGAACCAAGTGGGTTGTTGAGTTCCAGAAGGATTTGTCAGTATTGGAGATCAAGGTCGAAGGAAAGAAAATTGCACACGCAAATACACACCGAGCAGTATGCTGGAGTTCGACGACAGAGAAGGAGACAGGAAAATGGTAGTCACCAGTTTAATGAACAAGAGAAGAGGGTACTGAAGATCTCGGAAAAGCAGGAAAGAAGAAGAGAAAGCATGAAGAGTTTCTGGGATGACAAGAGGAAAAGTGCAATCTACAAAGGAGCTACCCATTGTTCTGAAAAGGTTGTAACGCAAGAAGAAAAGGAAGAAGAACAAGAAGGAGAAGAATAAGAATTACCTATATTTCAAATTTCAGTTTCGTACAGTTGAAATTAACGCACAAATAGGGGCAGCGTTTTGTGGTAGACTTCTCAGAATTAATACAGTAAAGTAATAATGATGACAACATCAAAACAACAAAACATCGGAGAAAAACGAGAAATGATTCCGATATAAAACGCAAAGAATATGTAACAACACATTTCATTAAGATAAGTGCATGGGAGCAGAACATTTGACATCAATTCCTTGTTGTGGTATAGAAAATGTGAGCAATATGCCCAAACCATTAGTGCTGACGTACGGTTTTCCATCCTTTGCGAAGCGACATAATTTCTGGGGATTACTTCTCGCTTGCATGATTGTAGAAGAGCGATGATAACTCTGTATGTCTGTTGCATTTATGTAAAGAGTTGATTTTGAATATAGTAATAAATAATAAATCATCTTAGCATTATCTTTGCAAGTGTTATGCTTGTCTAAAAGTGACAATCTTTTTAGATCATTCTTATATTCCAAGTATTGAAAGAGAAGTACCGTAGTTTCAGTGGAAGCTGTAACGGTAGCGGTAACTGTTCTTAGTATAATCACCCAAGTTTTAAATGATAAATAATTTTTTCCCTCCTTTTCAGTATGAAAAAGAAAAAAATCAGCACTGCCTCCCGCTAGTCATAAAGCAACCATTAAATGGCGAAACAGCGTGTTCTCGCCGGCTGTCACAATACTGCGCGCTATTTTTTCTCCCATGTCATCGTCGGAGGAGGAGCAACCGCTCCCGACACAGTAAAAACAGTTCCGACATATGTTGGAAAGAACAAAACAACTGAACATTCACCACAGACTGCAGCTGTATCCAGCTCTGGTTGTCGGGAACGCAAACGAAAATGCTTGTGACTTGTTTTCAGTGTTTACGTCAATCAGCTCAAACATGTTAAGGGTCTCACAGATAACTGTGATTTGCGTTTAAATGTCTTGACAGTGCACGTATACAATAAGCTGATACATTATTCTACTGAGCAACTACACAATAGTGTTGCTTCTACATACTTAACCACTCTCCGAAAGAATACCTCTTCGGCGAGCTGTTAGTGGGTTTTGAGTATTTCTTGGCGTGTGTTTGAATATATGTGGATGATATTTTATATACAGATATAATGACACATCACAGTGAACAGACACCACTATACGAAAGATAAGGAGCCTCCACGTGTAACCATAGTTTTCGGCAATGTGCAGCAGTGAGACAGAAATTTGTATTCTTACCTCCTGGTAACTCAAACGGGACCGTTCGTAATATCTATCCGGCGGTGTTCCGTAACGTCTTTGTTGGTGTCCTGATGTGCTCGTGCTCCTCTTCTTGTTATGGGCGCCCCCGGTAAACATCATCTTGTCAACTGATACCATCACACATTTGCAGACCTAAGATGTGTTTTTCTGAGAGTTACAACGCTGTTATTCAACATTCTTCCTCTCAGCGAGCGCGGCAGAAACTGAATAATCATGCTTCACGAAATTTTTCGCAAGAGAAACAGAAGCCCGCAGCGCACAACAACTGAATGACGAAAATATAACGGACACGCAGCGCACTCATACAATTACGAGATGATAAGTGGACGGCAGCTTCTTCATTTGTTATGTTTCTTGCGCTCTGCTTTGCACTATTTAAACACTGGAAGACAAATCTGGCATCGGGAAAATAAACGAAAAAAGTAACTGGAGTACTGTATACTTTGTATTCTGATTGGTTCCATGGCTAGGAGGGAGTCACGTGGTAAAGCTGACGTCACAGGTACATAAAATGGCAACGATATAAGCGCAGAACGTATTACGATATTATAATCTATGCCGCATAGTGGACTCTGTGTACTGTTTATTTTATTTCAGGGTAATCATATGCACATTTAGTATTTCCTCACGATTTGTGTGTCATTCACCTTAACGACATAACCTAATAGCAGAAACAGCGAAAGCATACCGGCAGTTATTTCATTTCGCATTTCATTTTTAAGTATTTAAATATTGTGATGCGAGGTATTTACGGTACTTAACGATGATGCCTATGCACAGGAACAAACACGAACCCTTGTACTCATATTTTGTAGAGCAGTGTATGTTTAATCATATGATGTTATCAAGCGATGCAACAATGTATAATTACACGGATATGCACAACAATGTGAGATCACAGTACTGAAAGTGATACAGATGTTGTATATTACGTACGCAAAAAAACAGAAACTTGAAAATACAGTGGCTAATTATGAAGTACTGCAATACTGTGCTCATATTTATTTGCGAAGAAAAACTGTAATAACAATACTGCGATGTGAAGGAGCAGCAGAATACCCGTAATTAGGAAATAAACTACCGTGCTGCAAAGTCTTTAAAGCAAAATCTCAATTACCTTATGTTATAGGTGCGTGTGTTTCCATGTAAGTGGTTTCGCTTAATAAGAGAAGAAAAGTAGTTTCTGGCACTTTATTCGTGAAGTATTAGGTTGATATGCACAATTTGTTTTTCACAACCTTCAGAGATAGGTTACAGTACCTACTGAGAAATAAATTTGAAACATTACTGTTAACAGAAACAGCTGATACACATCTTTAATTTGGTATGACTAAGTTAACAGCATGTAATATAGCCTACTGGTACCTAGTTTTCTAATTCTTGATATAACATTTGTGGTATTGTGGTTTTCCACTAATGCCAATATGTATTTTGTTAACAATTCTAATCCTCAAGAGTTGAGAAATATTCATAGCTACCACAGCACAAAAGAGTATGACTTTCATTTGGAGAAGCTGTTAATCTCTAGCGATAACAATTTACAGTATGATGCATTCCTCAATTATGAGGTTACTTTTTCATGTATACATTTCCCAGTTGATTAACATATTGTAGTTTGTTTTCATGAACTGACTTACCTAAAAAATTCAGTAACTCAGGGATAAATAATTTTTAGATATATAAGGAGAACTGTGCAGATATTGTTTTTTATTATTGTTTATAGGCTGCATGCTGTACAGTCTGTTAGTGTGTGACTTACACTGTCACATTATTTTTTTAAAAGCATCTAGTAATAAATGTTCAGATACATCATTGGCAGATGATACACTTCCCCTCTTCTGTGGTACATTGCTTTCCAGCAATTTCAGTCAGTCTCGTTTGGATGCTTAGATTGTGGCATAACATTTATCTCATTGATAGAAGTGTAAGATTAAGTATGCATCCCACACATAGTATGAGAGGAATGCGATTTCATTCAATTGTGTTGCCCTACAGCCAGGAAAGTCTTTGCTTTTCTTTATTCAAGTTATTTTTTGTGGCTTTCTGTCTAATGAGCATTGAGGATTTAAGATGAGACACAGTACGCAAGATAAGTTGAACTAGGTACTAGCAAAGAACTGGCTTTATAGAAGCCATATACACTACTGTGCAATCTTTCTAAGCTTAAACAAAATGGCAAAGTGAAGAGTAGAAAAAGAACTGGAAGTCAGTGAAATGCAGCTTTCTGTGTTATTCTGTTTTCCCTCTTTTCTTCCCTTTGTTGGTAACTACTTGGTATAATGAATAAAAAGGCTTGCAAAAGTTCTACATAGAACTTGAGACAGATGATATTAGCATACTTTGAAAAAATGCAAGAGGGTCAATGGTGGCATAACTGCTAAAGGCTTGAAAGTATTGTGACAAGAGTTTTGCAGCCAGAGTGAGAGTGGTACTGAGTCCTACAGTAGAATAATGGTTGTGCAAAACAATGAAGACATCATATTAGGCATGAAATTATTAAGGGTTCTTATGTTGTTGACACAGTGTCATTAATAATATGTGCTGTTTGGTATCCACTTAAATACACAATATGACTCAGCAGCAACAGTTCATATATTCAGTGCACAACACATTACAATGTAGAAAAAGAAAGTTACAATTTATCCTTTTGGCAGGATGACAAAAGCTTTGGTAGCAGCATCATCAACACAACCCTGGGCGTCATAGAATATTTTTCTGGTGCAGAGGGAAGGAGGCAATGCTCTAAAATTGCCATTTCTGATTAAATTAGTTGGTCAGTTTTGAGACATGTCATGCCATAGGACCTAAATATTTCCCAACCCCAACCCCTCATAGACACCTATGAGCAGAACACTAACAGCTTTAACACCATGTCATTATCCTCTAGAGATAACACAGTAGTTATATGGCCATGAAAACATGTGTTATTATTGGTAACACTTTTAAAACTGCCTAGCAACTCATCCTTCGCACACATTTTCTTAATTACATTGTGGTGTTCAATGTTGAAACTAATTGCTAATGTTTTCCTAAGCTTCAGCAGAATAAATTTTTAGTAGCTACTAAAATTTACACTTTGGAATACTATAAAAAGCCTGCTTTCAGTCATTATAGTTAGTTCACTTTGTCTAACAACTTCAGACCATTTATTATGTTATAAGAAAGGGTCATATCTGATTTCATGTTACTGAGTCATTCAGTTCTCTTCACACAACACCTCTGTGTTCCTTGGTTGTGCATACCTACACTGTGTTATCTTCTTCACACATCATATAACTTTGCTCTCTTAAAATATATGAATCTTCGACAAACTAGCTGATTCACAATCATTTCTACCATTTCTGTAACTTCTTGACAAAACACTAGGAAATGAAAGATACATGTTACAACAACTATTATGTGTATAGAGTGTTCATGTGACATACATATGATTGAAAATTCAAAACCCTTTCTTTATACCAGTCTGCAAATACATTATTTGCAGGATTATTTATTTGTTTTCAAGTAAGAAAAGTAAAATTGTATGATTGAAATGTAGGGTGAAACACAGCATATGACTTCATACATTTGCTAACACCAAACAAAGAACACAGTGCAATATATAACATTTCATTCTTCCTAGTATGGTCAGTCACAAATTACCGAGCATGAGCTTGCGTTATTGGATGTGTCCAGCATAAAATTTAATTTGCTTTCTGACTTGTCTACTCATGAATTATGAACTGCTAAGATTTTGAATTTGTTATTTTATCTATTAACCATTATTGTGGCTTTTGGTCTGAAGAGTAGTTTGATGGTGTTCTTCACTCTAATATACAATCTTTGTGTTAAGGGTAATGTCACATTTTGAGATGAAGATGTCAAAAATTGATTTACTTTTCCTATTTGCATGCACTAATGTTGTATGGCATCATATACTTGAAAAAACTGTTTGTTGCACCAAAGTGTGTAATAAGGGTGCTATGTGGTGTCCACTAAAGAACCTCTTGTTAAGAGCTCTTTGAGCAGGTGGGTGTACTGAGAACAGCCTGACAGTACATTTGTTCCATTATGAATTTTGCTGTCAACAATCAATGACAGTGAGAAAGTAACAGCCTACTAACTGCCAGTAATCGTTCTCTGCAAGTTTCTTCATCTAGCTTAATTGCTGCAGCCTACATCCACTTGAACTGAAAATTTTGGTCTTGTCTCCTCCCAAATTAACTATTTCTTGATGCCTCATGGTACATCCTATCGTCCTATTTCTTCTTTGTCCCCAATTTGATTCAGTGACTCATCATCAGCTATCCAATCCACCCATATAATCTTTAGCACTTTTCTGTAGCACCAAATTTCCAAAGCTTCTATTCTCTTTCTGTCAGCACTTTTTATTGCTCAGACTTTGATTCCATTTCAGACTACTACACTCAAGACCAAATACTTCACAAAAAAATTTCCTAAGACTTAAATTTGTATTTGATGTTAACATATTTCTCTTTTTCAGAAAAGCTTTTGTTGCTATTGCCCCTCTGCATTTTGTATCAACTTGTACTTTTGCTATCATCAGTTACTTTGCTGTTCAAGTAGCAGAACTTGTCCACTGCATTTAGTGTCCAATTTCCTAATCTAATTTCCTCTGTTATCTGATTTAATTCAGTCACACTCAATTGCCATTGTTCTGTTTTTGCTTTAAATTCACACTCCGTAAACCCCTTGAAGGGCATGGCAGAGGGTTGATGTTCATCTGATAACTTATTTTCAAGACATTACCCACTAAATTCAGCTGATCTTGTAAGTCTTTCACCATCTCTGATATAGTTACAATGTTATAAACTTATCTTAAAGTTTTTGTTTACTCTCCCTGAATTGTAATTACTTGTCCATATTTCTCTTTAGTTTTCTTTACTACTTGCTTGATGAACAGATAGAATAATGTGGGAGATATCTTACAACACTGTCTCACTTCCTTTCTGCTTACTGTCTTCTTTTTGTACCCTCTGATTCTTCTAACTGCAGTCTGGTTTCTGTCTAAGTTGTAGATAACTTTTTGCATACTGTATTTTATTCCCTTTAACATCAGAAATTTAAAGGCTGTGTTCCAGACAATATTGCTGAAAGCTTTCTTTCTATCTACAGTTGCTATAAATGTTGATTTTTATCTTCAGTCATTCTTCTAAGGTAAGTCCTATGATTAATATTGCTTCATGTATTCCCAAATTTCTCTGGAATCGAAACTGATCTTCTCCCATATCATTTTCCTGAAGTCATCTCATTCTGCCATTGATAATTCATGGTAGTATTTTGTAAACATGACATATGAAACTGATAGTTTGGTAATGCTCCCACCAGTCTTTGGTATTGGTATTGAAGCTGAGGGTGTTTTGTATGTCTCAAATGTTCTGCAAACCAGGTGAAACAGTGTTGTCATTGTTGGTTCTTCTGAGGATCTGAATAATTCTGTGAAAATGTCTTCTGTTCTAGGAGCATTGTTGTAACATAACTTTTTTCAGTGCTCTGGTAAATTCTTCTTGAAATTGAGCACTCCTCTCTCATCTCATTCTGTATTATCATCATAAAATTTTCTTTTCTTTATATAACCCCTTTACATGTTCTTTCTACCTTTAGTTTTTACTTCTTTGCTTAGTAATGGCTTTCCATTCAAATTATTTATGCTCATGCAGCATCTTATCTTTTCCCCAAAGGTTTCTTTGATTTTCCTGTAAGTGGAATCCAACTTTCCTATTTTCATGCATACCTGAACATCTTTCCATTTCTCCTCTTGCCATTCCTTCTTTGTCACCTGTAATCCATTTTCCCTACTTCATATGCTGTATTTTTATGTTTATATTTTGTCTTTCAAAGCTATTCATTCATTTCCACGTGCATGCATGCGTGTGTGTGTGCGTATGTGCATGTGGGGATTGGGGGGAACAAGAGATCACACTCTTTTAGTTTCTCCATCCACTCTCAAGCCAAATATAATTTGCTGTCACTCCCACTTTTAATATACCACAGTTTCCTATGGTTTAATTATAATAACAATAACTTGTATAAAATGTTTTAATACAATAGTAATAACTTGAATACATTAATACTTAGTACATTGCTTTAGCATAACTTATAAAAATAATAATGTACACAATGTAAAATTAAACTGTACACTCACCATTAACAGTATTTCACATTGCACTACAATTGTGAACAACAAAGGTCTGATGACTGTGGCTATACAAATGTATGTATGAGAGGAATGCGATTTCATTCAATTGTGTTGCCCTACAGCCAGGAAAGTCTTTGCTTTTCTTTATTCAAGTTCCTGTGGCTTGTGAGTCCTGCATATGACTTCTTGAACCAGTGTTGGATTTGTTGTTATTTGCCAGTATGGTCAGCCTGTGAACGGGAACCTTTTCCTGGCTGAAATGTTCTGTGCAGCCTGCACTAGCTCTCAAGTGAGCAACTGAAAAGTGTCCATGTTAAACACAGCTTGTCATTTTCAAGAATTCCTTGTCATTTTTAGTCTGTTTATATGCATTTCATTTCATTTCACAAAAATTATCTGAGAAACTTGGAAACTGATATATGCAAAAATGTAACCTCTTTGCAATTTTTTAATCTTTAATCTTATCGAAGGAAAATGTAATCCAGAAAACTAATAAATTATGAGACAACTGCTGGCCACTGGTTACCTTCAGTACTACCAACAGACGCAATCTTTAATCTGCATTTCATAACTAATAAATTATGGGCAGAATCTACATCTTCTCCAAGAAATAGTTTACTGTTTAAAAACTGATTTCTAAATCTTTGTCTTGCCACTTTACAATTCTCTGGAACTTTCTACTGTCTCTAGGTATCTTCCATTTGTGAAACCTTCTTTCCTGATTCTTAAACCAAGTGTAGCAACTGTTAAATTGTGCTCTATACAAAATTATACCCAACTTCTTCCCCTATTATTCCTTTTCCCCTGTCCATATTACTGTATTTTTTCCTCTTCTCTTTCTCTTCCTACTATGGAATTCCAGTATTCCATCACCAATAAATCTTTGTATCCCTCAACACAGTCAATAATTTTTGTTACATTATCATTCATTTTTAGTCTCTTTATCATCTATCATCTGCAAAGCTAGTATACATATACACTTGTTCTGTCAACTCAGATCTCCGTTTTTCTCCTCTCTCCCTCAAGTTACATGTTTTTTTGGCATACTGCTATTCTGTGTATATGCAGCCTCTTAGCACTAAGTTAGCAGGGATTGGTGAGTTCTTACAGTACTCACTGGTGCCCAGTATACAAAGTTTTCTATTTATATACAGTGAATAATTGAATCCCACTAATTTTTTAGATTGAAACACTTGTCTGAGTGTAACAAGTTGTAGGACATTAGCTGGTCACTGGGACCAAGCGGTTCTAGGCACTTCAGTCTGGAACCACGCTGCTGCTACGGCCGCAGGTTCGAATCCTGCCTCGGGTGTGGATGTGTGTGATGTCCTTAGGTTAGTTAAGTTTAAGTAGTTCTAAGTCTAGGGAACTGATGACCTCAGATGTTAAGTCCCATAGTGCCTAGGGCAATTTGAACCATTTGTAGGACATTCTCACATGTGTTTATGCTGTGGAAGTGTAATAAGACTGCTCTTGTTCTCTGTATACATAAATGATTTGACAGACAGAAATAGCAGCAATCTGCAGCTGTTTGCTGATGACCTGTAGTATATGGGAAAGTATCATCGTAGAGTGACTAGAAGGATACAGGATTCAATGAACTGTGGATGAAGCCCGACCAACAGGCATTACATGCATTGATCAAAAATGATAGTGCATTGAGAATGGCTAGTTTCTAGCTGAAATCTAGATCTGCCAATAAAATTTCAAAAGGACGACTGATAGCTGAAATCTATTATTTACAAGTCAATATAACAGTCGCTACATGCAACAGCCACTGAATGGGGGGTAACCTGAGGATACAGGATGACAGAATTTCTGTTTGGCGTGAAGAATGGCAGCTTGCTCCAAATGTAGAAAAATGTAAGTTGATGCAGATAAGTAGGAAAAACAGTCCTGTAATGTTTGAATGCAACATTAATGGTGTGCTGCTTGACACAGTCACATCAATTAATAAGGAAGGTGACTGGTTAACTTCAGCTTATAGGAAGAATTTTGGGAAAGTGTAGCTCATCTATGAAGGAGAACATGACTTGTGAGACCCATACTGGAGTGCTGCTTTAGTGTTTGGGATCCTCACAAGGTCAGATTAAATGAATATAATGAAGCAATTCAGATGCACGCTGCTAGATATGTTACCAGTAGGTTCGATCAACAACTGAGTATTACAGATGTGCTTTGTGAACTCAGGTGGGAATCCTTGCATGGAAAATGACATTGTTTTTGTGAAAAACTATTGAGAAAATTTAGAGAACCAGCATTTATGGCTGACTGTGGGCCTTTACTACTGCCACCAATGTGCATTTCATGGAAGGCTCATAAAGACAGTATTTATTTTATTTTGTTGGTCTGGTAAATCTTCTATACATGCAATGTATGACAGGTGTTTGACAATATTTTATGGTATTAGACAATTATTCTAGTTTTTTACCCATATAATCAGATACACTGAAAAGCAATTCTGTAATTAAAAAAAAGGCTTAACAGCATTTTGAATGCATTTACATCATTGGTGGTCTTAATAATTTCTGGTGCCTTATTGTAGAACGTGACACCTGAATGATAAGTATCCTTGTGACACATAGTTGTGTTGGAATGATTTACATGGACATTTTTCCTTAACCTAGTGTGTTGCTCATGCTCAGCAGTGTTTGGGGTTAAGACATTGTCCTCCATCGTACTTTTTCTTACAAACAGCACAATTTCCAAAATGTAATTGCAAAAAAGAGGAAGAGTATTTAAATCTCTAAAAACTGGCAGAGGACACAAGGTTCCTATTCAAATCTCAAATACAACCCAAGAAAAAAACAACTTCCTGCATTCTTCTACGTACGTGAAAATCTACTTATTTTTATCACTATGGCCCTTTGTGATAGTTAGCAAGGATAATATATTTTCTGTAACCTCTATAAGTGCTTATCATTTGAAAAATAGCCAGTCAGTGTAAATTCTCCCATCAAAATAAGCAAAGTATTTCTGTAACATTTTTGTGACTAGCATGTGGCTTCGTTGCAAACCACATAGATACTTTCAGAATGGTCCCAATTTTTTCATCTAGTTTATTTGCATAAGGATTCCACACAACAAATTATCAGTATTCTGGGGCAGTTGTGCAGTTGTTTGCGGTATTGGATTGTATATTTTGGGAGAGTCACTACTATTTGAGAGTGCTTCTGAGCCACTACAAAGGGCTTGAGCAGGTCATATGGCATTCTCCTTATACATGTCTTGAGATTATCCAGTACTGTTGTTGTTGTGGCCTTCAGTCTGAAGCTTGGTTTGCTGCAGCTCTCCATACTAGTATATCCTATGTGAGCTTCTTCGTCTTTGCATAACTACAGCACCCTACACTGACAGCAGAGATGTGCCATTGAGGTAACACGCAACGGCACATCAGTGGTAACTCATTAAATGCGAGAAGAGTATTCTTGCCAACATCTGTACTCTAATGTGAGCACCATGGGTTCTGAAGGAACTGCTGAGAAACTAGGTTAACCTGGGCTCACCAGTGGGTGCATGTGGCTAACACTGACCTTGTGTCTACACTCACCACACTGAAGTGATTAGAGGGAACAGGTATAGACCTAAATTAAATTGGCAAAACAGTATACAGGTCATGAACCTATCTTTGTGTTACAGGTGTGTTGATGTTACACTGTATAATCTGACATTGTATTGCTGGTGGTCAGAACTGAGGGATCTACTGAGAGTGGCAGCTATGCCACTGTGACCAAAAATGGAGATAAAATCAGTTTTCTAAACCATTGTGTTAGGGCATTATGCGTATATAAAGGGTTAAGTTTTTACTGCTTAACTTATCCTTAGGTAAATTATGCAGAAGGAAAAATTTAAGTGTCAATGTAAAAAGTATTTATTATGAACATCTGTGTACAGTACAGTTTTTGTACAGAAAACCAAACATTTTATGCTGGCTTGTCAAAGAATTTTATCCTGGCTTAAGTACAGTTACCTGAATATAAATCATGTGAAGAGGCTTACATATCAAGTACGTGAAACAAATTTATATCTCCTTTGCCGTATCTTCGCTGTCTAAGGTTTCTGTGGAGTTTATTTTTTGGTAAATACTACAAAACCTCAGAGGTCTTTTATCTCCATAGATGATATGGGTTGTCAGAATGGATAGAGTAATGGTATTTCTTCAGGAAGTTTAGTCGGTAAGGATGATCAAGCATGGGTTATCTTCTGGTTTTTGAGTGATGACCTGCCATATTCTTGAAGAGTTCCAATCCGTACCACTGTTCTGCTTCAGAATAGATGTATTTGAAAAAGAGCATGCTTGGTTATCTACCAAATTTCACAGCTATTATTTTCCTGATATTAAAGTTGGCACCAGTTATTGCAATTCTGCTTCTTACTGTTCTACTTTTAACTGTTGAAACTCCGTGAAATCCTATGTTTCAGTTCAAATGACCTTAAATGTGTCTTTGACTCTGGCATTTTACACAACTTCATACCACTGATCTGGTGTGTAAACATGATCTGTCTTTCTGAATTCCTTTCCTGATGTGCCAAAATCTATATCACTGGATAAATAAGTATGTTCAGGAACAAGGAACTAATGTTAAATGGCTTCATGGAATCCTTCAGCAATGAGAGAATAATACACATTATTCACGTTATTGTTTCTGTTTTGTCCATTACAAGAGTCTGAAAAAAAAACCAATAGCTTTCTCTTAAAATGAACATCTGAGTGATAATGATGCAGGATGCAATTTCTGATGAACCCCTTGAGGTAGTATCTTCTAGCCACATAGACATAATACCTGAACTGGAGCTGCATATGTGAAAGCCGAGGTTGTCTAAGCACAACTGCCTTATGCAGGAAAATGTCTCTGTTAAATTTTTAGTGGTGGCAGTGCTTGTTGTAAATCATATGTGATTACAAAGTAGTTACCATCACCACCAGAGCAAGCCTTTGTGTATTCCCTCAACAGAGAGTATGCTATTTCAGCTTTAAATTGGTGTAGCCTAACAGTCAAAGTAATATTATCTACCATAGAAGCAGCACACTCATCACAAGTTTTACGTGTGTCTGTATATGGTAACTTAAATCTTATATTAAAAGAAGTATTTAAAAAATTTTGCATACTTGCTATATTTTATGGGTAAAACACCTGAATCTTGGCATTCTTTCTCACACAGATGGCGCATTTGGGCCAGTTTTGGCACTCATAATGTACATCTCATTTGTATTGTCTTTCCATGAATAATTACTTCTGTATTTCAGAATGGTTTCTATATGGCATCTAACCATATCTGATGAGGCTTCACTTATTGTATGCTTAACAAAGCCATGTTCTCCACATCTCTCTATATGCCACATGCCAAGATGTGTTGTATTAACTACATTATTCACCTCAAAATCTACATTTTATCCAATAAAACACACTTTTCTGTCTCCTGTAGTAGTTGGCGCTCATTTCTGCAAAACTGCAAGTATGTAACAAAACCTACTCTAAGCTTTCTCTTCTACTCACTCCCACAGAATTACATTTCTTAAGCATAGCCCTGACTGCAGCCCTTAAACTCAATAAGCTTATTTAGGTGTGCTCTTTCAATGTAGCACTCTTGCAGCCTGTAAAACCCACAAAATAATGTGTTTTTAGAATCTTCATCTAACATTTAGTGGCTACACCAATTGAGGTTAGAACAATGTCTTCATTTTTGCAATCACATGCAGGTTCTTTTTGTTTAGCTAGTACTTTTCTTCTGGTTTTATCACTCACATATTCATATCCACTGTTTCTTTTCTTCTTTATATTTTCTTTCTTTCTCTGTCTGTGTTACAAATATGTTTTTTTACAACCACTTTCAATGACCTGTGATACACAAGCATCCATGTTTTTCTGACAAGCATCAGCGACACATCAAAGGTGGTTTTGGACATCATTGTGGTGAATTTGGTGCTAATGTGACATCATTAACTCACATTAAACTGCACAGCTGGCTCTGGCCTTTTTTCGCACGTGTTGACAGCTTGCTGTTTGAAGTGTCACTGAGAAGAGGCATTCCAGAGATGGGTGAGCAACAGTATGGTATGCAGGTGAATAGCATCCATAATCTTCAAGTAAGAGGCCTCATTGACCCATGTACTGTGCATCCATAATCTAGCAATGAATGCACAAAAATCCTATAAAACTGGAGCTGACGCACCCTGTCTGCTCCCTAAGACCTGTGGCTAAGACACTTTATGATATCCAGTGCCTTCTGGCTTCTGGCTTTCAGGTCTCTCAAGTGTGGTTACCATGATAGTCTGGAGTAAAAAATGCAACTGACAGGTCACAGCTGCAACAATGGAGGAGAGAAAGAACAGAAAACAGCAAAATCATCCACAAATAAGGAGCATTGTACAGGATCCTGTACGACAGATGATATACTATTTATGGCTATGGCAATGAGGAAAACACTTAAAATACTGCCCTAAGAAGCACCATTCTCCTGCTCAAAATAATACAACAGGTTATCACCAACTTGGGACCTAAGAAAGCACTTAGACAGGATGGATTGTATGAAGATGGGGAGGTGGCCACAAAAGTCCCAGTGATGGAGTTGCTCAAGAATACTGTGTCTACAAGTAGTGTCATATGCCTTGCTGATATCAAAGAGTATACCCAAGCAGTGATGTTCATGTAGAAAAGCCCACTGAATAGTCAACTCTAGTAGGGTCAGGTTGTCGACAGTGGGCCAAAATCTCTGAAATTCATGCAGAGAGGGGCTAAGGAATTGCCTTGTCTCTAAAAACCAGACCAGACAACAGTTAACTATTCACTCCAGGGTCTTTCCTAAACAGCTTGTTAATGCGATACTCTGGTAACTACTGGAGCATGTGTGTTCCTTTCCTGGTATGAGGAGAATGATCACAATTGCCTCTCTCCAGGGATTTGGAAAGTTGCCTGTCTGCCATATGAGATAAAATATCCGAGAAAGATTTCCTTTTGATGCTACTGACAAATGTCTAAGCATACAATACTGGATTTGGTTGTGACCGTGTGCAGTGTCACAAGTCTCAGGCAGTGCCACATCCGGCTCCCACGTTGAGAAAGGGCAGCTGTAAGACTCAGAACTGTTGGCTCTAAAGTCCCTCTTGCCCCTCTCTACAGTCACACAGTAGTGGCAAAATGCTGGATCCTGACTGGTATCAGCAGTAGTCACTGCAAAATGCTCTGCCATCATCTGAGCAATGTCTCTGGGCATTGTTTGGAGACATTCATTTTCAGCACTGCTGCTATTGGTAAATGACTGTTTTCCAGAAGTCCTCTGGATGGCTTCCCATACTTCAGAACAACAAGTGGAATGAGATTTTCACTCTGCAGCGGAGTGTGCGCTGATATGAAACTTCCTGGCAGATTAAAACTGTGCTCTGGACCAAGACTCGAACTCAGGACCTTTGCCTTTCACAGGCAAGTGCTCTACGAACTGAGCTACCCAAGCACGACTCACACCCCGCCCTCACAGCTTTACTTCTGCCAGTATCCCGTTTCCTACCTTGCAAACTTTACAGAAGCTCTCCTGCGAACCTTGCAGAACTAGCACTCCTGAAAGAAAGGATATTGCGGGGACATGGCTCAGCCACAGCCTGGGGGATGTTTCCAGAATGAGGTAGGAGACAAGATACTGGCAGAAGTAAAGCTGTGAGGACGGGGTGAGAGTCGTGCTTGGGTAGCTCAGTTGGTAGAGCATTTGCCCGCAAAAGGTAAAGGTCCCGAATTCGAGTCTCGGTTTGGCACACAGTTTTAATTTAACAGGAAGTTTCATATCAGCGCACATTCCCCTACAGAGTGAAAATCTCATTCTGGAAACATCCCCGAGGCTGTGGCTAAGCCATGTCTCCGCAATATCCTTTTTTCAGGAGTGCTAATTCTGCAAGGTTCACAGGAGAGCTTCTGTAAAGTTTGGAAGGTAGGAGACGAGATACTGGCAGAAGTATAGCTGTGAGTACGGGGTGTGAGTTGTACTTGAGTAGCTCAGTTGGTAGAGCATTTGGCCGCGAAAGGCAAAGGTCCCGAGTTCGAGTCTCAGTCCGGCACACAGTTTTAATCTGCCAGGAAGTTTCAACAAGTGGAATGGTTGATGAAGTCCAGGAACGCTTGCCAAGACCATTTCCTGCTTTTCTTAATCATGCATCGAGCCTTGGCTCTCATGTCTTGAAAGGCTGTGAAGCTGTCTGCTGTTGGGCAGCATTTAAACCATCAAAGAGCTGCACACCTGCCCCAGATTGCTGAATGACACTCACCAGTGCATTACCTGAGCCAAGGCACAGGTCACCACCTAAGATGACCTGAAGACTTTAAGTTGGGTAAGTTAGTTGCATGATGGACCAGTCACATGATGTGGTCCACGAATTCGTGGACAATGTCACAGTGTTCAGACAAAGCTATCTGGCTGAACAGCATCCAATGAGCCCTGCTGGCCATCCAGTTCGGTGGCTTCTGTTCAAGCATCCTCCATCCAGTAGGTGGATCCACAGTGGGAAGTGGTTACTGGAATGAAAGTCATTAGTTACTTCCCACTGAGCTGAGTCTGCAAGGGCGGGAGAGCAGAGAGAGAGGTTGATGGCTGAGGACAATCCAATAGCAACTGAGAAATGAGTGGGGCTGGCTGTAATGAGGTTTCACAACTTCTGTGACATCCGGAGGTTCTTCAAGACGACCCCTAGAGCAAGTATAGCTCGAGACTCATAACACATTATCGGCACTGAAATCACCCATTTGGAGCAATTGGTGGGGAAGTTGTTCAATAAGGTCCATGGGAGCCTCAAAGTCAATTGCATCATGTAGATGTAAGTACAGTGAGCAGACACTGATCTTCTGAGACACATGAACTGCAATGGCTAATGCTTATAGGTCAGTAATCAAGGAGAGAGCAGAGGAGTGGTAAAGCAAAATCGTATGGCATTGTGGGCCGGGAGGCCCCATATGGGGAAGTTCGGCTGCTGAGTGCAAGTCTTATTCCAGTCAACGACACATTGGGTGACTTGCATGCCGGTGATGAGGATAAAATGATGATGATGAATGATGATAAGGACAACACAACACCCAGTCCATGAGCGGAGAAAATCCCCAACTCAGCCGGAAGTCGAACCCGTGCTCGCTTGCATGAGAGGCAAGCACACTACCACCCAGCTAAGCAGGTGGACAGAGGAGTGGTGCATGTTATTCACAAACACAGCAATCCCTCCATTGGTTCTGTCCCCCGTCATATCATCCTTTCAGTGAAGGGTATAGGTCCCATAGCACAGGGGCATCAGTGGGTTTAACATGTATTTTTTGGAAGTACAGGCACAAGGGATGTTCATATGGTTACAATTTCAGTTCCTCCACATGTGTCCTGAATCCATTAATGTTCCACTGTAATAAGGAAGCCATCTATCTTGGAAGATGCTCTTTCATCTGTCTTTCTGCCAAGGAGGGAGCCCATAATGGGTGGAGGCTCAATCTTGGGGCGAGATGACTGCCGCAGTCTGACATCAAGGTCCATTAGCTCTACAGAAGAATCATGAGAGATGTGAGAGAGGATGATGTCAACATCGTAAGACTGTTTACTTTGTAATTCTGTTGGTGGTGGATACTTGACCTTTGATTTTTTGCCCTGGGTAGGCTTCAGAGCCACAACAGCAGCAATGATTGCTGGACTGCTGGATGGTGGACTGGAGTGAACCTTTGGAGGAGCAGGGAGCTCCAAAATGTCTAGCTACCATGGCCTTGTCTGATGTTTTGGAAGGAACTGTAAGTTTTGAAGTTACTGTAGCAGCACATGTACACTGACAAATGCACGTACTAGTGCTAACACTAGCAGCCTCTGTATATGTAGCATCTTTGGTTTTCTGAACTGTCTGTTTAACAGCTGAAGCCAAGGAGATAGCAAAGGTGGGGGGCTGCATGCTTTGTAAATGTTTTTGACCTCACCATAGTGGATCTGTCTCATGGAATACCAATGTGTGGAAGGGAAGTTGAATAAAGTGAATTACAAAAGATGGTTGGTAAGTTGGGGCCTTATAGAGAGAAGCTGAAGTGAATACGATAACCCACTCATTGTACAATGGAAACAAGATGAAGGGGAAGACTTGTCTTAAGAGTCCAGACACTAAAATAAAATATTGGGAAGAGCACCTGATCATCCTGAAAATATAGACGAACTATTGCACAAATTTAAAGATGTATTGTATACAACTAATCTAGATCTTGCCTCAAATTTTCACCAAATACACTCCTGGAAATGGAAAAAAGAACACATTGACACCGGTGTGTCAGACCCACCATACTTGCTCCGGACACTGCGAGAGGGCTGTACAAGCAATGATCACACGCACGGCACAGCGGACACACCAGGAACCGCGGTGTTGGCCGTCAAATGGCGCTAGCTGCGCAGCATTTGTGCACAGCCGCCGTCAGTGTCAGCCAGTTTGCCGTGGCATACGGAGCTCCATCGCAGTCTTTAACACTGGTAGCATGCCGCGACAGCGTGGACGTGAACCGTATGTGCAGTTGACGGACTTTGAGCGAGGGCGTATAGTGGGCATGCGGGAGGCCGGGTGGACGTACCGTCGAATTGCTCAACACGTGGGGCGTGAGGTCTCCACAGTACATCGATGTTGTCGCCAGTGGTCGGCGGAAGGTGCACGTGCCCGTCGACCTGGGACCGGACCGCAGCGACGCACGGATGCACGCCAAGACCGTAGGATCCTACGCAGTGCCGTAGGGGACCGCACCGCCACTTCCCAGCAAATTAGGGACGCTGTTGCTCCTGGGGTATCGGCGAGGACCATTCGCAACCGTCTCCATGAAGCTGGGCTACGGTCCCACACACCGTTAGGCCGTCTTCCGCTCACGCCCCAACATCATGCAGACCGCCTCCAGTGGTGTCGCGACAGGCGTGAATGGAGGGACGAATGGAGACGTGTCGTCTTCAGCGATGAGAGTCGCTTCTGCCTTGGTGCCAATGATGGTCGTATGCGTGTTTGGCACCGTGCAGGTGAGCGCCACAATCAGGACTGCATACGACCGAGGCACACAGGGCCAACACCCGGCATCATGGTGTGGGGAACGATCTCCTACACTGGCCGTACACCACTGGTGATCGTCGAGGGGACACTGAATAGTGCACAGTACATCCAAACCATCATCGAACCCATCGTTCTACCATTCCTAGACCGGCAAGGGAACTTGCTGTTCCAACAGGACAATGCACGTCCGCATGTATCCTGTGCCACCCAACGTGCTCTAGAAGGTGTAATTCAACTACCCTGGCCAGCAAGATCTCCGGATCTGTCCCCCATTGAGCATGTTTGGGACTGGATGAAGCGTCGTCTCACGCGGTCTGCACGTCCAGCACGAACGCTGGTCCAACTGAGGCGCCAGGTGGAAATGGCATGGCAAGCCGTTCCACAGGACTACATCCAGCATCTCTACGATCGTCTCCATGGGAGAATAGCAGCCTGCATTGCTGCGAAAGGTGGTTATACACTGTACTAGTGCCGACATTGTGCATGCTCTGTTGCCTGTGTCTATGTGCCTGTGGTTCTGTCAGTGTGATCAAGTGATGTATCTGACGCCAGGAATGTGTCAATAAAGTTTCCCCTTCCTGGGACAATGAATTCACGGTGTTCTTATTTCAATTTCCAGGAGTGTATTATTTCAATGCAATTCTAGGAAGTACACTGATTTTTTGTGTTAGCTGGACTCTACAGAAAATTTATAAGAAATCAGAGTTTTAATGCGGGTTGTTTGAATAACCTTTAAAGGAGAAATGTAAAATGGAAACAGTGTAAGGAATGCCAGAAATCACTTGATGAGATAAAGTAACAGTTATGGCAGCTAAAGAAACAGTTATGTGAGCTAAATAAACAGTTATGTGACAGCAAAATTCTACACAGACCAGATTTGACATTACCATATCACGTAATGACCAAAAACAGTGACAGTGGAGTGAGAGTATACTTATTTAAAGACAAATTAGTGAAAGGGAAGATAGAACACCGTTCTATAGCGTTTGTGAGCTGAACATTATAGAAACAATAGAAGAATTACACTGTAACAGAGAAAGAGCTGCTAGTGGTACATTGCACTTTGACGAAGTTTAAAAGCTATTTATTGAAATACAAAACTATACTAAGTTATCTGCAGGAATGCAAGTTGTCACAGTAGACTTACAAGATGGGCACTGGGGGGGGGGGGGGGAGGGGGGGGCTGAAAGTGTAAAGAGTAGAAATTGAGAAGGAAGGGATTTTATAATTACGCATGAAAGGCATTAGGCCTATGTCTGAAAGGGAAATTAGGAAGATCTGTAATGAGATAAGGAGAAACCAAAACCATGGTGACAACTGGGAACTTGTTAAGTGTCTCATGGGAAAGAAAGTTAATGAAAAAGTGGAACAATACTACATAGTTTATAAGGGAATGTTATGTGGGAGAAATAGTCTAGAGAGTGATAGGTGGAACTTGGGTTGGCCAGAACAGTATATAGATAGTCTTATTAAATATGTATATGAAAGTTACGGACACTGTGGGGCTTCGAAATGTATCCAAAAAGTCCAAGAATATTTATATTTTTATAACTTAGCTGGAAGAGTCATAAGCAGTTTAGCCACTTGTGACAGGCATGTAAACATCAGCAACAAAACTAGTAGAGGACACATGCAGAACATCATTCCTAAGAAGCAAATGTTACTGTTAGGAATAGGTTTGTTTGAGCAGTTACCAAAAGCAAAAGGGGGTACAATCACATCTTTGTTATGGTGGATTTATTCAAAATTCATTAAGTTATACCCTATAAAGAATGCAACCAGTAAATGCATAACATAAAAAATTAAAAAAGATTGTTCTGGAAAAGTACAGATCCCAAAAGATATTCCAGCTGATAATGGGGCTCAGTTTACTTCTAAATCATGGAAAGGTTTTAAAGGGGAAGAAAATGTAAATCACGTATTAATATCGGTGTGTAAGCCATAATACAGTAGAGAGCACACGTCTGATTGAACATGTAAGTAGTTTTGAGAATATGTACACATCAAAAAAAGTTTTGCATAACCCTGGTTCCCAGACCTCCTGAAGATAGACAGTGACTGTAGATACTGTATCACAGATGCAGTCCCTTTGACTGTTCAGAGATGTCACTAAACCCACCCAAAGATGTAAACATTCATGCATGAACAGTGCCTATTAGATGGAGGGGGTCCGACAGCTGATCAGTTCCAGGAAGGAGGTACACAGCTCATGTTGTCAGTAGTCCAACCATGACTGGACCGTCAATGCTATGGTTCAGTCACATTCACATTGTTAGTTTGTCCCAGAAAGGGCTCTCAGGAAGGGAGGTGTCCAGGTGTGTCAGAGTGAACCAAAGCGATGTTGTTCGGACATGGACGAGATATAGAGAGACAGGGACTGTCGATGACATGCCTCGCTCAGGATGCCCAAGGTCTACTACTGCAGTGGGTGACCGCTGACTATGGATTATGGCTCAAAGGAAACCTGACAGCAATGCCACCATATTGAATAATGCTTTCCGTGCAGCCACAGGATGTCATGTTACTACTCAAACTGTGTGCAATAGGCTAAATGATGCACAACTTCACTCCCGTGTCCATGGCGATGTCCACCTTAGCAAACCATGACACTATGCAGCGTGGTACAAATGGGCCCAACAACATGCCGAATCAACCTTTCAGGATTGGCATCACGTTCTCTTCACCGATGAGCGCCACATATGCCTTCAACCAGACAATCGCTGGAGACATGTTTGGAGGCAAACTGGTCAGGCTGAATGCCTTAGGCACACTGTCCAGCAAGTGCACCAAGGTGGAGGTTCCCTGCTATTTTGGGGTGATATTATGTGGGGCCGACATACATTTGGTTGTCATGGAATGTGCCGTAAGGGCTGTACGATACATGAATGCCATATTCTGACTGATTGTGCAACCATATTGTCGATGCATTTGTCTTCATGGATGACAATTCGCACCCCAATTGTGCGCATATTGTGAATGACTTTCTTCAAGATAATGACATCCCTCGACTGGAGTGGTCAGCATGTTCTCCAGACATGAACCCTATGAAACATGCGTGGATAGATTGAAAAGGGCTGTTTATGGGCGACGCGATCCATCAACCACTCTGAGGGATCTATGCCTAATTGCCGTTGAGGAGTGGGACAATCTGGACCAACAGTGCCTTGATGAACTTGTGGATAGTATACCACGATGAATACAGGCCTACATCAATGTAAGAGGATGTGCTACTGGGTATAAGAGGTACTGGTGTGTACAGCAGTCTGGACCACCACCTCTGAAGGTTTCGCTGTATGGTGGTACTACATGTAGTGTGTGGTTTTCATGAGCAATTAAAAGGGTGGAAATTATGTTTATGTTGATCTCTATTCCAATTTTCTGTACAGGTTCCATAACTCTCGGAACCCAGGTGATGCAAAACTTTTTTTGATGTATGTATTAAATAGTTTACAGCATCAACCAACAGATTTTCACCATATGAAATAAAGTATGACAAGAAACCAACTAATTTAACAAATGAAATTATAGAAGTACCCGCATGTAAAAGTCTTAACTTCACAGGAAAGGGAGGAGACAGTCAAGAGGAATATACAGGAACAATGTAATATTAAGAAGCAAAGAGATGATAGGAAGGTAAAAGTAACACAATTTATGGTACGAGATCTGTTTCTCGTGAAAACAAATGGAAAACCAAGGGAAATTAGTGAAGAAGTTAACAGTTTTTGTCATTTATATTGGACCATTTGAAATAATAGTTTCCTCATCCAAATGCTGATAGACTAATTTAACCTTAGTCAAGAAAGTTGTCTGTGTTTAGAAATATTGTACACCTGAAGCCATACTAACATGCAACTAAAACTGGTAAACAAGTCCTGTCATTGCAAAAAAATATTAACATAATGCAATTGAGTATATGGATTTTTGTATGTTTTTGTAAATGTTAATGTAGACCCACGAGGTATACATCTTCTTTATGCATAAAATGTGTGGCATACACAATGTCCCAAGCCATGTGATTTTTACTTCAAAATTTCGGTTTCCTTGAATCACATATTCTTTATTTTGCTGTATAAAATACACATCTCCTACTATCTTCAAAATTCAATGATGCACTGTATCATGCTGAGTTTGCTTCATTTTGTAAAGACCGTGAATGGGATATTGAATGATATATGTTGAGTTATATCATCACAACATATTTAAATGAAACTTATGCTTTGCATTATGTCAGTTGCCTAACTCACTGAAATGTTTGTAACGTAAAACTCTGGCATGTGCACTATATTTGAAATGAAAAAGGAATCACATGGTAACCCAATTACAATCATAATGAAATATGGAAAGATATTAGCACTGCCTCAGAGCGTACACTTACTTGTCTATGAAACTAACACACGATATAAGAAGAACTATATATGTTACTTGTAATTGCTCTCACATACTGTTTCTTAATCAACGTTATGTGCCTTATATACAAAGCAGTAACATTGTACAATGTGACTTATACTTTGATATGCTGCACAATATTTATAACTGTTATCAGAACACACATTTATGAGTTACTATTTCACAGTGATATGATGGATGAACCAGATTACCATGTTACCTTGGAGCAGATCTACTTCCATCTCATCTAGACTCTACAATGCTAGCTAAATGTTTCATGATATATCACATAAACTGTTATGACATTTCATATTTATGAACAGAATGATTATACTTCAATCTGATAGCGTGTTATATAAATGAAATATTATATTGAATCTACTATGATGTCAGGCTAAAGCACTTTGAAAAGTTTGTAACCAGAAATGAACTTTCATCTGGCCAGGCCAAATACCATTCAAGCAAAGGCAGTCTGTCAGTACCAAACAGTAAGTTTGATTCTCTGTAAACATAAATGTTACCTAGCTGACAAAATATATAACCATTATACAATACGCATTTACAACTGAGAATACCTCTTTTCTCCTTTGTCTGTGATGAAGCTGCCTTTCAAGAGAAACCTGATTACAAATGATATGACATATATGTCTACATACCTACAGTAAAAACCTAGCTATGAAAGTAGTTGTCAATATCAGAACATCCCACATCAATGAAAGCGTCAAATACCTACATTTCAAACTACATACATTGTCATTCTAGTGAATCCAAGATGATCCATGGCTCCTACTGATGTTGAATTTGTACACTTTGAAATGTTTTGTTGAGCATATACACAGATTGTTGTCATTTATTTTAAAATGTATTATACATGCACACAATCCTAATGTACCGTACGGACTTATTCCACTAACATTTTCATTACTCCTAAACACATTTATTAAGTAGTTGTTTTTGCTGCATCTGGAGGGCACTCAACATTGCAGTCATTAGCACCCGTACATTAACCGTGCGAGGCGAATGGGTCTATAGCACACAAAATGGGGATAGCCTGAAATACAAATAAGACCACATACATTCCCTTGTACTCTTTTTTGCACAGACACACATAACTCCTCTGAATGGTACAATGGAGCAAGCAAGTTAAGGTAGACAATTACAAACAATGATATCTGACTTGGACAGACACTAAATGGCAAGTCCAGAAAGAAGATTGGTAGATCATAAAAATAGTAACTGGACGAGCCAGTCATTCTCTAACATACAAAACCGTCGACCTAAGAGCTTAGGTCGAAGACAAATCATAAAATCATAAAACACTTGCCACATTCAGTTCAGTATCACCTACAATTGAAGGCATGTCTGTCTGCAAACCAGCTTGAATCCTCTCGTCATTATATGAAATACAGTCGGTTAAAATGTGGCAAACTGCGATCAGCACACCACATGCACCACAAACAGGCAATTCTTCATGCCTGAGAAGGAAGCTATGAGTCAGGGGGCTGTGTCCCATTCAAAGGCACAGTAAACAAACTTCATCAATTCTAACTGGCCAGGAGGACGTGTGTCATGGCCTCACAGTCTCTTTCATTGATCACAACTTATTTTCCATCATGCCCAGCCACCCTTCCTCCCAATGATGCATGACAGTTCTTCACAGCATTGACAGCACAGCACACAGACGGACAGGGCAGTCAGTTACATCGGGAAGGGTACATGCCTCCTTGGCCGTGGTGTTGGCCACCTCATTCCCACCTCATACCCACGTGTCCTCGTACCCAGTAGAATGAGACAACCTTCCTTTGTCTGTGCAAGTGAAAGATGACATCGTGGAAATTCTGGACAGTTCTGTCTGCTGGATACACAGACTGGATTGTCTGCAGCGCACTGAGTCAGAGCATATGAGGAATCTGGCTCCACATTCACGTTTCATCTGATACACAGCTTTAAAAACTGCATAAAGTTTGGTGTCAAAGACAGTAAATGCGCTAGGTAGACAGAACCTAAAGACAAAGGCAGGAAAACTGACAGAACAACCGACAGCATCCCCCTCTTTGGACCCATCTGTGTATACCATGTTAGAGTCCTGTTACTCATTTAAAATGCTAATACATTTATTCTTAAAAACATAGTCTGGAATGAACAATTTGTTACACTCTGTCAAATTTAACATTAATCTAGGTTTATACAACAACAAGGGGGGAACTTTGCAACAACCCTCCCTCTTTATGTTTGGCAGAGAGATCCCCAGATCCAATAAAAGCTGTTTTGCCTCTATACAGAACAGTTTTGTCCCTCACGGACAACTGCAATAGAGTCATTCTAAGGATTCACATATATTAATAGCTGCAGAGAAGGCGAGTGAAGTCAGGAACAACCGGAGCTTGAGCGCCAGCGTAACCACAAGGAACCGCTGCCGAGCAGCTACTTGTAGCTTCCCAGCCTCTGCACTTGAGCTCGGTATAGGGCCCGTCCTATAGCCTCCTGTGGCCAATCTGATGCTCTTGTGGTGTGTGGAGTCCAGCATCTTTAAATATGTTGGTCGTGCCGATCCGTAGACCGTACAATTATAATCAAGACATGATCACACGAAACCCTTACAGAGCTGCAGCAAGCAGGATCTATCTACACTCCAGTTCTTCCCATTCAAGTGGTTCATGACAGCCAGCACTTTATGAGCTCATGTTTTGAGCTCCTTGAAATGTGGCAGCCAAGTAAGTTTGCTATCAAATAAGAGACGTAAAAACCACACCGTCTCCTTAAAATGTAAAACAGAATGTTAGTTCTGGAGGTGTAAAAAGAGACCAATCATGATTAAAATCAGTACATACTGTTTTCTCTGGGGAGAAATTAAAACTTGTCCAAGCAGACCATTCTTCAAGCCGCTTAAGTGTTAACTGTAACTGACAAGAGGAAGATATGGTACTAGAAGTGGAACAGAAAAAAGAAAAGCCATCCACAAAGAATGAGTGCTGCAGATGACTCCTCACTGCAGACAATATGCCATTAATTGGAACTGCAGGCAAAGTCATGCTTAAAACACTCCCCTGTGGGATACCATGAACTTGAGGAAATCAATCGGAAAGAGTATTCCTGACTCTGTACCGAAAATAACGTTCAGCAAGAAGGACCACAGGAAAATGGGGAGGTAGCCACGAAAGCCCCATTCGTGTAGCTGACAAAGTATATTGTGTCTCCACATAGTGGTGTATGCCTTTTCAGTGTCAAAAAAGATGGATATTAAATGCTGTTTCAGTAGGAATGCCTCCTTTACAGCCGCATCCAGTAGGGTGAGGTTATCAAAAGTGGAATGATACCTTCTAAATCCACACTGGAAATGGGTGGGGAGATTTCAAGATTCCAGAGTCCAGACTAGGTGGGAGCTGATCATGCCCTCTAGCACCTTTCCTACACAACTGCCAAGAGCAACACTGATAGCTGCCTGGAAGGGTATCATCCTTCCCTGGTTCAAGAATGGGGACCATTATGGATTTCCTCCAAGGCATAGGATATTCCCCATGTCTCCATATCTTATTAAAGAAAGAAGTAAGATTTCTTTAGATTCAGGGTTAAGGTGCTGTAGAATACCGTAATGCATAAAGTCTGGCCCAGGAGCAGTCTTGCAAGCCGCAGCTAATTTTGTGTCCAAAAAAATGGTTCAAATGGCTCTGAGAACTATGGGACTTAACTTCTGAGGTCATCAGTCCCCTAGAACTTAGAACTATTTAAACCTAACTAACCTAAGAACATCACAAACATCCATGCCCGAGGCAGGATTCGAACCTGTGACCATTGTGGTCGCACGGTTCCAGACTGTAGTGCCTAGAACCGCTCGGCCACTCCGGCCGGCTGTTGTGTCCAATTACCACGTGGAGAACAGAAGGTTATATGCCTTGCCATTCTTGGAGTCAAAAGCAAGATATCTCCTCTCCCAAACATGGCAATAGGTGTGGAAACCGTAATAGGGAAGTGGTCACTGGAGGTCATCTAGCACCTCCCATTCTACAGTCTGTGAGAGCAGGAGAGCAAACTGTCAAATCAATTGCAGATAATATCCCTGTTGCTGTGCAAAAATGTGTCATGGACCCCGTATTCAGCAGATACATGGTGTCAGCTCATAATACACTTTCAACTACTCGTCCCGCCGGGAAGGTGGAGAGACTAATCCATAGAATATTATGGGCATTGAAATCCCCTAACAGCAAAAGCTGGTCAATGGGCTCAAAGTGCCTTGCCATCCAGTGGTGCTTGTGGCAGAAGATAGAGATAACAGAAGGTTACCTGAAAGGACACAAAATGCACAGTGACAGTGACTGCCTGTAGTGGGGTGATTACGGTTACAGGGGAGGAGTAAAGTGTGTCATGGACGCTCATTACCAAATCGTCAATAGCAGCAGTAGTAGCCGGTCTCACTGCTGGTGCTTTAGGGACAATTCCACTGTGCTTTGACTTAGTCTTTGTGGTGGCTTTCCCTTGTTGGACTGAAACATGGGAAGATCTCTGAATGAGCACACCAGTCGGTGCTGGTGGGACCATTCCGGTTGGGGGCAGTGACTCTATGTTGTCAGTCTGAGAAGTTTCTGTAACTGAGTCTCTGGCAAGCACAGTGTTACCAGATCCTGGTTGTTGGCATGTGAAGCAACATGAGCACATGCTGGTATCAACAGTTTCCACTCCCATTTGAGTCATCACACTAACTTTAACTATGGGCTGTTTCACAGCTGATGCAAATGAGGTAGCGAATGATGCGGACTACATTGACATAAGCTGCTTCCTTGCTTCACCATGTGACACGTGATGTGTAACTTTATGTTCTTTAATTTTCTTTTCAACCCTATAGATGGGGCACACTCTACTCCAGACTAGATGTGAGTTAGAACCATTAACATCCACTGGTGGAGATGAACATTCCACATCTGGTTCATGAGCTGCTTGACCACAGTTCCCACAAGTAGCATGACCATTACACCCAATGGTTGTCTGACCAAATCTTTGACACTTTAAAGACTGCATGGGATTTGGAAAAAAAAAGCACAAACCAGTAAACGTAAGAAGTGTGTCTTAATGTGGCTGTGCAGGTCTTGGTGTAATGGAAACTAGAATGAATGTAGATGTTGGTTCAAGCTGCCCATTCACACTCTTATTGTAGAAGCCAGTGGGGGAGCAGCACACACTGAAGTTGATGTGAGAATATGAACTGGAAGAAATGACAGGATGGAGGAAACTGTTTGGTTGAGGATGGGGGGACAGTGGGTCACCTGAGATTGAGGCCAGGAGAATTACAAGACGATAACTTCTATCTGTGTAGGTCAGAGAAGCTGGTGGTGTAGGGAAGGATCCAGATTGCCCAGGTGGTTGTGAAGCAGGCATCAAATGAGCATGTTGTGCTGAGCTGAATGTTGTGCTGAGCTGAATGTTGTGCTGAGCTGAATGTTGTGCTGAGCTGAATGTTGTGCTGAGCTGAATGTTGTGCTGAGCTGAATGTTGTGCTGAGCTGAATGTTGTGCCACTGGATGGTCAATTTTGTTCTTGTCAACAGTTTCGTGGTGGACGTTCATCCTGGCGGATAGTTGGTTGGTAGTCATAACAACATAAAAAGCTGTTTCAACTCCAATATAATCTCCAATCCATACTGAAATTCATAGTCCCATCCAAGAATGTCTCACCTGAGGGCATCTGCCCCTCTCACACCAACAACACCCCACAGACCCACTTTCTACATACTTACAATGCTGGATACCCCACTGTAGCTGGAGACTGTGCTCCCACTGAAAGAACTTCAACGCTTGTTCACCAACACCTTCAACCAACTGACTAAAACCTATCCCTTCCACATCAAAGATACTAACCACTTCCTTCCCTGACTTTCCACTATTGCTCCTCAATCTCTATTCATCACTGCTGATGCCATCTCCTATACGCCTTACCAATGGCCTTGCATCTATCAAACACTACCTCTCTCAGTGTCTTTCAGACTCCAAACCAACCAACTCATTCATTATACACCTTACCAACTGTACCCTGATGCACAACAACCTTTCCTTTCAAAAGAAGGTACACAAATCCACAGCACACCCACGACACCTTCCTATACCAGTGTTTTTATGGGCCATCTAGAGGAAACCTTCCTAGCCTCCCATGCCTCCCAACCCCTTGTCTGGTTCAGGTTCTCTGATACTTTTACAATCTGGACTCAGGGTCAAGACACCTTATCCACATTCCTTCACAACCTCATCACCTTCTCTCCCATCTGCTTCACCTGGTCTTCCTCCGACCAACGTGCCACCTTCCTGGATGTTTACCTCCACCTCTCTGGTGGCTCCATTCATACCACTGTTCACTTTAAACCTACTAATCACCAACAGCACCTTCATTATGACAGCTGCCATCCTAAACACACTAAAAAACCATCCCACACAATCTTGCTACTCGTGGACAACATATCTGCAGTGATGAGAACGACCTTGCCCAGTATGCTGAAAATGTCAAAGGCCTTCACAGACAGGCAATCCCCCCGCCCAAACGTAATTCACAAACAGATTTCCTGCGCTATATCCTCACACACCACCAATCCTCCCTCCACCCCCAAGAATCACCCCAGACTGGAATTACTCAGCCATATCCTTTACCAGCACTTTGATGCTCTCTCTCATCCCACCCTAAAATGAGGGGCATCCTACCCAAGATCCTTCCCATCCATCTGAAAGTGATGTTTCTTCACCCATCCAACCTACGAAACAGCCTAGTCCCTCCTTATGCCATTCCCACTTCCAACACCTGTGGCAGATGAAGATGCAAGACCTGTCCAATCCACCCATCCAGCGCATCCTACCCCAGTCCTGTCACAGGCTTATCCTACCCCATCAGAGGATGCACCACCTATGCAAGCAGCCATATCATATACCAACTTTGTGGCAAACACTGCACAGCTTTTTACATGAATATGACTACCAGCCAGCTGCCCATCAGGATTAATAGCTGCCACCAAACTATTGCCAAGAACAAAGTTTACCACTTGGTGGCACAACATGCAGCTAAGCACAAAATGCTCAGTTTCAATGTCTGCTTCACAACCTGGGTCATCTGGATCCTTCCCATCACCACTAGCTCCCCTGAAATACATAGATCGGAGTTACCTTTACAACACATCCTCTGCTCCTACACTCATCCTGGCCTCAATCTCAGGTAACATACTGTCCCTGCACCCATCATAAAAGTTTCCCCTTCCTCCGCACTGTCACCCCTCCCAATTCATGTCCCTGTATCTCCTTCAGCATGTACCACTCCCCACTGGCCCCTACAATTGTGCATTCCATGCCTAGCTCATATACCTGCCTCCCCTCCCTCATGCATTCCTAGCCAAGGTACAGAGTGAAGACTTTCCACTATCTTGCTCAGTGCTGGCAACTCTGGTGTGAGCTCGATATTGATCATTTTTTTTGATAGAAAATGACACACACAAGTAACAAGGTTTATCGAAAGCACATTATACAGATGTTAATGTTCAAATAGTGTGAATATATGTAGTAATGGATATGAATTGGCTGCACACTGTTAGATCTCAGATTTACAGTAGCTGCAAGTGGCTTGGTCTTCCGATTAGAAGAAGTAGAGAACAGCTTTTAACAATTGGGTTACCTCAGGAGCTAGTGCCAGTACATTCTATTTTATGTTGTTCACTTTGTTCAAGACACCTGTGCTTGTTAATATGGGCAATAGAAAATATACTTTTTCTGAAACTTTTAAAGCAGAATTTCTTTTCTTGAGCAAAAAACAACATATACAAATGTAGAATGTACTTTATGTAATTCAGTTTTCTCCAACGAACATCAAAGTTAGGCTGATATAACACAGCACCTTAAGAAAAAGCAGTACATGTTGGGAGTTTCTGTGAGAACTTCCAGTAGTACAACTTCCTTTATAAGTACAAATTGACAACAAACTGAGCAAGATAAATGTATCACTGCTGAAGAAGGGTTGTTTGTGTTTCATACTGCAAAACAACCATTCACTCCACTCAATGGCCTGCATAGATCTTATTGTACAAGAATGTTTTGAGAAGAAATTTACATGTTCCAGGACAAATCGAGAGTCAATTTTAGTGAACGTTTTATCTTCATATGCAATGCATGAGGTGCAGCCAGAACTCAAAGACACTAAGTGCATGTCTCTTATGGTTGAAGCATCAAATCAAATAAGCGTAAAATTAGTCCCAATTATAGTTAGGTATTCAGGGCAAAATAATTTTCTGCAGAAAACTGGTGGCGAAACAGCAGAATTATTTTCCAGTTATGCCCTGGGCATCACAAGAAAGCATAATTTAGCTGACAAGATCATCACATTTTGTGCAGATAAATGTAAAGCTAACTTTGATTGGTACAAAAAGGCTGGGACACAATGGTTATTACAAAGTGAAGAGAGTGATCAAAATGAACATTCAAGGTTGGTTGGTTGGTTGGTTTGGGGAAGGAGACCAGACAGCGTGGTCATCGGTCTCATCGGATTAGGGAAGGATTGGGAAGGAAGTCGGCCGTGCCCTTTCAGAGGAACCATCCCGGCATTTGCCTGGAGTGATTTAGGGAAATCACGGAAAACCTAAATCAGGATGGCCAGACGAGGGGTTGAACCGTCGTCCTCCCGAATGCGAAACATTCAAGGCATTGGTTGTGTACCTCCCTTTGGATTGATATAAGAAATCACTATACTATCAAAACAATTGCAATCGCAATTGTTAAACCTCATTTTCAATACTTCAGCTGTACACATCAAAAAATGTTTTGCATCACCCTGGTTCCCAGAACTCATGAAGACAGATGTTGACTGGATACAGTATCACAGGCACAGTCCCTTTGACTGTTCAGAGATGTCACTAAACATGCCCAAAGATGTAAACAACCATGCATGAGCAGCACCTATTAGACGGAAGGAGTCGGACATCTGATCATTTCCAGTCATTCCACCTGAAAGGAGGTATTCACATAGCTCCAAGCACTATGGGACTTAACATCTGAGGTCATCAGTCCCCTAGACTTAGAACTACTTAAACCTAACAAACCTAAGAACATCAAATGCCCAAGGCAGGATTCAAACCTGCGACCGTAGCAGCAGTGCGGTTCCGGACTTAAGTGCCTAGAACCGCTCGGCCACAGTGGCTGGCAGGAAGAAGGTACATGGTTCATGTTGCCTGTAATTCAACAATGCCTAGATGGTCAACACCACAGTTTGATCACATCCACATTGTTACTTTGTGTCAGGAAGGCCTCTCATCAGGGGAAGTGTCCACGTGTCTCTGAGTGAACCAAAGCAATTTTGTTCGGACATGGAGAGGGGGGTGGGGGGGGGGGGGGGGGGGAGCGAGAGAGAGAGAGAGAGAGAGAGAGAGAGAGAGAGAGAGAGAGAGAGTGTAAATCACATGCCTCACTCAGGCCACCCAAGGGCTACTACTGCAGTGAATTACAGCTACCTATGGATTATGGCTCTGAGCAACCCTGATAGCAATGCCACCATGTTGAATAATGCTTTTTGTGCAGCCACAGGACGTCATGTTACAACTCAAACTGTGTGCAATAGGCTAAGTGATGCACAACTTCACTCCCATGTCCATGGCAAGGTCCACCTTTGAAACCAAGACACTGTGCAGCATGGTACAGCTGGGCCCAACAAATGCCGAAAGGACCGTTCAGGATTGGCATCATGTTCTCTTACCAATGTCACATATGCCTTCAACCAGATAATCATCAGAGATGTGTTTGGAGGCAACCTGGTCAGGTTGAACACCTTAGACACACTGCCCAGCGAGTGCAGCAAGGTGGAGGTTCCCTGCTGTTTTGGGGTGGCATTACGTGGGGCCGACGTACGCCGCTGGTGGTCGTGGAAGGTGCCGTAATGGCTACACGATACGCAAATGCCATCCTCTGACCGATAGTGCAACCATATCGGCAGCATATTGGCGAAGCATTTGTCTTCGCGGACGACAATTTGTGCCCCCATTGTGCACACCTTGTAAATGACTTCCTTCAGGATAACAACATCGCTTGACTGGAGTGGCCAGCATCTTCTTTAGGCATGAACCCTATTGAAAATGCCTGGGGTAGATTGAAAAGAACTGTTTATGGATGACGTGACCCACCAACCACTCAGAGGGATCTATGCCAAATCGCCATTGGGAAGTGGGACCATTTGGACCGACAGTGCCTTGAACTTGTGGATAATATGCCACAATGAATACAGGCATGCATCAATGCAAGAGGATATGCTACTGGGTATTACAGATATCCATGTGTACAGCAATTTGGACCACCACCTCTGAAGGTCTTGCTGTATGGTGGTACAACACGCAATGTGTGGTTTTCATGAGCAATAAGAAGGGGCAGAAATGATTTTACGTTGATCTTTATTCCTATTTTCTATACAGGTTCCGGAACTCTCGGAACCAAAGTCATGCAAAACTTTTTTTGATGTGTGTGTGTGTGTGTGTGTGTGTGTGTGTGTGTGTGTGTGTGTGTAAGGAACTCTGCAACCTGCTAACTAAGCAATCCGAAACACTTACAAGATTTCAGGTCTTCTGGTAAGTACAAAATTCCTGGTTCAGACATCATTGCGTTGGTGTTCAGGAAGTATCTGTGTCTATGGTACTGTTTTTCTTTTATTTATTTATTAATTTTTTTAATTCTGGCAGAATTCTTAGAAAAACTATGTACTAGAATATGATTCAGTGTCATGATATGTATGTTTTTAAGTTCATTATTAAAATGAATGTCTATTTCTGTATATGAAAGTTTTCATTTTTTCATTAAAGCAGTGCTGACATACACTAAGCATCCTGCTTTTTCCCCATTTTTTTAAATTTGTATTTTTCAGGAATGCTCCATTTTTTACATAAAAAACCTGGTCACCCCAAATTATCAGTAAATTTAGTTACCAATCCATCTTTTAAACCTCAGCTCCAAATGTAGTGGTGCCCCATACTTTTACTATTTGGTAACTTAATTTACCTGACACTTTTGAATGATTTATGAGATGTTCTAAACTGTAAGACTAAATCATGCATCAGTCATTTCATACTCTATAAACTCTTCATAATTGTGTTCTGCCTGAGCTATTAGTGATAGAGACTGTGTTGTTTCAGAGAAAAACATAACATTTGAGAAGATTTTAGGAATAGTGAGATGCCTTCCAATGACTTGTTGGATAGGAGTTTCCATAGTACTGATGGTTCAATAGAAAAGAGGGGGGACATGGAGAAAACAAATTTGTAAAATTAAGTAACCTTTAATAGTTTATGTAGTGGTAGTTTGTAAATACTTCTTAAGATAGTTCTTACCTCGTATGTTTATGTAATTAACTTAATTGGTAGTACTTACCAATATAGTCCAACACAAACACATGCAGACATTAAAATTATTCTAAAACATACCTGTTCTGGTATGTGCATACTAAGGGAAACTATCATAATTTTTGTGTGTGATACTTTGGGTGTGCATCTAAAGAAGCAGAATGGGGTGACTTACCACTTTGGAGACAGGCCACTTTGAATAATATCGGGCCTAGTAAACTGGGCATTTATGTCATTATTTAAAGCATTACTGGTACATATGTAACTGATTTATCTCTAAGAGTAATACATACTAAAATGAACCAAGTTCCAGTATCTATTTTTCATGTTTACTTTAGCTTCTTGATACATTACGAATTTTAAAATAATAATTACAAAGTATAACTACTCACCCACGAAAAAAGTTCGAAGTGCGTCATTGAGCAATTTATTCCTCTTGAGCTCCCACAATTTCTTGCTCATGCAATGAACTTTACTTATCTGTGGCAAAGTTATAGCGAATTGCAAAACCTAACAAGTACACGCACGAAATTATGTCAATGCAATCATATTGGCTCAGCCATTTGAGAAAGCAGCTGTTATGTTCACTAATGTTTCTTTCAAACTATTTCTACAAATTGACAACAGAAGGCAGGACAAGTCAAGGGACAGGTGGCAAGATGTCTGTACATTGTTCTCACACAAAATGAGTCCAGTTTTTGAGTGACAGGTGGCTCGCACATCAAGAAAATCGTGGCCCAAACTGTACTCAGATGCAGTCTTTTTAACACAAAGTTTTGGCCCAAGCTATGCTAGGATTTGGTCTTCAGTGTTAACAAAACTATGATTCTGACTATATCGAAGTACCTGATACTGTCTTGCAATGTTTACACGAAGTAGTAAAAACATGAGCATGCACTCCAACACTGAGTACAATATATTAATGTAATTAGAATACCTGTAACACAGCTATGGTGAAATACAATAAAAATGGAATGAAATATAGCTACTATCCGAGAATAAGTGAAAAATTTAAAGAACTGTTAAAACCTGTTCTTACAAAATTCATACACAGAATCCTCACTGTAATTATTGTTCAGCTAAGTGTAAGGTTGCAGGATTCATGTTAGTATCAAAACTGAACCTGTATTTAAAAAGTTGAGATTTTTAAATTAAACATCATTTAATAGAACTGACTGACTCAGTTTGTAGATCCTGGCATCACAAGGAGTCCAGAATTTTGTTACAGGTGGATATAAATGTTATGAGGAGATACATACCTCATTTACAAACTTCAAGAAACAGCAAATTAAGTATCCAGTTTTAGATACATGGAAGGTCACTACATTTTATGGGGATACTCAAGAATGGGTCACCCAAGTGTCCTATATGCAAACTCTTATGTAGGTAAGATACATTTTCCGAATAAAATGCTGTCTAACATTTGCATTTTCTACTACCAAAGTTATAAACTATTTTGTATTGCTTTGCAGCATTATGCCTATATATTTAATCAACATTGCTGTGTCAAGCAGCACAACACTAATACTTTATTAGAACATTATGGGATTTTTTCCACTACTCATTTACATTTTTTTTGTCATCACACCAAACAGATTCTAAGTCACTGTATCTTTCTACATGTACTTAACAGTGATACTTTCCTGATTACTGCAGCAACATGAGCAAAAATTAACAGACCGCAGCTCACGCTCTGTCAGATCATTGAGTATACAAACGTGGTCCTATCACATGTTCCTCGGGACACTACCTAAAATATCCTTATGCCTGACTGACACACACACACACACACACACACACACACACACACACAAATGTAATGGCTTCTGTTATTTAAAAAGTCTTCAAGCCACTCCCTTATCTGGGAATCTACTCCATATATTTAGACCTTCATTAACAGTCTGCAGTGGAGCACCATGTGAAGCAGTATCTGGAAATCTGAAACCATGGGATCAGCCTGTTGTCCTTCACACATGGTTTGCAGGATATCACGTGAGAAAAAGGCAATCCGAGTTTCACATGAGAGATGCTTTCTAAATTTGTGCTGATTTGTGGACAGAAGCTTTTCTGTCTGAAGAAAATAATTATACGCAAGCTTAGAATTTGTTCCAGAATTATGCAACAAACCAATGTTCTTTTACACTTCTATTACACAGGAAATGCCTGAAATTTTTCCCAGACACCTAGGACTTCGCACTGGATGGGAGGTTTGTGATGCATGCAAGCTAAGTAGAGGGGCCAATGCCGTAAGAGTACTTGCTGTAAAACAGGATTGTAAATCCATCGTAAGTGGCAACTTCTTTGTTTTCAGTTGCTTCTCTGCACCAGGGACGCCTATTAATATACAAACTTCAGCATGCTTTTTGCTGTTGTTTACTGCCACTCCAGAATAGTCACATAGATTGTCCATCTACTACCTCTTGTACTTGAGTGCTACAGATGAAATGAACACAGTCATCATATAAGATAGCCCAACAACACTAGTTGTACTTATCAGCTGTAATGTGTGTGTGGCAAAGTTGCCAACAAATTAAGGAGTACTAAACTGAAGTCCTTATTATGGACACAGGTGAAAAGACAATCTAACATACATCATTTTTAAGAAAACCATTTTCTTGTTGTGAACTGTGCTACAGATTACTGACAATTCCATAAGGTAAGTAATGCTGAGAAAGTAAGTACCACGTTACTGAAAAGAACCATTCAGATTATTGTCCATTTGTGTTATAGTTTTAATTTCTGAAGGTTTCCTCACCTGACAAACTCAACTTTCATCATGTTTTTCTGGTGAAAATATAGAAGACAAAGATGTTTTTCATGTCTGAAATGTCTTATGATGGTAATTACATGCATGAAATAATTACACAGTCTTAACTCTAAATGAAGGCACAAAATTGCCGAGAAAAGCATGCAGACAATATTTGAGGTACTCTGAAATAAAGACTTCTACAGGGTTTACATAAGAGACTTTATTCAATTGCCAATTTACACAATTCATCTCTGAAAATCTGAAGAAACATGAAAGTACATATTCTGTATAAAGTAAATATATACCAAATTAAAGACTAAAATGATTCAGCTGCCCAATTTTGCTTCATCTCGAAGAAATGAGGCACAAAGCTTTTCTAAATCATCTAAACTGAGATTTAAAATAGATTTGTAGAAATATATCATGAATTCTCTAGTAATTTTAGAAGAGTCACTTTCATTATAATACTGCCGTAAATATCTGTACATTGCATCCTTTAGGACAGTGCAGTCTGCCTCACCCTCCCTCGCCTTCACAACAGCTACTTTTGCTTCATCCTTTATTCCATACACAGAAAGCGGAAAGTCATCTGTAACACAAAAGAACACATTTCAAACAACAAGAAGTCCCAGGCAACTGGAAAAAAACTGCAAGCATTTCCTGTATACAAGAAAGCTGAAAGAACATTGGTGTGTTGCATAATTCTTTAAGACATTATAAGCTGGAATACAATAAATTTGCTTAAGACAGAATACTGACCTGGTCTGGTGGTGACAAATACAAACATCTACAAAAAAGTTTAGTATGCTAATCGAAGAATCACTGGATATGGGTCTGATGCCTATGTGTGATCAAACACTAATACATTCTCACCGCGAAGACAGTAGACTGGAAGCAATTGAAGGGTAGCAGTTTTAAGGGCACAGGGGAAAGAAGTGCCACAGCAAACAGGCACAAAGATTATGATCAGTATCTGAATAAAAGCAGTAATCATGACATCTTGGGTTGTTGGGTGTTCTGCCCAATATCAGCGTCGTACTTGCACGCTATTTCGGCAACGTAGCTCGTTATCGTCATCAGGTGCGACCTGAAACTACTCGAGTGGACCTGGTCCAGTATTTATGCCTGTGGCCTTCCTCCTTACCCAGGCACTCCCTCTGCAGTCTGCGCCCACTCACTGATCTGCTGGAGCATTGCCATTCCATTTTTTTTGTTGTCCGCTGCGGTTTTACATGTTCCCTCTATGGTCCGCGTCCGTCAGACCCGACCCTGGGTGCAGACCCGACCCTGGGCATTCCATCTTCAATCTGGCGTGCCCGGAACTCTGTATGGGGATCGTTCTGCCTGTCCAAGCCTTCAGTTCTATTTGTGGAGTGCTGCAGCTGTCCCTGTTGCTTCTTCAACAATTACAGAGCAGGATCCCAGGCTCTACTTAGCTGGTACCCCGTGTCACAGTTCACGAGATTATTGGTCACTTTTATCTCTATTGATTCCCTTATAACACTGTTCCAAAATCTGGGCATTTGTGTCAGAAACTTGGTTTCTTCATAATTCAAGGCATGACCAAGCTCTAGACAGTGTTCAGCAATGGCTGATTTTGTTGCCTGTCTTAATCGAGTGTGCCTCTGATGTTCCTTGCACCTGATATCTACTGTTCTTGTCGTATGGCCAATGTAGGACATGCCACATTGGCAAGGTATATTATAAATCCCTGGTTTCTGTAAACCCAGGTTGTCCTTAACATTTCCCACCAGTCTCCCGATCTTTCTGGATGGACAGAAAACACACTTGATATTGTGTTCACAGAGGATCCTACTAATTCTGGCAGAAACAAAACCAGCATAGGGCAAATACGCCACCTTCTTTGCTTCATCTTGCACTGCTTCTGGAACTTGTGGTATAGTGGCTGGTTGGAGTGCCAACTCAATTTTTTTCGATGTATACCCATTTTTGCAGAACACTGTTTTGAGTTGTCTATTTCTGTAGGTAAACTTTCTCCATCTGACAGGGCACGTGCTCTGTGGACCAATGTCTTAAGAACACCGTACTTCTGTGCAGGGTGGTGACAGCTGCTGGTCTGCATATATAAATCAGTATGTGTGGGTTTTCGATACGCACTGTGGCCAATTGATCCATCTGCTTTCCTTTTCACTAGTACATCCAGAAACGGCAGCTGTCCATTCTTCTCCTGTTCCATGGTGAACTTGATATTCGGGTGGCACAAGCTAAGATGTTCCAGAAACTCTTTGAGACTGTCCTTGCCATGAGGCCAGATCATGAAGGTGTCGTCCACATACCTGAAGAAGCATGTGGGTTTATATCTGGCTGTCTGTAATGCCCTCTCTTCAAATCTCTCACTGAACCTGTTGGCAACCACAGGAGACAGTGGGCTACCCATAGCTACACCTTCAGTTTGCTCATAATAGTGGTTCCCATACAGGAAATACGTGGACGTCACTATGCGTGAACAGGTCAGTAGAGCACCATCAAATTTTTTTGCCATAAGTTCTAGTGAGTCTCTCAGTGGGGTCCTTGTGAACAATGATACCACATCAAAACTAACAATGATACCCAAATCTGTGATGCGTAGTCGCTTGAGGCATTGCAGGAAGTCGTCTGAGTTTTAGATGTGGTGAACATATTTCCCCACATACGGAGGCAGCAGATTTTTCAAATACTTGGCTGTTGCATACGTAGGTGACCCAATATTACTGACAATAGGGCATAGAGGCATGCCTCCTCAAGCAACTACGCATCAAAGATTCGGACATGGTTGGTTTTGATGTAGTATCACTGTTCACTAGGGTCCCACTGAGAGACTCACTAGAACTGATGGCAGAAAAATTTGATGGTGCTCTGCTGGACCTGTTCAGGCATTAGTAGGATCCTCTGTGAACACAATATCAAGTGTGTTTTCTGTCCATCCAGCAAGATCGGGGGACTGGTGGGAAATGTTAAGGACGATCTGGGTTTACGGAAACCAGGGATTTATAATATACCTTGCCAATGTGGCATGTCCTACAATGGCCAGACGACAAGAACAGTAGATATCAGGTGCAAGGAACATCAGAGGCACACCAGATTAAAACAGGCAACAAAATCAGCCATTGCTGAATACTGTCTAGAGCTTGGTCATGCCATGAATTGTGAAGAAACCTTGTTTCAAGCACAAATGCCCAGATTTTGGGACAGTGTTATAAGGGAGTCAATAGAGATAAAAGTGACCAATAATCTCATGAACTGTGACACGGGGCACCAGCTAAGTAGAGCCTGGGATCCTGCTCTGTAATTATTGAAGAAGCAACGGGGACAGCTGCAGCACTCCACAAATAGAACTGAAGGCTTGGACAGGGAGAATGATCCCCATACAGAGTTCCAGGCATACCAGATCGAACATGGAATGCCCAGGGTTGGGTCTGACGGACGCGGCCACAGAGGGAACATCTAGAACCACAAGGGACTGAAAATGGAATGGCAACACTTCAGCAGATCACAGTGAGCGGGAGAGGATCACTGGGGGAATGCCTAATACCACAGGTGGAATTACAAACGCTCCAGACCAAAGATGCAACACCCAGGTGCATGTCTGGCGTGCGTGGCCCGCAAAGAGAACACCCAGGACTGCAGCGGACGGAAAATGGAACAGCAATGTTCCGGAAGATCGCAGTGAGTGGGCACGGGCCACAGAGGGAGCCCCTGGGGAAGGGAGAAGGCCACAGGCATAAATACTGGACCAGGTCCACTCGAGGAGTAGTGTCAGGTGGCACCTGATGAAGATAACGAGCTACGTTACCGAAATATTGTGCAAGTACGACACTGATATCCGGCATAACACCCGACAACCCAAGATGTCATTAGAGCGCCGGGAAAGTCTGCAGAATTACACCAGTACTCATTGTGATTTTCTTCCCGACAGTGAAATACGGTATCGTAACTTTGTAATTTATTTATTTATTGAGCGTATCCTGAATATCATGTTGTTGGACCTACCACAAACTGAACTGACAAAAACGGGTACCATATGTTCACAGGTTTGACTTTTACACAAACCATACCAGAAGCAATTGCAACACACACCATCACACAAATACAGTGTGGAATAAGAATGTGTTTTTTTTTACCAAAGCAAAACCTTCACATAGAAAACTACATTAAACTAAGAGGAAATGAATGTAATGAGGGTAATGCAAGGAGCATTCACTGAATTACAAGATGAAATTTTGTCCAACAATCTGAGGAACCACCCTAAGGAGCTTGGACCTTATGTAAAGACAGTAAATATGGTTAAATTATCTAGACACTCACTCATTTATCAGACTAGTACTGAATTGGATGATGACATGGGGAAATACAAAGTGATTTCGTTTTTCCTTAATGTTTTAGCTCTGGAATATCTTAATATTGTTTCTCTCTGTCATCTCACAAATAATTAAATGTGTGTTGATAGAAAACAAAATCAAGGAAAATTGCTCAACAGAGGAAAGACAACTGGAGCTAATGGTACACTTATGATCCAATATCAGAGTTTGCACAGTATGCAGAAACTGCATGCATGTGGCCCCAGGCTTGGCCTGTCTTGGCACTACTTGGCCCTTCTCAGAAGTACTCAGTGAAGGGAGACATTTCATTCGGCAATGCAGTGCGGTATTTCAGTTGAATCACTGTGTCAGCTCTATTTATCCTTCATTATTTATTCATAATATGAAGGTAGTTCACAGTTCCAGTGGCTGATTGCACAAAAAAGGCTGTCTAGTGACCTGGCACCACAAACCTTTCAAAACGAATGCCAGTAACAGAAGAGATGGACACAGTCATGGGTACCACAAATTTGTTATGGAACGATACTACAACACAGTACAGAAAGGATTTAAAGATTTAGTTAACAACAAAAGAGCAAAACATTACAATGCTCAACATATGATTTGTGCAGGATTCACTGTTCTATACACCAAGAAGTACTTTGTGCTAAATTTGCAGGCGTAGAGGATGTGCTAAAACTGGTGGAGTGAACAGTAAATGTTATTTAGTTGCATGCACTATTACACTACCTGTTGCAATAGTTTTTGACAAAAACTGAATGATGATTGTGGAGCCCTTACATATTTTGCGAACAATGTTGGTTATGTCAAGGGGCATGCCTGCAACAATATTTAAATTTAAAAGCCACTATTGTTGAATTACTAATGGAAAAAAGAAAAGCAGGAAAAAAATTAGAACGTCTGGAATAGACTGCCGATCTCAAATTTTAACTAGACTGGACTGTACCAAGTCTAAAATTAGACACTGCAAGGTCAGAAACAACTTATTTCTAATTTGACAGGGAGGCATTTAAAAAGAAAATCTAATTGTGGAAGCAACGAATCCCGACAAAAACAGTATCTATTTACATAAACTCAATGGTGTTAAAAAGAACATGATTTTGAAGAACTGTGGCATTCAAAGAATTACCAGATTAGTTTTCTAAACATTTTGAGTGCTCTGCCAATCGTATATCTGTTTCTGATCTGTTTTCGAGACCATTTGCCATTACAGAACACTGTGCATGAGCAAACATAACTGGTATATCTGGAATGTACAGGGCTTGCCCGCAAAGTAATGCACCATTTCTCTTTTTTTTAAATTTTGTGTTCAGATGGGTTCAGCAACTTAAAATTCATCCAAAGTATGACTCTTCACCGTCAATACACTTTTGCCAGCAAAACGTCCATGCATTATGAGCTTTCTGAAACACCTCAATCTGAATGCTCTTCACGGAAGCCATCGAAGTACCTTGCACATTGTCCACTGACTTAAGACGCTTTCCTTTGAGGTCCCTTTTCAGCCGAGCAAACAATAAAAAGTCTTCTGGGGACAGGATGGGACTGTAGGGTGGCTGTAGCACTGTTGCCACACTGATACTAGTCAGGTCAGAGATGACAAAAAAAGTGGTGTGAGCAAGACCACTGTTTTAGTGCAGTTTCCAAGATTCATGGAACTCCTTTCTGACATAAGCACCCCTGTGATTCAGTCTCTGGTGCACTGCCTTGTAAAACTGAGCATCGACAGTCTGGTTCCTGTTCAAAGAGTTGTTCGACTTCTTCACACAATTCCACTTGGTGCCATGTATGCACATCTGCCAAAAGTCTCAGCACAAGTTTTTCACGAACCTTTCCAATGGTCAAGTCTTTAGATACAATCTTGCAAAAAAGCATTTTCAGCATGTCCAAAATTTCCAGCACCAAGCAAACACTCAGTCTACGATCTGAATTCAGTAACTGGCACACATGAGGCACATGGTCATCCATTTTCTATGTTGTGTGTGCTGCACAGACCTTATCAGTGACCACCTCTAAATATCTTGTGCCACCTGTCTGTCTGACCCGTACAGCCAACCATCACCAAAGGTTTTCTTAAGCATTCCAAAAGTTTCCAGTGGCATCCTGTTGAGCTTCACATAAAACTTTATTGCACGGCGTTGCTCTAAAGATTTATCCGTTGCACATTCAACATGACCATTATGTAGAGGTTCACAAAAGAAGTCATCCTAAACCACACAGAGGCAATTGAGTGACTTACCACTCAAACGCTAAGGGTCCCTCCCACCCTCCCCAACTGGCCCAACTACTCTAACATATAATCACGTCACAAAAAATTTTAACATTACTTTCTGGACACAATCTTTAATTCTCATTTAACAGAAATATCTTAAGGTTAAAACTGTACAGGAGTTCTATGTAGTTTTCCTCGGGAAGGGGTTCCACATTTCCATAACGTGGCTGCAAACATGATACAATATTTCAGAAATATGAAACAAAGCTGCATGCAAGCAGTTTAGTTTTCCTAGTGAGCTGTTTTTTTTCCACCTAAATATGGCACATTCACAGTTTCCACCTCTTCCTGTGTGGACACCATTGCTTGGTAGTGGGGAAGTGTGCAGCCAGGCAACAGTGCTCCAAATGCATGCGACATTACTGTGTACATGCAGAATTCTTGGCTGTCCCCGATATGAATCACGCAGAAGAACGTATCGACTTCTAACAATAGTTTAGCATAAATTACTGGAGAAACGAACTGTTCTAAGCAATCAGAAAAAGCCACATATCGTTTCAATTACCAAGAAGGGCCATCAACTGGCTGGAGGCCTACATCAATGACATCACTCTTGGCAGAACCTATGGGGGTTTTTTGAACACTTATCTTATTAAACTGTCCTCCCTTTCTCATTCTGCCCATTCACAAAAGTGACAAACCAGTAGACCAGTAGACAACAGCACCCAGGTTGATGCCATCTCCTTAAATTTCCAGAATGTGTTCAATACAGTTTTGAATATCAGCTAGTGAATAAAGTACAAGCTCAAAGACTATTGCATCAGCTTTGAGATTGGATTGAAGACCAACTATTTTTTAAAAATAATGATATACTGAACAGACAGATTATCAGATGTAAAATTAACTTCAGGCACAATGTAGATGAATGTTAGGCACAGTGAAACAAAAAAGATGTGGCACAGGTGTGGAAGCAGGGTGGTGGACATGTGGCATGGAGAGGACATGGGCAATGCACACTAAAGCTGCACTGCTCAGACAAGACAGTCCTGCAACCAAATACTGGCAGAGATGCCATCTAGACCAGACCCAGACAGTAACTCATTTAATATTTTGTGGCATTTAGATGTTGAGCAGCAAAGAAGATACTGGATCCTTGCATTATAATTGAAAAATGAGCAGAGAAACATTAAATTGTGTACTGAACATTCCAGAATATTTACAGGATGTCTCAAAAGTGTTTCTACATTGTATTAGAGAAAGTGAAGGACACAATTCGGAGTAAAGCAACGTACTATGGCCCCATGAGAACCTATTTACCCATTTATATGAACCGTGGAACCTGGGTAACTGTCAGTGGAGTGGACAATAAACACACAAAAGTAACGATGCATGCATGATCGGCGTATGTTACTGAAACCAATCTGATTCTTTTTTAAATGTGTTGTCATTCACATATGAAGTAAGTATATTTGTAACAGGGAAGATGGGTGAAATTTCATAGCAGTTATTTTGGACAAGCTTTTTAACATCACCACCTTAATTTACCATATAAATTACATTGTCAAGTGTGATGTTTAAGGTTTCTTTCCATTCAGTGACAGGTAAGAGGGACCCCTTTGAACAAATTTAAAGGAATCTGTGTCAATGAATCTGTTTACAAACAAGCAACGAATACTCAGTACCAAGTTTTTAAGAGGACAAAAATCAGAAAAATCGATTTGGTGCTTTAATATAAAAAAATAGGAACTACACACACAAAACTGTGTTACAGCCCTCTGTAAGTTGATGTTATAATTCTAAGTACTCACATTTTACGCAACATTATTCAGATTTGTGATGGGATAATTTCCATGTCTGTGTGTCAACACCACAATACGAGGGCTATGCTGAAAGTTTTTAGCAGAATGTGTGAAAAAAAATTTATTTGCAAAAAAAGGTTTACAACTTTTCAAAATACTCTCCATCAGAGTGCATACATTTTTCCATTCTCTGAAACCACTTGGAAAACGTGTCAGTCCAAGCTTCTTTTGGGATGTCAGTGCACTCCCATACGCTGCAATGGCCTCTTCGTCTGACGAAAACCGCTGCCCTTTAATTTTTTCCTTAGTCTTAGGGAACAGAAAGAAGTCACAGCGGGCCAGGTCAGGTGAGTATGGGCTAACACTCCCACTTTTTCCTTCTCCAGAAAATCCATCGTTCTGGCAGCCCTGTGCGCAGATGCATTGTCGTGATGCAGCAGAAGGTGCCCACTCTTGGGCTTTGGTTGCTGTGACTTCCATGTGGCAATGACTTTTGGAAGACAATCTTTCACGTACCATTCAGCATTGACTGTACGACGTGTCCAAGGTCACAGAGGTGAGATGCCCGATCTTTATGAAAAAGTTGCCACCATCTTTTTTCCAGAGCTCTGATGTCGTTTAACTTTTGTGGGTGGTTCCTCCCGTGGAAAGCACCACACAGAAGACTGTCTCTTCATTTCAGGGTCATAATGGTAGACCTATATTTCATCACCTGTGACGATATTGTAGGTGTCTTGGGACTTCCCTCCACTGAATTTTTCAAGCATGAAATGACACCAGTCCACTCTCGCCTCCTTTTGGCTTTCTGTCAGGGAATGTACATGGGCACATCTCTTAGTAAGGCCTAAGTGACTATGAACGATGGTCTGCACTGCTGTTGATCCAATATTTAGGGTCCCTTCAATGTCGAAAAATGTAAGATGTGGATCTTCTTTGATGATTTTCTTCACAGCACCAATGTTTTCAGGAGTCACAGCTGTAGCTGGCCCACCAGGACGAGGTTCATGTTCAACTGACTGCTGACCCCTCGAAAACTCTAGAAACCAATTTCCAACTGTGGCCCTAGAAGGGGAAGCTTCACCAAAAACATGCAGCAAATAAGAATTGCATTCTTCGGCTCTTAAACCCTTTTTATAATTGCAAAAAATCATGGCGCAAAAGTTGCGGGGCGACAGCTTCATCCTGCACCGTCTGGCTCAGCACTGCCTGTGCTTTCTTACCGCGCTGTGGGGGGATGACCGCTAGCCAGGGGCTGCGCGCGCACGTCCCAAGGCTGAAAAACATTGCTCTTTCGAATGAAAACAATCCCATTATCCTCCGCCTTACGGTTTACGGGCTGCTAAAAACTTTCGGCATAGCCCTTGTACAACATTAAAATGGACAATTAAGGCAACAGCCATCTCCAAGATACATTGAAATCTGCCTTTCCACATACTTCCAGAAACATCCTCATTTACTTTCATAACAGCTATTGTGTTTACTAATCACTCAGATGCACAAAATTTTATTTGTTCCAGATAATGTCTTACATGCTTTACTCATGACAAGCACTGAGGTAAAATGTTTCTGATAACTGATTTCCTCAGATAAACCTGTTTAATGCTTTCAGCTAGGTATGACACAAATTCACAAGTGGTAGCCAGCATTAAATTCATTCTCATTATCTGTCAAACTGCACAGTGCTACATCTGGTCCAATACTGGAGACTGGGATGCCTCCACCACGCATCACTTTGAAACACCACTCATGGCTGCAAACTGACTTGGTGCAGCTGATGAAGGGATGTGCTGCCGCCATGCCACTCTTTTTTTTATTTTGGTTTTAGGGCGCAAAACTTCTATGGTCATTAGCACCCGGTCCGTGACTTAGGAAACAGTAAAAAGCCGAAATTGAAAACCAGCAGCAATGGGAACGAAAGTCATAAAATTGGAGAAACTAAAAGCAGAAGGAAGGCTTAAAAATCCACTACAGAATGGGGTTAGTTGTCCCCAAAAAAAGCTTCAAATGACTGACGTCATTTCACTGGCACTAATAAACTTGAGAACGCGGTCGGCTGAGCGCGTGTCATCTGCTAAAATCGACAATATATCAGGCGATAGCTGTAGACGGGAGCGTAACGGATTAAAATAGGGGCACTCAATTAAAAGGTGTCTTACCGTCCACAGCTGAGAGCAGTGGGGACAGAGTGGGGGAGGATCGCCGCTTAAAAGATGTCGATGGCTAAAAAGACAGTTCCCTATCCGCAGTCTAGTTAAAATTACCTCCTCCCGACGACGCATTCGGGAGGAAGAGGTCCAAGCACAAGGAAGAGCTTTCATGTCTCGCAATTTATTATGGGTAAGTGTCGACCAATGCGTGTGCCATAAATGAACAACACGTCGACATAGAACGCTCCGTAGATGGGCGAAGGGAATCGATTGAATAGCTGGCCGAGGGAGAGAGACTGCAGTCTTGGCTGCAATATCGGCCGCCTCATTTCCACAGATACCAACGTGTCCCGGGAGCCAGAGGAATGCCACCGAGACGCCCCCCAGGTGGAGCAAGGGCAGACAGTCCTGAATCCGGTGGACCAGAGGGTGCACTGGATAAAGAGCTTGGAGACTGAGGAGAGAGCTGAGAGAATCTGAGCAGATAACGTACTGTATCCGCTGATGGCGGCGGATGTAGTGGACAGCCTGGAGAACAGCGTAAAGCTCCGCAGTATAAACCGAACACTGGTCGGGAAGCCGAAAGTGATTTGGGGTGTTGCCAACAATATAGGCACTCCCTACACCTAACGATGTTTTCGAGCCGTCGGTGTAAATAAATGTGGCGTCAGTCATTTGTGCACATAGAGCAGCAAATGCCCGACGGTAAACAAGTGAAGGGGTACTATCCTTGGGAAATTGACAAAGGTCACGGAGCAGGCAGATCCGGGGACGGAGCCAAGGCGGTGCTCTACCCCAAGTTGTCAAGAAGGTTTTAGGAAAGTGGAAGGAAAGAGAATGGAGCAGTTGACGGAAGCGGACTCCCGGTGGTAGTAGGGAGGAGGGGCGGCCTGCATACCCTACATCAAAGGAGGCGTCGAAAAAAATGTCATGGGCTGGATTAGCAGGCATGGAAGACAGATGGCTAGCGTAACGACTCAGAAGGACTGCTCGCCGATTGAACAGCGGAGGTTCAGCAGTCTCAGCATAAAGGCTTTCCACAGGGCTGGTGTAAAAAGCTCCAGACACTAAACGTAATCCACGGTGGTGGATAGAGTCGAGACGCCGAAGAATAGACGGCCGAGCAGAGGAGTAGACTGCTTCCATAGTCCAATTTCGAGCGCACTAAGGCACGATAGAGGCGGAGAAGGACCACTCAGTCCGCTCCCCAGGAGGTACCATTCAGGACACAGAGGGTGTTGAGGGATCGTAGACAGCGAGCCGAAAGATAGGAAACGTGGGAGGACCAGCACAGTTTTCTGTCAAACATAAGACCCAAGAACTTAGCGACGTCTGAAAACGGAAGGTGGACAGGACCTAGATGTAAGGAGGGCGGAAGAAACTCCTTATGTCGCCAAAAATTAACACAAACGGTATTACTGGGAGAAAAACGGAAGCCGGTTTCGATGCTCCAAGAGCGGAGGCGATCGAGACATCCTTGAAGACGTCGTTCAAGAAGGCTGGTCCGTTGAGAGCTGTAGTAGATCGCAAAATCGTCCACAAAGAGGGAGCCCGAGACATCAGGAAGGAGACAATCCATAATTGGATTGATGGCAATGGCAAACAGTACAATACTCAGCACTGAGCCCTGGGGTACCCCGTTTTCTTGGGAGAAGGTACGGGAGAGAGTAGTGTTCACCCGCACTCTAAATGTGCGCTCTGCCATAAATTCGCGAAGAAAAAGGGGCAGCCGACCTCGAAAGCCCCAAGAGAACAGTGTGCGGAGGATGCCTGTCCTCCAACAGGTATCGTATGCTCTCTCCAGATCAAAAAATATTGCTACTGTTTGGCGTTTCCGGAGAAAATTGTTCATGATATAAGTGGAGAGAGTAACAAGATGGTCAATGACAGAACGATGCTTTCGGAAACCGCATTGGGCAGGTGTTAAAAGACTGCGGGATTCCAGCCACCAAGCTAAACGGTAATTCACCATACGCTCCAAAACCTTACAGACACTACTCGTGAGAGAAATGGGGCAATAGCTAGAGGGGAGATGTTTGTCCTTTCCAGGTTTCGGAACAGGAACGACGATAGCTTCCCGCCATCGTCTGGGAAAAGTACTGTCGGTCCAAATTCGATTATAAATGCGAAGGAGGTAACGCAGATTATGGGTTGATAAATGCAGCAACATTTGGACGTGGATACCATCCGGTCCTGGGGCGGAGGAGCGAGAAGAAGAGAGTGCATGTTTGAGTTCCCGCAAGGAGAAAACAGTATTGTAGCTTTCGCGATTTTGAGAGGAGAAAGCAAGAGGTCGCACTTTCGCTGCACGTTTCTTCGGGAGAAACGCTGGCGGGTAATTTGAAGAGCTCGAAATTTCAGCTAAGTGCTGACCCAATGAGTTAGAAATTGCGACGGGGTCCACTAATGTATCATGCGCGACAGTGAGCCCAGAGACCGGGGAGAAACTAGGCGCGCCTGAGAACTGTCGAAGCCGACTCCAAACTTCCGAGGAGGGAGTGAAGGTGTTAAATGAGCTAATAAAGAATTTCCAGCTTGCCTCCTTGCTATCGCGGATGACACGACGGCATCGCGCTCGGAGCTGCTTATAGCGGATACAGTTGGCTAAAGTAGGATGGTGGCGGAAAACGCGGAGAGCACGTCGCCGCTCACGTATTGCATCACTGCATGCCTCGTTCCACCAAGGAACTGGGGGGCGCCGGGGCAATTCGGAGGTGCGTGGTATTGAATGTTCCGCAGCTGTAAGAATAACGTTGGTAATATGTGTGACCTCATTGTCGACACTGGGGAAGTGACTGTCATCGAAAGTCGCTAGAGACGAAAAGTGTCCAATCGGCTTGGGCAAACTTCCAGCGTCGCGGGCGCATGTAGGGCAGTTGAGGCTGCAGTCAAAGGACACATGGAAAGTGGTCACTCGAGTGTGTATCATCAAGGGGGAACCATTTGAAGCGCCAAGCTAGCGGAACAGTACCGACCACAAGGTCCAAATGAGATAAATTTGTCGTGGAGGCAGACAAAAATGTAGGGACCCCAGTGTTGAGGCAAACTAGATCTGCTTGGTGGAAAACGTCTAGCAATAGTGAGCCACGTGGACAAGGATGTGGAGATCCCCAAAGCGGGTGGTGGGCAATTTGTCGTGGAGGCAAATATGGGGGTGGAAGCTGACCAAGAAGATGAAGGAGATCAGCTCGTGCCATTGGTGTGGATGATGGAATGTATACAGTACAAAGAGAGAACGTGTATCCGGAAAGGTAAAGACGGATGGCGACAGCTTGGAAGGAAGTGTTTAAGTGGATTGGGTGATAATGGAGAGTATCATGGAGAAGAATCATGAGTCCTCCATGGGCTGGAGTGCCTTCAACAGAGGCGAGATCATATCGGATGGACTGAAAATGAGGGAGAAGAAAGCGGTCATGGGGACGCAGCTTTGTTTCCTGAAGACAGAAGATGACCGGCGAGTAGGATCGTATGAGGACCGACAATTCATCCCGATTGGCTCGAATGCCGCGGATATTCCAGTGGATAATGGACATAGGGTTAACAGAAAATGGAGGAATGTGACCAAGGTCGCTGTCAACTCAACGACTGCTCAGAGCTTGCGACCGACAGCATGGAATGGCATTCAACCGAAGGCAGAAGATCCTGATCCATAGGTTGGTCAGGAGCAGCTCCTGCCACCAGCAATCGGCCGGTTGAGCGGCCGCCAGCAGTGCGCCTCGGCGACACAGAGGACGGCCGAGGGCGATTTCCGCCAGGTGGTGCTGTAGATGGGACACGCCTTTGCGGAGAAGGAGAGGAACTGGGTTTCTTTGTAGCCTTCTTGGAAGTATGATGTTTAGAGGAAGGAGGAACCGATGGTTGTGAAGTTGGGGTACGTAAAAACTCTTCACGAGTATGCTCTTTTTTCAAAGTCTTGGTGTCTGACTTTTGGGCTCAAGATTTAGCAGAACTCGACGAAGGGTGAGCCCGAGAGTGGGCAGGCGAAAGTGGTGAGGTTGAACGGGCGATCTTTGCGCTGGCCGATCTGACGACTGTGGCACTAAAGGTGAGGTCGCAAGTCAGCGTGGCCGCCTCTTTTGTTGACCGAGGAGAAGCAAGGACAGTGCTGTATTTTCCTTTCTGAGGCACGGTGGGCTGTCGACTGGCGAATAATTTTCGAGCAGCAAAGGTCAACACCTTTTCCTTCACTCTGATTTCCTGGATGAGCTTTTCGTCTTTAAAAATGGGGCAATCTCGAGAGGAAGCAGCGTGGTCACCCATACAGTTGATGCAGCGAGGGGATGGAGGTGGACAAGCACCCTCGTGGGCATCCTTGCCACACGTAACACATTTGGCTGGATTGGAACAGGACTGGCTGGTGTGATTGAACTGCTGACACCGATAGCAACGCGTAGGGTTTGGGACGTAAGGGCAAACGGAAATTATCTCATAGCCCGCTTTGATTTTCGATGGGAGTTGAACTTTGTCAAATGTCAAGAAGACAGTGCGGGTTGGAATGATGTTCGTGTCAACCCTTTTCATAACCCTATGAACAGCCGTTACGCCCTGGTCAGACAGGTAGTGCTGAATTTCTTCATCAGACAATCCATCGAGGGAGCGTGTATAAACGACTCCACGCGAGGAATTTAAAGTACAGTGCGGTGCCACCCGGACAGGGAAGGTGTGTAGTAGTGAGGTACGCAGCAATTTTTGTGCCTGGAGGGCACTGACTGTTTCTAACAACAGGGTGCCATTCCGTAATCTGGAACAAGACTTTAGAGGACCTGAAATTGCGTTGACACCTTTCTGAATAATGAAAGGGTTGACCGTGGAGAAGTCGTGACCTTTGTCAGACCGAGAAACAACAAGGAACTGTGGCAACGATGGAAGAACTGACTGTGGCTGAGACTTAGTGAACTTACGTTTGTGAGCAGACATAGTGGAAGGTGAGGAAACCATTGCGGAAGAATCCCCATGATTACCGGCGTCTTCGATGGCGCGCTCCTCCCTTGTGGGGGCCCTCACCGAGGGCACACCCACCTTAGGGGATTGTTCACACCTCAGGTCACACCTCCCGACAAACGGACAGAGGGACCAATCAGCACTTTCGGAAGGTATCAGCTCAGGTAATCACCCCTCCCTGGGCCTGGCCGTTACCAGGGGGTACGTACGTGTCCTACCTGTCTACCCGGGGCGGGGAATTATGCGTTACCCCGTCACCGGCTACGCATGGAAGTGCGTGGGTCGGCCTTCAGACACGCACAGTGAGGAAGAAAGAGAAAGGGAAAGGAAAGAAGAGAGGTCTCAAACGCCGCAGCGGAGAAAAGGGTAAAGAGAAGAGGTAAGGAAAAGAGAAGGACAAAGGAAGGATGAAGACATACAAGCAAGGAAGGCGAAGAATGCGGTACATTTACAAGCGTCCGTCTCCGGACGTAGGCACAAACCATACTCCCAGAGGGGGAGAAAGGGAAGGAAAGAGCCAGAGGTGAGGGGGGGGGGGCGAAAATGGGGGATGGGGAAGGATGCGGAAAGGGAAGGTATGCAGCCCGGAAAGGAAGGCCACATTAGCTCGGGGTCCCGCGCTCGCTATGCAAGTATCCACAAAAGAGTTGTGGATCCCCTGGGGGGATGCCACTCATGTGTGTGATGTCCCATTTGTTAATAAGAGGGCAGCCCTTAACCAGTGCCATGACTGCCACACATCCATGCCATGCCACTCTTGTGTGCATTGGACCTTATAGGGACATACTGCTTGAATATAAATTCACTATCAACTGGGTAATGTCTGAAGCTCCATTAGGCTGTTCACTGATATTGAGTGAGGATGTATGCAGGGAACACCACGAAGTTTTAGTTATAGGCAGGAAACTCTCCAGAGGATCAACACTTAGTACAGAGACTGGCACTCATTTTCCCTAATCACACGATGCAAGACAAGAACAAAGAGAACCGTGAACAAAAGATCAGAACTAACAGCATCTCCTAGCATGCACTTCTCAACTATTTGTGAAGCACAGATCTAACACTGTATTTTTTCATTTTGCCCATTGTCAGAGTGGTTATTTTTAGCAATGCCTGCACTACTTATGGTAATTACTATGGCTGATGCTGCAGGTATGTCCAACACCACCCAAATATCCAGAGTTGCAAACATAGCTGGTCTTAGGATTTTATATAATTTGACTTTCATCTCTAGGAATGCGCCATGTAAGGGAAGAAAAGTTACACCACACACCTGATCTCATATTACACTGTCAGTTCGGAAGACCTCATCTAGAAAAACATTTAATGTCAAACGAACCTCCAGGTTGCTAATCGCTTAACATTTTTAATTTTAGTACAAGCAACTTATGGGATTACATATTTTTCAACAAAATTTTTTAGAAATTCTGAACAGAACAGGAAGTTCTACTGGCAACAAAGAGTAACTAAGGGAATGTGGAGAGAGAGAGAGAGAGAGAGAGAGAGAGAGAGAGAGAGAGAGAGAGAGAGAGAGAGAGAGAGAGAGAGGGGGGGGGGGGGGGGGGGGGGGGGGGAACGCACACTGAGTATGAATGCAAAGAATAGACCTTGAAGAATCAAGAGTTTCCAAACAGTCACGCAACACTGAAGTGTTTTCCTTCAAAAGTAATGATAAAGTATACACAGCATCACATTATTACTTTATCATCACTATTACAATGTAAGATCTGTCCCAAAACAGTACTATTAATTATGTGATGCAAGCAGATTTCTCCACTTTGTGGTATCAATGGGAGCACTTCCCCACACTTCACTTTTCACAGAATGGAAACTTTGAGCTGGGAGAAGGCATTGCAGTTAAGAACTTAAAGCTCTTCACAGAAATGTAGAGGCCAGCTGCCTGAAGTGTTCTTGAGGCAAATATGCACTTGACTGTGCCCACTTGCAGAGATTGGGGTATGGAAATATTGTCACATTAAAAGCACAAGGAAAAGTAAGTTAAAAGTGAGAGTAGAACATTCAGATCCCAAGATGAGAGGGACTCAACCTTAGTGGACAGCGGTAGACAAAGATGCCTGCCTGTCTTTCCTTTCTAACATCCCCTAAACTATCCCTCTCTCCTCCCCTGGGAAGGACCTATTAGTTACAAAATCTAAATGATTTGTCTAATGGCAGTTCTATACATTTTGCCTCCTTGAAACCAAGTACCGGCCAGAAATTCTGTCTCACATTATGATTTTTCCTTTGATACGTTATCCTCCTTTCAAGTATTTTATTATCCTGGCCCAGTTCCCTGCAATCAATAGTTTCACAAAGGCTGCAGTATGCTAACCTTAAGAAGGGCCCAGTGTAATGTGGGATAGCACTGTTGCACTCACATACCGATAGTTACACTGTCAAGACAACCCTCAGAAACTGTAACGCAATGTGTCACATTGCTTGCAGTGCAGCTACCAGACACAGCTCATGAGATGCCACTGACAACATGACATGACTACATTGTGCAAGGAAACAGATTAAGCATTTCTTTAACTGAGGCACTTATTTATCATTTGTGTATTGCTGAATTGTTAATTCTTTTTATTAATACCACTGAGTTTTAACACTCACTTCTCAGTTTAGCAGATTTCAATGTTTGTTTAGATTCGTTTCAGATCATATCACAGGCACAGGCCAATAAAAATAAATTAAGAGCACATAATTAGCAACTGCATCATTGCACATGCTCTAAAACTGGAGCCCCAAAATTATAAAACAAACACTAGGGCCTCATTCTAAAAAAACAAATACTAACTCCTCCCACTCCCCTCCCTAAATAACCATAAACAGTGAAAAATGTGATAAGTTGACAAACTTGCCATTTGTTTGTGATGAAGGAATGAAATTGAAGCCACACAAAAAACAGGAAAATTATCTTTTCTTAACAGTGCAGTAAGTAACACTATAAATGACAGATACAAAAATTAGTTAGAAGAGTGTGCCATAGTGGAACTTAATCCAGATACGTGCTTTTCAAAGTATGTTACCTATTTCACCATTTGAGCATACTGTTCATGAAAATCTGGTCTTTGGGTTCGAGTTCCAGTCTGTCACAAGGTTTTAATTTGCTAAAAAAATTACTTATGTTTGAAGGTCAGTCATTTAAGAGGACATGTTTTTCTATAAAAAGCTTTGCAAGTAAAAGAACAGGATGGCAAGTCAGTAACTAAATAAGCTACATGCTGTATCAGCAATGTAATCTTGGTAACTACACTGTGCTATGTTATACTGAATGAATGTTTTGATATAAATATAATAATGAAATTTATTATTACATAATGGTAAGACAGCTTACAAAACCAGATTTTGATGTTTCAGTCATTTCCCAGGGCAGATGTGGACCGCACATAACTGATCGGTTGCAAACTGTACATTAAAACAGAACTTCTGACAATAGAAAATTAAAGAGTTTGTATCTAGATAAGTTGAAAGCATCAGAGGTAGCTGCAGAGAGAGAGAGAGAGAGAGAGAGAGAGAGAGAGAGAGAGAGAGAGAGAGAGAGAGAGAGGGGGGGGGGGGGGGATTAGGCGACATGGGTCAAATAGGAGAATACAGTAGAAGACAAAAGGATAGCTTTGAGAGATTAAACAGTGAAGGTAGCTGAGGATCAAAATCGTAAAAAGACAAGGCTTACTAGAAAACTTTGGATAACTCAAGAGATAATGAATTTCACTGATTTAAGAAGAAAATACAAAAATGTTACATATGAAGCACATCAAATGGAATACAGACAACTAGAAAAATGAGTGACAGGAAATACAAAATGGCTAAACAGGAGTAACTAGAGGACAAATGCAAGACTACAGAAGTATGCAGAACTAAGGGAAAGGTAGGTACTGCCTATATACTATTAAAGAGAAGTTTGGAGACAAGTAAAGCTGCTATATTAATACCAAAATCTCAAATGGAAAACCAGTGCTAGGCACAACAGAAAAGCTCAAAGGTGAAAGTAATATATAGATGAGCTATACAAGGGAAATGAACTTTAAGGCAATATTGTAGAAGGGGAAGGGGAAGTATATGAAGATGAGATGGAAGATATGATACTTTAATTCGGTTTTGTTTTGCTTTAGGGTGCAAAAAACAGCTGGGGTCATATGCACCTAAGCCAAAACTATAGAAGGTGAAGACAGAGAGGAGTTAAGAATGACTGTGTCAGTCCCAACTGACATAATAGAAGACAGCTGAAACAGGCATGTGGCAAAAGGGCTAAAAGAGACACCATACAGAAACATAGGTCCAAAACTAAAAATTAAATTGCCTTCACCATATTGCTTTGGCAGATAAAAAGTAAGACACAGTCGACAACCCGTGCGTCATTCACTGAAATGGCCGATAACTCAGACCACAAACCCAAGCAGGGCTGTAAAAGGTTAAAAAAATGGACATTCCAGCAGGAAGTGACAGACAGTTGAAACTTGAGTGCAATGTGTACAAAGTGATGGGGTAGTGCCACTTAGCAAATGACAATGGCTAAAAAGGCAATGTCCAATATGCAGCAGAGTTAAAATAACCTCCTCCTGGCGGGAGGGCTGAGAGGTGGTCATCAAGCCCCTGCGAGAGGCTTAATAAGCCAGAGCTTATTCCTGTGAAGGGAGAACCATTGGCGATGTCAAAGGGACACCACCTCCTGAAAGACAGCAAAACAGAGATCAGAAGGAATATAGGTACTCGCGGGCTGAGGTACAAGAACTTCAGCTTTGGCATCAGTGTCAGCAGCCTCGTTTCCTGATGGATCGACATGACCAGGAACCCACAGAAACATCACACTGGCTCCACCAAGAGTGAGCAGTTGACAGTTTTCCTGGACCCGTTGCACTAAGGGACGGGCAGAGTACAGCGCGCGCACACGCACACACTTTGAAGGGCGCCAAGTGAGTGAGCAGATGGTAGACTCACAAAGGCTGTGTCACCGGATTTACTCCATGGCCTGATACAAGGCAAAGAGCTTGGCTGAAAATACTGAGGAGTGTGCCGGAAACTAATATCAAACAACACGGGTGCCAATGATGAAGGCACAACTGACCCCACAGTCAGACCAAGAGCCACCAGTGTATACAAAGGTACTAAAGCGAAGTTCCATGCAAAGGTCGTGAAATTGAAAGCGATAGACCGAGGCTGGAGTAGTGTCCTTAGGAAGAGCATGAAGGCAAAGGTTAACATAGGCCACTTCACGATGCCAAGGTGGCAAAGGGCTCACACCCACCGGAAAAGTGCAGGTAGTGTAAAGTTAAGCCACCGTAACCAGTGCCGAAAGTGGACTCCAGGAGGTAACAGAGAAGAAGGATGAGCCCCATACTAACGATCAAAGAAATCATCAAAGAATGAAGCACAGGATGGATGGCCACACATGGCAGATAGACGGCACGCATACCTGCTGAGGAGAAAGTCACAGCGGTAGGACAAGGATAGTTCAGCAGCATCAGCATACAGACACTCAACCGGGCTAGTGTGAAAGGCACCCATGGCCAAATGAATGCCACAATGGTGGATAGTGTTGAGATGGCGTAAGAGGGATGGGCGTGTAGATGCATAAACAAAGCACCCATAGATGCGTTTCGAACAGGCAAGGGACTGGTACAAATAGAGGAGGCTGGTTCAACCAACACCCCAGGAAGTACCATTGAGGACACTAAGGCCGGTATTACACTATCAAATTTCTTCGTCCAATATCTTTGTCAAAGATATTTGATGGTGTAATGGGGACTTTGTCAAATGTCGTCCAATATTTGATCAAATCTAGGGCCTGGCTGTAGATTTGATCAAAGAAATCTGTCTTCTGTTCACTCCAATGTGACATGTTACCACACGGAGCGCTAGCATCGCTGCAGCGTTCTGTCGTCTGTAGTGTTTTTATAAACATTGCCGGTAAATACAATTAGCGTGTGCCGACAACTACAAAATTAATAGAGATGTATGAAGCTGATGAAGCGCTTTACAACGTGAGGCACCCTGAATACAAAAATAGACTAAGAAGATTGGAGACCTGACCTGACCTGACCTAGCCCAAACCCAAACCCAAACCCAAACCCAAACCCAAACCCAAACCCAAACCCAAACCCAAACCCAACCCTCTCCTGTAGCAAGGAATCCGAGTGTTACAGTGAGCCTGTCTTCTGAAAGATGTAACAGTTCTTAAGTGAATATTGTGCTTTGTGATACACTTCACTGAGCACATACAGAAATGTATGCTCATCCACTCTTAATTAATTGATGTACGATTTGACGTCTTCCACTGTAAGCTCACGTAACAAGTTTTGTTGAATGCTTTTATCGTGTCGTCGTAAAACCCATGGCTTCACCCAGATTAGATTAGTTTTTTGTTCCATAGATCTGTGCTGAAGAGATCCTCGGGGATGTGGACCATGTCCATTTTTTTAAAGCTGGAATAACAATACTAATAGTATGAATTAATACGTCATTTGTTTCTATTAAAAATTTCGTCAATGGAGTAGAAGGAGTTGGCCACTAGTAAGTCTTTCAGGCTTCTTTTAAACTGATCTTTATTTGTAACTAAATTTTTTATGTTTGCTGGCAAATTATTGAACATGAGTGTTCCTGAGTAGTGGACCCCTTTTTTGAACTAAAGTAAGCGCTTTTAAGTCCTTGTGCAGATCATTTTTGTTCCTGGTATTGTATGTATGAACTGAGTTGTTTGTTGGAAAAAGAGATATTATTTAGGACAAATTTCATTAACGAGTAAATATACTGAGAGGCAGTAGTTAGTATACCCAGTTCTTTGAAGAGGTTTCTGCAGGACGTCCGTGAAATTACTCCACAAATAATACGTATTACATGCTTTTGGACTCCGAAAACTTGTTTGACTTTAAGATTTACCCCAAAATATTATACCATATGACATTATGGAATGAAAGTAGGTAAAGTATGCAAGATTTTTCATTTTTACGTTGCCTACGTCTGCTAACACTCGAATTGCAAATACAGATTTGTTAAGGCGTTTCTGCAGTTCTGTGGTGTGCTCTTCCCAACTGAATTTATTATCAAGTTGTAATCCCAGGAATTTAAAACCTTGTATGTATGGTTCCTTTTTTCCCCCCCACTTCTTTCCCGCATGTGCACACAATGCAATTGCGGTACGTGCAACTGCTGCGGTTAATAACAAGTTGTTGTCAGCTATCTTGAACTTTGACGAAAAAGTTGATGACAGTGTAATACCCCTTCTAGCGCTATGCCAAAGATCTTTGTCAAATATATTTGACGGAATATTTGATCACATCTTTGATCAAATCTTTGACAAAGAAATTTGATAGTGTAATCCCGGCCTAAGGAACCACGTACAGCGGGCTGCCAGGTACACGGGAGGACCAAAAGAGCTTCCTATCAAGCATGAGCTCCAGGAAATTCGTAGTTTCAACAAACGGAAGGGCAACAGGTCCATGCTGTAAAGATAGTTTGAGAAACCACTTGCATCACCAGAAATTCATACAGACAGTTTTGTCAGTGGAAAAGCGAAAGCCACTGTCGATGCTCAAGGAGTAAAGATGATAAAGACACCGCTGAAGATGCCACTCACTGAAACAGGTCCGTGGAGAACTGCAACAGATGGCAAAATGATCAACAAAAATGGGGCTGGAGATGCCCGGTGGGAGACTGGCCATGATAGGGTTGATGGCAATAGCAAAGAGGATGACACTCAGGACGGAACCCTGAAGCACACTGTTTTCATGGATGAAGGTGTCCGACAAGGCAGAACCCACACGCACCTTGAAAACTCAATCTGGTAAAAATGCCTGAAGGAAACAGAGCAGGCGGCTACGGAAGACTATGTGAAAAGAGTACGGAGGATAACAGTTCTCCAGCAGTTGTCATAGGCACTCTCCAAATCGAAAAACACAGCCACGATCTGGGAATTCCACAGTAAGCCATTCATGACATGGGTGGATAAAGTAACGCAATGGTCACTGCAGAATGCCTCGCTCGAAATCCACATTGGCATTCATCAGTGAAGTGCGAGACTCAAGCCACCATACCAGCCGGGCAAGAATCATATGTTCCATCACATTGCAAACACAGCTGGTAAGAGAGGTGGGGCGGCAGCTAGAAGGAAAGTTTTTGTCTTTACCGGGCTTAGGTATGGGCATGACGGTAGCTTCACGCCAGTGTCCAGGAAATGTGCCCTCTGCCCAGATGAGGTTGTATATGTTAAGCAGAAATTGCTTGCCTGCAAGAGAAAGGTGCTGCAACATCTGAATGTGGATGGCATATGGTTCTGGGGTAGAGGATTGGGATGAACTGAGAGCATGATCGAGCTCCCTCATAGTGAAGGTGGCACTGTAGCACTTACAATTTGGAGAAGAGAAGGGTATTGCTCATGCCTCCTCCTCTCATTTCCAATTGAGGAATGGAAGGTGTTGGAGATAGTAATAGGGTCCACAAGGACATTGTCTGCTACTGTCAGGCCGGAAATTGGGGAATGGATCTTGGTCCCAGAGAACCGTCTGAGTTTGACCCACACTACAGAGGAAGGGGTGGAACTGTTAAAAGAACTAGTGAATGAAATACAGCTAGCTCTTTTGCTTTCCCGAAGAATGCGACAACACTTTGCTTGCATTTGTTTATAATGAACGCAGTTCGCCATTTTAGGATGATGGTTAGAAATGTGGAGAATACGTCTCTGTGTGTGAATTGCATCGCGGCATGCCTCGGTCCACCAAGGGACTGGAACACGGCATGGTAAAGAGGAAGTGCGAGGAATGGAACGTTCTGCAGCAGTAAGGGTAACATTCATGAGTTATTTCACCTGGTCATCACAACTGGGGAAATAATGTTGTTCAAAGGTTGCCAGGGAGGAGTAAAGCTGCCAGTCAGCCTTAGTAAGCTGCCATTTAGGTGTGCACGTGGATGCGGTAGGAGTCAATGGGTAGCACACATGAAATGCTCACTCGAGTAGGTGTCAGGAAGAAAAGACCACTCACGACAATGGGCAACATGGGCAGTGCAGAAGAATAGGTCCAAATGGGAATAGGTATGTGATGAGTTGGGAAGGAAAGTGGGTGCTCCAGTGTTAAGACAGAAGAGGTTAAGTTTGTTAAGAAGGTCAGCCAAGAGGGCACCCCTTTGACAGGTCCTGGGAGAATGCCACAGGGGATGATGCACATTGAAGTCACCAAGTAGCAAAAATGGGGAGGTAGTTGCTCAATAAGCTGAAGGAAGTCTGCCCTGGTGACATCGAATGATGGAGGTACATAAATCGTACAGAGCGAGAAAGTCAGGCGGGGAAGGAAAAGGCGAACTGCAACAGCTTTAAGACAGGTCGTCAGGGAGATGGATTGACTATGATTGTCATCCCACATGAGCAGCATGACGCCGCCATGAGATGGAATGCCAACCTCAGGGGGAAGGTCAAAACAGATCGGTAAGTAATATGAAGGCTCAAAGCGGTCGTGAGGGTGCAATTTCATTTCCTGAAGGCAGAGAACAAGGGGATGCTGTGATGCTAAAAGCAGCCATAAATCCTCCTTGAGGGACAAATGGCCACAAACGTTCCATTGGAGGACAGTCATGAGGAGGAAGAGATGTAGGGGTGTCAACTTGGCAGCTGCCAAATGACAGCCTGTGTAGAGTCACTACTACAGGGCACAGAAGCACGAGGATCCTGCTCCATGGGGTCCACAGAAGCATCAGCTTGCTAGTGGGGTCGGTCTGTGGAGTTCACCGCTGAGGAACTGTTGGTGGTGTGCAATGGCGAGAGAGGCCGGCCGGGTTAAGGTATCACGTGGCAACACAGTCAAAGAGGATCTTCAAGTTGACAAAGAAGACCATTTGCCTTTGATGGACTTCTTCGAGCCTTTCTCATTAGAGGAAGACTCTGATGTTCTTTGGCTGGAGGGACGGAGGAAGTCTTCATGGGAGTACTACTCCTATCCTTTCCAGCCTAACAGTTGTGTAGCTGGTGGCTTTCCCACTTGAGCCAGAAGTTTGACAGATTGTTGCACAGCAGGATGGGGGAATGGTGATGCTACCTTGACACTGGGTGATTTCACAACCTCAGGGCCGAATCTGAGGTCGCATGTCTGCACGACCATGTCCTTCATGGAGTGAGGGGTAAGAAGAACAGAACTATAGATGCCAGATGGAAGAATGCATGGTTTTCGACTAGCTGGTATCTTGCGAGCTACTGGGTAAGGCACTTTTACCTTTCTCCGAATCTCTTTGACACCACGCTCATCAAGATACACGGGACAATCCCAAAATGAGGTCGCATGGCCACCATTGCAGTTGATACAGCGGGGAGAAGAAGGCAGACAACCGCCCTCGTGCACATCCCTACCACAGGTGACAAATGTGGCTGGGTGTTGGCAAGACGTTGTAGCGTGGTTGAAACGATGACACTGGTAGCAGTGAATCAGGTTCAGTATATACGGCTGGACTGTGATTATTTCATAACCTGCTTTGATCTTTGACCAAAGCACCACTCTATCAAAGGTGAGGAAAAGAGTGAGGGTGGGCACTAAGGAGGAATCTACCTTTTTCATTACACGATGCATGACACTGACACCTTGATCAGAGAGGTAAGATTGGATTTTGGCCTCGGTTAGATCGTCATGGAGCCTGGTATAAATGACACCACAGGAAGAATGCAAAGTTCTATGGGCCTCAACACGAACAGGGTAGCCATGGAAATGTGAAGCAGCAAGAAGTTGTGCTTGAAAATCAGAAGTAGTCTCCAAAAGCAAAGTGCCATTCCGTAAAGAAGAGCATGATTTCACAGGGCCGGCAATTACAACAAAACCTTTCTGAATGATGAACAGATTTACTGTGTCGAATGACTGACCATCTTCAATATGTGAGACCACGAGGAACCATGGTGCAGTAGGAAGGGTCTTCGAACCATTAGTGTCGTTACGTTTACGTTTTGTAGACATTGACTGGAAAGATGATTGACTCACCACGAGGAAATCCCCCATGATTGCCAACGTCTGCGATGGTGTACCCTTCCAACTGTGGGCCTTCACAAGGGGCGCACCTGCCTTAGGTGATTGTTCAGACCCATGGTCACAGCACCTGAACACCTGACAGAGGGAACAATCGTCAATTTGTGAAGGTCGCAGCTCAGGCGATCACCCCTCCCTGCTCCCGGCCTGTACCAGGGGATATGTGCAGACCCTGCCAGTCAACCCAGGGCTGGAAATTATGCATTACACAGTCACCTGTTATGCATCAAATGCATAGGACAGCCTTCAGGAGCGCACAGGGAGGACAAAGAAAAAGAGAAACCTCAAACACTGAAGCAAAAGAACGAGAGGAGAAGAGAGAGAAAGGAAAAGGGAGCGAAAAACAAAGGTGAGATGGTTCTTACATCAGCCAAAGACAATGCAGAACATTCCTAATAACATCCCAGGTATGTTCCTGAAGTGGAGGGAAAAAACAGCAAGACGATGGGCATGCAGCAGAGAAGGGAAAAAATGCTGCAAAGGCTGGGGCCCCGTGGTAGCCAAACATGAATCCACGAAAGAGTGGAGAGCCCCCTGGGGGGATGATATTGTGAGAAAACACACAGCATCGAAGTCTGAACAAACACCCCTGAGCGGACGACATCTCTCAGAATTACTGAGAGCCTTGGGACAGTAAGCCAAGACAAAACTATTCCACCTTGTGTGCATGATGTATGAGACAGGCAAAAATACTGCCAGACCTAAAGAAGAATATAATTCCAATTCCAAAGAAACCAAGCGCTGACATGTGTGAACATTATTTAACTATCAACTTCATAACTCATGGTTTCAAAACACAATTATTTACAGAAGAATGGTGCAACTGGTAGCAACTGACCACTGGAGCAATGTAGAAACACGTGACACAATAATGACCCAAGGATTATCTTACATGATATGTTAATGGAAGGTAAATCAATGTTCACAGCATTTATAGATTTACAGAAAGCTTATGATAATGTTGAATCAGCTATAGTCTTCGGAATTTTACAGCCACCAGGAATAAAATACTGGGACGTAAAGGTTATACATAGCTTGTAAATAAATCAGATTGCAGTCAGAGGACATGAAAGGGAAGCTACAGTTGAGAAGGGAGTGAGACAGGGTTGCAGCCTGTCCACAGTTTTCTTCACTCTTTATGTTCAGCAAGCAGTGAAGGAAATCAAATAAAAATTTGGAGAACAAATTCCAGTTCACGAAGAAGAAATAGAAATTGATGTTAGCTGACGATACTATAATTAACTCAGCAAATGACTTAAGACAAGTGGAACAGAATGGATATTGTCTTGAGAAAGGTTATAACGAGGGCATCAACAAAATTAAAACAAGGGTAATGGAATATAGTGGAATTAAATCAGGTGATACTGAAAGAATTGGATTATGAAATGAGAGAGAAAGTAGCAGACAAGTTCTGCTATTTGAACAGCGAATTAACTGACTGCCACAGTAGAGTGCATATAAAATGCATACTGACTATAGAAAGGAACTTATTTCTGAAGGAGGAATTTGTTAACATTGAAGATAAACTTAGGTGACAAGAAATCTTTTCTGAAGGTCTTTAGTGTAGCCAGGTATGGAAGTAAAACACTGATAATACAAAGTCCTGACAAAAAGGGAATACAAGCTATTGACATGTGGTGCTCTTTAAGAATGATGAAGATTAGATGGGTAGATCATATGACTAATGAGGAGGTACTGAATCAAACAGGGGAGGGGGGGGGGGGGCATTTGTGGCACAACCTGATAAAGGACGGATGACTAAATGGTCATCAAGAATAGTCAATTTGGTTTTAGAGGAAAGTAAAGTGGGAGGGGGGGCAGAAATATCAGAGGGAGGACAAGGTGTGACTACAGCAAGCAGGTTCAAATAAATGCAGCCTGCAGTAATTAATCAGAGACAGTAAGTTTGCTCAAGATAAACTAGCATTGAGAGCAGTAAATTTCCTTTACTTTGTGTCTATGGTCACAAATTTTTTGTCATCAGACTATCAGCTTCAGTCTACGTTTCATAAAAACATGTCCTAATATACTGGAGCCATTGTGGCATCATCAAATGCTAAACACAAAATCAGCGCCAGCATTGTCAAATGTATATACTATTACTTATATAGAAGAGTCATCTTGTCAGCAGCATTACTGTTCAAAGCAAACTTATGCTGTATCAAATCAGTCTTTTGACTAAACACAACAGCAAAACCAATGTTAAAATGAAATTTTCATTTGTAATTTTCATGTTTGAGAAGCAGGTAACTTAACAGGATTTAGAGGGCTTTATTCAGAGGAGTACAGTAGTCCCTAAATGACAAATTCCTGGCATTCCACTGAAGCATTTCTTCAGAAAACCTACTGATACTCGACTATCATGTAACATGTGGCTTGGGGGCTCAGTGGTGTGCTTAGATTACATTTCGTCAGGTTCCGGGTTCAAATTCCAGTCAGTCCTAATCTTTTTATCCGTCACTTATACCTCTGTATCACCTCTTGCAAGTTTTGTTAATTTGAAAACAGCCAAACTGTTCCACGATTATGAACCCACATTAAACCGTAGGTCCTCCTCTAACTGGCTGTGAAAGTCAGTCCAGTGATCTGAGCAAGGCAAGAGTATACTACCTTGAATGCAGCAATGCCTAATGAAGCATTGTGTTCAAACCAACCTTTTTGCTGACAACTTTACTTTTTTTTTTTTAACCATTGAACTTTAATCCTGTTAAGTATTAGACTTCCTTACACCCAAAGCATAGGAATGCCATCTGTGCAAGCAAGCACTCTAAGCTGGTTTCAATTGATACATAGCTACATTAGCCTAAGAATTATATTATCACTTTAAAATGCATACCGTAACATACTTCTGCTGATCTGTGAAGGGTGCTACAAAATACCTCCTCACTTATTCACCAAATTTCTATATGATTATTGATACATCATACTGGGGTACACATGCCATTTAAGTGTCATAGAAAAAGTCTACACACGCCCCCAACAAAATTTGGTATGGAAGCTCCTTTAAGATCATCCAGTGCACGTGCTTTATTGATCTACACCCTCAATTTCAGGATGAGACCTGATAAACATGGTGGTCAAGAAATGTCATAATTGTGAGAAATTAGGCAACCACTAAATACACTCCTGGAAATTGAAATAAGAACACCGTGAATTCATTGTCCCAGGAAGGGGAAACTTTATTGACACATTCCTGGGGTCAGATACATCACATGATCACACTGACAGAACCACAGGCACATAGACACAGGCAACAGAGCATGCACAATGTCGGCACTAGTACAGTGTATATCCACCTTTCGCAGCAATGCAGGCTGCTATTCTCCCATGGAGACGATCGTAGAGATGCTGGATGTAGTCCTGTGGAACGGCTTGCCATGCCATTTCCACCTGGCGCCTCAGTTGGACCAGCGTTCGTGCTGGACGTGCAGACCGCGTGAGACGACGCTTCATCCAGTCCCAAACATGCTCAATGGGGGACAGATCCGGAGATCTTGCTGGCCAGGGTAGTTGACTTACACCTTCTAGAGCACGTTGGGTGGCACGGGATACATGCGGACGTGCACTGTCCTGTTGGAACAGCAAGTTCCCTTGCCGGTCTAGGAATGGTAGAACGATGGGTTCGATGACGGTTTGGATGTACCGTGCACTATTCAGTGTCCCCTCGACGATCACCAGTGGTGTACGGCCAGTGTAGGAGATCGCTCCCCACACCATGATGCCGGGTGTTGGCCCTGTGTGCCTCGGTCGTATGCAGTCCTGATTGTGGCGCTCACCTGCACGGCGCCAAACACGCATACGACCATCATTGGCACCAAGGCAGAAGCGACTCTCATCGCTGAAGACGACACGTCTCCATTCGTCCCTCCATTCACGCCTGTCGCGACACCACTGGAGGCGGGCTGCACGATGTTGGGGCGTGAGCGGAAGACGGCCTAACGGTGTGCCGGACCGCAGCCCAGCTTCATGGAGACGGTTGCGAATGGTCCTCGCCGATACCCCAGGAGCAACAGTGTCCCTAATTTGCTGGGAAGTGGCGGTGCGGTCCCCTACGGCACTGCGTAGGATCCTACGGTCTTGGCGTGCATCCGTGCGTCGCTGCGGTCCGGTCCCAGGTCGATGGGCACGTGCACCTTCCGCCGACCACTGGCGACAACATCGATGTACTGTGGAGACCTCACGCCTCACGTGTTGAGCAATTCGGCGGTACGTCCACCCGGCCTCCCACATGCCCACTATACGCCCTCGCTCAAAGTCCGTCAACTGTACATACGGTTCACGTCCACGCTGTCGCGGCATGCTACCAGTGTTAAAGACTGCGATGGAGCTCCGTATGCCACGGCAAACTGGCTGACACTGACGGCGGCGGTGCACAAATGCTGCGCAGCTAGCGCCATTTGACGGCCAACACCGCGGTTCCTGGTGTGTCCGCTGTGCCGTGCGTGTGATCATTGCTTGTACAGCCCTCTCGCAGTGTCCGGAGCAAGGATGGTGGGTCTGACACACCGGTGTCAATGTGTTCTTTTTTCCATTTCCAGGAGTGTATAATGCTAAAAGAATTAATTGAAACTTTACAACAGTAAAGCTGTATTATTGGAACCATATTCATTTGCCTCCTAGAGGAAGTTGGCTGACAAAATCCAAGATTAAGATCAAACTTTACAACAGCAAGAGCTTCATCTATCATGATTTTCTAGCAACAAGAGGTGGGGAAGAGAAACACCATGTCACTGACTGTAACTTGTAATTTAGAGCGCACTGGTAGCACCAGGTCTCATCATCTGTAATGATGCGGATATCGAACAACATATGATCACAGTGCTTTAAGTGATTCTACAAGAAGTGTTTGCTGATCGTTGCCAACAGCTTTACAACTGATATTGGAAGTGTGTTGTAGCTAATGGTGATTACTTTGAAGGCCAGTAAGAGCAGTTTGTTTGTAACTCTTGTTTCCTTCATTTTTTTAGACCATTCAATGAGCTTTTCAGGTGCACAATTTATGGGCAATAACGTAAGTTTTGGTTGTTAAGCACGTAATTGGCAAAACCCTTTTCAGTCATACTGAGAATCACGTCATCAGTCATCACTTCCAGAATTTGTTCTAAAAATGTTACAAATCTTTTGCAATCTTGAGTCTTCAGTTGCTAAACCTCAGCCATAATGTAAGGGCAATAATGAAGCAGTAACCTCTGACAGTTATCAGACACACACATAGCGGACATGCTTATGAGCTGCCTAATATTTAATAATGTCCAATGTCATACTTTCGCAATACTTTTTAATGTTCTGATTGATGGATGACCCTTTCACAGATTTTACCCCTTAACTGTTTCTCTGAAGTTTTTCACCCACAACAAAATTTTGTCACAGGATGGAACATGTCCTCTTCAACACATCCCGAAGTGCTGGGCAAATTGATTTAAAAGAAAAGTTTCCAGAAGAAATGCATGGTGCTTACTAGCAACAGCACTATGGCCATGAAAATGGCATCAAACAGGCAACAGTTACAATGTTGTGACAGACTTTTGCTACAACTTGTATTAATCTGTAGATGAAATGTTTTTTGACTTGCTGCAAATTGCTCTATTTCACTCAGTGATCCTGTTTGGAAAATTAGCAGCTCTTTTCTTTTCCAACTATGTTTGCCTATTTTGTTTTCCTAATAAATTCTTCAAATTTGAACATCACACCATGTATGCATGTATGTATGTATGTATGTATGTATGTATGTAAATGATATCTAAAAGCACAAAGCTCTTGTAGGGCCCCCAAACCACATATATGTTAGCCTTAGGGTCACAGTTAACAGCAACCTATAGCTGAAGAGTGGGTAAAGGCACAGACACAGAAAATATGCTTTCTCCAGCTATAAATCAAAGACAAAAATCCGGAAACTATCTGAAATGATTTTTCAGAGATTCTAATACTGAGCCAGCTGGAATCTACCCACCCGTATTTTTCACTATAATTATCAAATAATGAAACACAGCAGAATCTCTGGACTGTGAAACAGTTCATCGAACAGTTCACTGACGTAAATGAATCGACACTTTTCACTTGCTTTGTAAAGCTACCATTCTGCATGCACAATTACAAAGATTTTTACTTCTTTCATGTATTTATGTTTACTTACCAAATATTGCGACACCCCTGAAAATTATCCTCTGATTAGCAGCTGGTATGCCACTGGTTTCAGAAATAGCTTGTTTAAGGGATTGAAGAGTTGCATCTGGAGCAACCTACAAGAGATAATACAAAGATGAATGAGTGGCATGGGTAACTTGTTATGAAAAAAATTAAAATCCCTTACATTGTTAACAGGCATTTCTGAATTTTGAGTAATTATGATTTACATACCATGAACAGAAAATTATCCCGTAACGTCACTTTACTAATATCTTGATTAGGATATAGGATACATGAAATTTGTAACTTCATTGGTACACAACCACAGCTAACGAGATGCCCAAGCCTTTTCTGCTCAAACTCTCACATTTACAAAATTTTTCCTTCAATGAGCTGTTCTACCAGACAAATTTGCATAAGAAATGTACAGCAGTTGCTTTCCTGTGATTCTATATACTGAAATTACAGTAACATTTGTTCCTTAACACTACACAGCAACCCTTAAAAACCACTCTAAATGGAAATAGTGGAATTCTGATCTACCTGCCTAATTTATACTGTAATTAAGAAGTGGTAAGAAGCATTAAACAAATCAAGTGATTATAGTTAAAAAGCAGCAGATACTGAAGAAAGCCCATGTTTTAAATAAAAATTAGTGTTCCAACACTGCGTCTCCAAATCATACAAATCTCAACAAGCTTTAGGCAAGGTACTTGCTCAGATTCAAAGATCACTCCCACAATGTCCTAAAAATAAACAGTTCTGATAAAAATTAGTGAATTGCTTCAGCTTGTGATAAAAAAGCGCATAAAATGTTATAAAGGATTTAAGTTTCTATAAATGTGACAATACATTACATCAGGACCCCGGAAGGAAAAGGTGGTACTGTCACTAGACTAGGTCTTTCATAAGAAGAAACAACGGAATAAATGTGTCTATTATGATACTTAAAAGTAAACATTCAGATGCAAAAACCGGTTTCTATTGTTCGTGGAAAGAGAGATTGTTAGTATGCCTCTGTGTGGGCTCAAACCTCTCTGATTTTATCCTCATGGTCTCTTCGCGAGATATACGTAGGAGGGAGCAATATACTTCTTGACTCCTCGGTGAAGGTATGTTCTCGAAACTTCAACAGAAGCCCGTACCGAGCTACTGAGCTTCTCTCTTGCAGAGTGTTCCAATGGAGTTTATCTATTATCTCCATAACGCTTTCGCGATTACTAAATGATCCTGTAACAAAGCGCGCTGCTCTCCGTTGGATCTTCTCTATCTCTTCTATCAACACTATCTGGTACGCAGCCCACACCGGTCAGCAGTATTCAAGCAGTCGGCGAACAAATGTACTGCAACCTATTTCCTCTGTTTTTGGACTGCATTTCTTTAGGATTCTTCCAATGAATCTCAGTCTGGCATCTTGATTTACCAACGATTAATTTTATATGGTCACTCCATTTTAAACCACTCCTAATGCCTACTCACTGATAATTTATGGAATTAACTGCTTCCAGTTGCTGACGTTATATTGTAGCTAAATAGTAAGGGATCTATCTTTCTATGTATTCGCAGCACATTACACTTGTCTACATTGAGATTTAATTCCATTCCCTGCACCATGCGTCAATTCGTTGCAGATCCTCCTGCATTTCAGTAAAATTTTCTATTGTTGCAACCTCTCAATATACTACAGCATCATCCGCAAAAAGCCTCAGGGAACTTCCGACGTTATCCACAAGGTCATTTTTATATATTGTGAATAGCAACAGTCCTACGACACTCCCCTGCGGCACACCTGAAATCACTCACTTCGGAAGGCTTCTCTCCATTGAGAATGACATGCTGCGTTCTGTTATCTAGGAACTCTTCAATCCAATCACACAACTGGTCTGATAGTCCATATGCTCTTACTTTGTTCACTGAACAACTGTGGGGAACTGTATCTAGTGCCTTGCGGAAGTCAAGAAACATGGCATGTACCTGCGAACCCGTGTCTATGGCCATCTGAATCTCCTGGATGAATAGTGTGAGCTGGGTTTCACACAATCACCTTTTTCAAAACCCATGCTGATTCCTACAGAGTAGATTTCTAGTCTGCAGGAAAGTCATTATACTCTACGCTCTTAGAGAGACCTACAGTACACAGCTGCAAGAAGGGGGGGCAAGTTCCTTCATGTACCCTGTGTAAAATCGAACTGGTCCCCTATCAGGTCCAGCAGCCTTTCCTCTTTTGAGCAATTTTAATTGTTTTTCTATCCCCTGTCATCTATTTCCATATCTACCATTTTGTCATCTGTGCAACAATCTAGAGAAGGAACTACAGTGCAGTCTTTTTCTGTAAAACAGCTTTGGAAAAAGACATTTAGTATTTCAGCCTTTAGTCTGCCATCCTCTGTTTCAGTACCCTTTTGGTCAGAGAGTGCCTGAACATTTTGTTTTGATCCACCTACCACTTTGATGTAAGACCAAAATTTCTTAGGATTTTCTGCCAAGTCAGAACATAGAACTTTACTTTCGAATTCGTTGAACACCTCTCGCATAGCCCTACTCACACTACATTGCACTCCGTGTAATTTTTATTTGTCTGCAAGGCTTTGACTATGTTTATGTTTGCTGTGAAGTTCCCTTTGCATCCGTAGCAGTTTTCTAACTCTGTTGTTGTACCACGGTGGCCGTTTGTCATCTTACAATCTAGAATGGCACATACTCACCTGATGCAAATTGTACGATGGTTTTGAACTTTGTCCACTGATTCTCAACTCTATCTGTACTTGAGATAAAACTATAAAACTTCTGTGTTGAATCGTCAAGTACTCTGAAACCTGCTTTTTGTCACTTTTGCTAAACAGAAAAATCTTCCTACCTTTTTTAATATTACCAAGGCTGTAACTACTTCATGATCGCTGATTCCCTGTTCTGCGTTAACTGTTTCAAATAGTTCAGGTCTGTTTGTCACCAGAAGGTCTAATATGTTATCACCACGAGTCGGTTCTCTGTTTAACTGCTCAAGGTAGTTTTCAGATAAAGCACTTAAAAAAATTTCACTGGATTCTTTGTCCTGCCACCCGTTGTAAACATTTGAGACACCCAATCTATATCTAGTAAATTAAAATCTCCACCCAAAACTATAACATGTATGTGATGCAAAAAAAAAAGTGTATTTGGAAAAAGACTAGGAATGTGGAAATTTAATGATGCAAAAATAATCCCTATACTCTTTCTCACCACGCTCAAATGAACTCTTCAGCTGGTATCAATGGAAAAATGGCACAACAGAAGTGTAGTGAAGTTGGTTCAGGAAGGTTCTACAGATGATGCTTTCAAAATCTTTGAGAACACATTACCAAAGCCCCTTATCCACTGATGATATTCTTCCCAGATCTGCAATCATCTGAACACACTATTTCAGCAGTGCACCTAGCTGCCATCTTCAGATGGTAACACTGTATGCTAATCTCTTGATTGCTACCATGAATGGCTGCCCTCATATGCCTCAGAAGACCAACAGCATGTGTGTCAGCAATCGTCACTGCTGTCCCCTAACAGAAGTGAATGTGCAATGCCCCGTGGTGAAGCTGGCAAAAATGATGAATCGCTGTCGAGTACCACTGTCAATACATTCTTGACCATTGTTATTTAAAGTTAGGTAAAATGGCTTCCAAATCTTACATCAAGGCTAACCTTCACAATGCTTTCTGCCAGTCTAATTTCATTAGGTTAAAACACAGTCCCAAAAGAGAGACACAGGTGGCAACCATTTGTGTCACCGTACTGAGGGACACAGAATGTTTAAAGACAGTGCTCTGCCACCACAGATTAGCAAGGCTGCATCAAACATGTTTGGCAACGGTGTTCAGCCCATCTGTGTTGAATGATTTAAATTGTACAGCCAATTTACGATTTTCCCACTGTGGCAAGAGGTTTGTAAATACTGGGTTTTCTCAATCCTACAACACCTTTTATTGAGCTAAAGAGCACTCTAGTCTTAGGTAGTGGATGAATACATTCTGTTGATACGTATCTTTCTAAAATTATTGTTATTTCTAAAGACAGGCCCCCAGGATACGTTAGAGAACCCACCATCCTACATGCACAGTAACAAACTGACTCAGCCAGCAAAATGTATTGACAGCGAGTCCTCATTTTTGCCAGCTTTCACCAGTGGGGTGCTGTACATTCATATGGGCTAAGGGACAGTTGCAACACTTTTTGTACACATGCTGTTGGTCTTCTGCAGTGTAGGAAAGGGCCACCATTCATGGTATGAATCAGTTCCAGCGATATTAGCATAGATGATTATTATTATTTTTTTCTTTCTTTTCTCAGACGTTATGTCTGGTCAAAAATGGAAAGTGACGCGGACCTTGATCAAGCGTGACTTCCTTTTAACTGTACGGTATATGTTATATTGCATTTAGGAATTTTCGGGTGATTGAACATTTATCAATAATTACGGATTTCTGTAGTTGTATATATAAGTTTGGATGTAGCTGTATTGCATTGATGTACTGGTGGATAGTGTGTGGTATGACTCCTGTAGTTGATAGTATAATTGGTATAATGTCAACTATATCCTGATGCCACATGTCCTTGACTTCCTCAGCCAGTTGGATGTATTTTTCAATTTCTTTTCTCCTGTTTTCTTTCGTATATTTGTTGTATTGGGTATGGATATTTCGATTAGTTGTGTTAATTTCTTCTTTTTATTGGTGAGTATGATGTCAGGTTTGTTATGTGGTGTTTTATCTGTTATAATGGTTCTGTTCCAGTATTATTTGTATTCATCATTCTCCAGTACATTTTGTGGTGCATACTTGTATGTGGGAACGTGTTGTTTTATAAGTTTGTGATGTAAGGCAAGCTGTTGATGTATTATTTTTGCTACATTGTCATGTCTTCTGGGGTATTCTGTATTTGCTAGTATTATACATCCACTTGTGATGTGATCTACTGTTTCTATTTGTTGTTTGCAAAGTCTGCATTTATCTGTTGTGGTATTGGGGTCTTTAATAATATGCTTGCTGTAATATCTGGTGTTTATTGTTTGATCCTGTATTGCAATCACGAATCCTTCCGTCTCACTGTATATATTCCCTTTTCTTAGCCATGTGTTGGATGCGTCTTGATCGATGTGTGGCCGTGTTAGATGATACGGGTGCTTGCCATGTAGTGTTTTCTTTTTCCAATTTACTTTCTTCGTATCTGTTGATGTTATGTGATCTAGAGGGTTGTAGAAGTGGTTATAAAATTGCAGTGGTGTAGCTTAAAATTGTCTACCTGTCCATAATGTAGGTTTTTTATGTCGATAAATCCCCTTCCTCCTTCCTTTCTGCTTAATGTGAATCTTTCTGTTGCTGAATGTATGTGATGTATTCTATATTTGTGGCATTGTGATTGTGTAAGTGTATTGAGTGCTTCTAGGTCTGTGTTACTCCATTTCACTACTCCAAATGAGTAGGTCAATATTGTTATAGCATAAGTATTTATAGCTTTTGTCTTTTTTCTTGCTGCCAATTCTGTTTTCAGTATTTTTGTTAGTCTTTGTCTATATTTTCTTTTAGTTCTTTAATATTTGTATTATCTATTCCTATTTCTTGTCTGTATCCTAAATATTTATAGGCATCTGTTTTTTTCCATCGCTTCTATGCAGTCGCTGTGGTTATCCAATATGTAACCTTCCTGTTTAGTGTGTTTTCCCTTGACTATGCTATTTTTCTTACATTTGTCTGTTCCAAAAGCCATATTTAAATCATTGCTGAATACTGCTGTTATCTTTAGTAATTGGTTGAGTTGTTGCTGCCAGTAGTTTTAGATCACCAATGTATAGCAAATGTGTGATTTTGTGTTGGTATGTTCCAGTAATACCGTATCCATAATTTGTATTATTTAGCATGTTGGATAGTGGGTTCAGAGCAAGGCAGAACCAGAAAGGACTTAATGAGTCTCCTTGGTATATTCCACGCTTAATCTGTATTGGCTGTGATGTGATATTATCTGAATTTGTTTGGATATTAAGTGTGGTTTTCCAATTTTTCATTACTATGTTTAGGAACTGTATCAATTTACGATCTACTTTGGTATAATGTCAACTATATCCTGATGCCACATGTCCTTGACTTCCTCAGCCAGTTGGATGTATTTTTCAATTTTTTCTCCTGTTTTCTTTTGTATATTTGTTGTATTGGGTATGGATATTTCAATTAGTTGTGTTAATTTCTTCTTTTTATATTTGTATATTTCCAATATTTGTAGTGGGGTACACTATCAAAAGTTTTTTGGTAATCAATGTATGCGTAGCGACCTTTGTTTAGTTTTAGCTTGATATGTCACCTCTGCATCTATTATCAGTTGCTCTTTACATCCTCGTGCTCCTATGCAACAGCCTTTTTGTTCTTCATTTATAATTTTGTTCTGTGTTGTATGTGTTATTAATTTCTGTGTAATGACTGAAGTTAATATTTTGTATATTGTTGATAGGCATGTTATGGGGCGATATTTAGCTGGGTTTGCTGTGTCTGCTTGATCTTTAAGTTCAGATAAGTTATTCCATGTGTAAGTGTATCAGGGAATGTGTATGGGTCTGCAATGTAACTTAATTTAGTTAGATGTTAATGTGTTGAGGTGAACTACTTTAGCCAGAAATTTGGTATTTTATCTTTTCCAGGGCCTTTCCAATTGCGCGTAGAATTAATTGTTTGGGTGACTTCATGTTGCAAAATTATCACTTCAGGCGTCCGCGGTATTATCTGTTATGTGTGTGTGTCCGCTTGTATCCACCGTGCATGCCTGTTATGTTGTACCGGGTTTGACCATATGTTGCTCCAGAAGTGTTCCATGTCTGTTATGCTTGGTGGATTGTCTATTTTAATGTGTGTGTTATCTATTGTCTGGTAAAATTTCTTTTGGTTTGTGTTGAATGTTTGGTTTTGTTTCCTTCTATTTTCACTTTTTTTGTGTGTTCTAAGTCGTTTGGCCAATGCTTGTAATTTCTGCTTCTTTTCATCTAATTGCTCTATCGCCTCTTGTTGTGAGATTTTACCTAACCTTTTTCGTTTTTTTTCCCCCTGACATTTCATTTCTTATGAATTGTGTAAGCTGTCCGATGTCTTCTCAGTTTTTCTATTCTGATCTGTAGCCTGTGTTGCCATGCTGGTTTTGTGGGTTTCTTCTGTGTGTTGGTTGGTTCTGATCTCTGCCTAGTGTGTATATTTAGTGTAGTGAATGCTCCTATATAAACCAGTAGCTGTAACTCTTCCATATTTTGTTTTGTACGATTGTGTTGATAGTTGTTTCGACTTGTGGGTTATTTGGTGGTCTATGCAAGAATGGTCTAATGTCTGTATTTGTGTCTTTGTATTATTTATATGTCAGCTGAAATTTTTCTTCTATATCTAACATGTGTGTCACTTTGTTTTCTATTTGTGCTTGTTCTGGTGGCTGTCTTAAGATTCCGTTTTCCTCTGATTGTTTAATTGATGCGTGTTGTTCTTTCTTTGTTTGTTTGTTAGCTCCGGGATGTTTGAGTCCATTACTGTATTTTCTTCTTCTGATTGTACATTATTTTGTTTCAGTATTTGTTGTACTTGTTGTTTGATGTTTTCTAATTCTGACTGGGGTATCCTGTTATTTTTTATTATTACACGTATCTGATCAACACGGATCTGATCAGCTAGTCCTTGTTCCGTTAAAAATTTTAATTCTGGGTATCTGGTAATAAATATTCTGTATACTTGTGATCTGTATCCAGTTGTGTTGGTTCCTAAGTTTGTTGCTTGGTAATAACAGAACATGAGGTTTTTGTTAACTTCATCTGACCATCTCATCCTCTGTCTTTGCTTTCCTTCTAGAGTGGTTGCAGGAAGCATACCCTGCAAAACACCTCCATTTGGATTTAAATCATCTTCCGTGTGGCTAACAGTGTCGTTATCATTGTGGACGGGCATAGGGTTCAAGCGTCGTCCTCGACCATGACAGCGCTTGTCCGAGGATTCATTAGTTCTGTCCTGAACCAAATAATCACACTAAAAGGGGGGTTAGCCCTATTAGTGGTTTGTTTTTTTCTTCGCCTTTTATGACTGGCAGAAAATACCAGATTATTATTATTGGGTGCTCGACATCATTGTCGTCAGTGCCATGATGAAAAGTCAGCAAGCAAATCTCGTAGGTTGAGACGAAGGCTGTCCCCACATGCGGATCAGTTTATAATACATTAAAGACTGTCACCCTCTCCCACCAGTTTACCGACGAGACTTGGCAGTTCACAAAATTTCACCACCCTTGTAACACAAATCGATATCTGTGAGGATGATGGGCATATCTCCAGCGACAATGAGGGCTGCCTTAATATCAGTATATAGAGCATATGTAGCCAAAATATGATGAACTGAGAGTGGCACACAACAAACTTCACAGATTGGTGGTTCTTCCCACCGGAGGAGGAAGCCATGTGTTAAAAAGCTATGCCTGATGCACAGTCTGGTAAGCAGAATCTCCTTCCAGCAGTGAGATTGATATATAGTCCACCACACCTTTGTGGTTGATCTGAGTGACCGCAGTTTGTTATTTGTCATCTGCAACCATTCAGTCTCCCATTGATGCATGATACATCTGTCAGAAAATAAGATGATGACATGCAAATGGATGGGAATTGATGGATGGCACTATCCCAACACGTTTACTTGGCACCTTTGTCGGCCATGTCATTGCCATATATTCCAATGTCGCCAGGTATCCAGCAAAAGATCACCTCCTTGCCTCTGTGTTGAAGCTGCTTTAAGGAGTCATGGATGAGCTTAATTAGTGGGTCTACTGGATACATTTGGTGAAATGCTTACAGTGCACTAAGAGAGTCAGAACAGACAAGAAACCTTTTACAGTGATGTCTTTGAATCTCCTCTAATGCTATCAGAATGCCATGTAATTCCCCATCATTTGTAAATTGTTTTGGAAGATGCACTTCAAAAACCCCATCAAGGAAAACAGCAGAACAATTGAGAGCATTCTCTTGCTGAGATCCATCTGTATAAACAACGATAAAACTGTGGTATGTACTTAAAATGGACAAAAAAATTAGCATGGAGTGTTTTCACCTGAACATGGTGGCCAGGTGGAATCCTGAAATAGTGTGTTCAGATTATTGCATGATTTGACTACAGACCCAAGAAGAATATAATCAGTTAATGCACCAGGAGAGTCAATGTAGCCAAATTTCTTATCTACTGTTTTATGGGAAAGAAGCAAAGTTCCTTTTTTAAAGTGACAAAAGCTGAGAATGTTTGAAAGAGCATTTGTGCTCTCCAGACTGATATTGCCGAACTATCTCCAGACTGACATAACTAAATCACTCTTCAGAGAGGTGCAGAGTACAGGCACTGGAGGCTTTAACAAATCATTTACACAGCAGTAATCAAAACTCAAAACCTATTTTATCTGAGCAGCAAACCCAGCAATACTTCACAATTGCTAAATATTTATGGGAGTTAGATACATGTCCTAATCTTCTGACCCCCTCCCCTTCTCGCTAAACTTGAGCCTTGTTCAATGTTACTGCAAACAAAACTTGATAGGGTATTGAAGTCTCTTGAAATGAATGGATGTTTTCTTTCTCAGTGTTTTAAAGGAGACCTGAACACTGCTGTTTAAGAAATTTATAGCCTACATCCACTTTAATTTTTATTACAGTATCGTGTAAAAATCTGAAGAAAATATGTAAAGAACTTTTTGATATTTTGGGAACAATGTTAAGCAACATTGTGTCTTTATGCAGTAGTATCTATTATCTGCAACATGGTAAATGAGCCGTTTATGCTTTTAATCAAAAATACTTCAGAATCTAAAAAAATATATTTCCTAACCTTACAGTGGTGGAAATATTCTCTATCGGGCTAGTCAAAATTTCAAACAGCGATACACAGACAACATAACTTTCAGCAAAGAAGTTTACTATTTTGTGTTATATTGGCACTTCCTTTGTACATCCCATGGAGAAGGGGCTGTTGACAGTGCTGAATGACTGCTGATACATCTGATGTCACAGCACATGAATCCTAGATAAAGTCCTCCTTCACTGCACGTCTTTTGTACAAACTGAAAAAACTGTAACTGATAAAGCTAATACAATAGAAGTTCCAGCATCTCAGGCAAAAAGTCAATAAGTTACAGCAGCACCAGAGCAATATATCTCTTCCAAACACTCATTGAGTTCAGTGTTCAAAGCACTGAGAAATACACAGTTGAGGTAAGTTTGTTTTGCGAGGACGATGGTGTACAGTTGACCACGGTGGTTGTATACGTTGTGAGGAATTGCGTTTTTTGGAAGTAATGGATAAATAATGAAGCCAATATTATCATCGTAACATTTTGTATTCACTACCCTTATGAAATTTACTGTCCCATTCAGGGAACTGTGACAGGAGCTATATTACAAGTGGAGAGGAAGGCACACTTCTCTGCATTACATTTCTGAAAAGGCAGCAGAACTGTTGAAATGAAGGAAATTAAACATTGGAAAATACACAGTCCAGTCATATTAATGTGGCCACTACCTATGTTTGACATCAACTTGCAATAGCCACTCAGACTGCAGGTGGCAGCACTAGCAGTGGAGGATGGTATAAAACATGTCAGAGGGATGTGGCATACAGCGCAATCATTGTCATAATGCACAAACAGAATGATGTATCTGATGTCCAAAAAGACGTCAGTGGCTTTCAGGTCAAGGATGTAAGGGTAAATCTCCAAGTAAATACAAAACCCTGACTTTCCTTAAACGGGATTCAATGAAAAAGGAAAGACAGAGTTGGTTTATTTCAGGGAGGCGACCAAACAGCGAGGTCATCGCATCGGTCCCATCGGATTAGGGAAGGATGGGGACGGGAGTCAATCATGCCCTTTCAAAGGAACCATCATGGCATTTGCCTAAAGCAATTTAGGGAAATCATGGAAAATGTAAATCAGGATGACCGGACGCAGGCTTGGGTCTTCTAATGTGAGTCAAGTGTGGTAACCACTGCACCAGCTTGCTCTATAGGACACCGCGACTTTCATTTTAAAACCTAAACATAAGCACGCTATCTTTTGGGTGCAATTATTGTAAACTAGGGCATATGCCCGAGAAAGATATGGCCAAAATATGACAGCATTTAGCAACAAAGGTAACACGAATGGTGAAGCAAACCATACACCTTTAGAAAAATAATTACGGTGGAACACATTTCCCTCAGTGGTGGTAATTAAAATGGTTTGTAAACATAATGACAAAAAAAAAAAAAACCTTAAATAAAATCACAATATTAAATACAAATAAAAACTTTCATTCTATATGCAACTTAGGTATCAGTAACTGCAACAGTTGCTAGTAAACTTATTTATCCTTTTATTGGAAATAACTACCTGCTGTAAAAGGGACATACAACAGAAATCAAAAATAAATCTTTCATGAAATACCAATACAGCCATTAACATTTTTATCTCAATTGAACACCACCAGATTTTGCTTCATCTTTTCACATAATCTGGATATCAAACACATGAAGACAATCAATACACATATTCGAGTCACAATGGGAATAATTCTACCTTGCTATTGTTAACAGCTCTGAAAGTTATATAGACTAGATGACAGCCAAAACAATACACTGAACTCAACATCTGAAAACCCTCAGCAGTGACTTCATGAATGCCAAGCAGAAAATTCTCCCACTGCAATTAGCTTTCTTTATAATATCATATGGCTACAGGTAACAATTATATGAAATGCAATGGCTTCATTTTTAGAGTCTATATGGAAAGAACTAAGGCACAAATGCATGCCAAACACCTTATGTGTGTAGGCGTTTCGTGGAATTTAATTTATCGAAACTGGCGGCTCTCTTTTGAAAAAATCAAGATATTGCACTTAGTCGCTAACGACTTATGAAAAGTAAACAAACAATGTTTTTCCATTTATCTGTGACACAGCTTTACCAAATATATATATGTTTTATGAAAACTGCTACCAATGGTGGATTTGACATGACAACAGAGTAAGTTTGTGTGAACAACAAATGACAGTGTGGAAATAACAAAGCGTGAACTTTTCCAAAATTACTTGAGGCAAATGCGGGGACGATTGTCCAAGAAAACAACGGTCGATCCCTACCACCCGCCGTCGTCACCTCATTACAGACCTGTGAGTCTTTACACATGATTTGCCTTTATATTAAGCTCAGAAAATACAAATCATTCTGAAATCACACTTGGAAGATTAATTTACTTACAGCAGTTGGGAAAATTAGAAAGCACCGTCAAAAACGTTTCGCACACAATACCATGTTCTTTTTGGCTTGCTTTCGAAGTTACGAACTGTCTGAAAACGTAAACTTCGCTACACTACATACACACTTCTTAACCCCTTGTCGTCGCTGTCTACGTATACTTCTATTTCTTACCTCCACCGGTAGCAGGGTACTGCTATCCGGAACTTTTACACTGATTTTCATCATGTTCCAGCACTCAGTAAGAGATTTGTCTGAAATTGGTCTCTGGAAGCAGACGCCAAACTCTTCACAATTTTCAAATATCAATTTCCATCACTATCGATATTACGAACTGCAAAGATGAGAGTCGGAAGCATCTAGTGATCTCTGGAAGCACCATTCAACAACGTTCTTCACAACAGTCTAGAAAGTAAAATAATCGCATTTCATTACTGTGAGTCATCATTCATCCAAGTTCTCGTTATAATAATTTCCTTGAATTTTACACTAAGGTATTCGTTTCATTTTTGTCTTCCGTTCCGATGACGCCCTGTGCGAATCATAATCAGTATGCACAGAAATCGTACATACAGGGTATTCTGAAATTCCCGTTACAAACTTCCAGGGCTTGCAGAGGGGAGTGAGTAGATAATATTTTGAACTGGAACCCATGTCCGGATCGTTTCCGTGCTATAATTATTTGAAAACATGTTGGTAATGCGACCACTTTTACAAGTAACTGATTAGACATGACCAAGCAAATCACTTGTTTTACAATTGAACTCATTAATAGCTAAAGATGTTGCTCCTGTACTCGTTGACGGGCTCTTTTCAACGTGATACTGTACGGCTTCTTCTAATTTGGGTGTGTGACGTCTCCTTAGAGAATCACAGTCACGCCTGCTGACAGTGACATTTCTCAAAGTCATTGTCTAATTGTGACGAAAAGGGTATGCCATGGAGACGGACGTCGTGGAGAACGATCTTCATACAGGCGACGAATCGCTCTTCCATTACTGTGAGCTTCGCCGGTCAGAAGGATCATGTCAGTGTATTCTACAGATGTGTAGATTAGATTAGATAAGATTACATTCAGTTTTCGTTCTATGGACCCAAAAATGATGTTATTCTCGTGGGTGTGGAACATATCAGAAAGTATAACATAAAAAACAAAATACATTTGAATACAATACTTACTACACTGATCATTTGTCTGGAAACTGTCAAAATACATTGCAGTAAACTGGAACTGCTAATATTTACAGAATAAATACATTGTCGGAATGAAACACTGTTATGCACTTTTAATAAATTTATCACACACAGAATACCTAATCTTGGCTGTTGTGATCAAGTGCTGTCAAAACTGAAATGTAACATACATTTTTCCTTAGCTTGCCTAATAGTCCCTGTAAAGATATTCATCTATAGGTTAGAAGGAGTGGCCTATCAAAACGTCATTCAGATTCTCTTTAAACCGTGCTTTATCTGAAACCAAAATTTGTATGGTGGCTGGCCATTTATTGAAAATGCGTGTTTCTGAATATAGGACCCCTTTTTGGACCAAAGTAAGTGATTTTAGGTCTCTATGTAGATGGTTCTTATTCCTAGTATTGATACTATGTATTGAGCTATTGGTTTGGAATAGAGATATATTACTTGCAACAAATTTCATTAAGGACTAAATATACTAAGAAGCAGTGGTTAGAATACAAAGTTCTGTGAATAGGTTTCTACATGGTGTTCTTGAATTTACACCGCAAATGATTCTTATTACACGCTTTTGCACGCTCAAAACTTTTGCTTGGTTTGATGAGTTACCCCAGAATATGATCCTGCACGACATAATAGAATGGAAGTAAACGATGTATGTAAGTTTTTTATTTTATGCATATAGTGGGTCTTTTCAAAGTTTAAAGATAGTGTACTAGCTTTAAACCATTTATTAATGTCAATGAAAATTTGATTAGCAGCTGTTTCTCAGTATTTAATTCACTTGTTACTTACTGCAATGTTTGTATCCTCTGCAGACAAAACAAACATAGCATCTGGCAGTGTAACTATGACGAGAGATCATTAACGTACACAAGACAAAGCAATGGATCCAAGATGGAACCTTGAGGAACACCACATCTAATTAATTCCCAATCAGATGAAGGCTGACTGATTACTCACAGGTAGTTCGCAGTGACACCCTATGTTTTCTGTTAGTTAGATAAGAATCAAACCCTTTCGGAGCAGTGCTGGTGACACTGTAATATTTTAACTTACTTCAGAGGATGCTGTGATTCACACAGTCAAAGGCTCTTGACAGGTCACAGAAAATGACAGGAGCCTCAAATTTACTATCTAATGAATTAAGTATATTCTCACTGTGTCAATAGCTTTATCTATATCAGAACCATTAAGAAACCCAAACTGTGACGTGGACAATATATTATTTGCAGTTAGATGCTTAAGGAGACACTTGAGCATAACTTTTTCAAATATTTTTGGAACAGCCAGCTAAAGTGACGTGAAACTGGCCGATAGTTTGATGGTGTCTCTTTATCTCCCTTCTTGTAACGAGACTTAACCTTACCATATTTTAGCCAGTCTAGATATCTTCCACTGATAAGAGATTGATTACACATATAACTTTAGATAGAAGTCAACTTGGATGAGCACTCTTTGATTAACTTCGTTGATATGTTATCATACCCCCTAGAATACTCGGATTTTTAGGATTTTATGATGGATGCTGCTCCTTTGGAAGATGTAAGTGTCATTTCCATTTCACTAAACTTATTTTTAAAGAATGGTCTCAGATAATCCATTACACTGTTCACCAAAGCTGATAACCCCATACTGTAAGCAACAGAAACAAATTACTTGTTTAGGAGGTTTGCAACACCACCTGCACTTGTTACCAATGTCTTATTTATTTTTGGAGCTATCTGTTCATCTTCCTTTTTGACCCCACCTGTCTCTGTCTTCACATACAGTTTTTATTTTTTGCCAGATGTAATTATCTTTTTCTCATAATAAAACTGCTTTGTTTTCTGGATTACTTGCTTCAGTACTGTACAGTATTTTTTGCAATGCATTACAATGAGAACATCAAGGCTGTACCTAGATAGTAGATAGTCTCCTTTTTGTCCCACATGATATCTTTATTCCTTGTGCAATCCATGGTTTATTTTTTGACTTCGTTTGATTTGACTTACCTTTAGGGGAATACAATTTTCAAAAGCGGAAGTAACTTTATTAATGAATGCTTTGTATTTTCCATTTGAGTCAGAAGTATTTTAAACATCTATCCAGTTCATGTCTTTGAGCAATCTCCTACAGTTCTCTAATTTTGAGTGATTTATTAATCTCCTGTACTCAGATTTAGTAGATTTTTTTTATTCTGAGAAGTTTCAATATTTAACCATGTTGCTCTAACACACACAGACACGTGAATGGAGGCTCAAAACAGGTCAGAGAGGTAGGACGAACGTTAAATGACATCAGTTGATCTGGCATAACCACCTCTAGTCACTACTCTGCAGTGGCGAAGTGTGTCATTTGTTTTATAGGATATGCTAATAATTACGAATATTGAAAGAAGACAAAAGAACCTTAAAACAATAACTTGTAAAACAGAAACACTGCAAAAGTAACTTATTGCAACTATGACTGAAACTTGTACATAAATTATTGTAAAGAAATGCATAAAAATATTAAACAGTCACACATTAATAAAAATATAACGTATAGTAACTCACTGTTACATCTTTTTTATAAATTAGTTCTATTCTGTTGTCCTCTTTCTGGGCGCAAATATCGACAACACGAGATATTAACTCCTGTCGTTTGATTGAAGATTTCACAGTTCCCTCCTCTATAGCTAACTAAAACTGCCAAGTTTGTCATTATGTTGTGAAGATACGTTTTACTGTGTTTTAATGTACTCATGCGTCTTTGGCAAGATCTGGTGTTTGCTGGAATTGCAAGAGCCAACGACAGTGATTTCACACATTCAAAGAACACGTTTTTTAATCTGTTTCTTATAATGGATCTATGGTGGTCATGAGGCTGTAGAAGTTTAGCCTCACTGTTGTAAATATATAAATTCTCTTTCCAGTTTTTCACTGTCAGGGAAAGGATATATTTTTAGTAGTTTTTCAACTTCATGTACCAGGAGATTGTTTGGCCTACTGTAACCTGCGAAATTTTTATCATTTACAAGTTTTGTAAAACGTATTTCATGAAAGTCCTGGAATCTAATTTTTATGTTTACTATTACTGTGTCAATTATTTCGAATGCTAGCCTTCTCAATTTCCGAATACTTGCTTATGTTTCATTAAAATTTATTTCAGATACTCGTGCTGAATTTGTAAGTCTCTTAGGTCCCATTATGCATTTCAGAATAATTTCCCCACATCTTAATCTTTCAATACCCTTAATGCAGTTTTCAGTTTCGAATTTAGGGAGTTTTACTTTGCAAGATGTCAGACAAGATACTTGTATTCTGGAAAATCGAATTGGACAGTTGCAGTAGAAAAAGGAAAGTTTGACCATCCAGTACACTATTTAGCCCAATTGCTTCATGTAATGAATTATCATCCCACCCTTCAATTTTTACCATATTATTAAAGGCTGCTCTCAGAGCTGTATAGTGAAGCATAATGGTTTGTACAGTGTGCACATTTTGCACATAACGAATCAGGAGAAATATAAGAGAAATTCGTAGTGTTTTATGACATATCGAAAAGGCTGGAGTGCACAAGGCATAAACTCTGTTTTGTTGGAAGTACTAAGTAGCTGGAATACTGATAAAAACAAATGAGTATCACAAACATACGGTGGCTGCAGAGCAACGGCAGGGAAAAATTAGGGTGTCCATTCTATTGTGAAAGAAGCATACCCTTTTGCTGTCTTTATCTGGTGCTATGCATGTCAATTGGACCTAGTGCTCCTGTATGCTTGTAAAAACATTGCAGAAGTAAAAATCTATCATCTGATGTGACATGACCTTGCTGTGGCGCATGGGCTTACATAACTAACAGTATCACACCTGTACACTCATGCACACTGAGCATGCACACTGAGTAGTACAGTTCGTTTAAAGTCAAATGTACATCGTAGGCATTGTTGTATGATTTGTATGATTTGTCATTTGTAGTCGACCACTATTAAATTATGATGCTTGCCGTGCCATCTGTTGCTAGATATTGTAACTACGTATTTTTATTCTGCCATACTTTTTCCTCCATCTCCTATAGTATTCCATTGCAATTTGACGTTATTCGACCAGTGGTGTTGTTTCTACAAAGGTCTGAAAGTTTTACTTTAATTACAGTCACCATGCACAATGCATTCCACAATCGAGACAAGCTAAAATCAGTTCTTGCTATCGCTATTTTCGTGTAAAACTTTTAAAAATATATGACCGTTGCACTATACAAACATGTGACTCCTCAAACTGCAGTCACCTGCGGTATCTGTTGTGCCACTGCATGTCTGCTGGAAACAATATCTGTGTTGAGTATCTTCTACAGGGGAAATCAGCACTAAGTTTCGCAAAGAAATTTTTTTGTGCTTTGGGTCATAGCTCATGACTGATATTCGACAATATAGTTACAATACATGGACCGATTGAGAAATTTTTTGTAGTTCCTTAGTTTTGGGTGAGTTTAATGATGTTGCAGTGAGCAGGTAAAAGAATGTGCGCCGTTGATCCCATCGTCGCTCTAAATAGGTGGAGCATAAGTGTATCAACTTTTGCAAGACTTCCACAATCAGCATTCACAAAATTCCTCTCTATTGTTACTTAAAAGTTGTAATTGCGTTTTCCATCACTAAATATCTAAACTATTTGCAAAAAAATTACATAAAAACTTCATAACTTCGCCTAACACTCCTATAACACACTTATAGCTTCGTCTTACTCCTAGTCTGTGACATCATCAGAGCATCAGGCAGTAACAGAGCGTTTTCCATCATGCGAAGAGATCTTGATATCTGATGATTTTTAAGCTTTGATTAGATAAAAGTAACAGATATTTTGTGAGAATATTGACCATAAATGATATTCAAATGTTATAATCAATCTGAATAACAATAATCTGAAACATATTTTTGACATAGGAAAATGGTCTATTTCCGAACATCCTGTGTAATGTCAAGGGCTTGCCGCCAAAAGAATCCGACAGTGCCGCGAACTTTGAACCAAAAATTTTAATTTTTTCACAGTACTAAAATATCGTTTCAAAAGAGTATATGAGTGACAAAGTCAACCAGATGAAGGCCAATTCAAATGTCACGTCACATTAACATGTTCCAGAATGCTTTTGAAATGGCAGAACCCACAGAGGCTGGCAATGAACCGTCACTTTTCATCATATCAAGGTTATTCAGGAAGAAAGTTTTGGTGGTGGCATCGTCTGCTAACATCATAAATTAACCTATTTTCATTGCATTGTAGCTAGGCTCAATACCGTTTTTTCCAAATCCACCAGAAACAAACGCAAAATAATTTTATTTAAAAAAGCGGATAAAGTGTCACTAGAAGCCTTCCTAAGAGACAATCTCCATTCCTTCCGAACTGACTATGCAAATGTAGACGAGATGTGGCTCAAATTCAAAGATATAGTAGCAACAGCATTTGAGAGATTCATACCTCATAAATTGGTAAGAGATGGAACTGATCCCCATGGTACACAAAACAGGTCCGAACGCTGTTGCAGAGGCAACGGAAAAAGCATGCAAAATTCAGAAGAGTGTGAAATCCCGAAATTTGGCACGGACTTCAATGCGAGATGTCTTTAATAGGTTCCACAACGAAACATTGTCTCGAAATTTGGTAGAAAATCCGAAGAAATTCTGGTCGTATGTAAAGTACACAAGCGGCAAAACGCAGTCAATACCTTCGCTGTGCAGTGCCGATGTTACTGTTACCGACGACTGTGCCGCTAAAGCGGAGTTATTGAACGCAGTTTCCCGAATTTCCTTCACCAGGGAAGACTTATGGAATATTCCAGAATTTGAAACACGAACAGCTGCTAGCATGAGTTTCTTAGAAGTAGATACCTTAGGGATTGCGAAGCAACTCAAATCGCTTGATATGGGCAAGTCTTCAGGTCCAGATTATATACCGATTAGGTTCCTTTCAGATTACGCTGATACAATAGCTCCCTACTTAGCAATCATATACAACCGCTCGCTCACCGATAGATCTGTAGCTACAGATTGGAAAATTGCGCAGGTCGCACCAGTGATTAAGAAGGATAGTAGGAGTAATTCATCGAACTACAGACCTATATCATTGACGTCGGTTTCCAGTAGGGTTTTGGGGCATATGCTGTGTTCAAACATTATGAATCACCTCGAAGGGAACGATCTATTGATACGTTATCCGCATGGTTTCAGAAAACATCGTTCTTGTGCAACGCAGCTAGCTCTTTATTCGCACGAAGTAATGGCCGCTATCGACAGGGGATCTCAAGTTGATTCTGTATTTCTAGATTTCCAGAAAGCTTTTGACACCATTCCTCACATGCGACTTCTAATCAAGCTGCAGGCCTATGGGGTATCGTCTCAGTTGTGCGACTGGATTCGTGATTTCCCGTCAGGAAGGTCGCAGTTCGCAGTAATAGACGGCAAATCATCGAGTAAAACTGAAGTGATATCAGGTGTTCCCCAGGGAAGCGTCCTGGGACCTCAGCTGTTCCTGATCTATATAAATGACCTGGGTGACAATCTGAGCAGTTCTCTTAGGTTGTTCGCAGATAATGCTGTAATTTATCGTCTAGTTAGGTCATCCAAAGACCAGTATCAGTTGCAAAGCGATTTAGAAAAGATTGCTGTATGGTGTGGCAGGTGGCAGTTGACGCTAAATAACGAAAAGTGTGAGGTTATCCACATCAGTTCCAAAAGAAATTCGTTGGAATTCGATTGCTCTATAGTTAGTACAATTCTCAAGGGTGTCAATTCAACCAAGTACCTGTGTGCAAAAATTACGAACAACTTCAGTTGGAAGGACCACATAGATAATATTATGGAGAAGGCGAGCCAAAGGTTGCGTTTCATTGGCAGGACACTTAGAAGATGCAACAAGTCCACTAAAGAGACAGCTTACACTACACTCGTTCGTCCTCTGTTAGAATATTGCTGGGCAGTGTGGGATCCTTACCATGTGGGATTGACGGAGGACAAAGAAAGGGTGCAAAAAAGGGCAGCTCGTTTTGTATTATCACGTAATAGGGGAGAGAGTGTGGCAGATATGATATGCGAGTTGAGATGGAAGTCATTAAAGCAAAGACATTTTTCGTCGCGGCGAGATCTATTTACGAAATTTTAGTGACCAACTTTCTCTTCCGAATGAGAAAATATTTTGTTGAACCCATCCTACATAGGTAGGAATGATCATCAAAATAAAATAAGAGAAATCAGAGCTCGAACAGAAAGGTTTAGGTGTTCGTTTTTCCCGCTCGCTATTCGGGAGTGGAATGGTAGGGAGATAGTATGATTGTGGTTCGATGAACCCTCTGCCAAGCGCTTAAATGTGAATTGCAGAGTAATCATGTAGATGTAGATGTTATAGTTGTGGATTTTGTGCTTTTTCATCTTCATAATCATATTGTACTATTGTGCTTTGTAATCCGTGACAAGCTGCTGACGTTCCGTAATGACTCAGATATTTTTTCAATTGTACAAGTGAGGTAAGATATATAAAAATGAAAAAATATTTTCATTAAATTAAATTTTAAGTGGAAAAGTCAACTCTAGTGACAGAGAAAAATACCGGTACAGTTGCTTATGTTGTTACTAGTTACGTAAAGAGAAAATAAACGTAATAGATAAGATATATGAGGCTCTATTTATTCCCTTATAAATATTGTTTGATGTGTTTTTATGAATATATTTTTGCTAACGCATTTCAGCAGTTTATCACACAAAATTGATGAAGAACAAACACTACGAATTTTGCTTTGTCCATTAATAAACTTTATTGTTGTTAGAGCCTCAATTCCGATTCTATTGTCTGATTTCATGTATCACAGATTACCTCATTACCTCACTTTCAGCATTTGGTACAGGGCTACACAAATTGATGTGTCAGACAATGTTAATACATTCTGAAGTGATGGCACCATGATGTGATGGTGTTAATTGGCCGTGACAAAAACAAAATGTTAATTTTTGTTTTTTAAAATATCATTCCAACGTCCTTGTTGCAGTGGTAACTCTTGCTTCCATTAGATCACCAGAGCTGTCAGGCTTGGTTAGCAGTTAGGTGGGTGACCATCTGAGTCTGCTAAGAGCTGTTGGGAAATGAGGTGCACTCGGCCCTTGTGAGGCCAATTGAGGAGCTACTTGACCAAGGCCAAGCAGCTCTGGTCACAAAAGCTGACAATAGCTGGTGAACAATGTGCTGAACACATGCCCCTCCATATCCACATCCAGTGACCCCTAAGGTGTGAGTATGACCCAGCAGTTGGTTGGTGCTGTAGTTAAGGGAGCTCTCCTGTTGTATAAATCTTTTCTTCTTTCTGTCATTTCTTCTGAAGGATGTAGTAAAAAATTTTCCTTTCTCAAAATGAACTTTATATATCACACGTTTTTTAGACTTGACACTGCGACTATGCAAAAGACAAGAAAAATAACAGCACTGAGAGAAACTGTAGAAAAGAGGAAGAGTTTGTCGCCCGCATCTCGTGGTCGTGCGGTAGCGTTCTCGCTTCCTACACCCGGGTTCCCGGGTTCGATTCCCGGCGGGGTCAGGGATTTTCTCTGCCTCGTGATAGCTGGGTGTTGTGTGCTGTCCTTAGGTTAGTTAGGTTTAAGTAGTTCTAAGTTCTAGGGGACTGATGACCATAGATGTTAAGTCCCGTAGTGCTGAGAGCCATTTTTTTTGAAGAGCTTGTCTCTGTGGCTTGTTACAAATCTTTAGAAGGAAAAGACCCACCATAGTTACCAAGGCAGTGAGTCACTCTGTAATGTTAATAAATAAATAAATCAATAATAAATAAATATTGTCAATTCAGTGGCATTAGGTAAAGGGGGCACGTTTCACACTGTGTTTTAACAGAGAAATTTTTGTTTTGGTCTGAACAAAACGCAAGATGGTGGACAACCCCAAGCCCTGGCTTCAGCCAATGTCTGCTTTCTGCATAGGTAATGCTGTCTGCCTTTATTCTTGCTTCCATGCATTTTGATCTAAAGATGCTTTTCAGACAAATAAACCAACATAGTAACGAAAAATCCCATGAATCAGACTAATGCAACACCTGACTACAAAATTATCATCACTGTACAATTGTTTTAGATTAGCCGCACTTAACGATCCAGTGGATTCATAGTGAGGACATCCTCGAATATGTAGGAAATGTCAGAAGAACAAAAACGCACAACAAATATTTACAAAGAAAAAAATGTTAATGTACCATCTGAAGATCTGTAGTGAAATTGTCCCATGGTGTGCAACAAGTAAAAAAAACTCAAAGACATACTTTCATAATAAATAACATGCCACAAGATTGACAATGGTCAAAACACTGAGGCACATCTGCAAATTCTTAAGTGATACTAGCCATGCATCCTAAAATAGAAATATTATTTTAGAGCACTCATTTACAATGCTCACATAACTGCACTGAATTTGTATAGAAGTCAGATTGTACCAATAATCGCATTCTTAGCAACGTATATACGTTAATTGGTTCTACTAAGAAAGTCATCAATGGAGTGGAAGGAGGGACCAAAGCAAGTGACATTATGCAGATGGAAGCAGCAAATTAAAATTTTACGTAGGCCAGGATTCAGATCCAGGTTTCCTGCTCACTAGGCAGATGTGCTAATCACTGTGCCGCCTTGGCACAGTGGCTTTGGAGGCATGTTATGGCGGTCTGTGCAGTTGTGCAAAGCCACTGTGTGAGGATAGTGCAGTGGTTAGCACATCTACCTAGTTGGTAGGAGACCTGGGCTCGCATCCCAGCCTTGGTACAAATTTTCATTTGTCACTTCAGTCTGCATCTATACATCATAGATGTTTGAAACCTGAAAAGGTCTCTGGAACCATGTAGTTTTATTTTATTTGTAAAGATTATTCTTACATCTATTATTGATTCCATGAACTAAGCTGTTGGTTTGAAAAATAGATATTCTTTTAAATGACAAATTTCATTATGGAATAAATGTATTGGGAGCAATGGTTAGTATTTCCAATTCCTTGACCAAGCTCCTGCAGGATGTTCTTGAGTTCATGCCACAAATAATTCTTATTACTCACCTGGAATACTTTGTCTAGACTTGAGTTGCCAAAAAAAAAACCTTATGTCATTCTGGAATGAAAGTAAGCAGAGTACACCAACTTTTCATTTTTATATCATCTATGTCTGATAATGTTTGCAGTGCAGAAAGAGATTTGTTTAGGAAGTTCACCATGTCTGTGGAATGCTCCTCCTGTTGAATTTATTACAAATTTGTAAAGGCAAGAAATTAACACTGTAGACGTCTGTTGTCTGTCTGTTGTCCTGCTTTAGGCATATACTTGAGGGGAACCTCTTATAAAGACTAAACGTCATTGGGTGAGTTTTTTCAAAGTTTAGTAACAAAGACATGGCTAAGAACGATTTATTAATGCCCATGAATATTTCATTAAACGGTTTTCCTAAGACTATACATAACTTGCTATTTTTTGCAATGTTTGTATCATTTGCAAACAAATCAAACTCTGAGTCTGGTACTCTTGCTGTTGAAGTGTCATTGATGTACACAAGGAAAGATAAGGGCCCAAAGATGGAACCTTCTGGCACACCACATGTGATTAGTTACTAGTTGGACGATGCTTGACAGCTTGAAACATGTGTCTTTCCTGATGACACCCTTTGTTTCCAGTCAGAGCTTTGGAACTGCAACCATTCTCAGGCCAAGAACTGTGTGTGCCTATCGGATTTCTCTTTTCGAAAGCAGAAGTGACCTACACATTTTTTCAATCACAAGGGATGCTTCACTCCTACAGCGACCTGCAGTAGACTTCTACTGGAAGATAAGCAGGTTATTTCTGTTACCCAATGTAGAATCATATAGGTATATTATCAGACCCAGTCACCATTTCTCTGCTGAGCGATTTTAGTTGATTTTCAATCGAAAGGTCAGTTATTTCGATAATTGTCATTTTGATATTTGTGTGATGGCTGAAAAGAGGAACTGCAGGGTGATCTTTCTCAGGGAAACAATTTAGGAAAAAGGAAACAGTGCTTTGCCCTCATTTCTGATTGCCTACATAGTAGTACATTTTTGTGAGAGTTCTGGGACAAATAGTATATTGGATTAAAAATTCCAGAATGCAAACCAAGATTCTAATTTCACAGTGTTCCCCAGCTAAATTTCATTTGCCTATATGGAAAAAACCAGTTTCTCATTTTCTCGTTTAAAAATTTACAAATCTAATAAATTTTGTACTCTATAAATAAGAACCATCAAACCTCATATGCCTAAATCGAAAAAACCAAATTGTCATTTATTTAAGAGAATAACAATCAAATAAATTATTTTCTTTATAAATAAGATCTGTTAAACATTGCCTATCTATATCATCGATTGAAATTTAAGTTATAAACCTGAAAAGTGCATTTCAGCTGTAAACGTTTTAATAAACAAACTCAAATTTCATTCAATATAAATACAACAAAAACAAAATGAGCAACAAAGTTGAGCTATTTAAAATATTGGATAATTATAGTAAAGGAAAGTACAGATTGAGTAACACAGATTTAGAAAATTGTTGTAGAGAAAATGATTATTCAAAAGTAACTAGACAAGATCTGATGGGATTTACTGATTATTTTAATAAGAAAGAAATGAACAAATGAATGAAGAAGAGAGAACTAAGATATAAAACTATAAAAGAACTTCGATGAATTTGTAAAACAGAAAACTGGAAGAATTATTCTAAACTTAATAAACAATAATTTTTCGTACTTATTGTCAATATTAGAAACAAAGATAATGATAATGAACTGAATAAAATATCCTTAACAGAACTTAATGAAATCTGTAAATGAAAAAAATTAAGAAGTATTCTAATTTCGGAAAACGACAATTAATTGATCTTATCAAAATCTAAAGGTAAAATTGATAACAATACGGATTTTAGTAAAAAATCTTTGTAAAATCTATTAAACGAAAAATTTAGAAAATTACTGTGATCTCAATAAACAACAATTAATCGACCTCATCAATATATCTGAGGGTAAAATCAATAATATCAATAATGAAAATTTTTTTCAAAGTCTCCAGTTGATAAATATGAAGAAATTAAAGAAAAAATAATCAGAAAAATTTATCAGTTTTAAATTTACTAGATGAAGTTGTTTTCCAATTACCCTAATAAATTTATAGAAAAGTTTACGCTTTTAAATCAAGGATAATAACTTATGGAATTAATAATATTGATAAAATTGTTGAACCAAAAGAATTTTTTAATCAAATGAAAGAAGAAATAATCGCCTAATTAAAGAATATTCTAATACAAAGAAGAGTGATGGAAGTTAGCATGAAATTTTATTCTAATTTTAAAAGAACAGATGGAATACAAGAATTTAATTTTAAAACAACAAATGAAATTCAGTTAAGGACAACTGATTTAGAAGGTTACTATCAAATATCAATGAATAAACTATTAACTGAAATGGAAAAAATGCAAAGGAAAAAATCTCATTGGCCTTTATTTCATATAGATAGTTTACAACTGAGAGCTAACAAACAAAATCCAATTTTTAGGTTCTTATTATGTCGACTTACCAAAAGTAATTAAAGAAAAAAAGCTGTAGTTAATGTACAAATCACAGATCACAAATGCCTTCTTTACTCAATAAAATTAGCTTTATATGCGGCAAATGTTCATTTAGAATATGTTAATAATTATAAAAATATTGGGTGTGCATTAGATGAAATTTTTGAAAAAGAGAAAACTAATTTTCCTATTCATTTAAGACACGATACAAAATTGGAAAAGAAGTCCAATATTTCAGTTTATGTTTATACATATGAAAGCAAAGATAAAGAAGTGCCAATTATTGTATTTCCTCTTTACCATTGGCAAAATAAACAAGAAAAACATGTTAATCTTCTTTTAATTAAAGATGAAAATAATTCACATTGTTGTTGGATAAAATGTTTATTTTTCCCTGAGACATTTAAGTCTCATTTTATTATCTACGATAATGATCGAAGCAGACGAAATGAATTAAAATTTGTGCTGCAGCCAGGACTCGAACCTGTGTGTTCTTGCTTGCTAGGCAGAATGACAACCATTACACCGAAGTCTAGCAAGCAAGAAGTACCAGCCACAGCACAAATTTTAATTTATTTCGTCTGTTTCGATCATTATTGTAGATAATAAAAACAGACTTAAATGTCTCAGGGAAACATTTAACTATAAGATATATTATCTAGGTTAATTAGTTCATAAACAAGTAAAGACAGTGGAAAAATTTGTGTTTGTGATAGATGATTAAGGTGTTTGATTCACTAGAAAAATTAAGCAATCATGAGAACGACTATAAAGAACATAGAGAATTAAAAATAGATTCTTCATTTGTGCAGCCAAAGTGTACATAGGTGCTTTACAATTCTTGAACGTATTTTGGTTACGTCATTGGAACTACGAAAATGTGTGATTTTTTCTGCAGACATGTTTTGCTTTATTGAGGTAAAGCATCATCAGTGGTCTGTAATTAAGTTATTTACATTTTGATTTGCTTTTTAGTTCGAAAAACATTTCGCTTATAATAGGCTGATTTGTACTTCACCATTCATTAAGAATAGGTTGATTTGTACTTTATCATAAGTATTTGTGTATTTCCTCCATATGAACCAATTTCATATCCTAATTCCAATCCAGTGAGTACCAATTTAATCAGAAGTATCTATATTTCATGTTCTAAATTTTTTGCTTCATTAAGAAATTCACCAGTCAGAAAAACGCCACAGAAATATTTAATTTTTAATTGTTTAACTAACTGTTCAATATCAGAATAAGATTAAGAATTATTAAATTTTGCAATTATTTCTTTGACAATTTTCTAAATCCTTTCTTTTCCACTGCTAAATTGTATCATTGTTGTTCTTCAAACTCTTTATCACCTTTTTCCTTATTCATAACTGCCTTTGCAATTGCTGCAGAACCATCAGCAAGTGAACCAATTGCAGTTAAATACGGTAATGCAGCCAATAATAATGGTGAAAACCCACCTTCATGTTGTGTTTACCTTTTTGTTTTTTGTGAGATAGTCAACGGTCTATTTCACAACATGAATAGTTAATGAAACAAGAATATTCTTACCTGTTTTTTCCATGTTTCTTTTTTGTGCATCAGGAAAAGTGGGTAGTATTTAATTGTTAATGATTGGGTTTAAGTGATTTTATTTTAATTTGGCCACTAGATACCAGAGTAAAATCAACTGTAAAGTTATTCATTTATGTAGATTAAAAATTAATAAAGAATTTTTTATAAACCTGATCCATTTTTATGTATATCGAAACTCATTTCTAGTTCTCGTTTTTAATACATTATTCCTTTACCTGCAGTTACAGTTATTTTTTCTCCTAATGAAGGATCACTTGTATGAATTCTTTCTTTTTCAAATAACTGAGACTTTTTATCTGTGTCATCATTGTTCTAAATCTTAATTATCTCTATATGAAATATGATGTTCCTTAAATCTTCATCTAACTGTTTAAGTCCTTTATCTCCTCTAGCTAATCTTTCTTCTAATTTTGTTCCCAGACCACAAAATTTATAATTTGGAATATGAATTTCGATTGGTAGTATGAACTGACCCTATTCCATATTTTTCACTTTTCCAAAACATGTGTGGTAAATTATTCAAAAATCTAATTAAATAAGGTATTCCTTTTGGATACTGAATAGTAAAATCACTAAGTTTATTTGTTAACACTTGAGTTATTCCAAATTTTTCTTTGTAATGTCAATTTTCAGCTAATTTTACTCCATGGATTACTGCTAGCCTATCAACTAATTGATGAACATCATCCATCAAAACATATTCTATTGGTTTTTATGAATATTTTTTTACTAAACCTTAACCAACTTTTTCAATGAATCACTAAGATTTCTTTCTGAAAAAGTGGGAAAATATTCTGCAACAATTTCTTTTATCAAATTATTATATCGATTTCCTTTACTTATTTTTATTTTATTTGGTTTACTTGTATTATATACAGAATTAGAGTCGAATAAAATTCTAGCTTGATTTTGTAAATCAAAGAGTCAAATTCTGTACCTAAATCATCCATAGTTATTTGTTTTCTAGTTAAAAGTCAATGCAAAACTATATTTCAAATATGATATACAGATTTGTTCAAAATGAAATGAAATCAAATGTCATGTGGCTAGGGCCTCTCGTCGGGTAGGCCCATCACCTGGTGCAAGTCTTTTGAGTTGACACCACTTCGGCGACTTTTGCATCAATGGGGATGAGATGATGATGATTGGGACAACACAACACCCAGTCTCTGAGCGGAGCAAATCCCTGAACCAGCTGGGAATCGAACCTGACCCCCTTGGCATGACAGTCTGTCACACTGGCCACTCAGCCATTGGGGTGAAGTGTTGAAAATGATGTAGACACTATGAGGTGACTAGAAATGTTTGTATTGGTCTAAGAAATTATGTGATTATTTGTTTAAAAAGAACAACTCAGGAAGTTTTTTGTGACATGTTCACAGATGTTCAGTATGTGAATGGTTAGTTTCATGGCACACATTCAGTCTGTAGTCCAACTGGACCCACTCTTGCTCCAAACTGTACACTTTGATGTTAGACACAGCTGCCCAGCACATGTGCCCTTTACAAAGACACCCTGTTACCGTAAACTTCTGTACTCACTCATGGATTGTTTGGTAGGTGGAGCTAGCTAAATGTGGTCCTGAATTTCCAGAACACTGCAGTTATGGGCTTACTCATGCAGAACTCGATCATGGAAAACACTTTCTCCATTGGGAATGAGATTTTCTCTCTGCAGCAGAATGTGCGCTGATTTGAAACTTCCTGGCAGATTAAAATTGTGTGCCGGAGCGAGACTCGAACTCGGGACCTTTGCCTTTCGCAGGCAAGTGCTCTACCAACTGAGCTACCCAAGAACGACTCACGCCCCGTCCTCACAGCTTTACTTCTGCCAGTACCTCGTCTCCTACCTTCCAAACTTTACAGAAGCTCTCCTGTGAACCTTTGCAGAACTAGCACTCCTGAAAGAAAGGGTATTGTGGAGACATGGGTTAGCCACAGACTGGGGGATGTTTCCAGAATGAGATTTTCACTCTTCAGTGGAGTGTGCGCTGATATGAAACTTCCTGGTAGATTAAAACTGTTTGCCAAACCGAGACTCGAACTCGGGACCTTTGCCTTTCGTGCACAAATGCTCTACCAAATTTCTGGCACACAGTTTTAATCTGCCAGGAAGTTTCATATCAGAGCACACTCTGCTGCAGAGTGAAAAATCTCATTCTGGAAACATCCCCCAGGCAATGGCTAAGCCATGTCTCTGCAATATCCTTTCTTTCAGGAGTGCTAGTTCTGCAAGGATTGCAGGAGAGCTTCTGTGAAGTTTGGAAGGTAGGAGATGAGGTACTGGCAGAAGGAAAGCTGTGAGGACGGGGCATGAGTCGTGCTTGGGTAGCTCAGTTGGTAGAGCACTTGCCCGCGAAAGGCAAAGCTCCCGAGTCCGAGTCTCGGTCTGGCACACAGTTTTAATCTGCCAGGAAGTTTCACCTTCTCCATTGGTTTGGCAGACATGTTGTTGGAAATTATTGTAACAAAAATAATTTCTTGAGTTGTGGTATCCATAAATATAATCATATATTAAGGTACCTCCATACAAACATTTTATACAATCACGTGAAAGTGGAATCGATCATTTTGAATAACCCTGTACATTATTAGATCCAACCTTATACTACTTCCTATCAGCATAACTAATTAACTGCAGTTAATAAAAACTACACCTGCTACAAAATTTAACTATATCTGCTTCTATTATAATAACATCAGTTATTGTGACAGAAGCTACACTGCAAGTGGAGAGAAAGGCAGTTTTCCCTGTGCCATGTATCTGGAAAGGCAGCAGAACTTCTAAAACTGGAAGGAAATCAAAGTAAACTTTGTAAAATATTATAACACTTACGACAAAACGTCTTTCAAGGAAAAGGTTGGTGGACAAGTTATTGAAAGAGTAATGTATGTAGATAGGCTTAAACTGAAGGAAGGGTAAATCTCCACATAAAGCTCTAAATTTTCTGCAAGAGGATTCAGTGGCAAAGAAAGGGCAAAGGGACTTTCAGTAGAAAATCTCCTATACACTTGGATGTTATCTTTGGGATGTGATTAATGTGAACTAGGGCGTATGGCTGAGAAAATATATGAGAAAAATTTCTGAACTTGAGAGCTCAAGGAAATAGCTATGAAAATTTAATTGTATGAATCCTTGGTGGGGGATACAAATGAAAGAGTCCATTGATATGAATCTGAGGTAGAGGAGTTAAGAAGGAGAACAACCCATCACCCCAGAGTATATAAGATGTGTAATATCTCGAAGTATGATCAGTATGTGACAGTATGTCAACAAAATGCAAAGTCATGGAGGCACAGAAAGCTATTCATGCCATATGGCTACTTTTAAAACTAGGACAGCTGGGTAATAAACAGCCTCTCGCTGAAACAGACCCATAACAGAAAGTATTAAACAGCTCTTGGTGGTAGTGTCAGATGGTAGTAGAAGAAGAAGAACAGAAAATGATGAAGAAGAAAGATACCCTGTCTCTGATTTCATCAAATGTCACAGTGAATTAGGTGCAAATTATGGGCTCAGTAGAGATCAACCACACATACTGGGAAAACTACCTATATACTTACAGAAGGATACTATCCACGTTAGAGACAGGGGTCTGATTTAGTGAAGTTAATACTAAAAAATCACTGAAGCCTCAAAAGTATTTGCCAGAAAAGAAAAGATTATGTGCTGACATATTGCGTATGACTTACGTACATAGGCGAGACAACACTCCAAAAGGACGATTAAAAAACACTAACAGTAGGACATACATTAACATTATTAGACCGGTGTTGAATAGTGAATTCAGCGAAGGCCACAGTGTTGTCATGCAATATAAAAAGCTGAAGACGCTATCTCTGGAGTATATACGAGGGTAATGCACCGCATTTTTTTCTCAGTGGAAAACAATGCGACGAATGCGAAACGTTAGTATGTATTATTTGACGTCTCCTGAGTGAGCGCGCCAAAGTTCCGTCGTTTCCAAGAGATAGCGTAGCTGCAGGACAGCTTCAAAATGGCGTCTGTAGGTGACGTACGTTACTAGCAATGTGCCGCCATTGAGCTTCTAACTGCAGAGAAAGAAACTGTTGGGAATATTCACAAACGCTTGTGCAATGTCTATAGAAAATCTGCTGTCGACAAAAGTACAGTTAGTCGGTTCGGCGGAGCTCCACGATTTGCAGCGGTCAGGGAGACCATCCACAGCCATCACACCTGACACACCTGACCTAGCCCCCTCGGACTTCCCCTTGTTTGGGACAATAAAGGGTGTCATTCGTGGAATACATTTTGAGGACGATGAGGAAATGATTCGCACAGTGAAACACTAGCTCCGCTACCAGGACAAGGATTTGTGCCGACAGGGCATACATGCCCTTGTTTCGCGCTGGAGGAAGGTCATAAAACGGGATGGCGATTACGTGGAAAAATAGGGAGTGTAGATAAAACACCATTGTTTTGTGTGTATAGCTCTCGTTATGTTCAATAAAGAATTGTTGAAGAAAAAAATTGTGGTGCATTACTTTCTGGGCAATCCTCGTATATGACAATGATCATAACGAAATCATGGATAGACTGTAACTACCGTCAGCATCAACAGCAGCAGGGAATGCAGTACACACGAATTAAATAATGTAAGACATCTTAGGCCTTTGAGAAAGACGTGTTAGCGTTATTGAATAATGGACACGGTGGTCCATGAACTTCACAGGACAGCTCGCAGAATGTTCCAGTGCAGACGTGTCATAATACGTAGTTTCGATGATTTATGTCAGGCCGATCTCGTGAATATGAGGGAATACTCACAATCGAATAAAGGGTTGAAATATATCTTAATCACCATAGATATGTATTCCAAATTCGCCTGGGCCCTTCCTGTGAAGGCAAAGTCTGGGAGACACGTCGCGCAGGCTTTTGAGCAACTGCTTCAGACTTGTATGGATCGGTGTCTTGACAACATACAGACAGACCAGAGAGGTAAATTTTACAATAAGGGTTTCAAGTCGGTAATGGAGCGGTACAGGTTAAACCACTAGTCAACATTCTTCTACAGGACAGCAAGTACTGTAGAGCATCTGAGCAAAATCATTAATAACTGTATGTGGATGCAGTTGAGTCGTCGTGGCTTGTACACATAGCTAGCCATTTTCCCACAAATTATTGAGGGTATAGTGAAACTCAGCATCGAACGATTAGGAAGAGACCTGTCGATGTACATGAGAATGGATTTCTGAATACAGCATACAATTGTATTAAGATGGCGGATCCAAGCAAGCACAGGTACAAAGTGAGTAAGAAGTCTTACCTTCATAACTGACCAATGGAGATACTTACAGTGTCCAAAGTACAGAGGACAAACCCGAAAACATGCATCTTAAAGAACAATAATAGTGGGGAAATTGCAAGAAGTTTTTACACAGAGTAATTACAGAAAAGTTCCGAACCCAACATGTTTCTCGTAGAGCGTGTCATTAGGTGACACAGGAACAGAGCGTTAGTGAAAAGGATCAGAAAACAGCTGGGTGAACGCTCGCTATTTGCTATATAACAGGGTGCCCAAACCTCATACAGTGCAGTAGCATACCATGAGTGTTAGGAAGTGTATCAGCAGAAACGGTGGTGGGATTCTCGATACTCTCCCAGTCGAACTTCACCTTTGTGTGTATAATTTCATGAAACGAAACTGGGAAAGCGCCTGGCTCGTGGTAATAAGGTGATTAATCTACTTGACGAGGCGTGGCAGATGCCCGATTTAGCGTAATCTGCAAATCAAGGTTTGGCAGGAAGTGACGCTGCAGATCGAATTTTAGCCAATAAGGTGAAGTAAATACAACGTAGAAGGTATTTAGACATAGGACAAGTACTGCGGCATTCACCGTTGATAAAACAATCCGTAACAGGCTTAAATTGGTTGCAGGGATAATTTTCAAACAAATAATGAACGCGGCTCACCGCCCACTGAAGAAGGGGAAACTTATTGGGTGTTAAAAATATTGCATCCGATAGCGGCTAAAAGCATCATGAAGAAGAGGCGGAAAGGAGTAGAAAGAAGTGTAAAAACGCCCAATGTCCTGCCAATATCAAAGACATCTGGTAATTATTATTCTGTTTCTAATTTCAGCGTTAGCAAGACTCTAAGCAGTTGGGTCACTAGCTGGTGGCGCTGTCAACGTTGCCCGAACGGTGTAGAATGTGCAAAACACTCAGGAGTAGCTACAGGAATCTAAAAGGCATAATAGATGAAGGACGCCGTCGCTATCGGTAAAGGTCTACATTTAAAATCATACGAGAAAAGTCTTGGGCTGGTTATTAAACAAATTCTCTCAACTATACTACCTAACAGACGACTTACCAAAACTGGTCTACTCAAATTCGTCAAGAAACTCAAACTCCCCAGATTTCGTGGTGTGTTTATGCAGAATACTTCGGTGCAGAAGATTTGGAAATTCAAGGACTGCGAAATCGTAAATTTAGACGTCGCAGGAGAATCTTGAAGGCTCTGGGTTGCGTACGTTAGGAGAAAACAGAATAACGTGCTGAACTTTGATTCATACGATGATTTACGCCCACTGAAGGATGTACGCCCTTACTTCGCCAACAGTCGTGTGTTCTAAAATTTTCGACGCTACCAAGAGTTTGACTCATACCTCTGTGGGCATTTCTGTCTAATGTTTCTCCTGACGAATGCATAAAAACAAGCAACATGGACAGCATCACCTCAGTTGAGCTTGAGAAGTCAAGTCGTACATTCTAATTGTAAAACAGTGTCCCTCTGTATTAAGCGTAAACTATCCCCAATCTCCCCAATAGGTCTAAGCAAGGGTGAGTGGAGTATTGCAATGATCTGTTTGGAAACCTACAACTGCATTACAAACATATCCGAGGCGAACAATAAACTTCATCTTTTAGGCAGCAAGGTTATGGAGACTTGTTCTGGCTCATACGACATTGACGATATAAATGCAATTACAAAGCGATCTGTAAAAGGCACTGACTTACGTACAAACGTTAATACTCTTAAATTGGAGATAAAAACTGCAACACATATAACGGACTTTATCCGGGAAGTTCAATAGGGTCAATACTCAATTCCTCAAGGAGTTAAGTTCCAATTAACAATACTGCGAGAATTTACAAGTCGGATCAGCCAGTGGATATTTTTCTGTTAGTAAGCCGTGTCGAGTGTAACATCGCTACGAATTCGTACATCACACCCGATTAACACATACACGGGTTCTTTACTATAGTGGAACCAGGATACAAACTCAGTGAGGTTACGAGTAGTCCGGCACTGTTCAGACATTAGACCATTTTGAGTAGAACATCATTGACCAGAATGGGAAACTGATGGCTTTTCGAGAAGAGGAAATTGTGGTATGTCTTCATTTGACGCAGCACCGCGGGATTAAGGTATAAATACAATGCACGTACCAGTCAGTATGCCACTCTGCAATGGAAGGATAAGATGATAACACATCAAAATTACGACTTCCTCAGGTTGATTGGACTGACGACGATGTTCAGTAATACTAATGAGATACGAATAGTGATTCAGTATCAAGATGAGCTAACAATTCCGAGCAGTGGTTCCTTGTACTTGGAAGGCTCATTTTTGATGAACGGCAGAAATGCTCAATCAGTAACTTTGAAACTCATCCGTAATGCATTTGCCTTCCTGTTTCAAGAGATGAGATATGAACATAATGAGGTTTTGGTCGAATGAACAAGAAATATTGGAATCACATCAACACTAAAAACTTACGTATCTGCATCACATTTGGACATGAATGTTCTACAAAATTCTAGATGGTTCATTGAAGGATCGATAAGTGATCGCTTTAGTATGTCTATCTCTCTTAAAATGCTTATGGCGTTCTTTCAGGACAACAAGAGAGCCATTCTGAGTGCTAAATAGGAAATAATTCTCTTTCAAAGTGTAACAGATAATAATGTGCACATTCAAGAAGTGCAAGCAGCGGAAAATTAAATTGTGTTGGATCAGTTAGCGTGAAAAGTACCTCACATTTCTGTATCAGATGAGACCCGCCTGAAACTTTTACCTGTGCTGAACTCTGTAGCTCTACTATCACCACGTTCTCATTCGTGGGAACTCAGTCAGTATCAAACTCTACCCACAACTTGCTGGTTGATTAATGTGGCTATTGAAATAGAAACGTCTCGATTCGATATTCTGAGTCTGAAGACATTTAGGAGAGGGAATGTGACTAAGGACTCCAGCATATTCGACAACTGTAGCATAACCAATGCAAAAGCGTTCCTGAATTGCCGGCCGAAGTGGCCGTGCGGTTAAAGGCGCTGCAGTCTGGAACCGCAAGACCGCTACGGTCGCAGGTTCGAATCCTGCCTCGGGCATGGATGTTTGTGATGTCCTTAGGTTAGTTAGGTTTAACTAGTTCTAAGTTCTAGGGGACTAATGACCTCAGCAGTTGAGTCCCATAGTGCTCAAAGCCATTTTTTGAACGTTCCTGAATTCAGTGTATTATCTATACAATAATCTACAACTTGACTGGAACAATGACAGTTTCGGTCTACTGTACAATACGTAATCGAGGCTTCGGTCTTCTGACTATGAGGGTGATGAATCAGGATATATGTTCAACCTACAAAAGTTTAAAGTATTAGCACCAGTTGTTCTGACTAATTACTTAAAGCAAAACCAAAGCATCAAGAAAGGCCCTGTAGACATCCACAATGAATTTCAATCATCAGGCGATTTCCCACAAACACAGTGACTTACGCATTATTGTAGCACGTTCGTATTATTAATTACTCACTTCTCACAGGAATTGTGCAGCAAATAGTATAAATGTGATGGTACTGCTTCACACCAGAGGCACTCCACGATGGCACCTCAAATTCTGAGCATCGCTGCGGACGCGCAGGGCTTTCACGATGAATGTGAACAATTTGTGTTCAAAGATGTTGCATTACTTGGATCTGAAAACTCTGGATGAGTACTTTCAACGTTCTCAGCAACTGTCGCTTCACCCAAACCATTTAGAAAAGTGCCGAATGCTAAGATCTTAGGACGTCGGCCTGGTTATCCTCTAATCATCACGGGAAGTGGTGGGACGATGACGGACTGCAGTATGAAGAAATAGTGACAGCGCTTCGAATCTTCAATCATGAAGATAACATTGTTTACGTCAAAAGTCGCGAAAAAGCTGTGTGGTTCCCTGACTTTTTAAAAGTGGGTCAATAAGGAGCCATGAAGGTCTTTAATGCCCAGCTGTTCAGAAACTGAGAAAAAAGTGGTTACATTTCTGCTTCAGAAAATGTTCAAATCGTTTTAAGGTGGGGAATCAGTATAATTCTTCAAACATCCTCAATACGTTTCTGGACGCGCCACCTGTCACCAGCCACCAGCGTCCAGGCACTCACCCAAGCCTCTCTGTATACGGTATGTGGCCAGTCATCCAATACATGAACTGAGGTGCACGCCTTGGAAAAATGTACGCTCGTCCTAGGCATCACTGCTAGGCTGCGCGCAGCTGCTAGGCACTACCCGCAACCCAGGGCAGAGCCAGGCCGCCGCGCCGGCAGCAGATGTTGGCAGCAGCAACAGCAAGCAGGAAACTGACTCGTGATGGCTGCCGGCAGTATTGCTTTACTGTGTGAGTAGTACTGCGCATATAGTGGCCTGCAGGCCACTTCCTGTAGATGGTATCTACTTGCCTGGCTGTGAATCTCCAGATAGTGGCCGTCCAGCCGCTAACTGTTACTGCGACTTAAAGACTGCAGCTCATTTCGTCTTCTTGTACCGTTAGCTCTGCATCTGTTGGAAGTACTATATTCGTCACCGGATGGGCGGCAGCCCACGTAACAAAGTGGTGTGTGTCATGAGAACTCAAAGGGTTTCATGATTGAAGATTAAAAGAGCTGCCTTCTTGGCGGCGTTGGTGCAGTTCCACACATGGTGCGCCAGGAATTCTTTGTATTGTGAGGCCATGAGGTACATATTCCACTGAAAGTGGGGCTGTCCTATCATGACGTCAAACGGTTCATCAGTGGGGACGGGATCTGGACTCTGCGGAAATCTCACTAATGCCTAGAGTGACTGAGAGTGAGGCTGCGTATTTATTTTGTAGGAAGTTGGTGTGTATGTGCCGATTGGTTTGATCAATTGTTTCTCATGGTATGAATGTCTCATTGCACACTATTTATGTGTATATATTGCCCGCACATCAACAGTGTTTGTAAAAAATTTTATATATATATATATATATATATATATATATATATATATATATATTTGTGTGTATGTCTGTATAGTTTCTTCATCATCTGCTGTTGTCAGTCCCAGTTTCCCATTTATAAAATGTACATAGAACAGAAATAATCGATTAAATGTAAATAGAAAGAAAGAAATGGTTGATTAAATGCACATATCGTATTATTGAAAGAAAATGTAAATACTGTATCTACTAAATGAAAGCAATCAGAAAAATGAAATATTCAGATGAGGGGAAACGTAAAATTTAAGTTATTGTACCTGTTAGTTGTAAGTTATAAATTATGTGTCGATATGTAAGTCAGATCTGGAAGCTGGAGAGATATGGAGAAATTGAATAAGAGTCTCTGACCGTTCTTTCCACCAACCTGTCGTCTTCTAAAGTTGTGTCCCCAGCGTAGAAGACACCTCGTCGGTCGTTGGATCTTTTTCAGCACAGGCTGCTACGCTTTCAGTTCGAACCTGGGATTGTGCTCTTTGCGGGATGCCACTTGCCCAGCTTAGTCTTTGTGTCTACAGAGGGCAAGATCTGTAGTACCGACAATGATGGTAGGCGACACTTCTCATTAATGTATACTGGTTGGTTACTATTCAAATATTCACACATTTACACTGTCTTTTACAACACCCGACATAGCTTTCTTAATTGTATGGTAACTTTTCCATCCAACTTCCGAGATATGATACACATGTCCGGCTCTTCAGTACGCACTAGACAAAGTGAGTATTACATATTCACAACTAAGATACGCCCGATATAGAGTACAACATGTCCGGCTCTGAAGAACACCCGAAACAGAGTGACTATTACATATTCACATCTAAGTGCCGCACGATACTGAGATACGTGTCCGACTCTCCAGAGTACCCGAAACAGAGACACGTGTCCAGCTCTCCGAACAGCGTGACTAGCGTAGCCGAAGGACTTCATTTCCCAGGTGCGCCTAAGCGACCCCAAGGTGTCCGAAGCACTTCGGTTGCAATATCGTTACTCTTATGCTTCTCAAAACTAGTGAAATTTAATAAATAAAAACTATAGACTCGTAGGGTAACCATGAGAGATTGTCATACTAAAAACTGGACAGAATGCAATGAAAACTACATACATAATTAATAAGAGAAGTAAGGCGTTTTGGCGCCTAGCACCCTAACGTGGAAATCAATCAGAAGCAAGTTCAGTACAATTGGCGGAATCTCCCACAGGACAGGTACATACTGTACCATCTGTTGCTTGCATCTCACTCCACTTTTGTACCACATGCTACTTCACGTGTATCAAGTTGCATCAAGGCGAGCTTCTAGCAAAGTAAAATACTGGTGGCCACAGCCAGGAATATCACAAAGTCTTCAGAGGAAGTACTTAGTAAATAAAACCAAAGTGAGTATGTATTTCATTGACTGCAGTAGAATTATCTTCAGTGAACAATGCCCCTTCAAACTGAGCCAAAATGACCAGCGAAGACATGTGTGGAGACCTGGAGACACTCCGAACAGCGGTAGGATACCAACCCGACTGTCTCCCGCCATACAGTCCTACAACCAGGAGCGATGGTCTGAACTGCCATTTCTTTTTACAACAGGAGCCTTTTCGTTGCTATCCGGCGCACGGAACCCTTACTGCACAGTGATACGTTGACGATATTCTACGCCCCGTTTGTTGCCCTTCATGGCAAACCATCCTAGGCCTAGATTTCAGGAAGACAACGCCCGTCCGCACACTGTGAGCGTATCTGTTGCTTGTCTTCCTAACTGCCAAACCGTACCTTCGCCAGCAAGGGGACGGTATCTCTCCCAAATTAAGAACTTTTCGAGTATTTTGGGCAGGACCCTCCAAGCAGCTCGGGATTTTGACGGTCTCACGCAGCAATTGGACAGAATTTGGCACTACATCCCTCAGGAGGAAAACCAACAACTCTGTCAATCAATGCCAAGCCGAATAACTGCTTGCATAAGCCAATCAATGCTAAGCCGAATAACTGCTTGCATAAGAGCCAGATGTGAACCAACGGCTACTGACTTTCTCAATTTGTGAAGCTCTTTCTCACGAACAGATCATCCAGTTTTTCTAAAACTGTAAACATTTGTTTGTTTGTACATGTACATCACATCTACCGATATCCGTCTCATTCGGATAATTGCTTCGTGGTTTGACATTTCTATTTGTCTTAGAGTTTATTTATGATGGAGAGATATTATCTATATTATCATACACTCGATAAAGAGCTACACTACTCGCCATTAAAATTGCTACACCAAGAAGATGACGTGCAACAGGCGTGAAATTTAACCGACAGGAAGAAGATGCTGTGATATGCAAATGATTAGCTTTTCAGAGCATTCACACAAGGTTGGCGCCGGTGGCGACACCTACAACGTGCTGACATGAGGAAAGTTTTCAACCGATTTCTCATACACAAACAGCAGTTGACCGGCGTTGGCTGGTAAAACGTTGTTGAGACGCCTCGTGTGAGGAGGAGAAATGCGTACCATCGTGTTTCCGACTTTGACAAAGGTCGGATTGTAGCCTATCGCGATTGCGGTTTATCGTACCGCGACATTGCTGCTCGCATTAGTCGAGATCCCATGGCTGTTAGCAGAATATGGAAACGGTGGGTTCTGGAGGGTAATACGGAACGCCGTGCTGGATCCCAACGGCCTCGTATCACTAGCAGTCGAAATGACAGGCATCTTATCCGCATGACAGTAACGGATCGTGCAGCCACGTCTCGATCCCTGAGTCAACAGATGGGGACGTTTGCAAGACAACAACCATCTGCACGAACAGTTCGACGACTTTTGCAGCAGCGTGGTCTATCAGCTCGGAGACCATGGCGAAATGCAGGAAGATCTGCAGCGGATAGGCACTTGGTGCAGGGAGTGGCAACTGACCCTTAGCATAGACAAATGTAATGTATTGCGAATACATAGAAAGAAGGATCCTTTATTGTATGATTATATGATAGCGGAACAAACACTGGTAGCAGTTACTTCTGTAAAATATCTGGGAGTATGCGTGCGGAACGATTTGAAGTGGATTGATAATATAAAATTAATTGTTGGTAAGGCGGGTACCAGGTTGAGATTCATTGGGAGAGTGCTTAGAAAATGTAGTCCATCAACAAAGGAGGTGGCTTACAAAACACTCGTTCGACCTATACTTGAGTATTGCTCATCAGTGTGGGATCCGTACCAGTTCGGTCTGACGGAGGAGATAGAGAAGATCCAAAGAAGAGCGGCGCGTTTCGTCACAGGGTTATTTGGTAACCGTGATAGCGTTACGGAGATGTTTAATAAACTCAAGTGGCAGACTCTGCAAGAGAGGCGCTCTGCATCGCGGTGTAGCTTGCTCGCCAGGTTTCGAGAGGGTGCGTTTCTGGATGAGGTATCGAATATATTGCTTCCCCCTACTTATACCTCCCGAGGAGATCACGAATATAAAATTAGAGAGATTAGAGCGCGCACGGAGGCTTTCAGACAGTCGTTCTTCCCGCGAACCATACGCGACTGGAACAGGAAAGGGAGGTAATGACAGTGGCATGTAAAGTGCCCTCCGCCACACACCGTTGGGTGGCTTGCGGAGTATCAATGTAGATGTAGATGTAGACTCTGCATCACAGACAGGAGCGCCTGGTTTACTCAACGACGAACCTGGGTGCATGAATGGCAAAGCCTCATTTTTTCGGATGAATCCAGGTTCTGCGTACAGCATCATGATGGTCGCATCCGCGTTTGGTGACATCGCGGTGAACGCACATTGGAAGCGTGTATTCGTCATCTCCATCACCCGGCCTGATGGTATGGGGTGCCATTGGTTACACGTCTCGGTCATCTCTTATTCGCATTGACGGCACTTTGAACAGTGGACTTTACATTTCAGATGTGTTACGACCCGTGGCTCTACCCTTCATTCGATCCCTGCGAAACCCTACATTTCAGCAGGATAATTCACGACCACATGTTGCAGGTCCTGTACGGGCCTTTCTGGGTACAGAAAATGTTCGACTGCTGCCCTGACCTGCACATTCTTCAGATCTATCACCAACTGAAACCGTCGGATCAATGGTGGTCGAGTAACTGGCTCGCCACAATACACCAGTCACTACTTTTGATGAACTGTGGTATCGTGTTGCAACTGCATGGGCAGCTGTACCTGTATACGCCATTCAAGCTCTGTTTGACTCAATGCCCAGGCGTATCAACGCTGTTATTACGGCCACAGGTGGTTCTTCTGGGTACTGATCTCTCAGGATCTATGCACCCAAACTGCGTGAAAATGTAATCACATGTCAGTTGTAGTATAATATATTTGTCCAGTGAATCCCCGTTTATCGTCTGCATTCCTTCTTGGTGTAGCAATTTTAATGGTCAGTAATGTAAATATTGTGACATATTCAAATACAAAGACACCGGACACACAATAGATGTTGCTCTAGATTATAAAAGCTTGCCACAACAAGCAGGTTTTCAAGAATATATATAAATGAAGAAAGTAAGTACTATTGTGTTGAAGTATACACAGACGGCGACAAATCAGACGACGGAGTGAGTGTGGGAATAGCAACATTTGTCAACCAGAAGCGTACACATCTATTACAGCCCGAACTGGCTAATGAATGCTCACGTAATCAAGCAGAAAAATTTGCCATTGTAAATGGGCTTGAGTGTAACCCAGCTAACGAATATCGACAGAGTTGCAGTAATCCGGCAGCAGCAGATTGAAGAAATACGATCAAAAATCAGAAGATCGGAGAAGCACAGCTTGCAGATATATTTCGGGTGGTTAAAAGCCCATAAAGAGGCATGGGTCAATGGACTATCCGATAATCTAACCCAATCACGAAAAATTGTAGGCTGCAGCAAAATATCTAAAAGTGCAATAAGGAAAAACTAGTAGGGTTTAGAAAGAAATGGGAGATTCTGTGAGAACAAACTAGAAACGGAGAAACGCGAAACTGTGTTTTCCTACGATCTGCCAACGTTTAACACATAACCTACTACCATCACTCGATTTTACAGTCACGCTGACAGGTCATGGCAAACTGAAAGCCTATTATAAACGATTCGAAATAACTGATGACTCACTGTGCACATGTAATTGAGGGGACCAATACTACTCACCACAACCTTCTCGGCTGAGTCATTTAATGACAGAGAGGGACACTGTGAGGAAGCAAATCACAGTAAAAGGAGGAAGATGGAGCGTCAATAAATCGGACTTAATTCATAGATTCATTACAGGTGTTTAAAACTATTGTAATACGACAAGATTCTCGGTGGTGTGACAAGGCAATGATGTCAACTATAAATTGTTACATACCCCGAAAAAAACTGTATCTATGCTACGAGACTACAGATTTGTACTAAAAAACCATACAGTTTGTACAGTTATTCTTTGTCCCGTGAACAAAAACAAAAGCAAATTGTGTGTCTGTGTCAATGGTCATTTAAATTTAAAATGTCTTGAAGACACAGGACTGTAAATATAAATATAAATGTGATATTTAAGTTAGTTGCTGTGTTTTAACACATTACAATTTTGGATTTGAAAAATAAGGAACATGATTTGACTACACGAGTTGTATTATCCTTGTTGATCTAGATTTCTATGGACACATTTTTTAGCTAACCTTCAAACATTTGATTTTACATTGTAACTGGATGTGTTCAGTAATCAAACAAATATATAAATAAAAGATCTAAAGCCAAATTGTTGCAAAAAATAATTAGTTTAAATTTTCATACTTGTCTGAAATTACTTTTGCATAAATTAGTGCTACAAAATGTAACATATGTGCTATGCATTTCTGTGTGTGAAAAGTGCTACTGAAAGTGTTATTGCATGATTTCACAATTCTAGATTCCCCATATTCTAGAAATTGTTTTGATCAGTAATTCGCTAATTTTCATTAAGGAAGTATTTTGTTTATTAAGCTGGTGAGTCAGTAAACGTCATAACACAGAAAGTTTTAGTACTTTATCAGTGCTTAAAAGCAAGGAAGTTTATAAAAATTGTGTGACTGATTTTGCCGACACGTTCTCGACCAATTCCAGTGAAAGAGTTTATATTTCATTTCTGACTTTTGAACATAAAGAAAAACCTTTAGTGGCAACTACTCGGGAATTATTTGTCCAATTGGGACTGAAAATCGTCTTCCTTATTTGATTACATACTTTGCCTATTGTTTAATAAACTAAGCTTAGAATTTCATTTATAGCTTTATTTTCACTTTTTAATTGAGTTTTATGTTTGGAAATGAAGTTAACAGTCTGATTGCCTTAATACTTTAAACTTACTATTAGGTTCACTTCATCCTAGAAAAGGGTAACAGGCATTAATTTGCTTTTAGCAAAAGGAGTGTTGTACATGGCACTGAATGACAGAACACTGTATGTACCTAGTGTCTAGTTGTGCAGGTTTGAAATAACACCTTTTTTAGATTGAAGTCAGCTGATAGGTATACCTGCTTAAAGGAAGTCCCTCTAACTAAGGGCTCACCTTCTAAGGATTTAATGTTTGCAAGTAGAGAAGGAATTAGCGTATTTCATCAAAATATAAGCGGTATTAGAGATAATGTTAGTGAACTACTTATAGATGTTGACTCTGAAGTTATTGGTATATCAGAGCACCTATTAAATAATTTGACAATTCAGAGGCTTCCTCTACCAGGATACAGATTAGCTGGCTGTTATTCAAGGAGTTCCTTATGGGGTGGGTGAGTGGCTATGTACATAAAAAACAGTATTCCATTTGAGTCCATAGACGTATCAGGACACTGCACTGAACAGATATTTCAATGTTGTTGTGCAGGGGCAGTTGAATTTAGTGAAACTAAACTTCTAATTATTGTTGTTTATAGGTGCCCTAATTCCATCTTCAGATCATTTCTGCTCAAGCTAGAGAGGGTTCTTGATTCACTTTGTAGGAAGTATCAGACATTAGTTATATGTGGTGACTTCAATATTAATTTTGTATATGATGGTGCAAGAAAAAGGAAGTTGATAGAGCTCATAAATTCATATGAGCTGATGCAGACTGTGTTTTCTCCAAAGATGATGCAGTGGAACAGTAGCACAGCCATAGACAATATACATTCTTCATTACTAGATAGGCTTCCTGTCAGTAAAAGGGTGAATGGCCTTTCAGGCCATGAATCTCAAATTTTAACACTAAAAGGCTCTAGTAATCAAACAAATGTCATATTTAATTACGAACTATGTAGGAAAGTTAACCCATCAGCAATAGAGAGTTTTTAAACCTTGTCAAGGAACAAGAGTGGCAGGATGTTTATAGTGCTGATTAGATAGATGATAAACATAATGCTTTTCTTAACACATTTCTCATGCTCTTTGAGCGTTGCTTTCCAGTAGAACGTTCTAAACGGGGTACTAGCGGTAATAAGCAGCCCAGGTGGCTGACTAGTGGGATAAGGATATCTTGTAGAACAAAGTGGGAATTATATCAAATTGTTAGAAGTAGTCACAATCAAGCTAAAGAAGCCCATTACAAACAATGTTCTAAGGTACTTAAAAATGTTATTAGGAAGGCAAAGAGTAAGTGGTATGCAAACAGAATAGCTAATTCACAGGATAAAATTAAAACCATATGGTCAATTGTGAAGGAACTGTTCAGCCAGCAGCACAAAGTCGACGATATAAAGTCAGTTCGCAATAAAAATATTTCTGTTACTGGTAAATCAGATATATGTGCAGTATTTAACAATCATTTTCTGAGCATTGTTGGTGAATTAAATAAAAATTTAGTTTCTACAGGGAATCACATAATGTTCTTGGCAAATGCCTTACCGAGATTGGTGTCTGAAATACTCCTCTGTGATACAGACAAGAGGGAGATTGAGCCAATAATTAAATCACTCAAGACTAGGGACTCTCATAGTTATGATGGAGTGTCTAGCAGAATATTAAAGTATTGTCCTGCACATGTTAGCCCTGTATTTAGCCGTATTTGTAATTTTTCCTTTAGGAATGGTCGGTTTCTTGAACGATTTAAGTACTCAGTAGTAAAGCCACTTTATAAAAAGGGAGGAAGGGAAAATTTAGATAATTTTAGACCTATTTCTATGCCATCAGTGTTTGCTAAAGTTTCTGAAAATTCTGTATGTGTAAGGATAAGTGATGATTTTATATCACATAATTTACTGTCAAATATGCAGTTCGGCTTTAGAAGTCGTTTAACAACTGAAAATGCTATATTCTCTTTTCTCTGTGAGGTACTGGATGGTTAAACAAAGGGTTTCGAACGCTTGGCATATTTTTTTATTTAACTAAGGCATTTGATTGTGTAGATCACAAAATATTGCTCCAGAAGTTAGACCATTATGGAATACAGGGAGTAGCTCACAATTGGTTAACCTCTTACTTTAGCAACAGACAGCAAAAGGTCATTACTCACAATGTTGATAACGGCTGTGATGTGGGGTCTGAGTGGGGTACAGTCAAGTGGGGGATGCCCCAGGGATCAGTGTTGGGGCCACTCCTGTTCCTTATTTATACAAATGATAAGCCCTCTAGTATTACAGGTAACTCTAAAATATTTCTGTTTGCTGATGACACTAGTTCGGTAGTAAAGGATGTAGTGTGCAACATTGACTCGGTTTCAAAGAGTGCAGTACATGACCTAAGTTCATGGCTTGTAGAAAATAAACTAACGCTAAATCACAGTAAAACTCAGTTTCTACAGTTTATAGCACACAATTCAACAAAACCTGACGTTTTGAATTCTGAGAATTGGCATATGATTCAAATTTCTAGGTGTTCATATGGATAGTAAGCTGTTGTAGAAAGCCCACGTTCCGAATCTTGTTCAAACACTTAATACTGCCATTTTTACTATTCAAACGCTATCTGAAGTGAGTGATCGTTCGACTTGAAAATTAGTCAAGTTTGCTTATTTTTATTCACTTATGTTGTATGATATTATATTTTGGGGTAACTCCTCCCACTCTGAAAGGATATTTTTGGCTCAGAAACGGACAGTTCAGGCAATAAGTGGTGTAAGGTCACGAACCTCTTGTGGACCCCTGTTGACGAGTCTGGGTATTTTGACATTGGCCTCTCAATATATGTATTCCTTACTGTCATTTCTTGCTAACAATATTAGCTTATTCCCAAGGATAAGCAGTTTTCACTCGGTTAATACTCGGCAGAAAATAAACTTGCAGTTGGATCAGACTTCCTTAACTCTCGTGCAGAAGGGTGTGCATTATACTGCTGCATCCATTTTCAATAAGCTACCACTCCAATTGAAAAATCTCAGCTGTAATTGAAGTTATCAACATTACAGTAACATACGTTCTGATCAGAATTGCAAAATTACAGTATTTTAGTGCTGTCTAAGGAAAAAACCGTGTTTAAAATTAAAACGTCCTGTCACACATAAAGTAGAACACGACTTGTGTGTAACGTTCTCTTATAAATGTGGCCTCCTGTCTGAATGTTCCAGGTAGTACCTTCTCCAAGTATTCCTATAAAAGTTACACCCAAAGTAGATTCTAAATCTTACATTCCTAAAGTTAATGTTACCCCTTTTACAGGAATTTTAAATGCTTGTTTGAACATGTAGTGTATGTCTGATGGGTACAAATATCACACTAATATTTTGTATGCTGAAGGGATTCCATTCTGTAGCAATATTTTAGGTAATCATGGATTGAACCAGTAACCTTTTGGGTCCAGACCTATTATGTGGTCAAGACTATTTATGAACGATCACCAGCCTAATTAAGCATCAAGTTACATTCATTGACTTATTCTAAAGTGTAATTGTAATTTGCTACTTTGTATATACCTTTTGTATACACCTTATGGTACTCAGGAAAGCGGGACCAATTCCTCATGTACAGCATAACAGATAACTTTCATTCTTACTCCATCTTATTTACTACGGATGAATTATACTACAACACCCAGATACGTTAACATTTTCTCTGTTCTTTGTTCAGGTAATATTATTTAAGTGTAAACAAAGAAAACCACCCACGAGGGGTATCTATAACTGAGATTTGAAGATCCAGTTACTATTCCAAGTTAGTTAAGCAAAATTATTGTCATGTTTCTAACACAGTATTAACACATACTTTGAAAGTATCATTCTTCTATTTATGGACCATCTCAGAAATTAACCAAATGGTGAACCATAGACTGTACTTTGTCTGAGAATGGTAAACACTTTCAACTCTGGTTAAATCTTGATTAAACACTGTTTGAAATATAAGACAAATCTAACTGTTTAAGTTCTATTTTGATTACAGCACTGGATTTAAGCAGTTGAATCTTTTATACAATGGTATAGTATCTTTTACTGTAATCACTTCGAGTATACCACTTTCATTTACATGATCAGAATATGCTACACTAAAAATTACTTATGAAAATAGCAAGATCTTTTGTTTTTATATAAATAATTTTCTTTCTTGTTTTTGTTTTCTTTAAGCAGATCTTTCTTTTCATTTAATAACTAAGATGTGGAATTCAGCAAAACTGCAACTTCCAGAAAGCTTTAAGTTTAATGACCCCATGAACAACATTTACTGACTGTATGAAAAACGCTTTCAAAATATTTTATTAGATTAAGTTTACAAAATTATAGTTCTTTATTATCTTAGGATACTCAGAATCATTTTCACTAGGATACGACCCTGCATATGTCTTAGGAAAATGAAGTTCTTTGAAACAGTACGTGATAGCAACAAATTAGTATTTCTAAAAACACACACAAAAGATTCACTGGTTAAAGCTGTTTTTACTGTTCTAAATAAAGTTGTTAACTTTTGTGTAGGCGACAGGTGTGACGTTCAGTGTGGCGGATACACAATTCATGCATTAGCTGGCATGACTCTTGATGTTTTTGGGCTTAATAAATTCTTCTTGACATCAATTTATTTACATAATATAGCCCAATTGTAAATGCCATGCTACTACAAAACAGGAGTCTCCATCCGAGGCTATTTAGGCATTGATTGATGCGTAAGTCATTCTCAGGCTAAGCCTAAGATGTCCCTATCACTGGTGCCTACAGACTAACTTACAGAGTGTGATGCGAGGTCTGAGTGGGGTACAGTCAAGTGGGGGATGCCCCAGGGATCAGTGTCAGGGCCACTCCTGTTCCTTATTTATATAAATGATAAGCCTTCTAGTATTACGGGTAACTCTAAAATATTTCTGTTTGCTGATGACACTAGTTTGGTAGTCGGCTACACAGGGATCGTTTCGCCGAACTTCGCTACAGGTCAGCTGTCTTATATTCGCAGCGGTGCTCACTTCCAAAGCTCGCCAATAAAAACAAATTGATACTTCCTGCCTACAGACTAACTTACAGACTAACTTCACCCTTCTTTGCTCTACATGCCTGCATTCCTGCAAATCATTGCACTATTTCTCTTTCCCGGCTTTCCATCCTGTCTGAGATGGGAACTACTACCTCTTTCACATTTCTCCTGTAAAACTCAAACGTCCTCAGCACGAACCAGTACTCAAGTTGACAATGTCTTTTTTAACACGTTTATCTTTTGCAGAGATTTTCAAAAGATGTTATACAAAATTTTTTTACAAATTCATCTTATTATAATTTAGACATAAATTTAGTTCACAGAAATTTTGTTCAAAGCTATTAACTTTCACAAATAATCCATAAAATGTGCAGTCGACCCTTATAAGATAGTTTGTAAAGAAATTTTTTTAGGAAGTTACGTATTATGCATCAGGGATAATTGTGTTAAAAGTTGTTTAAGTTACTCAGTTGGGAGGGTGGGCTGAATGTTGCTTAATAATCTCGCACCTGACATTGTGAAATGTATTATAGCCTGGTTATATGATGATTACAGTGATTGTTTGAATCAGGAATCAAAGGTCTGAAGATGCAATGATGAACATGGGACAGTGAAACCCTTTACGAACTACAAACTCTTGCTGTAACCGATGCTCATCATAAACTTTGGTGTGAAACAAGCAGAGTGGAAATACCGTGCCTTGCTGCCATGTAAGTTCGGCGCTACGTTCAGTCGGCTGAGAACTCGTAACATTGGTCTGTAGGCGGCTCCTACAGTTGACAGCACAGCCTGCAGAATTCCGATATGTTCACCTCCAAGCTCTGCGACAGAATTCTACTTTTTAAAGTCCATATGAAGCCGGTTACTCCCTTCTTCTAGCCAACAAAACATGACCTCTAATTCTCTCAAAAGTTGCTACGTTGCGTCAATGGAATAATTGTTTGTTTAACAAAATATACCGCCAAGCAAAAGGCCAGCCGCGGGGGGTAGCCGCGCGGTCTGGGGCGTCTCTCCACGGTTCGCGCGGCTCCCTCCGTCGGAGGTTCGAGTCCTCCCTCGGGCATGGGTGTGTGTTTTGCCCGTAGCGTAAGTTAGTTTAAGTTAGAGTAAGTAGTGTATAAGGCTAGGGACCGATGACCTCAGCAGTTTGGTCCCATAGAACTTACCTCAAATTTCGAAATTTCCAAAAGGCGAAATGTCAACTGAATTTCCTGCCCTCTTCTCTAAAAAAAGAACCTTAACACTAATGTTATGTCCTTCTGACATCACTTCTGCCACAACAGTCTGTGCTGTTGCAGCCACCAGCTAGCCTCACATTACAGGTCCTGAGATATGTTAAAAAACTGTCCACGCGTCTAATCGCTGACATTGCTGCAACTTCTGAACATTTAGTAGATCAGAGTTGTTTTGCCTTTTTCTTTCTTTTCTTTTCTCTTTTTTTAAGTCCGGGAGATGTTTATGAGCTGAAGTATTTCTTTTAACATGACACTTGCGCCTACCACGAGCTGATAGAATTCCATCCTCCACGACAAATGCTTTGATCTTGGCCATCGACAGCGGACCAGTGCTACAAACCGCACAATAGCCTCTCTGACAGAAAACCCCTCGGTGAAGTGACTTTCTTCTTAACAAGGCGAGGTGCCTTTTGTCGCTGCTTTCCCCCCTGTGGTTCTGCGAATTCCTGCGTCTCCTCGGCTACACAGGGATCGTTTCGCCGAACTTCGCTACAGGCCAGCTCTCTTATATTCGCAGCGGTGCTCACTTCCAAAGCTCGCCAATAAAAACAAATTGATACAGCCAGTACCATATAGAATGTTAAAAACAGGAAATGAAATCAGTTCATATGATCACTGTAGTCATTAAACTAACTCAACTCTCCTCCAGTCGCATTATTAAAGGTAAATAAATCAAAAGTGATGAGCCAAAGGACCTGCCGCTTTTTATGTTTATCTTGTAAGTGATAAAGGCGAAAGGGTGAGAGTAGTACTCGATGCACAGACATTAAAAATTTAATAAAAAGAGAAATTCATCACGTGGAGGTCTCTTGATAAAATACTACAGAGCTTTAACAATGCATACTGTGTGACTAGTCGTGATTTGGCCGTGGGATACTGGCGATTTGCATTATCCCATGAGTCACGTAATTACACCTCTTTTACGTTTTTCGGTGAAGGCTGTACCTGTTGGTTTAAATATGTCCTTTTCATATTTCATACGTGGTTGACATTGGTTTTGGAAAATAGATTTAAGTGCTAAATTGACTGTTTACGTAGATAGCTTTCTAACTGCAACACGAGATTGGACTGAATACTATGAATTACTGAATAAGGTTTTTAAAGGTCTTCAGGTTGGGGGAATGGCTCTCAGAGTAAATGAATGTGAGTTCTTCAAGAAGGAAATTAAATTCTTGGTGCACGTAATTACCACATCTAGGACTGGCAAGGACCAAGAAAAATTAACAGGTGTTCATGTGTCTGATTGCCTGCCTGCGTACCACTTAAGAAGAAGCAACAGCTTAAAACTTACTTTAGGCTCTGTGGATTCTTTTAAAAGTTTTCCAAGGGGTGTGTTTTCAACAGCCAGAAGTTAAACAACTTAATAAGGAAAAATAATTCTTTTGTGTTTACGGAAAACTGTCAATCTGATTTTAAAGCTGTCACAAAGGAATTACTAACGAAAATACATTACTTTACCCCAGTTTATTGCAGCCTTTTGATATGAGAGCTGACAGCAGTTTTCATGGAGTATATATGGGTAAGTTTCAAGAAATAATTGAGCCAGTAGGAAAAATACACAAAACGATTGCATTTGCAAGTAGAACTGCGACAAATATGAGGAAAATTATACAATATCTGAAAAGGAGGCTCTGATGATTATTTAGTGTTTTAAGTAATTCAGGAGCTATTTGTGGGGACATACATACATACATACAGATCAAAAAGCCCTGACATTCTTAAAATATGATCGTCTTTTTCAAGTGGATTAACCCACTGGGATTTGTTTCAGCAACTCAGCTACAAAATATATTACATTAAAGGCATGGATAATTAGTGATGAATGATTCATCTAGATTGCAAGAGCTTTTACTAACTTAAGTATGGAAAATGATGGTGAGGGAGCCTTTCCAACGATTTTTTAATGCGGTAAACAGTTAAAGGACAACTGTATCTATGCACAAAAACATAAGACACCACTAGAACAATAACGACTGTTGCAAATCAATTAAAACCACATATGGCAAGAAAAAGTACAATAAATTGCAGGAGTATTACAAAATTTTCTAAGCTGTACTGTATACTCGAGAAACTCTTGATAGGGATGAGCGGAAAATATGTTGGCTATCCCAATTTGAAACCGAAATTATAAATTATTTTCAATTGTCGTATGGCTGTTGTGGACCAAAGAAATGCTCTGACAAATTTTGGGTGCAGCAACATTTAATAAAATATTGAAAAAAATCGTAGAGCGAAAGTCTCACTGATACTATCCTTAACAGGTTACATAATTGAAACGCGGTGTATGTGTGACACCAATACCTTAAGCCATCGATGTTATAACAATTACACTTCTTTGCTGTTAAGTAAATATTGGTGTATTATTATTAGTATTATTGTCTGTTCCCAAATGTATGAATTCATTTTATTGAATGTAATTATAAGGTATATTCCTTTAATTATTCAAATACACAAAAATATCATTTTTCAGATTCATGCATAGGGAATCAATAGAACTGTAATGGTTATGAAGGAAAAATGGAGGGAAGTCTCTCTATGTATGGGAGGTATTAGTGCGTCAAAGGAAAAATTATGAGGACGTGAAGTTATGAGCCAGTAGCTAGCTGCCGAAGAGTGAACATCCAAGAGTGGAAAGCAGGGTAAAATTATTTCCAAATTGTTGTAAAAATGCCTCAGATGTCAGAAGAATGAGCTTATCGCTACGTTGCATAATGTGGACTGCTGTAAAATGTACGACAGTGTAAAGAAGAACTGTAATGCAGCAGCTGGTACCATTGCGTAACATTTTCCCGCCACCAATGCTGCAGCAGATAAAAAATTCGGCACCTCCAGGCAGTGTACAGATTATTTAGAATTGTAACAGTCTATTAATTAGTCACTTCACTGTAGTGTGTCAGCACATTAGTATAATTCAATGCTCATTTGTAACGAGAACATCACAGATCTATGTGACATAAGCTACACTAGGGTTTTGTTCTTGATCCTGAAAGTTTCTGAGTACCCATAAACGTGAAGTTAGCTATTTGGGATTGTGCTAACATTAATTATTAAACTGTTGAAAAACGGAGTCAGATTATTAAATCAGTTTAAGAGGTATTGTAGTTCATAAAGAGCTGAACGTGATCTTAAAACCAAATTGCTGCAGAAAATAGTAGGTTTAAATTTTCATACGTATCTGGAATTACTTTTGCTAAAATTAGTGCTACAAAATTTAACATGTGTACTATGAGTTTCTGTGTATAAAAATACTACTGAAAGTTCTGTTGAATGGTATCACAGTGCGCGGATCCCCATATTCTAGGAACTGTTTTGATCAGTGATCGATTAATTTTCGTTAAAGGGGTATCTTGTTTATCAAGTGGATGAGTTAGTAATCGTTGTAATGTTTACAGTTCTATTAATGTGTTCATGCAGAACAGAAGGAAACTTTATAGAAATTGTGAGTGCTTGTGTTATCATGTCCTCGCCTAATTCCGGTTGTAAAAGTTTACATTTTATTTCAGAAGTTAAAACGTAAAGAAAAAAATTACTGATAAATTCTCTGAAATTATTTCTCCAGTTTGGACTCGCGACCGTTTTTGTTTATCAGACTACATTCTATATTTACTGCTTCATGAATCTAGGTTCGAAAACCATCTACAGCTTTATTTTCTCTTTTTTATACAATGCTACATTTGGAAACGAAGTTAAGAGGCAGATTGCTTTAATACTTTAGAAAGTCGATCAAGTTCACTTAATCCAAGAAAAGGAGTAACAGTTATTAATTTACATTTAATAAAAGGGGTATTACACCCTAGGAGCCTCGATGCCTCTATTTGTATACAGCCATTAATGATGGGTTCCTACTTTTGTCAGCTGTCCTGGGTTTGATGTGAGAGCTTCCCGTGTCGTTATGAGAACGTTTTTGATGTTTACGGTGAGATAGTTACTTCAGCTTTTATCAGAACGCAGCACGTCATATAGCAGCGTTTTTAGGGGCATAGGAGAATAGATTAGTGCAAAGCCCCGTGTGTGCAACTAAATGCCAAACAAACTCTAACTACAGCGTCGATTACTGAAAACGCATGAATCTTAAAATGTTTTGGGGACCACTGTAACAGGTGGAATCGACAAGACGGTTTATGTATATCGTCGACGATAGAAGAAAGGTCCTAGAGACCAGACGGACGTAGGACATGATGATTAATTTCAGCACTATTTCAATTTCTCATAACTGACATTTGGGATCCATACCTACTGGTCAAGCTCATTTATGGTATGGAAAAGACTACAAGACTAAGTTTTGTTTTTTTGAGTAGATGTTGACTTTCATCACCAGTATCCGATATCTGAAGGCGAGTGTCGTGATTTAGCGCAGAAATACTTTTCTTGATGGTGGCAGCTTCCGATGTTGATGGGTGAGCTACAGTTTTGTTCTTCATACTATGGTGTATGGAGATAGAAGATAATGCTGTTGTTAATGGAAGGAAGCCTTATAGAGCAAATAACTACCGATGTGAGTTAATTGTCGTTATGAAACTCCTTAAACTGGAAATAAACCATTATCATTTTGTTACACCTGCTTTTTGTTTTACTGTAATTTCTGACGACATTCTAGGATGATAGTTGGGGGTTTACGTGATATTTGTTTCTGTTGCAGTGTCAGGAGTTTGTGAGTTCACTAAATGTAATCAAATTGCAGTAGAGCTGTTAGCTATACGTCACCTGAAAGACAAGGTAAGGCTGGTGAACCGTATCTACACGCTTTTATTACTACCGAAATGGAGGAAGTTAATTCGAGTCTATCGATAACTTATCACGTAATGACATAATTTCGTCTTGTAGTGAAGCAGCAAGCCGCACCGCACAGTGGCTGCACTGACATTCACAACCACGACCTGCAGCTAATAAATTAAGTTTCCCAAAGACTTGTGAGTGGCACGCATTAGGAGTAAACTCATTAATTAGGGACAAAGCAATAGGAAAAACTGATAGAAGCAATGTAAATTGGTTTAGTACCGAAATGTTTAATTTGTTCCTCTCCCATATCACCAACATGAGTTGTTTTACCATTTTTCGATTTTTAATGACTTTTTCATGTTTTTCCACGGCGACATCACCTGGCGGATCTCTAGTCTCCACTTCTATTTGTCACTGTTGTTTCACACTGTTTGTATACTCAAAGATTTGAAATTATAAAAGAGGTGGTGGGTAATAATATTTACAGGCAAGGAAATGTTGTCAAGAGCTAATTATTCATGCTTTAACTTCCCTGGACGTAACAGGTTGATTGTTACTGAATAATCGTACGTAATGCAGTTTGTTTCTATTTCCTATCACTGAAATTTAAGCGTTCTTAAGATTTACGTGGAATTTTGAGCGTACATGGTTCACCCTCAAATCTGTTCTCATACCTACAGTGTTATTTAGACAAGGCACATCAACTCCACCGAAGTTTCTGAAAAAAACAAACAAATTTCAGAATTTTTGCATCATAAACAAGGTCACACACCTCCTATGTTACTGGCTGGTGCAACTACCCAGAGCTCTGCGGCTGTCCTCCAATTTCGTCCAGACACTGGACAAGTGGGCTTCTGGAGCAACGTCTTCGTTTGAACAGGAACAACGAAACGCTGTTCCTACCAACAGGAAGTTGCTGTTTCCCTCTCGCAACTATTTATTAATTTCACTCGCATTCAGCTATTACGCGACGAGTGTTATAGATACGAAGAGGATAACCTTTGGTTTGTCTACTTCACTGTTTTCTTTTCAGACTTGTGACGTGCTAGGTGTGACTTCTTTAAAGGCAAGGGTGGTGCGGTTTCGTTACCTTTGCATAAACCTAAAGAACCGGAAAACCACTTTAAGAGTTGACAGTTCTGGCCCCGTGTTGTCTATGCGTGCCGTCTCGCCCAGTCCACGTTTGTAAGCGTTTGCGCTTCCACAAGCAAGCACGATATCTTATTATCTTCAATACATGTCTCACTACTGCATTGTGAAACAGTGGGAGTGCTTGCGTTACCACTCCGTACACTGCACGACTCACAAACAGTTTTTCCCACTCAGAATAACTGCGTGAAGTGATGATTAATCTCCTTAGGAAGATGCCGTTCCCTTACTACTTGAGAAATGCTCTGTTAGTGGAAGTGATCTATTTCCCTCTACCACGTAACAAGCAGCAGTGGTGGGGTCGGCTTTTACGGGAAGCAACAGGTGGTTCTGACGCCACTGGTGGGATAAAAGCAGAGGCTGAAAGCTTATCCTTTTACTGCACACAAAAACGAACTGTGTTGGTGAATCAACAAGCCCTATTATTAGCGTTATTAAAACCTGTGCAGCGGCGTGGAGCGGTAATAGCTCTCTCGCAACTCTCGCAAATCGCGTGTTCCGGCACACGACAGCAGTTAAAAAGCACTCTGCTCTCTTCATCCCATTACTTGTAACTTCATCTACGTTTGTCAGCCGGTGCACAAATATTTTGGCTTACAGTGCTGTCATTTGCAGTGGGAGATGATTTTAAATGCCACCCCTTTAACCACAAGGACGAAATTAAAAAGGTAGTTGACGAACCATGAATTTGGGTGTGTCAGATATAAGTAAGCAAGTTTGACATAGGAAAATGTTAAAGAAAACTATTTCAAGGGAATATTTTAGTACAGATTTGAGCGATTACTGGTTTCCGTTTATTTCCCAATCCATCTTCATATCAACGTGGAAAAATAAGAACAGCATTACAATCAATGTTAAAGCTGACAAGCACATGTAATAAAAGTAATCAAACTGATGGGCGCGTAAAATTTCTTCTGACCCCCGATTAGTTACGTAAACTATAGTGAGCATTACAAGAAATAAGATAAAACATAACGTATGGATGTCTTATATGTGTGTTGCAGTACTGGTAACCAAATTGTTGAGTGAATAAAAACTTCAAGAGGGCTTTTATCCTCTAACTTAAGCCATTGCTTGTATTCCAGAAATAATATAAAGTAAGAAATTTTCTAGTGCACTGAAAAATATATGGATAACAAGTTTTCCCTTTAATTTAACCTAAGTTACCAAAGTTTAGTGTGTCACAGGTTAAAAACATGTTATTAAATTAATACCAGTGCAGAGAGTCTGCGTGAAGAGGACGAGATATTTCTACACCGGAGCACGTAGCTGTCATGAGTCGGACGAGCAGCCGTTGCAGTATGCTGCTTGTATAGGCATCAAATTTTACATTGGGACTGCGTGGTGAAGAGACATATCAGTCGCAGTGGATGTAGTTGTCTAAATCTTCAATCAGTTACCAAACACTGGCCGTGTCAGCTCTGAAATGATCGACTACCTCCATGTCTAGTACCCCCAAGGGAAACCTCGTTTCCTCATGAAAGATTTTATACACTGAAAACATGCAAACGAATTTCACTAAAGTAGGGCAGAGTCTTTTAAACTGTACCGCCTTTCAACTATCTGCATGGTGATGCCACCTCTTGGACAGGATGTGTATTAAGCTGTTTCTAGCAGTTATATGGGACCAGTTCGATGGGCCATTGATAATTCAAGGGTGGAGAAATTCAAATTTATTTTGTGCCCTTAGAAAGTAAATACTTGTTTGTGAAGCTATCAAGAGGACGAGCAGACCCGTTATCACGGATTTTGATAAGTCTTAGGTATGTTGTAGGGGGACCGCTTCTCAGTACCTGGCTAGTGGCTTTTCATGAAACGGCCGCTAGCTTCCTAGAAAATCGATGTTGAAGTTCGATGCGTAACTACCATATCCGCAACGTTAGTCACGGTTCGACCAAGCAAACATAGCGCAGCCGTTAAAGTTTACCGCTACTTCATTCGCTGTACGGGTTCAAATCCTGCGCGTGTACTTTTTCTTTTCAATTTCATCGTCCAGAATATCATTAATAGTATGTGTTCTGCAGAATTATTCAAAAACAGTCACGTCCGCCGTTGTAATCTATACATATTATGTAGAGGGATGTAATATCACGCTCAAAAGTATCCGAATGGGCTGAATTGCATTTCGTTTCGGCCTCGGTAGCTACGCGGTCAGCGGGGCGCATTGTTAACCGACGGGGCCCAGGCTAGATTCCCGGCCGGGTTGGAGATTAATTCCACTCGGGAACTGTGTAATGTGTTGTTCTCAAGTTCGTATCTTCATAACTGAGATTCCACTGTTGAGATGGATGTATGGGCACGTCCAGAAAAATACATACACACACGTACACACACATACAAGTGTTTCGCCTGATTTGTATGCAGCCCACTCTGCTATCTTTTCGGTACTGTCATTTGAGTATGCCAAGTGGTTACTGCTAGAGACCACAAGAGATAAATGATTTGTATGGCTTTCATTCCAGATGCAAATCAATGCCACGATAACGTAAATATCAGAATACACGTTAATAGAGATGACAGAGCCATTACGCTTCCAAATTAAAATTTATTACAATAAATTACATTTCTAAAAGCCACTTTCACCTTGAAATTACATATCGAAAGTTTTTGTACTGGACTGGGATCCGGGACTTCAATCCAGCAACTATTGTTCCTGTTAACTAACCACGAAAGACCTTAGATATTGTTTCAGTCACAAGTAACGAAGTTTGCACACGTTGAACTTGAAATGATATGGCATAAAGTCTTGTGTTGGACGGAGATAGGAACCGAGCACCTAATCGGTTCGCTCACAAAGCACAGTCAAATGTTAGAAATCGTAATTTTTCATCAATAGCGAGATGCTTAAAACTGATATGACGAAACGAAAAAGTTTTGCCTTACTGGGATTCCAAGTGGAAATAACAAGACGAAAACTTCTGCGTTGATTGGCAATCTAACTCTATACAGATAATCGTTTTTGACCACAGACAAAAAGACGTTGACTATCGAATTCTTTTTCATCAGTAATTGCGAATGGCATGTTTGAACCTGAAATGATATGACAACAAGTTCTGTGTCTGACTGTAGTCGAAATCAACGCCAATCGATAATGCTGAAAACGCACGACAGGCGTTAAAAATCTTAATTATTCGTGCATGTATGTTCCGTCTATGCAACTAATTGAAGGCATTTTGTTTATTGCCACACGCGTTTCACTTATTTTATTTGTGAAGCATCTTCAGTGGCGGTTTCCAGCGCTGTTAGTTCATGCGTGTCGTCCTGGAGATGTATTCATTAGTCTCCATACTACAGTTGGCCTATTTCCGGCGTTCTTTCACGCAAATTTGATTCAACACATCGCATACATCACTTGCACTCAATTACTTCTTACCTGTGGTTTGGTGTGCGCGTGTTACAGCTTGAAATGACAGGATGGAAACTTTTGTGCCACACCAGACTTCGTATCCAGACACACGCTTTTCGTGGAATATTTAGAAATCGCGGGGAACAATGAAACTGTTGAAATGTTTCGTCTCAAGGGTGTCAGACCTGGCGAAAGGGGAGATCTGAATTCGAATCCCAGTCCGGCAGCAGTACATGTATTTTCCACACATAAAGATCAAATACCATAAGAAATAAGTGCCCTGTGACCTTACATGAAGATTTGCTCATTAATCAAAAAAACTCTCGTCTAAAGAAGCTTACAGGTGACAGAGTTTCAACCTGGCGTGATTTCCGCCTCTGTCGTGGCCCACTCTCTTCCAGTAGGGAGAGAAGGGACGTCGTTTTGAATGTGCATTCGTGAAACCCTACATTGTTCAACTGGCGTTACGAGAGGCGATGCAGGGGCTGTTTGTGCATGTTCAAGATTGGTTGCCTGATGTAATAATCGAACCAGACATTAAGCATACGTAGCTAGAATAATTTCAACAGACAACCAACCTACACAGAGCACTGGTTCATGGTCGTGTCGTAAAGAAGGATGCTCCACACTGAAAGATAATTCTGATCACCTGCAGGTTGATTACAAACCGTTCGAAACATTCATTTCCTTGCAGATCGGTGTTCACTAACTGACTTGGCTATCCAAGGTGTGCCTTTGATTTCATTTTGTAATCACTGAAACAAAATCAATAAGAGCCAGCTGCACAAACTATCAGCTCGGTAGGATGCGGTAATTTCTGATGGAAGTGTTGCTTTCCACTTGCGAGTCTATGCTGATGTGTGTATTTATGGTCTGCTTATAAATATGGCACAGTGTAAACGAAAAGGCCAGCTATTGAGCACACTCTCATCTTTACGTTTTTATACCGCACTTCGTCTCATAATTATGTAGGTAAGGGTGTATTAACATTTTCTCATACAGCATATCATGTGAAGAGTATTGATGTGTATAATCCACCAGGGTAAAGTTTACCTAAGGAAACTGGACAAGCGTCATCAGGACTCGGGCTCTGAGGATTCCGTCAAAACTTAATTTATATTTATAGATAATAATAATATTAATAATTTCGTGGGACTCAGTGCCCTGGTGCAAGTCTTTCTACTCGACGCCACTTCGCCGACTTTCGTGTCCCTAGCCTACCCCAGATACCCAACCGCGGAAAGGTGATCTACAGTTTAAAGTGGATTCCGAACCACCTGTTGTTTCTAACGACTCATCACAGTTTTGAAGGGTCAAGACAAGGTTAAGAAGGAAGACTGAAAAATCCGCTATCCGCCCGAGAGCCGATCCTGGGATCGGTCGGACTGCAGGCACGCACTTGGAAATGAAGTCCCATGCTTCTTGACAGAGCGTAGGGGAACGATGTGGGAGACCCGCACCGCCTAATGGAGGTGGTTTATCATTGCCTTCCTCCGACCATAATGGGGATGAATGATGATGGTGAAAACGACATAACAACACCCAGTCATCTCGGGGCAGGTGAAAATCCCTGACCTGGCCGGGGATCGAACCCAGGACCCCGTGCTAGGTAAGCGAGAACGCTATCGCGAGACCACGAGTGGCGGACTGTCTTTCTAATATCAATCTTAAAAAACCAATGAAACAAAACTCAAAGTTACACCTATTTGGCATCGCCACTTTTACCCTATCTCTCCCAAAAAACCATTCTTTTTCAGGCGTAGCCCCTAATTATTCCCAAAAGTTCTACCACGTCGAGTGCTAGCTTTAAACTACTTATGTTAAATTTCCTCTGCACTCTTTAATTTAAACTCGTTGATTTCGCGCGTGTTGGTTTATTTATCAGGTTCCGCGTTTGTCAACTTTCTAGAGTGTATTTTCGCTGTCATTAGTATGGAGAGGAAGTGTGCTAGCTGCGTTCAGATGCGACGTGAGTTGGTGACCCTTCACTCGTAGCTGCAAGCTGTGTTGGCTTCGATCACACAGCTTGAAGCTGCCAAAGCGCATCACTGTGGGGTCGGACTTAGAGATCTGGGGGACGTCCAGCACGTCCAGCACGTGTCGCCCGATCGGTCCACTACTGTGTCTTCCCCCGGTACTGCCTGCAATGAGGTCGACCCATCACCCGTTACCGAGTTGGAGGTCGTTCCAAAGTGTGGCAGGTAGTGAAAGACTTTCCGAGGGGCCGATGGGAGGGCATTTCCTGGATCGTCTGACGAACATGTTTCGGTTGCTGTTTGTGGCTGACAAAGTTCCTGAGCGAGGTCCAACTGCTCGCATTGTTCCAGAGGAATCCTCTGGCCGATTAGGTCCGGTCATTCACAGAAGATGGAATTACTGGTAGTCAGGAGCTTCAACGTTAGGCACGTAATGAGGTCCCTTAAGGATTTGGTTGCCAAGGAGGGGAAGGAATCCATTTTGCACTCCGTGTGCATACCAGGAGGAATCATTCCAGAAGTGGAAAAGGTCCTTCCGGATGCCATGAAGAAGAGCACAGGGTGCAGCCAACTGCTCGTGTCGGGACTAACGGTGTGTGTTGCTTTGGATTGGAAGAGATTCTCTCTGGTTTCGGGCATTTAGCTCAAGTGGTAAAGACTGCGAGTCTTGCTTGCGACATGAAGGCGGAGCTCACAATCTGTAGCATCGTCAACAGAGTCGACTGTTGTCCTTTGGTACAAGTGGAGGGTCTGAATCAAAGGCTCAGACGGTTCTGCGACCGTGTAGGCTGCAGATTTCTCTACTTGCGTCATCGAGGTTTTGGGTTCCGGGCTCTGCTTAATGGATCAGGGGTCCAATTCATGCAGAAAACGACTACTCGTGTCTCGTGTAACTGGGGCTGTGTGGAGGCGGTTTTTTTTTTCTAGGTCGTCTCGGGAAACTACGGAAAGGGCAAAGGCAGTGAGGTAGACCGAGTAACAATTGGTATTGTAGTTGAAATTGTCGTAGCTGTTTTGGGAAAGAATCAGAGCTCTAAGTGCTAACAGGAAGCATTGGAGCTCAAGTCGTTATAGGCATGGAAAACTGGCTAAAGTAGGAAATGAACTGAGCCGAAATTTTTACGAAGTACGTAACTATGTTCAGAAAGGATAGATTAAATACAGTTGGTGGTTGGGTGTTTATTGCTGTCAGAAGTAGTTAAGCTCGTAGTGAAATTGAAGTACATAGTACCTGCGAGTCAGTATCGATAGAGGCTATAACTGACAACCTGAATAAATTAATAGTTGGTTCCTTCTACCGATCCCCTGAATCATACGATAAAGTTGGTGGAGAGTTCAAAGAAAACTTGAGTCTTATTCCAAATAGGTACCATACTCAGAGAACAATAGTTAGTGGTGACTTCAATTTACACTCTTTTTATTGGCAAAAATATGTGTTTAAAGCTGGTGGTAGGCATAAAACGTCGTCCGAAGTTATGCTAAATGCTTTCTCGGAAAACTATTGTGCAATTAGTTCTAGAGCCCACTCGAAGTGTAAGTGGTTGTGAAAATCTACTGGACCGTTTAGCAACAAATAATTCTGAGCAAATAAGGAGCAGCATGACGAATACAGAGATTAGTGAGCACAAGGTCACTGAAAACCCTAACATCCAAACCCACAAAAAATAAAGGCAAAGTACAATACTTAAAGACGCAGATAAAAATTCGCTTGAGGCCTGTCTAAGAGACAGTATCCACTCATTCCTATCTGACTATGTAAATGCAGACCAGACGTGGTCTGAATTCAAAGAAATAGTACCGACGGCAATTGAAAGCTATATACCAAATAAATTAATAAAAGATTCTACTGATTCCCCATGGTACACGAAACGGGTCAAAACATTGTTGCAGAAGCCACGAAAAAAGCATACAAAAGTTAACAGAATACAAAATCCCCAAGATTGCGAAAGGTTAGAGAAGCTCGAAATTTAACGCTAACTTCAATGCAAGGCAGTTTTAATTGTTTCCACAACGAAACTCTGTCTCGCAGAAAACCAAAAGATATTCTAGTTATATTTACAGCACACCATCAGCAAGACACAATCAATAATTTCACTGCGTGATAACAACGGCGCTGTCACTGATGAGAGTACCACCAAAGAACAATTGCTAAACACGGTTTTCCGAAACACCTTCACCAAAGAAAACGAAGTAAATATTTCAGAATTCGAATCTCGAACAGCCGATGACACGAGCAATTTGGAAGTAGATACACTATGTGATCAAAAGTATCCGGGCATCTGCTAAAAATGACATACAAGTTCGTGGCGCCCTCCATCGGTAACGTTGGAATTCAGTATGGTGTTGGCTCACCCTTAGCCTTGATGACAGCCTCCACTCTCGCAGGCATACGTTCAATCAAGGTTTCTTGGGGAATGGCAGCCCATTCTTCACGGAGTGCTGCACTAAGAAGAGGTATCGATATCGGTCGGTGGGGCATGGCACGAAATCGGCGTTCCAATACACCCCAAAGGTGTTCTATAGGATTCAGGTCAGGACTCTGTGCAGGCCAGTCCATTACAGGGGTATTAATGTCGTGTGACCACTTCGCCACAATCCGTGCATTAGGAACAGGTGCTCGATCGTATTGAAAGATGCAATCGCCATCCCCGAATTGCTCTTCAACAGTGGGAAGCAAGAAGGTGCTTAAAACATCAATGTAGGCCTCTGCTGTGATAGTGCCACGCAAAACAACAAGGGGTGCAAGCCCCGTCCATGAAAAACACGACCACACTATAACACCACCGCCTCCGAATTTTATTGTTGGCATTACACACGCTGGCAGATGACGTTCACTGGGCATTCGCCATACCCACACGCGGCCATCGGATCGCCACATTGTGTATCGTGATTCATCACTCCACACAACGTTTTTCCATTGTTGAATCGTCCAATGTTTACGCGTCTTACACCAAGCGAGGCGTCGTTTGGCATTTACTGGTGTGATGTGTGGCTTATGAGCAGCCGCTCGACCATGAAATCCAGTTTTCTCACCTCCTGCCTAGCTGTCACAGTACTTGCAGTGGATCCTGATGCAGTTTGGAATTCCTGTGTTATAGTCTGGATAGATGTCTGCCTATTACACATTACGACCCTTTTCAACTGTCGGAGGTTATCTGCCAGTCAACAAACGAGGTCGGCCTGTACGCTTTTGTGCTGTACGTGTCCCTTCACGTTTTTACCTCACTATCACATCGGAAACAGTGGACCTAGGGATGTTTAGGAGTGTGGAAATCTCACGCACAGACGTATGACACAAGTGACACCCAATCGCCTGACCACGTTCGAGGCGGCTTATGAGCAGCCGCTCAACCATGAAATCCAAGTTTTCTCACCTCCCGTCTGTCATAGTACTAGGAGTGGATCCTGACGCGCCCCATTCTGCTCTCTCAGATGTCTAATAACCACTGATGTCGCTGATGTGGAATCCCTGACAGTAGGTGGCAGCACAATTCACCTAATATGAAAAACGTATGTTTTTGGGGGTTTCCGGATACTTTTGATCACATAGTGTATCTTCGGTTTAGTCAAGCAGCTTAACTCAGTAAATAAATGCAAGGCCTCCTTTCTAGATTGTGTACCAGTCAGGTTCCTTTCAGGGTATGCTGATATAATAACACCATACTTAACAACCATATACAATCACTCGCTTGTCGAAAGATCCTTACCTAAAGACTGGAAAGTTGCACAAGAAAGGAAATAGAAGTAATCTTCTGAGTTACAGACCCATACCGCAAACCTCGCTTTGCACTAAGATTTTGGAACATACATTGTATTCGAATATTATGAATTATCTCGAAGAAATTTATTGAGAAATGGTCTCCAAGGATTCAGAAAGTATCATTTTTGTGAAACACAGCAAGGTCTTTATTCACACGAAGTAATGAGTGCTATGTACAGAGCATGTCAAATTGATTACAGATTTTTAGATTTTCAGAAGGTTTTTGACACCGTTCCTCACAAGCGACTTCTGATGAAATTGGGTGCCTCAGTTGTGCAATTGGGTTCGTGATTTCCTGTCAGAAAGATAACATTTCATAGTAATTAACAAAAAGTCATCGAGTGAAACAGAAGTAATATACACGAGTTTTCCAGGGAAGTGTTATAGGCCTTCTGCTTTTCCTGATCTACATAAACGACATAGGAGACAATCTGAGCAGGCCTCTTAAACTGTTTGCAGACGATGCTGTCGTTTCGTGTGTTGTAAAGTTATCATATGATCAAAACCAATTGCAAAATGATTTAGGCAAAATATATATATGGTGAGAGAAGTGGAAATTGACTCTAAATAATGGAAAATGTGAAATCATCCACATGAGTACTAAAATAAATCCGCTAAGTTTCGGTTACACAATAAATGACACATTTCTTAAGACTGTAGATTCAACTACATGCTGAGGAATTACAATTACGAATAACTTAAATTGGAACCACCACATAGATAATGTCGTGGGGTAGCAAACCAAAGACTGCGATTTATTGGCAAAACCCTTAGAAAGTGCAACAAGCCTGCTAAGAGACTACTTACACCACACTTGTCCAATCTCATCTGGAGTATTGCTGAGCGGTGTGGGATCCGTATCAGAGGACATCGAAAACTTTCAAAGAAGGGCAGCTCTTTTTGTACTATCGAGAAATAGGGGAGAGAGTGCACGGACGTAATACGAGAATTTGGGTGGCAATCATTAAAACAAAGACGTTTTCGTTGCGGCAAGATCTTTTCGTGAAATTTCAATCACCAACTTTCTCCTCTGACTACAAAAATATTTTATTTGCGCCAACCTACGTAGGGAAGAATTATCATCAGAATAAAATAAGAGAAATTAGAGCTCGCACAGAAATATTTGCATGCTCGTTTAGTCCGTGCGCAGTTCGCTAGAGAAATAGCTTGAAGGCTGCTCCATGAATCCTCCGTCAGGCACCTAATTGTGAATTACAGCGTAATCATGTAGATGTAGATGTCACAGAATCCACATTTCCATATTTTTTTACATAGTTATACTTAGTAAATGTGTACAAATGAAAATCCGGTAAAACATAATGTTAGAAAAAAATTATTCAAAGGATAAACAAAAATAACATTTTTATATTACTTGTGCGACTTCATCTGAGAGGATCTTTCTTCAGGAAATGTAGAATGGATTTCCTTGTCCTCGGCCATTGGCCAGTGTCATGTAAAAATATGTACAACAGATTCATACTACCTTGCTAATGTCTCAGCGAATGAAGCTTTCCATGAATCATCCAGTCTCGTTCTTCCTCACTGCTTACAATTCAGAACTTTTTGACCCATGTAAGCGCATAATATTTTGCGGGGGAAAGGTAACAGTCATCTGGGCAGAGGAGTATCCGAGGTTCAGTCACGTCAGGTGTGACGCGGAGGTAACAAGCTAAGATCTGCTGCGTCAGTCACCAGAGGCCAGATGATATCAGGCACATGACGTGACGTTCGCCGGCATCCAGGAGGCGAAAGTCATGGAAAGGTGGGGAGTCCGTTAGTCCGATAGCATGGAGCCAGTGTCTTGTCGCATATTTTTTGGAGGTGACTTGATACCAAGTGGCGTGCACGGTGATGGGCAGAAAGTGGTGATGTATCGTTTTCCACACTCGTGGGCAATGGAGAGCTGGGTACTTGGTTTCAACCAGGGTATGTGGAACCGCCTGCGGAAGAGCGCTGTAAAAATCCTTTGCCTTGGGCGGGCTTGTTGCGGGTAGACTCGAGATCAAATAGCTGTATTCGAAAATGAATGTCGCTACGCGGGAGTGCTGTGTCGCGACGTGCGGTACCAACACCAGCAGGACGTGAGAGACCGGCATCAGAACCTCTAATAGACGACTCGTAAGGGTGTCGTGTTGACTGGTCCATCGTTTCCACAATTTGCTCGTATAGAGGGCAGTTGTCCATGCCCGGACATTAACCAGTCCCAGCCCTCCGTATCGCAAGGGAAGGGTGAGAGAGTCGTAACGTACTTTGAATATGTGTCTTGCGTATAGGTAAAAACCAAAGGCTGGCTGAAGTCTGTGTGCTATCACCGCTGATAGGACGAGAACCTGTGCCACATGATTGAATTTTGAGCGGTGTAGAGATTCAGGTATTCCACACACTGCAGCTGGTTAAAGACACGGTGCAGATTCTGGCGCAACATCACATGTACACCCGTAGTAACAGTCGTCAGTTTGCCCGGGCCGCTCCGCGTACATCCTTCGTAAACGTCACGCCCAAATACTTCATTTCAGTAACTGGTAGGTGGGGGCGACAGTTTCTGGTCCCGAAACTGCGCCCCATTTCCAGCGCCGCCAACGTGTTGATATTCAGAAGACTGTCCATGGCCTGTCCATATCACTCGATCCAGTGTCGTAAGCTGTGGATTTCATTGATGAAACGAACCAGCAGCAGCAGGTTGTCGGCATGCTCCCTACAGTGGAAGGTGACGTCCTACAGGGTGACGCCAGATAGCTTACGGTTGTGGCCCCCGAGAAGTGGCTCGAGCGTGATTGCATACAGATAGATAGAAAGGGGGTACCCTTGTAGAGACCTCTTAATGGATATCTGACCAACTGTCCGTCCGTTGACATGCATCCGAGAGCTGGCTGCTTGCTGAAAGGCGTCGCAAGGTGTTGATAAGGCACGGGGGAAATATGGTGCATCATGTGTAGGGGGAAGATATAGTGCACTCTACTGAGATTGGAGACTATCGCCGCTCTCAGGCTGCACGCCGAGGCGGTAGCTATTGAGCCCCTGCAGTTACCGGTGGCCATTTGCATGTTGGCATCTCACCGACCGCCGACAGTGTTCTCTCAGTGCGCCTTGCCGAAAGTCTGGTAAAGATCTTGTAGTCAGCGTTCAGCAATGTAAGCGGCCGATAGTCGTTGACTGAACGCCCTCCCGCTGGCTTGTGTACCGGTATAAGAAGCCCTTCAACAAAGGTAGGAGTCATGAGTTCGCGTAACATTGTAATCCAGCGGGCCATCGTGACGTCATGGAATGTCCGATAAAACTCTATTGTTAATCCATCAGATGATGGAGACTTATTGACCGCACCATTGTCCAAGGCATCCCCCACCTCTGCAGGCGAGACGTTCTCCATTAATGCCATGACTGTTGCAATGACAATAGTGTGTACACTTGCTGTAATGCTTGCGCAGTGGTCACAGCTCCTAAAGTTCTCTAATTATAAAGAAGACGCAAATAATCCACCATGACTATCACTATGGTTCCTTGGATTTTGTAGGAGCGACTGTCTCGCGTTTAAGTACTGTAACTGATCACCGGCGAAGTCAGCGCACGTCCTCCACAATGTGGTACACGGTGGGTACCTCTGCAACCGTTTGGTCGTGTCATCGCGAGCGGACTAAGGCGCTTTGTCAACAATGGTATGTGGACCTTGATTCGGTGTCATTCTCATTATGTGTCCAGTGATGGGGGTAGAGCATCGAGGTCGCTGAGAGCCAGGTCCGCCGGTGCCACGCAGCCGTGTCCGTGCCAAACTGCACAAGTGTCTCGCTGATTGCCGGTTTGGTACAGAGGAGCCACCACGCCGAATTCGAAGGGTATCGGGAGTGAAGTTGTTCACAATTGGTCCACGTTACAGCGGCCTGCCGACGGCAGTCTCGGTCCTGGAGGTGAGTTACGTTCATCTTTCAAAGGCCGTTACTACACCAGACTTGTTGGGGATAGAGAAACATCGTGCATATATAGGCGCTGTGATGGGAGAAGGTCAGAGAGTATCGTTTGGCTGCCACCACTCCCTGCGTAAGACCTTGTGACACGTGTATGCGATCCAGTCGGCTTGCCGAATGACTGGTAAGATGTGCATGTCCAGAGCTATAGCCGTGTACCTATACCCACGTGTCAAGCATGTGAAAATCGTGATTCACCCTACGCGGTTATAGACAAGACGTATAGTGCGGGATTTGATCCTTGGGATGGAGGATGTCCGAAAGAACAGACACCACACCCATATAAGTATATAGTTCTGGCAATACCGGCCATGACCTTCTTCTTTTGTGCGGATGCACACATTTTACCCGAACTCTTACGGGACTTGGTAAGAGTGACTTCCACGAGAAATGAGTGTGTTGCGTAGGGACACTATGAATGTAGTGTGTGGACATATTAGGTGAGAATGTGGGTCTCGCGGGAGGCGTGCGCGAGAGAGTCCCTGCAGCCGCTCTATCCTCTGTGCCCTCGGTGGCTCAGGTGGATAGAGCGTCTGCCATGTAAGCACGAGATCACGAGTTCGAGTCCCGGTCGGAGCACACATATTCACCTGTCCCCGTTGATATACAGGGTGGTCCATTGATCGTGACCGGTCGAAATATCTCACGAAATAAGCGTCAAACGAAAAAACTACATAGAACGAAACTTGTCTACCTTGAAGGGGGAAACCAGATGGCGCTATGGTTGGCCCGCTAGATGGCGCTGCCATAGGTCAAACGGATATCAACTGCGTTTTTTTTAAAATAGGAACCCCCATTTTTTAATACATATTCGTGAAGTATGAATGTTTTAGTTGGACCACTTTTTTCGCTTTGTGATAGATGGCACTGTAATAGTCACAAACATATGGCTCACAATTTTAGACGAACTGTTGGCAACAGGTAGGTTTTTTATATTAACAGAACATAGGTACGTTTGAAATATATTTCGGTTGTTCCAATGTGATACATGTACCTTTGTGAACTAATCATCTCTGAGAAACGCATGCTGTTACAGCGTGATTACCTGTAAATACCACATTAATGCAGTAAAAGCTCAAAATGATGTCCGTCAACCTCAATGCATTTGGCAATACGTGTAACGACATTCCTCTCAACAGCGAGTAGTTCGCCTTCCGTAATGTTCGCACATGCATTGACAATGCGCTGACGCATGTTGTCAGGCGTTGTCGGTGGATCACGATAGCAAATATCCTTCAACTTTCCCCACAGAAAGAAATCCGGGGACGTCAGATCCGGTGAACGTGCGTGCTTCGACGACCAATCCACCTGTCATGAAATATGCTATTCAGTACCGCTTCAACCGCACGCGAGCTATGTGCCGGACAACCATCATGTTGGAAGTACGTCACCATTCTGTCATGCAGTGAAACATCTTGTAGTAACATCGGTAGAACATTACGTAGGAAATCAGCATATATTGCACCATTTAGATTGCCATCGATACAATGGAGGCCAATTATCCTTCCTCCCATATTGCTACACCATACATTAACCTCCCCCTCCCCCCGCCCCCACCCCCTAAGGTCGCTGATGTTCCACTTGTCGCAGCCATCGTGGATTTTCCGTTGCCCAACAGTGCATATTAGGCCGGTTTACGTTACCGCTGTTGGTGAATGACGCTTCGTCGCTAAATAGAACGCGTGCAAAAAATCTGTCATCGTCCCGTAATTTCTCTTGTGCCCAGTGACAGAACTGTACACGACGTTCAGAGTCGTCGCCATGCAGTTCCTGGTGCATAGAAATATGGTACGGGTGCAGTTGATGTTGGTGTATCATTTTCAACACCGACGTTTTTGAGATACCCGATTCTCGCGCTATTTGTCTGCTACTGATGTGCGGATTAGCCGCGACAGCAGCTAAAACACCTGCTTGGGCGTCATCATTTGCTGCAGGTCGTTGTTGACGTTTCACATGTGGCTGAACACTTCCTTCAATAACGTATCTATCCGGCGAACGGTCCGGACACTTGGATGATGTCGTCCAGGATACCGAGCAGCATACATAACACACGCCCGTCGGGCAATTTGATCGCAATAGCCATACAGCAACACGATATCGACCTTTTCCGCAATTGGTAAGCGGTCCGTTTTAACACGGGTGATGTATCACGAAGCAAATACCGTCCGCACTGGCGGAATGTTACGTGATACCACGTACTTATACGTTTGTGGCTATTATGGCGCCATCTATCAGAAAGCGAAAAAAGTGGTCCAACAAAAACATTCATATTACTTTACGTACTATACGAATATGTAATAAAATGGGGGTTCCTATTAAAAAAAAAAAACGCAGTTAATATCCGTTTGACTTATGGCAGCGCCATCTGGCGGGCCAACCATAGCGCCATCTGGTTTCCCCCTTCAAGCTAGACGAGTTTCATTCTTTGTAGTTTTTTCGTTTGATGCTTATTTCGTGAGATATTTGGCACGGTCACTATCAATGGACCACCCTGTATATCAACGCCCGTCAGCAGCTGAAGGTATTAATATATAATTCTAATTTCAAATGACATCAGCCAATCCGACGTAACCACACCTCACCACGACTACCCTGTTGTATACCTACCTAATAAACATGTTTTCAAACGACTTTAGTACTGAAAGGGTACATTTCCGCACATGGGTTCCTATTCAAAATATTATGTACCCACTCCCCTATTGAAGACCTAAATGAGTATTTCGCATCGCCGACAGCTGTATTTGACAAACACACAAGAGCACAAACTATCTGTTGAGCGCCCCCAAAACCAAACATCTTCATCAAAACAAACTATCGATTCCATTAATGCATCAGAGGTTAAGGGATACGAGAAATTTTCTCTGCAGACTGTAAGCTCTAACACGGGCAGGAAGTCAATTGCGCGAATTCGTTCTGGAGCTGAAGGATGCGATAATATTACAGTGCAAATGCTCAGTTTTCTCTTCGATCCACTGCTTCCCATGGTTACAGACATTATTAACAAATCTTTAACCTCTTGCATCTTCCCATCAGACTGGAAGCAGGGCCTCATAAAACCATTAGCAAAGAATTAATCTGCCAAAGAGCCCTTCGATTCTAATAGCACTATCCAAGATTTTAGAATATATAGTTCACAGGCAGCTCACTAATTCTTTAACATCACATAACCTTTTAGATGAATACCAGCCTGGTTCCCGGAAAAATCGCAGCATGACGACTGCTCTTATAAAAGTCACTGATGATTTAAAACAAGCCAAGGATAAGCAGCAGGCGACTCTTATGTGATTTTTAGATATCAGAAAAGCATTCGACAGTGTGGACTTTGTCACTTGCTAAACTCTAAAACCTAAACTTTTCTTCAAGTGCTGCAGAATGGTTCCACTCTTACCTTACGCCAGCAATGGTAATGATTGGAACAAAAAGGTTACAATGGGGGAATGAAGTGTCACGTGTCCTTCAAGGATCAGTATTAGGCCCGCTACTATTCTCACTGTTTGTTGTTGACGTCTCAACTGTTCTCTCGCACTGTAAATACCATTTATACGCTAATGATCTCCAGTTATGTCTAAGTGTCAACCCGACAAACTTGTGCATACACATCCAGCTTGTAAATGCTGATTTACTTGCCTTGCCAGACTGGGCGCAGAATTTAGGTCTGAAACTAAACTCATCTGAAACACAAGTAACCTTAGTCGCTCATAAAAGATTGATTACCCATCAGTACAGAGAATCTCTTCCACCATTAATCCTAAACGGCACAGAAATGACCTTCTCTTCTTCTGCAGAGAACTTGGGAATAATTCTGGAGCATCATCTAGACTGGACTGAACACGCAATCGCAGTCTGGAAGGTGTCAGTGTCACTTCACTCACTACAGAAATATAAAAAAGTGTTTCCTTTCAAGCTTAAAAGGAAGCTTTTAGAGTCACATATACTCCCTACACTCGACTATGATGATGCTGTTCTCCAAGGACTTTCATACGAAAGCTCACTCAGATTGGAACTGGCGATGAATGCTTGTGCACGATACATTTGTGACGTTCGCGTTTTCGACCATATCAATCCTTCCTACAAACAATTATCATAGCTACGTGCCAATAAACGTAGAGACTATCATACCCTATGCTTGGACTGATGACCTGCGCTGTTGAGTCCCATAGTGCTCAGAGCCCTATGCTTGCTGTGTCGTCTTCTCAATCACTGCACTCCCTCTTATTTATCGTCAACTTTTATACTACTATCTGAACAGCACAACAGAAACACCCTCTTTCAACACAGTAAAATCCTCTCTGTACCAGCACGTAACACTGCCATATTCTCTAAATCGTTCTCCGTATTCAGGAATCCGACTCTGGAGCAATGTTGCGCAAAATATCAGAGAAACCAGATCCCTTCCAAGCTTCAAAAGACAGCTAATCGCCCATCTTCTACCACAATAGCCATCTATCCCACACTCAGATCCGAAGCTTAGTCTCGCAAATTCCTTCCACGCCATAAATTACCCCCTCACCCCCCTCTTGTCAGAAGAGTTCTCTATCTGTATTTTATTGTTTCCTGTTTTCTACTGTCACCGTCATTTCAGTCTTCTCCTTCATCTATAATCCTTTCACTCCTGATAACTCTAATCACAGACTCAAATGTACTAAAATAATTTATAAACTCCTTATGCCATTCACTATTATTGTTATTATCTTTATCATTATTGTTGTTATATTTATTATTAGCGTCAACTATTGTTACTGTTGTAATTGCTAATATTATTATGACTATTATTACTGTGAGCTTTTTTGTGAAATCTTTCGTAAGTGTTGTTCCTGGTCAGATGTAAGAGAGAGCCTTAGGGCCCTAATCCGGTCGGGTTAAATAAGCAATAAATAAATAAATAAAAGTCCTGGAAGTTTGTAATGGGAATTTCCTAACACCCTGCATACTGAAACTTTATTTTGCTTGAAGTTTCATAGAGGTCTTGCATGTTACGATAAGCATGCAGACTGTGCGTGTATTTTGAAAAGTTATACAGACAGTTTAGATATGACAATACGAGGGTTGGAACTTTAATAGTGGCAACTATTTATTTACAGCTCATACAAAATAGATGTGTTTCAGAGTTTTACTGACTTTCAAAGTATTCACCAACATTGTGTATAACCCGTTGCCAGCGATATGGAAGTTGTAGGATACTTTTAGCAGTGCCAGTTGTGTTGAGAGTTCGAGCGGCGCGGTCTATTGCCCAATGAATCTGTAGCAGTTCTGAAGCGAATGTCGTGAAGTGTTTCCTTCAATTAGGAATCGAGTTGAACTTACTAGGGTTTAAGTCAGGTGAGTGCAGGAGGTATAGCACTTAGCAGCCCCTCAGTCAAACAATTCATTAACAGCTTGCACTGTACGTGCTTGAGCATTGTCCTGCAAAACGATGGTCAGGTCCTGCAGAAAGTGTCATCACTTCTGTCTCTAAGCTGATCGTAGGTTGTGTTCCAGAAATGAACAGCTGGTCGTAGGTTGTGTTCCAAAAATGTTTGGTTTACATCAATACATGTTGTCCCTTGTTGAAATTCATGATCAATTTTGTGTTCTGTTTAAAGAAAATAAACGTAATCGTAAATTTGTAGGAAGGAATTTATCTGTTAAATAGTCACACGCACTAGACTGCTTTCCCGTCATCATTTTTAGAGGTAACTTTGATCGATTAATTTGATGGAAACATTAATGAGAAACTAGCCACATCATGTAGGATTTATATCAGATCCACCCATGCATGCATGCATGCATGCATGCATGTCCAAAGGAAGCGACTTTCAAGTACAATGTCGTACCTGTCCAGGAATATACATAATGTGTGTACGAGTACAGGCCGTAGACGCATGGTTGATGACATATGGAAGTCTAGGTGTGGCCGTGGGTCGTGCACGGATAGCCAGATGGTAAGGCGACCGCTCGCGATAAGCGGGAAATCCGGGTTCGAGTCCCGGTTCGGCATTGATTTTCATTGACGTCTTTCCATTCTACAAGTGATGGTTGTCCTTACTGGCAATTGCAAATTCATTTAATATACATTATTTTACCAGGCTGGAAACCACAATGTACAGCTACAGAATGAATCGTGTGTTTGATCCCTGTGCATGATTGTTTAGGTACGTACGCAATGACTTGTATTTTTCTTTTCAATTACACTGCTATGGAATATAATTACGTTACTTCGACAATTCTTGGTAATTTTCCACCGCTATCGCTGCTGTAATCACATTATATTGCATTTGTTTTATGTGTGCTATGACGTCAGTATCGTGTTCTCTGCAAACCGGCAATGTCATGCCGTCACACTCGCACACACTGCAATGTTGAAGTATGATACTTCGTTATATTTAAAGCCATTTTGATTAAGTTTTGCTTTTTGGAGATCCGAACATGAACAGTATGGTTTGGGACATAATCTTAAGCGAATATCTCAGTCGTAGCGGCTTCAGAGTTTGGTAGAATCTCTGACGTCATTTCCAGTTGTGACCCCCAAATTTTAGACCACAACTACTTCTACATCTATATTTACATATCTTTAAGTTATAGTGAATAACATCACTTTAATGCAAGTTGCAGCATTTGTTTAGGATATTTAGCAAAGGAGAGTGGTCTTATTATGGTGCGCTTACAGGGAATGTCTTGCGTTAGGCGTAGATTTGCGCTCTACCAAAACTACAATACGGGTGTTTATATACACTACTTAAATGACGTACTAAATGATAGGGTTAAAGGTAGTACTGGTAGAATTGGTATGGAGAAATAAAATAAATGGCTACTTAAGAGAGAAAATGGGAGCCGACAACTTCCCTTTGTTTTTTTCTTTGTTTGAAAGTTTGTTTTGCACTTATTTAGAACTGCACATAATTCAATGTTAGCCCATTGCGTCTTTTATATCAGAATATAAATTGCATTTCATGTATAAAAAATTTTGTTGATCACGTAACTTCCACGCTTTTATGTGCCAAAGCATTTACTTTTGATGCACGTACAGTTTATGTGCACAAACGTAACAGAATCTATGTTGTTATTTTGTACTCAATAGAACATACATCATCGCCAAAGGCAAGAGTTTCCTGTCGTTATTGATAAATGCAAAAGCTGTTTATGAAGAAAATAAATATGCTTTAAATAAATAACATGAAATATTGAAAGTATGTTGGACATATTTTTGTTTATCGGTAATGTTTATTTTACCTTTTTGTTGGGGAAATTGCGTTTTGTAGCCCTATGTGATAAAATTATATTGATTTTTTATTTTTGCTACTACATCGCATTGCAATTAAATAATTTTCGAATAGAACCTGGAATAAACATTGACAATTTTAATTTTGCTATAAATACTGTTTATTCTTATGTAACAGACATGGGGATAACTATGCAGAAGAAAACTGTTTCATAGTTTACCCATCCCTTTATATATCCTCATCCAGTTTCTAGACGGTTCACCGTTTCTTGTTCTTAAGGGAATCAAGTAAGAAAAAAATGGGTTCAAATGGCTCTGAGCACTATGGGACTTAACTTCTGAGGTCATCAGTCCCCTAGAACTTAGAACTACTTAAACCCAACTAAGCTAAGGACATCACACACATCCATGCCCGAGGCAGAATTCGAACCTGCGACCGTAGCGGTGGCGCGGTTCCAGACTGTAGCGTCTAGAACCGCTCGGCCACTCCGGCCGGCAATCAAGTAAGACGCTGATCGCATGGGTAGTCCGCCTCGATAGGTGAGTGGTCAGTGCGGTAGAATGACATACAAAGGGGCCAGGGTGCGATTCCCGGCTGGGTCAGAGATTTTTCTCCGCTCAGGGACTGGGTGTTGTGTTGTCTTCATCATCATATTATCCCCATCGACACGGGAGTCACTGAAGTTGCATCAACTAAAATGACTCGCACCAGGCGACCGGTCTACCCGACGGGCAGCTGCACTGCTCATTTGTGGTCAAACAACGATCAACACAACCCTGTTGGTTAAGATCGCTACTAATTTGAATTGTGGGATGTTAGAGAGGCGTGACTGGGTGGTTCAGTATCATTCCTTTGGAAAAGATCCTATCATTGTGCAGGGAAGACCCGTGTTTTGGCCTATCTGTGACAAGAGTAATTGCAGCTTTGTACCGGACGCAACGTTGCACCAGTGGCGTAGGCGTTACGCAGAGGGGCGTAAGCGCACGGGCACCATCATATTGGATTCTGAGTCACACAGTACAGAAGTGCCTCAAGAATATACGCAAATTTTACCAGAACTTTGTTGCTTTCTTTACTAGTGGCACACTTACACTTCCCAGCATTAGGCTTATGGTTTGCAGTGATATATAATAGACAGGGTGGAGAATAACGCACGAATGGCTGCACTGCGGGTAAAATCAGGTAGGTTACAGGTCGAGAATGTGCGGAGGCGCCGGCCGCTGTGACCGAGGGGTTCTAGTCGCTTAAGTCCGGAACCGCGCTGCTGCTACGGTCGCAGGTTCGAATCCTGCCTCGGGCATGGGTGTGTGTTATGTCCTTAGGTTAGTTAGGTTTAAGTAGTTCTACGTCGATGGGACTGATGACCTCAGATGTTAAATCCCATAGTGTTCAGAGCCATTTGAATTTTGTGCGGAGGCTGACTGCACTGCTGAAGTGCAGGTATGTCATGGCTTAGTCCCGCCAAGACTCCTCATAATGATATCGCTTACCATACCAATCAGTCAGGCTGGTCCAGGAGTGTTGTTACGTAGGGCTTTGTCATTCATCGCTACTCCTGTAGGGACACCGATTACGGTTCTTATTTTGTTTTTAGCCAACCAGGAGGAATAGGGTGTTCTCCTTCAGAGAGCACGTCGTGTTGTAACTTTACAATATGGTGCATTCAGCGGCTGGGAAACGTAAAAAGGAACGTTAGAAGCGATTAGTTTGTGATAAGAAAGGGAAAAAAAGACGCTTAACGGAACTATTGATCAGCGATTTGGCAGTAGGCGATAGGAAAAATTTAGAAGTATCTGGTGACTGGTAATGAAGTGCAGCAGCGGAGTGACGAGGCAGTTTGGCACACGTGTCGCGTAGAAGCGGTGGCAGTTGCACGGCTTCGCAGCAGCCGATACGAGCTCGCTCTTCACAAAAAACACATTCGTACGCAGCAGTCGCAGTCGGCAGAACTGGCAGCGGAAGCCGGAAGAAGCGCACAAAGAGGACGCAGAGGTCTGGAGGCGGGCGCCGAATTGCCGCACGAAGAAGGCGATGGGGGCGAACACGTGCAGTGTGGCAAAGGGCGCAGCGAAGCAGGTGGCCTGGTGACCGCGTCGGGCATGGCGGACGACGCTCCGAAGAAGGCATCGAAAACAAAGCCACAAAGTCTTGTACAGCGGGCTGCGTAGCTTTGTAAGACTCGAAAACAGAATGGCAGGGGACGATAAAGGATGATGGTGAGGTGAGGATCGAGACTGATTTTATGAAGAGCTGCACCGGTGTTTCAGTCAAGGCATGCATTCAACGAAGGTTTTACTTGCTGATGAAAGCGAACTAGAGTCAAGTAGTTGGGAATTAAGGGAGACATAAGGGTTGACAGTAAACTTGAGCAGTTCAAGCCCTGTGGGAATTGAGGCTACTCAAATGAAATCAGAGTCAGTGGTGACTCGTATGATTGCCGCAGTACCAGGAGTGGAGAAAATGTCTTCTTGCCGTCACTGATTGTAACGGTAATGAGATTTCGGGAGGAAATTTGTAAAGATATTAAAGAAGTTATTGACCAAGACAGTGACAGTGTCAGATTTGTGGAAGAAAGTAAAGTGAGATATTGTGCTGGAGTTTGTTAAGTGTAAGTTGCAATTGGAACAGCGAGTAGATACCAAAATAGAAAAAATGATAGACGAAGTGAGTACTGATCTGGATAAAGTGAGTAAGGCATGTGCTGCAGGGCACAAAGAAAGGAGAAGGAACGAAGGCAGAGAGGGCTTAACGTCACGTTGACATCGAGGTCGTTAGAGACAAAGCACAAGCTCAGATTGTGTCAAGCATAGGAAGGAAATCGAGCGTGTCCTTTCAAAATAACCATTCCGGTATTTAGGCGAAACAGAAAAATTTTGAGACGAAAATGAATTACATGAATACGTGGTATCTATTCTTTCAGACTCAACGGCACTGTCTTCGCAGAAAGTCCTGATGCAGTTGTCATCATGAATTCCTTCCCTTTCACTTCCTTTCTCCCCCTCCACTTTTCGTTTACGATAATAAATAACAAGATGAGCGATATAAGTGCTAATTTAAAATCTAAAAAAGAAGCTAGTTTTAAGTTGCATGTGAATAACATGGCTATGGTGTTGGTTGCTAGTCGAGCAACGTGTGAATTGTCCGAGAAAGAGCAAGAGGTCCATAATCAGCAGATGGAAGCTCGACTGAAGAAAAACGAACAAGTAATTTCTAAGCTGTCCAGAAGGGCAGGCCAGGTTTCGTCGAGTTCTTCAGTAGAAGCAAAATATATCTGCTGGTGGAAATTGGGGAATTTTGACCCAGAAGGTTATGTCCATTCTAAACTTTTTATTTAAGAATTCGATGGTGTAATACCAATGTATTGGACGGAACAAGAACAAGTTTCCTGCGTAGGGGGACACTTTAAGGGCCACACCGTTAGATCGGCTAACGAGATATCATCTACGTGCTAAGGTTTACAAGATTTTAAGAGAACGTTTTTAGATAAGTACTGCTCTGCAGTGATTCAGCAGGGACTGTTAGTGGACTCTTGGGGAGGCAGTTAATCTCAGGCAGAACATGGCAACATGAACAGTTTTGTGAATGGTGGTGGCGATGCATAAAGCATGTGGATGTAGGTACGGCAGTCGTGCTATTCTCCACAGGGATAGAAGGGATGTTGCCATTCCACTTTATAAAGGAATTGGTCACATCACTGTGGAACCACTGCGAATGGTATGTGAAATTTTTGGAGAGAATTGAGTGCCTGAATATGTGTAACAGTAAGTAGTAGTCTAACCTTCACTCTGGCACATTTTGGTAGTGCAGATTCCATACATTCAGAGACGAGTATGCATTCAGAGTCAAACTTGTTTGATTTATGACCTTAGCCTATTGTTCTGCTAAGTGGTTTATGACTCCCTGAGGGTTGCTTTATGACCCTCTGGGGATAATCTGTACTCCTGAGAAACCCCCCACCCCTCCCCCTCCCCTCCAACCTCCCACTCTTCCCCCTCCCCCTCTCTGATACAAGCATACTGTTGATATAAAATTAACTGACTAATTAATTAAATCAATAAATTAAATACCTTCTTGGGGAAATCCTCCAGCCCTCCCCTCGCACCCCCCACCCACTCCCCTTCCCCTCCTGCATCTGGAAATTGGTGGGAAAAGGACTCATTCTGTGCTAGAGAGGAAGAATCTCATGATACAAAATTGAAAGGCAACGTCAATTACATCCAGAGGATATACTGTTTATTTATAAAATCAATTTTCAGTGGTTGAATCTCTTTACTTGGCGGAAAAGCTCACATCCGGCAACCACATGTCCTAATTACACAATTACACTGCTGCAGATTGGAGGTGTCAGTCAAGAGTTGGCGGCTGGGAGACAACACGAGCTATGGAAATGGTTTATGAGAGCTCAAAGTTTTAGTCGGGTGGAGCTGCGCAACCGCCTGGCGTCGCGGCTACTAGAGAACAACATACAGAACTGACACCAGCAGCCGCTTCTACCAGTAAACAAGAGCGCTCGTGGAAGCGGTAGGCGCTGCGCAAAATTTAAACCTTCACAGACGAAGAAAACTCGTACCCTCAGAGCGGTAGCGTCTTTCACGATGAACCTGATGTGGAACAGGGTATGACAACAACGCTGGAATTCAGCGAGAGTATTGAACTGATGGGCCAAGAACCATTGGAAAGAGACAACAGCGTTCCGGAAATGGATGATATCGTCCTAGTGCGACACAAGCGGCACTATCGGAGAAACTCGCAAGAAGATACAAAGCCTCAGAAACGATTGAGAGTACCAATAGGCTCACACCTATAACCCAAAGAGACGATAACAAGGACGACTCCACCCAGACACTGAACCTCGAACTAGGAACATCGGAAAAACAAGCTGCTGCATCTGACACAGCTAAACAAAAACGTGTTTAACCAGTGATGCTTTATTATACTGGCCAGTATGTGTAACTGAATAATGACATACAACAACAACTCTCCGGAACCTTGAAAACCATTTCCATAAGGACCGGATTTGGAGTCCTGTGAGTATCAAACACTGACCACTGGACGAAAGGAACTTAAGATCAGGTGACTGCCTGTACAGGTGACAGAATGTCAACTCCAGGAAGCATTAAGTGAAAAAGGATTCCCCCACGCCAGGGTACATCAATATAAAAAGAGAGAAGGAGATCAAGTCAGTGGTGACTTAATTAGTCTGCCCACCTACTGTGCAGCCTTCCTAAGACATAAGACAACCATAAAATCTACGGCATCCGTTACCTTCTCTACACGAGCGTGTGCATTGAAGATTGTAAGTCCAAGGATGGCCCGACACTGCAAAAACTGTCAATGCTTCGAGCATACAGCAAATTATTGCTGGATGCCATTCTGCTGCATAAAGTGCGCTGGGGACCGTCGAACCAAGGACTACAGCCTGCCGTGCACCTTCAAAGCAAAACTTGTTAACTGTGACAAAGACCACTGCGCCTCATGGCGCTGCTGCGAAAAATACCAGGCACTCCTCCGGAAATATGAGGTCCAGTCGCAACAACAGACCAACAAACCGACGCTGAAGATCGTCCAACCATCGACAAAGCGAGCGACTACCAGCAAGATGGACTGTCAGGCACCAGTACAACAGCCATCTGGCAGCCTCAAATGCCAGCTACTTCACAGAGGACTACAAGGCGACAGATTTCACGATCCTATGCAGACACACAGTCGCCTAGTTGAGACCAACCTGCAACACCTAGGCCTCTTGACACCAACCATATCAGACATCGTAGCCCTACTAGTTCAACTTAAACAAAAACTGACAGGAGTCCTCACGCTGGTGCAGGGAATAATCAAAGTGTTTATCACTCCTTAAGGAATGGATAACGGCCACAGAACAAGACACCTTCTAAATTGCATTTGGCATGCCAATCGAGCAAGACGTAAACAAACTGAACTTAACGAATTTGTTAGTCAGCACAGGTTGGACATTGTTCTGATATCGGAAACGCACCTGACGGAAATGGCTGATTTCAAATTACGAAACGTGCATGGTTATAGAATGGACCGGGTTGGACAACGAGGTGGCGGAAGTGCACCTCCCCTGGAATCACTGAAAGCCACAGCGATTACAGTCTTCACGGCAATAGGAAACATAACTCTGGTGTCAGTGTATCCTAGCCCCAAGAAACAGTTGTTGGCCAGCGATGTTCCAGCTGTCTTCGACAGATTCAATAAGGTCTTGCTGGGAGGCGACCTTAACTCTAAACACGGGGCTAGCCATTCAAGCAAAACCAACCGAAAGGAACGGCTGCTTTACGATCTAGAGAATGACCTTCAAGTCACCATCTATGGGCCATGGGGGCCGACACGCATGCTTGAGTTCGCCATCCAGGAGGCTGATGTTCTCGATATAGTAACTGTTAAAAATAGCGCTGCAAATCTACAGCCCAGGACCATCCAGGACCTGTCATCTAATCGTCTACTAGTTCCCGGATTCCTCGAGGGTGGTGGCCTCCCAATCCCGCCTCCAAGCTCCAGAGCTGTTAACTGGGACCTCTTAGAGATATACCTTAACAATAACATCTGACCGACCCAAGAAGTCTCTACAGTTCCAGAAACTGACATTGCTGTGGCAATCTTGACAGCTGAAATTCAACGGGCAACAAGACGTGCAGCAACTGATATCCACCGTCAAGAGCCTCAATTTGAAACATTCCTTCTTCATCTCAACGAAATCAAGTACCGCCGGAATAATCACAGAAACTGATGGCACTGATACAGTCATCCAGAAGATAGACGGCTGATGCATCGTTTGTCCCAGGAGCTACGCCGTCGAGCTGACGAATGGCCGCAAGACTTCTGGGAAACAAATATGGAAGAAATGTTCCTCCAGACTGGGGAAGAGTGACAACTTGTCAAGGAACTACTCCAAGAGAGCCCACCAAAGAGAGCAATACACGGCCCAGTTGGCCTCAAATACGACTCGTTTGGCCAAGGTGACTTGTATGCCGACGTGTACATACACCACACGGCAGCTCCACCCTCACAAGATGCAGAGGACGCAAGGGAAGATAACTGTATCTGGCAACGAATCGCCGACATTCGCCGACTCCCCACACAACAGAGACCTGTTCTTAGCTCTCCCACAGAAGTTAAAAAACTCATCCGCAAGACGAACAACTCGGCGCCTGGCAAGGGCTTTGTGACCAGTGCCGATCTTAATCATCTTCCGAGAAAGACCATCCTTCCTTAACTCGAATAGTCCCCAGCTGCTTACTCAACTGCTACTTACCCATTTCGAAATAAGCAGAAAACCAGACGTTCCCAGACAGCTATCGACCGGTCAGTCTGTTGCCCACACTCAGCAAAATGCTGGAACAAGTGCTGCTACAGCGTCTCAGAAAGTATCTGGAAGAAAATAACATCATCCGCCACGAACAGTTTGGCTTCCAGCCAAGGTTATTGGTTGAACTTCAGGTGCTTCGGATCACAGGATCCATACAACCCAATCTGAATGGGAGAAACTCCGCAGTTGGAATTTTCCTACATATCTAAAATGCATACGATCGGGTGTGGCGTGACAAGCTTATAGTGAAACTAGTCGAGCAAACCCATCTCCCCGACTGTTACATCAAGCTGATTGATAGCTTGCTGCAGGACGGAAGTCTCTTTGTACAAGTAGATGGAAAGAAGTCATCACTGAAAACTGTCTCAGTTGGCATCCAACAGGGAGCAGTGATATCGCCCTGCCTGTTTAATTTGTATATTAACGACATTCCCACCATTCAACACGTCACCGCCAGTCTGTACGCCGATGACACGGTCTGGAAGGAACATCACACAATTTATCAGCAGGATGCAGCGACAATTGGACGTCATGAAACAATGGGCGAAGAGCTATAAAATCACCCAAAACCCTACGAAAACTTCGGCAATACTGTTTACGATGAAACGGCCAGAACTGAAGATGCGACTTGTCGTCAATGGACAGCCAGTACCCTGGACTACGACAACAAAATATCTGGGAATGATATTGGATAAAGGGATGACATTTACCCCAAACATGCAGGATAAAATATTGAATATTATGAAGACGATCCAGGCACTCATGCCGTTTTTCAAGAGCAGGAATCTAAACCCATCAACGAAATTAAAACTTTATAGAGCAACGGTAAAACCTTCCCTGCTGTATGGCTCCAGGTCTTGGGGGACATGTGACTCTAATATACGCAGTTTGCAACCACTAGAAAACAGGTGCTTGGAGTGGAGCCTAGGCGCCCCAAAGTAGGTCAGGACGAGAGGAATACGCGAGCTAATTGGAGAAATATACGTTGCTGAGAAGATAAAAGACCAGGCAACACGTCTTTTTGACAAATTAGACGAGAATCGGGGAAATGTCCGCCAACTTGCGAATATAGGCCAGGCCCAACCACGACACTGGCACAAAGACAAGGTGCCTCGAACCATTATTGCCATCCACAGGACTACCAAAGATGATGCAGTGTTCAGTTATTCGGTATCTTACATATAAATAGGTACTGTCAAACACTTGCACGACTACCTAACCAACATTATCAAAGGACTAAAGGACCCATAGAGAGACCAAGTACCTTTGCATGGGAATAAACAATAAAGTTAAGAAGAAATAATCGCCAAAGGCGATCACTCTTTGGGCATAATAGGCAAAGTAAATAAATAAATTGGAGATGTTTTCTTTTTGGAAAATTTTCATGTGTGTGTTCACCTTGACATGCAAGGGTCGACTGAGCTAGTGGACAGTGCCACCACCAGAGGGTGTCTCACACCTATCCCTCCCCTCCTCCTTCCCCACCCCTCCCAGAAAATCTTGGTGGGGAAATGAGTCACTCTGCGCTGGAGAGGAGGGATCTCATGACACAAAATTCAAATCAATGTCAATAACATGTTGATGCATTTTCTTTATTTAATCAGTCTGCATTAGACAGGGCTTCCCCACTTGGGTAGAGCTCACATTTGCACCCCTACAACTTCTCATGACATAATAACTGTAAGCATGGAATGAAGTGTGGTATATTAGCGGCTGTTTGGGGTCTTCCGTGTTTGTCTCTGTCATCCAGGCGCCACCACGTAGGTCGAAATCCGCCCAAGGTCTTTACTACAGATCATTATACTAAATACCGCCGACCACCGATCGGATGTCGGTCTCCTTTGATCTCACGGCCCGAAATAAAGCATCAAGTGGAGGGTTTCTCTTTATTGCGAAATTCCAGATTCGCTTCCTGTCTCTGTCTCGCTCAAGAGCCTACTTCCTGTTTGTCTGTGTGTGTGAACCAACGTCTCCCAACGTGCAGATGGAAGTTATCATCTCTCCTCAGAATACTGTGTTCCTATTGGCTATAGTGGAATACAAAGGGAGAGCTGACGCAATTTCGGTATCAAAAATAGGGTGAAATAGTCTATTTCCACTACGCTATCAAATTAATTGTTTAACAATTTACAGGAGTTAAATAGATCAATTGAAACACTCACCTCCACCTTATGGTCATCCTTCTTCGTAATAAAACATATTTCCAACATTTGAATATTACACGCAAACATTATACAAAGCAAATAATGATTCTCAGCAAACAGTCAACCGATCACACTGCGAGATAAACAGCTGTGGTTTGGAAGTATACATTAGCTCTAACCAATTTCACCCTGACATAGACCTTCCCAGTTTAAAACAAATCTGCTTTATCCAATCTGAGACAGGGATGTTGTTGACCGTACATGACAAATTCCTCACAAAAAATGTAGATTTCTCCCTTTTATAAAAGATATTTTCAAAGACAGAAAAATCGGGGCTCACACGCGTTTTCACGCCACTAACGTATCGCTAGTTATTGTGAAAATCCAGCAACAGTATGGCATACGCTGTATTTCCCCTAAGTATTCCCTCATCAGGTAAAAAAATCTGATCTAATCAGCTTAATATCTGTTACGTCCTGCATCACAGGACTAAAATATTAAACTCATTTATGGCTCATGACGTTGTGCTCTTTCACAGGATGCCTCCTCACTTTGGAACTCCCTTAAAATAACCAATCGCTTCGCCACATATGAAGTCTCTGAAGTTAACAGCACAGAGAAGTTGTAAATATCAGGTTTATACTTCGTATCACTTCATAAATTCGGTAATACAAGTGATTTTATTATGATGGTCATCTTTCACTGTGTAGGTGGACGACTGAAATTTTGTTAAAAGTTATTACCGCACGTGGAAAACGCCTGATTACCTTTCCAACTCCCGAATCATATCCATTGTATCCTAGGCCTCGCTTTCATCCGCCAGGCTAATTAAATTGCTTCTGAGAGTCACTTCAGCATCGTGAGTAATTTATTGTAAAGCAGTCGGATTACATTGGCCAGGTAGGTCAAGGGGAATCCCTGGAGGAAAGACGATGTTCTTTTTGAGGAACACTACTGAGAACCGACTTTTTATTGTGACTACAGAAGGATTCTACCATCGCCTACATACATTTTGTGTAAGGACAGCAAAGACAGATTAACAGAAATTAGCACTCATAAGGAGAAATATAGGCAGTCTCCTTCCCTCACTCCGTTCGTGGGTGGAATAGGAAAGGGAATGATTAGTAGTGATACATAGTACCCTCCGCTATACACCACCTGATGGCTTGCGAAGTAAGCATATACATGTAGAAGAAGCGGTAAAGAACTCACTTCTTAGCCCCTCTTTCGTCATAGCACTGCTTACCTACCACATTCTCACGAAGATTGAAAGATCTCTCTGCATTGTCTTTGACCAACCCACCCTGCAACGCTGTCACCGATTTAATTTGCAACTGACTAAAAGTAGTAGGGTACTGTAACCACTAAAGTCCGTGTCCCGTGAAGGAACGAAACGAACTGAGTCCGTAAGTGCTCTTCATCGAAGACTGTTCCACTCCAGTCTTAGTCATGGCAGCCGGCCTCTGTGGCCGAGCGGTTCTAGGCGCTTCAGTCCGGAACCGCGCTGCTGCTACGATCGCAGGTTCGAATCTTGCCTCGGGCATGGATATGTGTGATGTCCTTAGGTTAGTTAGGTTTAAGTAGTTCTAAGTCTAAGGGACTGATGACCTCAGATGTTAAGTCCCATAATGCTCAGAGCCATTTGAACCATTCTTTAGTCATGACACCCATCCAAGTGCACAAAATCTCTCCAGATGCGTGCATATCAAGGAGGTTAGCACCCCTTACCAGTGTATAGTAGATATGAGAGTGATTTGATAATGTAACGGATGGTTAAGAAGAAACTTGGGGTTTATTATGATGGAGCTCCAGACAGAAACAATCGGAAGCAGTTTACGTAAATCGACTGTGCATTCAATTCTGAGGTATTTTTCCAGTGTCTGGGGTCAGTGCCAAGAAGGTATTGGCAAGAGAGAAATGATCACAGAACATAAATACATGTATAGTTCTCCACTTAAAAACGATCTGTTGTTAAAGCCATGTGGTTTCCGAAATGTTAGCAATGCAGAGTGCTGTACTCTACTGCAGGACATATATGTCCAACATCTGACGTACATCCACCCTGCAAGTTTTCTATCCCACTCACTATAGTGTCAAACTTAAGAAGACAAAACTAGTTCCTTCTACACAAAAGAAGGCATAGATTCTTTGAGATACATGCGCAGTATGCTTTCCATAGGTGTATAGCACCCAGTGCTCATGTCTGATTATGGTTCAAAAATTATGCTATGCTCGCATTAGTCCTATTAAATGATCACCAGCAATGGAAAATGCATCTTATGAGGAAACAGGCAAATGCATAGGAGCGGTGTTTGACATGTGAAATTACATGTCATGCTCGACAAACTCTGTAAAGAGGACAACTCTCAAGCAAATGTACACACACGGGGTCTGCAGTATCTCACAAACCTCTGTCAGTGACTTAGAAAAAGAGTTCGAAACATTTCATGTAAATCACTTGTGCTAACAATTCTGAAGTATTGCTCTAGTGTCTGGTGTCCATACCAAGAAGGTATCGCAAACAGAGAAATGATCGTGGAACATAAACACATTCCAAGGGCTACACGATTCTGCACTTTAACACACTACAACGCTATAGCTGCACGGTTACCGACCTGTTAGCCGTGTGGAATGCAGTGCTGTTGATATATCAATGTAGGAAATATATTTCCAGTGCATGGCACACATTCTTCCTGAAAGTTTCTCTCTGATATAATATGGTGACAAGCCGTAAGGTGACAAAACAACTATCTTGCACACCAACGAAACATTGATTCTTTGTAACAAAAACACCAAATAAGTTTCTGGAGGTGCATGACGCCTGATCTTTGAAGTTGAAGCCAGATTATGATTCAGAAATTATGATATGTTCACAACAGTCCTATAAAATGATCGTCGGCAGCTGAAAATGCCTACAAAGAATCTTAACGAGGAAATAAACACCATGATCAGTAGCCAGAGGAGATGTAACAGTCTTATCTCAGTTTACCACTGCCTCTGGTAACGTTCCACTAGCACACAGAAGTCATGGTCCAATGTTAGGTTGTATTGCTCATGTGTGGGATAATATGGCTGTTTTACCTTGACACCACGTCTCTAGAACACCTCCTCTTTCCACTATTAAGGTGTATGTATCAACAGTCCACTCTCTTCCGGAACATGCAGTTTTATTGATTTTGGTCAGTATTCATTTCATTGTTTTTTTGCTCTTATCTTATGCATTGTCAGTCAATTCCATAATTTTGCAGGTTTTCGCGATTTTACGTATTTCGTCGGATTTCCCTCAATTTTACCTATTTCTCATCCATTTTTCGTGATTATACCAGGGTTTCTCGAATTGTACCGATTTTATGTATTTTTTAACATTTTTCGACAATTTTTAAAATGTATATGGTCATATTGCTGACACACCAATGTGTTCTTTGATTTTCTATGAGAATATTTGCGTGTCTTATACAGCAAACTACTAAAAAATCCTAAGCCTTCCCTTCTACCCGATGATCAACTAGCATGCAGTTTGGACAGGACAATCATTGAAAATATGGCAACAGTCATAGCTATATTAGACTCAATGAGTGGCGCAGACGATGGATGTATTGGAAACTCAAAGTCTGGAAACAATTCTGTGTACTGCTCTGACTTGTCAGAGAGCATATCTGCAGACTCATATAGTGCTGCACTTGGTGGAAACTCAGTCTGCAAACAGTTCTACATGTTCATTTGACTTCCACTCCATTGTGTAGGGATCTGAAATAGTGAGTTGACGTGTGTATAGAGTTGATTTCAGTTGTTGCTTACACTTTTTCCACATATTTATATGCTCTTATTGCTTACCAGATGCACTTTGTTATCTCTTTTTGTACCTTCCGACTCTGATATGTATCCACAACCGTTGCAGGACATTAGTCAGTCGGTATAGTACAGCACTACACTCGAATGCGTCCACTCACTTCCTACCACATATTCTACAGTTGCAGTGCATTTGCTTTATTTTGTGTATGTCAGCCCGTGCATATGTCGTGTATGGCTCCCATAACCCAGTCCTCCCGGTATTGGATCCATCCTTAGACATAGAACACATCTCTGGGGTGGGATATGGATGAGTATCTCTCCCAGCCAATGCGAATGGGGGTACCTGGCTGTCGGCAGACGGCGCATGCTTCGCAATCGCGAGATTGTGTGAACAGTAGAATTTTTTTCCATCAGGTATTTTTACTGGAAATGTGGTGGCAGAGGAGAGTGTTTGTGTTGTCAAACGTCAGTGCACACAAGATCTTAGATATATTTAGTGCTATTATCTACTTGTGGCTGAAATTTCATTACTTGATTTGCGTAATGTTTGCGTGTGATACTCAGGCATCAAAAATATGTTTTATTGTGAAGTATCATCATAAGGTTGAGGTGAGTGCTTTAAGTGATCTATTTGACTCCTGTAAATTGTTAAACAATTAATTTGATAGGATAGGCAAATGGACTATTCTGACAAGGATCCGACAGGGATCACAAAGACCTAAGGAAGCAAGGCAGGTAAGGAGAGAGAGCAATGTGGATGTAGTAATAGTCATAGTAATGGAATGCTTTGTGAAGAAGAGGCAGAGCCATTAAAATACCTGAAGCCTCACAAGGAAAACTCTCCATTGCACCCCTGTCAAATTTAGTGTTAAGATGGCCCAGTTGACGGCCCGTCAAAAATTGAACACAAATCAAGCCTTAAAACAGGAAAGAAGTGTACTGAACTGTGAAAAAAGAAGCAAAATAGAAACAGAGAATGGTCCGAGCTCAAGACAGACAACATCGACAAAACCCCAAAAACGACTGTGTTCAAATTTGCCTTGGGTACATTTTTTTTCCCACAAAATTATGAACTGCCCATCCAGTCATTGGTGTGTCTGTTTGCTGTATTCAAATTTGTGTCTGTGTCATAATGTAACGTCGATTTGCAACAGCGTAGTGTAACGAAGGGACCTCCACACGTACGTACCCCATATTTGTTCTACACAATTACCATATGTTATGACTCTTGCGTCCCATTTTGGAAGTTTTGACTCTTCCTTTGTTGTGACATAGTTAACACACATTTATTTGTTGTTTTCATTTCTGTGAAAGGTCCATGCGCTCTTCTCTCGCTACTCATCGCATTTAGTTGCAACGGTAATATATTCTTACAACGTGACTTATATTCTATAACCAGTGTATAGAGTGACAGTCGCCAAGACTACAGAAGGACAACAGACACAGCAATGACGGACGGTTGATAAATTTGTGAAAAGAAAGGGGCACGAGGGAGATTTGAACACGGATTTCCCACTTAGCACTTCAGCACTGTGAGCACGCAACCACGACACCGTGGTTCTTGCTATCCCTCGATGTTGCATATCTCGAGCCTGAACCGTGCACTGTTTCTATTTTGCTTCTTTTTTCACAGTTCAGCACACCTTCTTCCTGTTTTCATGCTTCATCTGTGTTCAGTTTTTGAGGGTCATTTTACCATTAAATCTTAGGGGGCTTCGATGGGGAGTTCCCTTCATAGTTCGGGACCGATTAGAGGCAAAGAAAGTGAAGGTCCCGTATTGCAACCCGAATGCACCCAAAAGTAAAAGGGGAAAAAGTGAAAGCGGAAGACGAGAGACGACGAAACTTGGCCTTGACCGAGAGCTGCTGGGGATTGCCGTGACACAAGGCAGTGAGGCGCACGTGTCGAGGGTGCGCGCACAGCAGAAGGAGAGAACGGAGAGAGGCCGGTAGTGAGGATTCCAGCGCCCAGGGAACAGAATACGGCGCAACAGGCGCGAGCGCGTGGCGCGCTCCCGAGACTGCAAAAACATCGCCCAAAACGTAGGAGGTGAGCAGTAAGCAGACGGCGCACGGACCGTGCTGTCGAACGTCAACGCTGAACATGCCAAGTTCAGTTGCTCCCTTGTCCATATGCTAGTTACGTTGTTCTGTCTGTAGTATACATAAATAAAAACTTTAGTATCCACTGACATGTTATGAGGCAAAAAGAGAAGTACGGTGTATAGTCCGTAGCGACATCGACTTATAAAAGTTCCATTACAAGTAGTGCGGTACAAATTCTTACTTGATCACTGTTCATATTCAGCGGCGAAATCCTTACAACACTTGAAATAAGAAACATAAAACAAGAAGGTCCAAAATATATTATTGGAAGTAGTACAAGCTGTTTAGTAGATGGGGCCAATCGAACAAACTCACTCCTCGGAAAGACCGCACTTTTACTTACATAATGTCCCGTATTATAGAATATTCTGTTATCAAACTAATAAAAAAGTATCAGACCTATTAGAAAACGTGAAGATTAATAATGAAGATATTTACACCTAGTAAGGCGCGAACCAACAACACACGAACTTACCATTCCGCGACGCTAATCATTGCGCTATACCAACAATAGCTGTTGACTGCCCAGCTGACCTTGTACAGAAAACTCCAGTCGCAGATAGGTTACTAATTGACATTTAATTATGACAAATTGTATCAAGAACATTTCATTTTTTACGGATCCTCAGTGTGCCGCTGTGTTGAAACAACATACTTCCGTAATACACAAGTTACAATAACTCTGTAACGAACAATATGACATTTTCCGTCGTTTTATTTCAACAAATGATACGATCAACGACGGGTTTGCGAGAGATCTTCAATTTTCTGAGGCTTAGAAGTGAGCTTCAACTGAAAGCCAATATAGCGTCTTTCGAGTTTGTACTGAAGAGAGATGGAGTGAATGTGACGTAGGTGGCGTAAGGTTTGCGATGTTTGCCTGTAAGCAAATTTAAATCTGTGAATGCCAGAGCTGTCCCAGAATTTGATCACCAAGGAAAAGTAACGGACTTGTTAGCTGAGAATGAATCCATACCCATCACTGTAGCTATTAAGCCCATCGTCGAGATGCATTTAGGAGCTGAAATAAGTTATGTGTTGGATGATAGCGGTGCAGATTCTCAAGCAATATCTGAAGGATACTTTGATAGCTTGCAAGAGAAAGCAAATATGGTCGTGTGGCCGGTTTGTCCAATAAAAATATTTGGAGCTGCCTGGAAGGTGTTAAAGGCTGTTCCCCAGGAAGTAGTGGCGCCAGTAAAGTTAGGAGAGCTAACACTGGAACATTCCTTTCTTCTAATGCTTAAACTGAGCGTAAAAATTTTAGTGGGCGTGGGTGTGTGTATGCCTGTGAAGTAAACTTTGAAGCCCCGTGAGTGGAAATTTCAAGTAAACGAGAGAAAATTAGGGTTCCCATTTTGTATGCAGGTGATATACAATGGGTAGGAGGTGACACAGTACGTTGTAGAAGGTGACGGTGAAGCAGATGCGGGACTGGTGAGCATTAGTCCTGGTGAGGAGGCACTGAACAAGGTTCAGGACGAATTGCAAGAGAGAGTATTTCGACTAAGGAATGCATTACATTCGAAGAGGAACATGCATGGAGAGCGAAATAATCAAGCGTATGGGGTCTCTCAGTCTTGGAGAGGCTTCCCATTTTGGCAACTGAGCGCACTTCAACAGTCTGAAGCAATTCTTCCTTTCCCTGCTTGAGTCTCTTCCAGGTACTTTGGTCCGTTCGAGATCCTTACAGAGGTAAGTGAGATGGTCACGAGGATAGGTGCAGAGAGACAGGTGGCCAAGATGGAGAAGTTAAAGGAAGACTTGCCAGTTTCAGAGAGGAGAGCGTTAACAGTTCATAAGGAAGGTAAATGAACAAAACATTTAATGAAAGGGTAATTAAAGGTTAATAATGCGTATGATCGTTCTGGTAAACAAGGTAAAGGTCAGATAACACACGCACAGAGCTGCTGAATTGTGACACAAAACGGAAGCAGAGATCAATAATAAGATATAAAATTGTGATAGCAAATAAATGAAAACACATAGTAAATAAACTAATTTTTAAGGTTAATTTTCTCTTTGTTAGTGTACAAGGCAGAAATTTTCTATGGAGTAAGTGCTGAGCAGAACCTCGAGAATGGAAAATGTGTGAAGTTTAGGTAGGGTGTCATGGTGTTTCAGTGAATGAGCTGCAACAAGCACCAATGATACATTAAAATCGTCATTTAAATATAGTAAGTAAGTTAAATTGAATAGAATTAAGGAAAACAGAAGATCAGAAGGTATTAAAAGTGTGATAAGCAGAAAAGGAGTATTTAAGGATAAAGCATGCCAACATGAAGCTGCACCATATAAAGTGAGGAAGAGGATAAAGAAACAGTAAGAGGAGCATAAGAGGATCTGTAAATGACAGCCTAACCTCAAACAGGTAAGGGTGTAACGTCACAGTTGGGTTACGAGAAAAAGGCAGTAACTAAAAGGTGGAAACTGCAGTGGGACAACACTGTCTGTGAAATAGGTAATATCAACATTACATGTGTCTGGTAATCACAGAGGAATGAAGAATATAGTCTTAAGATGATAGTCCGAGTAAAATCTGTGATCTTAGCAAAGAAAAATAATTTAAACAGTACCAAGAAGTTCAGTCGTCACTAAGGACATTAAGATGCACGATAAGGGGGAAAGAAAGAAGAGACAGCTAGAGCAGAGTTAATAAAATAGTATGAAGGGATTGCACTGATATTATTTATGAAGAATAAGATTACCTCGCAAAAGATAATGGAGGCGGGTGTGAAACATGGCAATGTGATGAGCACGAACGCTGACGTTCCAGTTTATGTGACGCTTAATCTATTATATCGGCAAACAGGAGTAAGAGATTAGGTAGAAGCAAATACGGTGCTGTATGAGCAACGGAACAAAAGTTACAGCGTGTTTAATTAGGAGAGGTGAATCAGAGTTCAGTTTGATATCGGGAATGAGGCAAGCCGGCCCAGATCGCAGGGTAACAGTGCCGAAGCTTTCTGGAGTGAGCCGAGCCGGTTGTCCGTGCGGAGTCGCGGTGACTTGCACGAGACAGGAGGCAGGGGTTCAAATGGCTCTGAGCACTATGGGACTTAACATCTGTGGTCATCACTCCCCTAGAACTTAGAACTACTTAAACCTAACTAACCTAAGGACATCACACACATCCATGACCGAGGCAGGATTCGAACCTGGGACCGTAGCGGTCACGCGGTTCCAGACTGAAGCGCCTAGAACCGCTCGCCCACACCAGCCGGCAGGAGGCAGGGGAACGCGGCCACGGTGGAGGTGACCAAAAACTAAAACGGCGGACACCCCTCTACATTGAAAAACGTGAACTCGTCCTATTAGCGCCCTCCAGCAAAGAAAAGATAGTTCTTTCAATGCACAGTTAAGGTCAAGCAGGGAGCAGCGGCAAAGATTAGACAATAGCTTGATCCTATGTTTCGAGTTCTAGAGTGTCAATAAGAGCGATTTAAACCTTGAGAAAGTTCAGTTTTATGAGAAGGTGGTGGCTGACGTCACAGTGGCTCAGAGAGAGGGAAAGTTGACAGTAACGCCATTATTAAGGACATGGAGTTCAGGCAATGAGCGGGACTAATGGGCAACAGCATTGCTCCCACTAATCTCGTTTTTGAGCTTTGCCTTTTGCGCAGACAGAGTCAGAGTTTATGCGTTAACTTGTGCGTAGGTTGTGCAATTTTGTAGCAGTGAATTAAAGTTTGATTAGGATTGTGACAATGACAGAGGTATAAACGAAAGTAGTCCACTTAGCAAAGCTTATTCTGCACAATAACATGGACGCCATCGGACATGGTAAGTCAGCTACAGCCTCCATCGTAGTGAATTCCGAGTCGCACAGTACAGAAATGCCATTGTCTGTAAATGTTTGTAGTAAGGTTTATAGAGGCCAACGTGCCTCAAGAATATACGTAAATTTTACCAGAACTTTACTTTCCTTAGTAGTAGCAAACTTACACTTCCTATTATTAGCCTTATGGGTTGGTAGAAATACAGAATTCCCAGAGTGGCAAACAATGCGCGAGTGGCTGCATTGCAGGTAAAATCGTCTAGGTTACGGGCCTAGAATGTACGGAGGCTGACTACGCTTCTCAAGTTCAGGTAAGTCGTAAATAGAACCCGCCACACATCCCCAAATGCTGTCCCTTACCATACCAATCAGCAAAATTGGTCCAGGTGTGTTGTTACACAGGGATTTCACAATTAATTAAAGGCTCTGTTGTGTTTCAAACCAAGAGTTGTCCGTGGATGGAATTTTGAATGCTTTTAGCAGTGCAGACACCTGTTGGTGTCCAGCGAGAGCAGCTCGTGCTACAGAGATGGAACACGTAATTATTCTACCAGTGGATCCGTCTCTTAGTAACAGTAACTAGGATTTAAAACAGCAGTTGATTTTGTTTCGCGTTTTCAGCGCTTATAGGATAGTATTTTAGGTAAAACTCATGTGCGAAAATTACATGTTCCTAATTTCTTGTTTATATTTCATAAGCAACTGTTGGTTTTTAATTACTTCCAGAGAATAAGTTATTTACTCGTTCCAATATTGCATAGAGAATTATATATAGCTTTGGATGAAGTTGAGCAATGCGTCCCCTCCTTATCCCACAGAGGATTTTCCTCCTTCTCTTCCTGCCTTCCTGAGTCCCTGCACCCTCTCCTCGGCTGTTTTCCTCACCCGTTCTTTGCCTCGCCGGCCCTCCTTCGGGGCGCCCCCACCTCATACCCCTTTATCTTTCCTCCCCCTCGCCTCCTTTTCCCCTTTTTCCCTTTTCCCTTGTCCCCCTCTGGCAGATTCTTCCAGGTTTTTATTCGTTATCAGTGTTGTGTTTCGGTGCCGTTTTAATGTGTCATCTAGTAACGAGGTTTTCATTGTGTGCTCAACCTGTCTTTCGTCCATGACTGTTCCATGCAACACTGTTTTCATCGTTCTACGACTTTTATGCTCCGGCCGTACTTTGCCTGGTGCCTTTTGATCTAGTGTGTGTTTTTTGTGTAATATACTTTTTTTAGATTTTTATCTCCGATTTACAGTCACCGCTTTCTATGCTTTCTTTTCTTCTGTTCCGTCTTTTTTGTTTCTATATTCCGCCATGTTTTCTTCTTTGTATTTATTACATATCTTCCTGTCTCTTTATGTCTCTCGGCTGAAGAACAGCGCTTATGCTGCTGCCAGCCCGCCCTGATGGGGAATGGAAATTACAATACAGGAAAAAAAAAATAGCATTGCAGTACTCTGTCTAACCTTCTAGACCCGCTACCCTCCCCCACACGCATTCTGTACTAACTTATAAAATCTCTTACCTACTCTTCCATCTTGAACACCTCCGAATATCCTGCGTTACCCGTAACGTCGACACTATCCACCCCCTGATTTCCCCCTTGCTCACTGATCCAGATACTCTGCCACCACCTGTACCACATTCCCCCAGCACTACACCTACACACCCTCCACGTCCTCTCTCAACAAAACTTTAATCGCCTTCGCTTACCAAACCATGAAATCTGGTCTGGTATTTACCTGTCCTGCCAGATCTAAAAGAACCCGTCCCACCTCCCTGTATCAGGGTTACCTTCCTCTCCACTGCTTCCCACACACATCCTAAGGCTTGGTCAGGAACAGCATCCCTCTTCACTCTGCCAAATTCCTCCTCCAAACATCTGCTCACACAAACATCTTCTTACACACTACTCTGACTACTACGCACCCATGATACCCCTCTCTATCGCAGTTTTTACCCACTCATCATTTCACCCATCTTCATCTCTCTCTTAAATGGTCAACACATTGACTTTCACCTTTTAGCTTATGTAGCTGTCCATCTGTCTTTTTTATTCTGTGAAACATTCATTTGTCGTTTCATCTGTGTCAATATTTTAACTAGTCAAGGAATCAGCCTTATATGCAGGGTGATTATAATTAAACTTTCAACCCGCTGTAGAAATAACACCACTGGTCAGAATGACGTCAAATTGCAACGGAATATTATTGGAGAAGGGGGCAAACGTATTGGAGAAGAAAAATAAATAGTTACAAAGTGTAGCAATGGCGCTGTAAGCATCAAAATTTAATAGTGGTCGACTACAAATGACAAATGAATTATAAAACAGTGCCTAAGATATACGTTTGAGGTTAAGCAAACTATATTACTCAGTGTGCATGGGTGTACATATGTGATACTGTTAGTTGCGTAAGTCTATCCACCACGGCAAGTCCATATCATATCGAATAGGAAAAATCGGTTTTTAATTGCCCTGAGGCCAAAGCCGCATAAGAAACATCAATCAAAATCGAATCAGATTGTCGGGTTCAGCTAAACTGGTGGCTGTCCGACCTTTGCTTAACGTGATTCAGAAGAATGAAGACCTTCAGTTGAGCAACAATATCTTTATTGCGGGCGCGTACCTGACGACGCCCGGCATGCATGGACAGATCGGAGCTATAAAATTTGCTTCCGGCCTATACAGAGGATCCTTAATCCTCGGAAACTTCCGTAGTTAGGAGAGGAAACAGTACTCGTCCACACCAGTCAGGAGGCACGGAACTACTCACTAATTCAAACAACAAGGAATAATAATAATAATAATAATAAACAGAACGTATATAAAAACTAGAAAACACAGCGCCTCTAGAGGCTGGGCGCGGAACTACACGAACGTCGCGTAAAGTAATTACAACCGCACACCACTGCACTGACACGCGCACAGCACACACACACACACCGGCGAGCTTGAATTAGCGCGCGGCAGCGTCGCTACATCAGCCCCCCGGGCGGAAGCGGAGCGTCGGCGTCGAGATACCGCGCCGGAAAGTGCACCCGACGTCCAGAACGGGTCGTCCTCGTCGGAGGAGGAGGAACAGCTCAGGAGGCGGATGTTGTGCTGCGTTGGGCGGCGGATGTTGAAGAGCCGGCGCCGGAGATGTGGCGTCAGTGTCTGGAACAGCGGTAGGTGGATGCCTACGACGAGGTGCCGCTAGTGGGGTGTCGGGAAAAACATACGCAGGTTTAACCCGATTCAACGCAACAGTCGTGGTTTTGCCGTTCACTAGGATATCCATGGTGTGGGCACTGCGCCGTAGCAGTTCATATGGACCAGAATAAGGAGCTTGTAGAGGCGGTTTAACGCCCTCAGTGCGGAGCGTGACGTGACGACATTGTTCCAGGTCCTGGTGCACGAAAGTGGGCGGCTTGCCATGACGTGTGGCTTTCGGAGGGCAAATCTTTGATACATGGTCCCTCAATCGTCGCAAGAAATCCGGCTGGCCAGTAGCAACTGTCTCTGTGGCATCAGCGTCTACAAAGTCACCAGGAAGGCGCAGTGTTTCTCCATAAACCAGTTCTGCCGCTGACGACCCCAGGTCTGGTTTGAAAGTCGTCCGTAAGCCTAACAAGACCACTGGTAGTGCGGTTGTCCAGGTTTCTTCGTGGCACATCAGCGCGGCCTTCAAACAACGGTGCCAGCGTTCGATCATTCCGTTGCTTGCTGGGTGATAACTTGTGGTCTTATGGTGGGTGTAACCACAAAACTTGGCCAGCTGTGAGAACAGGTCTGATTCAAATTGCCGTCCGCGGTCAGTGGTAATATGTAGTGGGCATCCAAATCTTGCCAACCAAGTCATTGCAAAAGCGGAAGCTAATGTGTCTGCTGTGATATTATCCACCGGCACTGCCTCCGGCCAACGTGTAAAACGGTCGATCATTGTAAACAGATATCTTTGCCCGTTCGAAGGTGGAAGTGGTCCGACTACATCTAAATGAACGTGGGCAAAGCGGGCGGTGGTATCCGGAAAATCGCCGATCGGTGCGTGTACATGGCGGTTAATCTTGCAGCGTTGGCACTGAAGACAAGATTGGGCCCACTCGCGGCAGTCTTTTTGCATGCCTGGCCACACGAAACGTTGCGATACTAGGCGGAATGTCGGGCAATGGCGCTGTAAGCATCAAAATTTAATAGTGGTCGACTACAAATGACAAATGAATTATAAAACAGTGCCTAAGATATACGTTTGAGGTTAAGCAAACTATATTACTCAGTGTGCATGGGTGTACATATGTGATACTGTTAGTTGCGTAAGTCTATCCACCACGGCAAGTCCATATCATATCGAATAGGAAAAATCGGTTTTTAATTGCCCTGAGGCCAAAGCCGCATAAGAAACATCAATCAAAATCGAATCAGATTGTCGGGTTCAGCTAAACTGGTGGCTGTCCGACCTTTGCTTAACGTGATTCAGAAGAATGAAGACCTTCAGCTGAGCAACAATATCTTTATTGCGGGCGCGTACCTGACGACGCCCGGCATGCATGGACAGATCGGAGCTATAAAATTTGCTTCCGGCCTATACAGAGGATCCTTAATCCTCGGAAACTTCCGTAGTTAGGAGAGGAAACAGTACTCGTCCACACCAGTCAGGAGGCACGGAACTACTCACTAATTCAAACAACAAGGAATAATAATAATAATAATAAACAGAACGTATATAAAAACTAGAAAACACAGCGCCTCTAGAAGCTGGGCGCGGAACTACACGAACGTCGCGTAAAGTAATTACAACCGCACACCACTGCACTGACACGCGCACAGCACACACACACACACACACCGGCGAGCTTGAATTAGCGCGCGGCAGCGTCGCTACAAGATTATTAACTTAAATTCAAAAATGGTTTAAATGGCTCTGAGCACTATGGACTTAACATCTGAGGTCATCAGTCCCCTAGAACTTAGAACTACTTAAACCTAACTAACCTAAGGACATCACTCACTTCCACGCCCGAGGCAGGATTCGAACCTGCGACCGTAGCGGTCACACGGTTCCAGACTGAAGCACCTAGAACCGCTCGGTCACTACGGCCGGCCATTAATTTAAGTGTGACTGGCGCAAAACATATTCAGTATGCTGTCCACCGTTTTCTGCAACAAGATGAAATCTAGAAACAGCATGTTCCACAACGTATCGAAGTGTTTCCGGGGTCACGTTCTGAATGTGTTGCGCAATGCACGCCTTCAGTTCATCTAAGTTTGGAATCGGAACACTGAACACAACGTCTTTAGGATAGCCCCACAGCCATTTCCGAAATGGCGCTTCAGCAGCTGCTTAACTGGATTTGCAATGTGCGGAGGTGCGCAATCTTGCATAGGAATGATCCCATCCACACATCCACGCTGTTGGAGAGCTGGAATGACGTGGTTGCGCAACAGTCACACGGATTAAGATCAGGGGATCGGGACGGCCAGGCTGTAGGGAAATGGCGGCTGATAATTCTACCATTTCCGAAATGGCGCTTCAGCAGCTGCTTAACTGGATTTGCAATGTGCGGAGGTGCGCAATCTTGCATAGGAATGATCCCATCCACACATCCACGCTGTTGGAGAGCTGGAATGACGTGGTTGCGCAACAGACACTCGTAGCGCTTACCATTGACGCTACAGATAACGGGACCGGAAGAACCTGTCTCTTCGAAAAAATATGGCCCTATGATAAATAATGCCATATACCCTCACCACACAGTGACCTTTTCAGGATGAAGTGGTACTGGCTGATTTGCGTGTGGATTTTCCGCTGCCCATATTTGAAAATTCTGTGTATTGACATATCATGTCAGATTTAAGTGGGCTTCGTCTGCCCTCAAAATTTATCACGGTCAATAATTGTCCACTTCCACGCGAGTAAGAAATTCTAAAGCAAAGGTCTCTCTTCCTGGCAGGTCAACAGGAAGCAACTCGTGCAAATGTATAATTTTGAATGGATAGCAAAGAAGGATGTTTTGTAGGATTTTACGCACCGTGCTCACGGGTATATCCAATGTTCGGGAAATTCTCCGTGCACTGCACGTTTGCACACTACCACTCGTCTCCTCCTGCATTGCTGTGGCCATTGCTTCCATTGACGTCAAATCAATTCGTTTCCTCCCTCTACCAGGTTGAACACCAAAAGAGCAAGTCTTTTCGAATTTCCGAATGATTTTCTCCAGACCCACGTAAGTCATCGGACCAACGCCTTTTTTCAAACCATTCAGTGTCCGCAGCTCCTGCAGAGCGACATGTACACAGTCATCATTCTTGTAATACAGCGCGATCCTGCATTGAGACAGTCATGGCGAATGTCCAGACGCGAAAGGCGGAAAAGCCTTGTATCCGGCGTGTTTATACCAACTTCAATGGGTCGTGCATATGACAGGTGTTTTCATTTACGTATTCTGACACATGCAGTGCCATCTATTGATGAATTTTCACAATATTTTTTTTCTTCTGCTATACGTTTTCCTCCTTCTCTGATACTACTCCGTTGCAATTTGACGTCATTCTAACCAGTGGTGTTATTTCTACAGCGCTTTGAAAGTTTAGTTATAATCACCCTGTATTTTAACTTATGCAACTGACTTTCTCTTTATTGTGTGAAATATTCATTTCGTCAACTGCCATGCCCAATTTTATACTCTGTTGTAAAATTTCTACTCTCATATGGCTGAAGAGTAGCGACTTGAATCCTCTGACAGCCCCCCCCTCCATCCCCCCCCCCCCCCTTCATATGGAGCAAGAGGATGTAATGGCAATAAAGGGGAAAAAAGAAAAAAATGTTCGTGTGACTGGTGAGCCAGTCTATAAGCGATTTTTTGAAGTCAGTAATGAAAACATAGTTAATCATTTTTTATACAGTTGAGACAGTTTCACACATTTTTTGATAAATATTTTGTATACTTTGTAGCACACCACAGATGAGGCCACACTGTAATTAGCTTTTTCATTTTAATACTAGGCTCTGATTGGAGGAGAGAAAGGTGTTTGATGTATTTTTTCTTTATAAATATTTCAGGTCATTCGGATACTTCTGAGAACAGCCCCAGATGGGGCTGCTTTGTAACTGGCTCTTCCGTTTTTATATTAGGTTCTGACTGGAGGAGAGGAGAGGGAGGTGGAACACTACGCAGTGTGTGTGCACCATTTTACCTACTTTCCAGTTGAGGTTACGTAATTTTTTATTTAATATCTGGAGCCATTTTCTAATACTATGCTCCATTAGGATGGATAGAGAGAGAGCGCGGAGTATAAAGTTTATGATAGGTCTATTTCCATCATGTTCCATTCCAAACGCTGTGCTATGATTGCGTGGAGTTAAGGAGGGGGACCGGGCGGGAAGGGACATTTGCGGCAGGAATTATGTGAGCTGACACCATTTTTACCCATGATTTTGATACTATGCTCTGATTGGTTGGGGTTTAAAATTTTCCTCTAACACAGTTGGGCTATTTCCCCAATCTTGGATTTTTAAAACTGGGTTGTGGTTGTCTGGAGCTAGGGGGACAGTGAGAGGGTTTTTAATTTCCATTAACTCTATTGGGCTATTTTCTAATAAAACACTCATACTGGTTGGAAAGAGGAGAGGGAGACAGTATAAAGCACACAGTTCGTCTGTTTCCATTATCTCGCCTTTTTTAATTCTGTGCTATGGCTGGCTGGAGGTAGCGATGAGGACATAGTTTTTAATATTCCACTAACAGAATTGCTCTATTTCCCCGGTCTTGGACGTTTAATTTTTAATACTGCATTATGATTGGCTGCAGATAAGGAATACTGCACTGCGTGTGGCTCGCGATAACGCATTTGGGCTATTTCCACCATCTTGGATATTGCGATATGATTGGCAGGTGAGGAGGGGCATAACTTCCCTCTGATAAGGATGGCCGGCCGCTGTGACCGAGCGGTTCTAGGTGCTTCAGTCCGGAACGGCGCTGCTGCAACGGTCGGAGGTTCGATTCCTGCCTCGGGCATGGATGTGTGTGTTGTCCTTAGGTTAGTTAGGTTTAAGTAGTTCTAAGTTCTAGGGGACTTATGACCCCAGCAGTTGAGTCCCATAGTGCTCAGAGCCATTTGAACCATTTTTGACGATGTACTGATAACAGCAATAACATCACTGATGATATCTCTGATAAGGGTGATGATGTCACTAGGTCACCGACATCGGTGTGACAGTCGCAAATGTAAACAATGTGAATCAAAGTCGCCATAGCCTTACTACTGTCGATGTAGTATTAAACCGTCTTCCTTCGATTCACTAGGTTCAGGTCCATGTACACCGATGAAACTAGGACATTCAGCCAAAACTAGTGGGTTGCTATCAGCAACAACGCTAGAAATTTAGAAGCGAGGTTCCTATCAGGTACCGTTTACATTCGAATCATAGAGCAGCTTCTCTATATTCAAATTTCAATTTAGATGCTGAATGGTCCAGCAGATACTATTTAAAAAATGGTTCAAATGGCTCTGAGCACTATGGGACTTAACATCTGAGGTCATCAGTCCCCTAGAACGTAGATCTACTTAAACCTAACTAACCTAAGGACATCACACACATCCATGCCCGAGGCAGGATTCGAGCCTGCGACTGTAGCTTTCGCGCGGTTCCAGACTGAAGCGCTTAGAAATGCTCGGCCACACCGGCCAGCGATACTATTCACTAAATATTCTCCAATGCCATACAAGACTACATCGTATACGGTGAATCATTAGTTTATGAAATATATTTTCACACATGTGCTGCATTTTTTCAACAGCCGTTACACTACGTGAGGATGGCCTCGCATTCGTTCAAAAAATTTCAAATGTGTGTGAATTCCTAAGGGACGAAACTGCTAAGGTCGTCTTTCCCTAGACATGCACACTACTTAAGCTAACTTAAGTTAAGAACAACACACACACCCATGCCCGAGGGAGGATTCGAGCCTCCGGGCGGGAGGGACCGCGCAATCCGTGATATGGCGCCTTAAACCGCGCGGCCACTCAGTGCGGCCTCGCATTCGTTAATAAAACATGTAGTTCATAGGATGGCTGCACCTCAGTCGGAATGAAGTTTAAGTCTTTCACGTCTGCAAGTCACAGTAAAGTAACGTATAGTTTCTAACTTGGAGTCACCAAAAGATTCAGCCCCTCAAACAATAAAGTATTGCTTTATTCGTACTTAATTAGTAACTTTTCTTCTGCGAAATGTGAGTATTGCTTCCTAACTTACGTTTTGGTGTAGGTGAATCTGATAAAAAGGTGTGTAATGCAGTGTTGCGTTTCTGTTGTTGAGGAGGATGAAAGGGAAAGAGCGTGAAATACAGTGCTGACTCTCAAATTGCACATTCAGAATTGTGACAGGGAAGAAGTCAACGAAGTTTAGAGTTTCACGTCTTGTGCTCTAAAGCACAAAGCTAAATGCTAAAGCATTTTGTTTACTCTGTCAGCAGAGTAAACAAAATGCTTTAGACGCCACATTTGCATTTGGAAGGGCTAGCGTCAAAATCCACCCATCAAGCATCCAAAATCGGGTTCCCGTTGTTTATCTCTTCGATCAAGAAATATGCCCGGATAGTTTCGTTGGGAAGACCACATTCGATTTTTTTTCTACGCCTTTCACCTATCCGATCTTGCGTTACGTCTCTAACGACTTCATCGTTGACGGGAGATTCAATTCTAATCCTCTTTCTTCATTTTAACATTCAGTGACGCTGTTATAAGAGACGGAGTACAAGCGCGATCTGGATTGAGCCATGGCATGAAAACACCCGCGTCAGTTTCAGAGGAATCAGCCAGGCATTTGATGTATAGAAACCACAGAAACCTAAATCAGGAATGTTGGAAGAGTATTTGGACCCCACTTCTCCCAGTGCCTTAATCATTGCTTCAGCTGACTACGTGGCACCATAGATTCGACCAACGAAAAGTACCCAACTGGGAAATACCATCATCAACAGTGTTACATGCATTCGCTTCCAGATACGCAGTCAATGAGTTTGGAACTGAATTCCAGTCATTAGCCTACATTCTGGCGGCCAGTAAATTAATATCATAGCTCTCCTTCTCCTGATGGCCAAATAATGCTAAGAAATTGTTATGCCGCTGGAGTTGTACATAATCGCAGAGAAAGTGAAAAAATAGTCGCTCCAGCAACGACATCAAATGATAACAATCTTTAAAATTAAAGTTTACAATGAAAGGACTCGTCATTAATCCGGACTTGGACATTTAATCCATTTCATAAATTTTCCTGGTATCTACTGGAATTCTGACGCAACACCTCTCTTTTTCCTTGGTATTGTGTGTATTTGTTTAGTGTGGTTTACTGTGATGAATCGTTGTGTTTTGTAATGATGTGTTTGCATTGTTTAGAGTGATTACAGAACATGAGAGGCAAGGCGAAAATCATTTCGGCCAGTCTACTCTTCTCAAAAAGCAACAAGAGCTTCGACAAAATATTCACCAGCTATGGTGCAAAATGTCCGGACCAGGTCACTACACCTACTCCTCTTGCCGGACAAATTCTGCTCATGATAATTACTACACAATTCTAACAGGTTGTCTCTCAATTGAGAGCGAATTCGTTAGCGTGGATTAGCAACCTTGATTACTGAAAGGAGTGCGTCGAATTATAAAGTTATTTACAGTTAAGCATTAGGCTGAGTAGTGGTAAAATGAAGGAAACATTTTTCGACTGCATTGACCTAATAGTCTGTGCAGTTGAATACAAATGAGTATGAGATGGACATTTCCCAACCATAGTTGCACTGTGATGTAAGCAACAAGCTGCGACGGTTTAGCTTTGCTGCCCAGGCCGTTTTACTGTCAGAGCCTGCTGCCGCGTTTCCAACTCGGAAAACAGCTCGGCCATTGAGGCAGGTCTGCCTAGGGGTTTCATATCGATTGCTCTCAGCGGAAGCGATCAGCTGTTGTGCTCCAGTTTCCTGCGACGGCGATTTCGCAATTGTTCTGAATCATTTATTGACTAATATCGCCTTGTTCCTCAGGAAAATTGATTGTGCCTTAATTTCAAGAACCACTGTGAAAGCTAAGCTGCGTTGACATCAATTTATGCATTGTTTGCAGCTTATCTTCCAGGACATTTCTGAACAGCTGAGTGACTGAATTATTGGGCTTCACGGAGAGGAAAGCTTTTGTTTACTATTCTTGAAATCTTTTTGAAGATATGTATTTTATCACGAATACAACACAGAAGAATGCAAAGCAGTGGCGAAGCGTGGCATTTTTTGTATGGTAGGCTGAGAATTACGAATTTCGAAGAAAGAAAAAAACCTTAAAACAAAACTTGTAAAATAGAAACACTGCAAAAGCAACTTACTTATATATTTCTATTTGGACTGAAACTACTACAGAAATTCTGATGGATAAATGCATAAAAATATCAAACAGTTACACATTAATAAAAATATAACACGTAGTAACTCACCACTACAACTTTTTGGAAATTAGTTCCATCCTTCTGTCCCTTTTCTGAGAGCAAACGTCGATAACACGAGATACGAACCCCCGCCGTTTGGTTAAAGATTTCAAAGTTCCCTTCTCTATAACCAAAATCGCAAAGTTTGGCAGTCTGTCATTTGTCATTGTGTTGCAAATGGTTCAAATCGCTCTGAGCACTATGGGACTTAACTTCTGAGGTCATCAGTCCCCTAGAACTTAGAACTACTTAAACCTAACTAACCTAAGGACATCACACACATCCATGCCCGAGGCAGGATTCGAACCTGCGACCACAGCGGTCGCGCGGTTCCAGACTGTAGCGCCTAGAACCGCTCGGTCACAACGGCCGTCCATTGTGTTGCAAAAACAGGTTTTAACGCGTTTAATGTTCTCTTGCTTATTTCGCAAGACGTAGTGGTTGCTGAATTTGCAAGAACCAACCACAGTAATTTCATACATTCAGAACACAAGATTTTTTAATACATTGTTTATAACAGATTTAAGGAGACTCTGAGGCTATAGACGTTTATGCTCACTGCTGTAAATAAACGTAAGTTCTCCTTTGAGTTTTTCACTGTCGAAGAAAGGATATATTATGAGTAGTTTTTCATCTTCACGTATCGAGAAGTTGTTTGCCCTTCTGTAACCTGAGAACTTTTCGTCAATTACAAGTCCTGCAAATCTGTTTCACGAAAGTTCTCGAATCTAGTTTCCATGTTTGCTACTACTGTGTCAGTTATTTCAATTCAGTTCTCAGTCTTTCAACAGCTTTAAAGCAGTTTTCAATTTCGAGCTTATGCCCACAGTTTTACTTTGCAAGATGTCAAAGAAGATACAGCTGCAGTAGAAATTGATTATCCAGTATACTATTTATTCCAACTGCTTGACATAAAGAATTATCATATCACCATTCATTGTTTATTACATCATTAAATGCCGCCCTCAGGGTTGTATAGTGAAGAATAGTGAAGAATAATGGTTTGTACAGCGCTTGAATGAAAATTCCACCTTGTTTCGCAAGCACTTGATAGTTTAAATCCCGTTTCCCTCAGAAGTTCACTTCTTTTACTGGAACGGCTAAAATGGGTGAAATCCTGATAGATGTGCCACAAAAATGTTTACTTACGAATTTTTTTACATGCATAGAGGGGGACCACGTTCAACTGACGTACGTAGCATTGGGTATAGAGAGCATGAGGATATGCTTGTTTCTCAATAGAATGGACATCACAATTTTTCCCTGCCATTGCACTGGAGCTGTGGTATGTTTGCGATACTAATTCTTTTTTATCAATATTCCGACTGCTTAGCACTTGCAACAAAACGGTGACTATTCCTTGTGCACTCCAGTCTTTGGATAGGCCATAAAGCCCTACGAATCTCTTTGATTCGTTATTTGTAAAACGAAAAATTACACGTTTTAGACTTGTAGTTGAGACGTCAGTTGTTTCTTCGGCTTGTACTGATATAAATGGAATATTTTTAATTTTATTTGAAATTTGTTCTTTAACAATATCCGTAATACAAGCTTTTAATTCATTCTGTATATCAGAGGAAGTGCCTTTAAATGCTAGACGATCTTTCACGTAAAGTTCTTCTCCTGCCAAGAAATCCAGAAGATCTAATTAATTTCCGTTATTTACTGACACCTCAGATTCGTCATGACCTTGAACAGCTAACTTTTTCTGTGCTAAAGAGCAGGTAGTCGAAATAATTTTCTTAATAGTACTTCTGACTCGATCAACCTTCTCGTTATGTTTCATAGCCTCCAGGCGTGTTGCTTCGAAAGAGTATGGTCAATTCTTACTGTACCTAGCTGATTGTATTTAACAGCTGCTGTGATATGTGAAATGGGACATTCATGCTTTTTAGTTTTCGAAAGGAAATTTTGAGGACTGTCTTCGGCTACTCCCCATTTAACGCCATTCAAATCCGTCGCTACCCACTCCAAATAGTACACAGTAATAACAAAAAAATTAGTTCCTCATAACGCTGCCACTTAACCACGGTTTTGAATTGTACCACTGTGTTTGGAAACGTCTTACAAGTTTTCCACAAGATTTTTTAATAGACAGACTTGGCGTCGGCTTACTTTCTTTCACCAGGACTTTACCTTTCAAAGAAAAACGCGAGAAGAATGCAGGGTTTTCTATTAAAAAATTCAGTGGATCTTGTGATGAAATAAACGCGTTCATGGCAGTTTGAGGTGGTCAGCAATATCATGCGTTACAAGAAAATGGCTTCGATTTCAGACAACTTACAGTTTTCTTCTCGACAACAGAATGATAAGACAAATTGACGGTGACACACGTGACAGGGATCATTGAAATATAGTTCACTAATCAATTAATCACTGCCAATAATTTCTGCATTCTGACTAAAAAATTCACATTCCAGGTCTCACCACAAGCACGTCTAGTATTTTTGATATGAAAACCTGGCGAATAATGAAAATACATAGGATATTTCCTGTCATCTTGTAAAAACATCCAATGATGTATGCAGATTTAATATCCATGAATTATAGATGTCTTCTTGTTCTTTCTGTTTTAAGTAAACATTTTAATGAAGAGTTAATAATTTCAAATTCTGCCTGGCTTGCTAGCGCGCTAAACGATGCGAAGTAGCGCCGTTAGGGAACTGCTGAATGATTTGTCATTCCAGTTAGGCGTGTATCCGCCTGCTGGCGAGAAGTAGAAACAAATTAATGCCAGGTTTTAAGAACCGTATCGAAGCTGTAAAAACCCTAGTCTGCCACGTGAAAGAAACGGGCTTATTGCGCCTGAGCGTAAGAGGCACTGAATTCCGAGCTGCCGTTGGTTGCAAAGCTAGTGGAGTGATGCATTATACTGGCGGGTGCATATACAAAGTTCAAACGTGAAATATTTGAAAACATTTACGAGGCTGCATGATCAGATCGGATAAAATTCAGTTTGGACGAATTATTTTGGAATTTTTTGGGTAGGCTCAGCCTTAGAGCCTTAATGGATGCGTCGCCATTGGGCACGAGAACTACAGATACAGTGCACAAGCAAATGTAATTATGAAATTAGCAATACCCGGAAGGAACGACAAAATTCAGTCTGCTATACCTTTGCGTATTGATTCTATGGTAGAAATGATGGAGATCGTATGGTTAGCTGCTCCGCCAGAAACGGCGGTAACTATGTCACGCGATTATGACCAAGCAATACGGCCACCTGTGGAGCTAAGATGATGTCTCTGTTTATGACTTTGCTACGCTCCGCTGGACTCTGCCGAGTCCTTCGTGTTGCCCTGCTGTGCTGCCATGGAAATTTTGACTCTGTCAGCAGTGGTGATGGGCAAAATCTTTCTTTGCAGGGAACTGACCACAACCGCTTACTAACTGGAATGCACTAGATTTATTTTATGACTCACCACTCACACATTCACTTACTGAAATCAATGAAAGGAGACTATCTTGCCATCTTAATTCAACGTCACTGTACGAGTATTTTTCCCTTATTTTATCCTGTTTTGGAAGAACATAGAAAGAGGATTAATAATTATCCATTATGTCCCTTTCACTTTTAAGATATCCGAAAAGTCTACACTTCATCTCCAACAAATACTTAAAAGTATCCCGTCAAAGTCGTGAATATTTTTATCATGTTAGAAAATTATAAATATGAGACTCATTATTTTTCACAATTTCATTGACAACAAGATGTAGTATGAAAGTATAACTACAGTATTACTAAAATTAATTTTCTACTTCCTGAAATTATCTTTAATTGTCGTTTACAGCCGGCCGGGGTGGCCGAGCGGTTCTAGGCGCTGCAGTCTGGAACAGGGCGACAGCTACGGTAGCAGGTTCGAATCCTTCCTCGGGTATGGGTGTGTGATGTCCTTAGGTTAGTTAGGTTTAAGTAGTTCTAAGTCTAGGGGACTGATGACCTCAGAAGTTTAGTCCCATAGTGCTCAGAGCCATGTGTACCATTTGTCGTTTACATTTAAAATGGCAATATTTTTTTACCCAGTGCGATAATTGCTGCATGTCCCAAGTTGCGTCTTCCTTGGAGCTGAGTGCTAGTATCATCGAACTCTTCCCATATTGCAGACTACCGACATAATTTTGGGGTGATTTGTTGGTGACTGGTCTTTTTTTTTTTTAATTCCCTCGAATTTCAGCAAATTTATGCAAGGCAAATCAACTCTTTTTGAAAAACGTAACTACTCTGTTGGCCTCATCAACGGTTAACTGTACTAACTTCTGAATTGCGTGTTGCACAACGAGATTTAAACGATATGCAAAGCATGGGACACATGGAAGTTTCAAAAAGTATGGCAGTTGATTTAAACTTGATAGTATATTTGGTTAGAACAGCCTTTATCTAATTCTAAATATTTTCTGCACTCTGTCTTTTTTCAGATTGGAAGCACCTTAGAAAGTGTGACTTTAAAGTGAGTCTTCTCATCTAAAAATTCAGCAGTGAGTGCATAGAAATTAATGTGATGCACAGTTTCTCGCCCCCCCCCCCCCCGCCCCCCCTCCCCCCGCACCCCTCCGCCCCCCCCCCCCAATCGTTGGCTTTTCATTGCTCAACTGATTTCCAGTTTTGTCAAATAACTGGACATAAGGCAATTTAACATTTTCCAACTGATAAATTACAATTTGAGCAAAGAATGTTTACGAATTTTTAAAAAATGTTTTGTATCCAATGTGATCATTTTGTTTAATTTGATCGACTTCGTAACTTTGGCAGATTTACTAATTGGTTATTGTAAACGAAAGCGTTTGGGGGTGAGGGTATTTCAAAAGAAAGTAAATAACGAAGTAAGTCCGGAACCAAATGACAATGGCAGGCTGGATACAGACTGAGACTCACTTCCATTTCCTGGAAGGAAAACTTGTTCTGCATTGGTACCAGACATCGGTGAGGACGATTCACAAGAAACGATTTCTCTAATTTCTGCAGAAGAATCGTCGGTGGCTGCGATTTCTGTTGCCATCCTGATCCACAGTATTCCAGAGGTATTGTTGACAGCTTGGATTTTAGACTACTCTTCAGGTTTGCTGAGAAGACAGGGAAACAGCAGTTTGCTTTCTTTATCAGTCTGATAAACTAATACACATATCACTTGAATCTCTCCTGGACGGTCGGCCGGTGTGGCCGAGCGGTTCTAGGCGCTTCAGTCTGGAACAGCGTGACCGATACGGTCGCAGATTCGAATCCTGCCTCGGGCATGGATGTGTGTGCTGTCCTTAGGTTAGTTAGATTTAAGTAGTTCCGAGTTCTAGGGGACTGATGACCTCAGATGTTAAGTCCCATAGTGCTCAGAGCCATTTGAACCATTCCTTCTGGACGAAGGCGACGTGGTTGACTTATGTGCTGCATCATTGAAAAATATATTACACGGAAAAAAATTAAAATATTTGCTATTAAGATCCACTTCTTAAATAGTAAAAAATGAGAGTAAATGTACCTACAGTGTATTTTACAATCTATACCTGCACTAGAATACACACATCAAAATGTTTTGCATCACCTCGGTTCCGAGAGTTCCGGAACCTGTACAGAAAATTGGAGTAGAGGTCAACATAAACATCATTTCCGGCCTTTTTATTTCTCATGAAAACCAGACATTGCATGTTGTACCACCATACAGCGAGACCTTCAGGGGTGGTGGTCCAGATTGCTGTACACACGGTTACCTCTAATACCCCGTTGCATGTCCTCTTGCGTTTATGCATGCCTGTATTCGTCGTGGCATACTATCCATAAGTTCATCAAGGCACTGTTGGTCCAGATTGTTCCACTCCTAAACGGCGATTCGGCGTAGATCCCTCACAGTGGATGGTGAGTCGCGTTGTCCATAAACAGCCCTTTTCAATCTATGCCAGGCATGTTCGATAGGGTTCATGTCTGGAGAACATGCTGCCCGATCTAGTCGAGCGATGTCGTTATCCTGAGGGAAGTCATTCACAAGATGTGCACGATGGGTGCGCGAATTGTCGTCCATGAAGACGAATGCTTCGCCAATATGCTGCCGATATGGTTGCACTATCGGTCGGAGGATGGTATTCACGTATCGTACAGCCATTACGGCGCCTTCCATGACCATCAGCGGCGTACGTCGGCCCCACATGATGCCACCCAAAACAGCAGGGAACCCCCACCTTGCTGCACTCGCTAGACAGTGTGTCTAAGGCGTTCAGCCTGACCGGGTTGCCTCCAAATGCGTCTCCGACGATCGTCTGGTTGAAGGCGTATGCGACACTCATTGGTGAAGAGAACGTGATGCCAATCCTGAGCTGTCCATTCGGCATGTTGTTGGGCCCATCTGTACTGCGCTGCATGGTATCGTGGTTGCAAAGATGGATCTCGCCATGGACGTCGGGAGTGAAGTTGCGCATCATGCAGCCTATTGCGCACAGTTTGAGTCGTAATACGACGTCCTGTGACTGCACGAAAAGCATTATTCAACGTGGTATCGTTGCTCTCAGGGTTCCTCCGAGCCACAATCCGTAGGTAGCGGTCATCCACTGCAGTAGTAGCCCTTGGGCGGCCTGAGCGAAGCACGACATCGACAGTTCCTGTCTCTCTATATCTCCTCCATGTCCGAACAACATCGCTTTGGTTCACTCCGAGACGCCTGGACACTTCCCTTGTTGAGAACCGTGTACCTCGATCCTGGTGGAATGACTGGAACTGATCGGCTGTCAGATCCCCTTCGTCTAACAGGCGCTGCTCATGCATGCCTTGCTGAAAATATGCATAGGCTTTTTCTGTGGCCCGTTGTCTGATTAACAAATGAAGTGGAAATTATTTTCATATACACATAAGAAATTAACCTTCGTCAAAGTTAATATACCAAATTATCCGCAGAGAATTCGCTGCAACCCAGACTTACGTGTCAAGACTTTGTAATGGCACCACCTGTGTGATGTCCGTGGTTTTGAAACAGAGCTGCTCGGAAAGGTAAAACCACGCCTCAACAGTTATGCATAAGAACCACATTAGCCACATAATCATTCTGCCCGTTTTAGAAAAATTAGTTACAAGAAATTTTTCTTGTTGTGAAGCTTGTCTCATAATGTTCTTACAAAAACTGTTGTTTCATCTAGTCAAAAATGGATAATTTTTGGTACTATCATAGCTGATGACATGGTTGTGATTGTTTCTTGCACTATGAAATGAAGAAATTGTTTTTGGTTTGACCTGTAATCGTACTCTTATCTCCTCAAGTTAAACATAATATAAAAACGTCGGTGCAAACAAGCCGGTTTCCTGACGCAAAGTACGTGACGTGGCTTTAACATCTTGCGCGGCCGAGGGAACGATATTCCTGACCTCTCGGGTGCTAGTCGCATTGAGTCGCTGAGATCCTGAATGGGGTCGAGTATGGCCTTCCTGAATCCATCGACTATATATTCGCGTCACAGATCTGGGATCCCCACCATCACGAGCAGCAATATCATGTAACGACAGTTTCGATAGGCACTGATCCTGCAGTTCTCGAATTTCCCATGAGACAATAAGACCAAATACATCATAAAAAACACATGATACAAAAAAATCAAAAAATCATGAAAACTGCGGCAACGAGACGAGCTCACTGCCACTGTAAGCATTATTTAACGACAAGTACTAAGAAAGTTACAACTGTTTTTAACCCATCAGCTTATACAGCCGGGTCGGAGCCGGCCGAAGGTTTCCAATGCGTTATTAAATTGCTGGCTGTGAGCTATAGCTTCTTCTCAGTGATTCTTCTTCTCTGTTAACAGATGGCATGGTGTGTTACATACTGAGAAATCTTTCTATTCAGTGGTGTACAACACACTCGATTTCTTTCGATATTTTGCGAATTATAAGCAATCGTTTTCAGGTTCTGTTAGGTTTATCCGTCCCAATCCTATCAAGAAAGAACACTTTAGAAATTCCGTCGTGTGTAAAGCAAGGAAAAAGAGTTAATACACGATGTGAGTGTGAGAAATGTTTAGTGACTTTGCACAGGTCAGTATTTTTGTCGGGTATACCACACCAATAAAGGTTTTTAAAACGGTATTATCTTCTCTCCTCATCGTTTCATCAAGTGGTAAGAATAGATCTATAAGGAATTGCTCTCAAAAAATTATATAATCTTGAGAAAAGTGTGTAACACAAAATATTCTGATTTTCTTAATTTTAAATAGTAAAAATAGGGTCGACTATGGGGAAAAATATTATTTAGTCAATGGGTTAATTATGAATATTATGCTGGACAATGGAAATTAATAACATTTAAACCACTGAAGCGATCAGATCGAAGTATTAAATGAAAGCTGAAGAAATCAGCCAAACCTCAGCAGGCTACATTTATTATCCGGCAAGTATATGAACAGTTACAGACGATTTTATGAAATATAGATGAGCAAATGTTCACAGCCATAAATCCTCCACAAGCTATACGTGGTGTGAAGGCAGTGTGGTAGACTTTCTTCTTCTTACACGAGACATAACAAGATCTTCTCGCAAAGAACCAACTTTCAAATTAGAAACCCACGATATAATCTTTGGTTATAAGCTGAACGTAGATGGAGATTCTCCGACCTACTTTGTGGTCTGCGCTGAATATGACGCCATTTCGACGGTTGTTTCATGCTGAACTCATGGTGTTTTAGTTTTTATGGCCAGCGTGTATGTCTACTTTCATTTCTAATTGCTGTATGTCTGTTCTGCAAGGTTACTGAATATAAGTACTTCACATTTAATTATCATTTTTTCTTTTAAATATCTTTTGTTGTCATGTCTGTCTTCCAACAAGTTACCAGGATACATAGGGTGACAAAATTTTAAGAACAAAATTATCCATATGATACGGGGTCCTAAAATGGATTATTTGAGATGAAACAATTTTCCTACATAAATCTTCCACATCATACAGAGAAATACATCAGCTATACATGCAAGACACGTTATTAAACTTCTTATTTTTCGAAACAAATAACAGTATGCCACATCTATGGTGGCGGTGCTAGCTTGAAACAAAAATACAGTCCTCTTCATCTGCATCTACACATGTAAGTAGTAGGGTAGTGGGGTCACCATCACAAATTTGATATCAAATTCATATGCAAATTAATTAAATTGATCAATTAATGTCCCCGACAACCCCAGACCCTGACCACTCCCACCCCCACCCCCACATAACGTCACGTGTTTTTCTCAGCCTGCACTTGGACCCCAACCCCCCCCTCCCCCCTCTCACCACCCTACCCCTCAATCTACTCTACTGGCGGAAATATCGAATTTGGCGGGAATTTCGAATTCTGGTGGGAATTTCTTTGTCCCAGGGCTGTGCTGACGTCCCAACCCACCACCCAGGATTTGGCGGGAAATTAAAATCGGCAGCACCCTTTCTGGGACTCGAACCGTAGTATTCGTGGACGGAAAGCCCAAGTACACCCCCATAACGCAATTACACCACCAGAGGTGCTTGGAACTGACGAGATATTAAAAACAGCAATGCCCTTTCCGGGACTCGAACCCTGATTCTGCTGGATGGAAAGCCCAAGTGCACCCCCCCCCCCCTCCAATACATGTAAACTGTTGAGGTGTAGGAGAGGAAGGATATGTTAGTGTACTTTATTTATTATGTTTGGGAAACTGACGCAAAGATCGATTTTAATTGCGTAATTAATCTTAAGGATTGGGCCTAATTACACAATTATATACATAGCGCTACAAAAGGACGGCATAAAATCGCAATACAGCTCAAAAATTGACGATGCCATACGAATGGTGGTATCCTGGTGGCAAAAAATTTTGCAATACCACTCGAAATTAGTGACAGACACACTCAACCTTTACCCTTCACCTAGAAGCTGGTGGGAAAAAAGGCTGGGGCGTAAAGTACTATCTATATTCTTTCTGGTGGGAAATAAGTTCCACTGATGAGATGCAGAGAAGAGTTTAAAAAGTTTACTACCTGTAAGCATACAGTATCCATCGTTGTTTGATGTCATAATTAGCCACAGACACCTACTCAAAAACCACCCCGCAGCCCAGGTAACCAAAGGTAAAACATGATACCAAAACTGACGAAAAAAATATGTTCAATTACACTTCGAAATTGTTGTGAAAAAACGAGCACTCATAATGAACGGGTCATAATGAGTCATAATCGTCGTCCTAAAAGACTGCAAAGGGTGCGGTAGCTGAACTTGCGTTCTCCTTGATGTACAATCACAAACTATCGAAAATCGAGGCCCTCTTACCCCTCCTTCGCCGGCCGGAGTAGCCGTGCGTTTCTAGGCGCTGCAGTCTGGAGCCGAGCGGCCGCTACGGTCGCAGGTTCGAATCCTGCCTCGGGCATGGATGTGTGTGATGTCCTTAGGTTAGTTCGGTTTAAGTAGTTCTAACTTCTAGGGGACTGCTGACCACAGATGTTAAGTCCCATAGAGCTCAGAGCCATTTGAACCATTTTTACCCCTCCTTCAAGCCTCGCCCTCCCTCCCTCCCTCCATCTGCCTACGGGGATGACACAAGCTTTTCCAAATGGCCAGCTGCTCTACCGAATGCCTCGCGGCACACACTGGCCGCTGTCTGCACTAGGTTTTCCGCCCTCTGCTGTTTTTCTGCCACACCAGACCTTCCGCTAACCTCCGCGGTCGCTGGCGGTATGCGGCATGCCTTGAGGTGATGGTCTTAGACAATACAAAAGTGGAATTTAGCAGCGCAACCACACCCCTCCAGGGAACGCTCCAGATGACTTTTTCAAAGTGGGCTACATGCGAAACAGGAAGCGACTGCAGCCTCAGACCACAGTGTCTTTAGTACAATGCGCTCCGGCGAGCACACTGTTGAGAAGTCAGTGTTACCGAAACCGACAAAAGCTACACATACAATAGAGTGCGATGCCGGCATCCCTCAGAACAAATCGGGAGGACGACGGTTCAATCCCGTCTCCGGCCGTCCTGATTTAGGTTTTCCGTAATTTCCCTAAATCGCTTTAGGCAAATGCCGGGATGGTTCCTTTGAAAGGGCACGGCCGATTTCCTTCCCCATCCTTCCCTCACCCGAGCTTGCGCTCCGTCTCTAATGACCTCGTTGTCGACGGGACGTTAAACACTAATATCCTGCTCCTCCTCTCTCAGAACAAATCCATGATAAATGAGGGCTATCCAGACCGCGGGTTGTTTGTCGAAAGGAGAGCCGTGACCTCGGCCACATTATTCCTAGCACTGGACTGTAACATCTGTATTTAACATCAATGTGACTCCTATAACAAAGCAACTATTGAAAAAGGAAAACCCAATCGTGATAATAATAAGTGTCCTCTTTCCACGAAAATAGGCTCAGTCCATTTTATTTTAGTTTTATGAGCAAAATCAGTATAGTTTTTACATTCAACTGTAGGATACAATTTGCTTCTCATTATTTTGTGACGTCCAATGAAGTGCACCGCCACCTATCACATATGATCAACAGATACCCTGCGTAAAATCAGGAAAAAAACTTCGATTTTTTTGCTGCAAAAATTACCGATCACTGGAAAATGCCCTCATTATCTCAAAGAGTAAAGCAAAAGCGAGAACTTAAACTAAAAAAAATGTATATTAAGCAATTTATTTCAGCTTGATGAACAAATTATACAACCTTAGAGCATCTCTCACTTTCAGTGTCTGTAAATAAACTGTCATGCACGTGTGTATTACAGACATTTGAGACACATGAAATAACATTAGAGGATACAATCTTTCACGCTATTGGCTCACATGTTTGAAAAAAAGCACATTCATTTTACGTTTGTCAACAACAAGCTATAATTCAAGAGGACATAGCTGTTTCGTACACTATGACAGGTCTTATTTTTCCATTGCTCTGCTATATCATACACGTGTTTACGAAACAAATTGTGATAGTCTGTCCTATAATAGAAATTCCTATAAGATTTTGCCACACAATGTAGCAAATGTTTGGTCTGTTTTATGTATGTCTGTGTCTGTGCATGTGTCGCGGATGGTTCCCAGGACCCATAGTAGACCAGACTTAGTGTTCGAGTGTGGATCCACCGAGTCTTATATCTGGAGAGAAGACAGAGCAATTGTAGAATATGCGGCTGGAGGTGACTGGATGCATTCGAGTACAGTGCTATGCTACGCCGCCTGACCAGAAAAATAGCGCATTTGTGCTACGTGTTGGCAGCTGTACTACATTTACAAGCAATTTTAGAACATGGAACGAGAAGTGATGTCACGATCACATGGATAGAAGTGACATAAAATCGATAAAATTACGAAAAATGACGGAAAATATGTATAAATTGAGGAAAATACGCCGAGAGGGTGGGAAATTGAGGGAGTACCTGCATGTCTTCTGACTGGCGCAGATCAATACTAGTACATGGAAGCGAGTATACGACAGCAGGAGGAATACGAGAAAACGTTGAGATGGAAGCATCGGGAACCGGGAAAACTGTTTTTTTATTTTTCATAAAATGGTTCAAATGGCTGCAAGCACTATGGGACTTAACATCTGAGGTCATCAGTCCCCCAGACTTAGAACTACTTAAACCTAACTAACCTAAGGAAGTCACACACATCCATGCCCGAGGCAGGACTGGAACCTGCAACCGTAGCAGTCTCATGGTTCCTGACTGAAGTTTTATTTTTCGTCGAGGAAACGTTCTACTGTATGTCTATTGAGGTAATAGCGATTCACGCAAGTTCACTGCTGTCTTTGATGCTTTCCTGAAAAAAAAGAGAACCATTTGCCTCTAAACGTACTTGCATATGTGTTAAAGGATGACAGAGAATGGCTGGAGTGATCGGTTGAGATGGAGTTGTAACGCGGTAGGATTTAATGGTAGACTATGATGCATTCTAGAGAGAGAGGACATGTTGCTGCAGGTCATTTGACCATTTTTTCCGTTTTTCTGTTGGGATGCATCAGTTGTGTGACATAACCTGCGTTCGATCGCGTACAACTGCGTGTTCTGTGTGTGACTTAGAGCTCTGTCTACTTGCGATTGAATAACGGCAAACCTCTCGGCCATCAGAGGACATCCATTATGTATCGACACATTCCTCTAAATGAACAAAGATCTATGCGACGTACTCCATTTCCCTGCCACATCTTGGGAATAAAATCTTATTTTCAGTTTCATAACTGCTGTGATTCTAAGTTAGCGACGGGTGTTTGTGATGTAGTACACTCCCCGTGTATACATCTGCTTGACAGATGTCCTTTTTACGGAGTTAGTGGCAGCATGACGTGTAATTTCATATTTCAAACACCGCTGCTATACGTTTGTCTCTTTCTTTGCAAGAGGCATTCTCCGTTACTAACGATCATTTTATATAGGACTGCTGCGAGCATAGTATAATTTCTGAACCACTATCGGATGTGAACAGTAGGGGCTATACACCTTCAGAAAGCTATATTGTAGATGTATCACAAGAAATCGACGTTTTAAGGAAGTAATTTTTCATTTTACAGTTTGTCACCATAATTTATCGCAGAGAAACCTGCAAGGAGAATGTATGTCATGTGCTGGAAATATATTTCTTACATTGGGATAGTAACAGCGTTGCATTCCACATATTATATTACCACAACACTTTCATATTTACTATACATCGATAAGGGGCGCTAACCTTCTCAACATTAGCTCATCTGTAGAAATCTTGCACATCTGGATGGTTGCTGAACAGCAGTTACAGCCTCGGTTCGCACTGTTCCTCCACGAAACGTCGAATGTAGCAGTCTACTTCTGGTCGGCTTCAGATTAAATCAGTGCCGTTGTTGCAGGGAGCGTTGGTCAAAGACAATGCGAGGAAATTTGCGGTCTGTAACTTTATCCTAAGAATACGAGAATGCCCGTTGACTCCCATTCACATAGAGAAAAAACGTAAATTAAGCACTATGATCGAAGTGCTAGATATATGTAGGTCATTGTCTGGTATACTTTGACGTATATGTTCGAGAATTAACAATGAATGAACGTACTGGGCAGTCATCTATTTACATTCGCAGTGATACGCGCAAATTAGTGGAGGGGCTGACTAGCAGTGATACAGAAAATGGGAATCATGCTGCCGCGTCATTGGTCGCTGTTATAATTACGGTAAAATAGCGATGCTTATTATTACAGTACATCGACGGTGTCTTTTCCACCCCATCCGTCCACTGGTACGCTGTTGATTACCACACAATGATTGACTGACATCGCTTGTTTGAGATGGAGAAAAATTCTTGGTGGACGGGGCAACACCATCTGGGGACGGCTAACACTGAAACAGTGATCACGTACACGACAGCAATATGAGAAGTGAATCAAACAGAACACAGCGCCAACAGCTACCCCGTCACTGTGAATGATGCATTTAAATGTAGAGGTAGTTGGAACACTCCACAATGTCTCAAAACTGTTCCAGTTTCCTTATGTTGTGACTGTCTTTTATATAAATCACTCAGTGTGTGTGCATGTGTGTGTGTGTGTGTGTGTTGTGGGAGCAGCAGCAACAACATGATTTACACCGTGCGATGTCTAGTTTTCTGTGAGAGTCAATGGATCAAAATGTGTTAACGTCAGTTTAGAACCAGACACAGACCTCAAAGGCGTGGCAGAAAAAAACAAAATGTATAGTTACGTACAAAGCGTGTAAAAGCAGGAAAAGCAGTGTATCAAACAACAAAACAGGGACCCTCTCTTGCGACTGATAATCTGTGGGAGATGGCCCTCATACAGTACAGGCAATGAAACTTTACATTGGTCTGTGCAACGGACGTTGATCACTGCCCATCTGCTCCAATGGATCAATACCTGTATATTTAACAGGATCGCTGCATATTCTCGGTGGCAGTGTTGTTGTGGTCTTCAGTCGAGAGACTGGTTTGATGCAACACTCCATGCTACTTTATCCTGTGCAAGCTCCTTCATCTCCCAGTACCTACTGCAAACTACATCCTTCTGAATCTGCTTCGTGATTCATTTCTTGGTCTCCCTCTACGATTTTTACCCTCCACACTGCCCTCCAATACTAAATTGGTGATCCCATGATGCCTCAGAACATGTCCTACCAACCGATCCATTCTTCTAGTCAAGTTGTGCCACAAATTTCTCTTCTCCCCAATTCTATTTAATACCTCCTCATCAGTTATGGGATCTACTCATATAATCTTCAGCATTCTTCCATAGCACCACATTTCGAAAGCTTCTGTTCTCTTCTTGTACAAACCATTTATCGTCCACGTTTCACTTCCATATATGGCTACACTCCACAGAGGTACTTTGAGAAACGATTCCTGACACTTAAATCTATACTCGATGTTAACAAATTTGTGTTCTTCAGAAACGCTTTCCTTGCCATTGCCAGTCTGCATTTTGTATCCTCTCTACTTCGACCATCATTAGTTATTTTGCTCCCCAAACAGCAAAACTCTTTTACTACTTTCTCATTTCCTAATCTGATTCCCTCAGCATCACCCGAGTTAATTCGACTACATTCCATTATCCTCGTTTTGCTTTTGTTGATGTTCATCTTATATCCTCCTTTCAAGACACTGTCCATTCCGTTCAGATGCTCTTCCAGGTCTTTAGCTGTCTCTGACAGAATTACAGTGTCATTGGCGAACCACAAAGTTTTTATTTCTTCTCCATGGATTTTAATTCCTACTCCGAATTTTTCTTTTGTTTACTTTACTGCTTGCTCAGTATACAGATTGAATAACATCAGGGATAGGCTACAAACCTGTCTCACTCCCTTCCCAACCACTGCTTCCCTTTCATGCCCCTCGACTCTTATAACTGCCATCTGGTTTCTGTACAAATTGTAAATAGCCTTTCGCTCCCTGTATTTTATCCCTGCCACCTTCACAATTTTAGAATATTCCAGTCAACACTGTCAAAAACTTTCTCTAAGTCTACAAATGCTAGAAACGTAGGTTTGCCTTTCCTTAATCTATCTTCTAAGATGAGTCATAGGGTCAGTATTGCCTCACGTGTTCCAAAGTTTCTACGGAATCCAAACTGATCTACCCAAAGGTCTGCTTATACCAGTTTTTCGATTCGTCTGTAAATAATTCGAGTTAGTATTTTACAGCCGTGACTTATTAAACTGATAGCTCGGTATTTTTCACATCTGTCAACACCTGCTTTCTTTGGGATTGGAATTATTACATTCTTCTTGAAGTCTGAGGGTATTTCGCCTGTCTCATACATCTTGCTCACCAGATGGTAGAGTTTTATCAGGGCTGGCTCTCCTAAGGCTGTCAGTAGTTCTAATGGAATGTTGTCTACTTCCGGGGCCTTGTTTCGACTTAGGTCTTTCAGTACTCTGTCAAACTCTTCACGCAGTAGTATATCCCCCACTTCATCTTCATCTACATTCTGTTCCATTTCCATAATACTGTCCTCAAGTCCATTGCCCTTGTATAGTCCCTCTATATACTCCTTCCACCTTTCTGCTTTCCCTTCTTTGTTTAGAACTGCGTTTCCATCTGAGCTCTTGATATTCATACAAGTGATTATCTTTTCTCTAAAGGTCTCTCAAATTTTCCTGCAGGCAGTATCTATCTTACCCCTAGTGATATGTGCCTCTACATCCTTACATTTGTCCTCTATCCATCCCTACTTAGCCATTTTGCACTTCTTGTCGATCTCATTTTTGAGACGGTTGTATTACTTTTGGCCTGCTTCATTTACTGCATTTTTATATTTTCTCCTTTCATCAATTAAATTCAATATCTCTTCTGTTACCCAAGGATTTCCAGTAGTCCTCGTCTTTTTACTTACTTGATTCTCTGCTGCCTTCACTATTTCATCTACCCATTTCTCTCTTACTGTATTTCTTTCCCCCATTCTTGTCAATCCTTTCATAATGCTCTCTTTTAAACTTACTACACCCTCTGGTTCTGTCAGTTTATCCAGGCCCCATCTCCTTAAATTCCCACCTTTCTGAAGTTTCTTCAGTTTTAATCTGCAGTTCATGATCAATAGATTGTGGTCAGAGTCCACATCTGCCCCTGGAAATGTCTTACAATTTAAAACCTGGTTCCTAAAACTCTGTCTTATCATTATATAATCTATGTGAAACCTTCCAGTATCTCCAGGCCTCTTCCACGTATACAACCTTCTTTCATGATTCTTGAACCAAGTCTTGGCTGTGATTAAGTTATGCTCTGTGCAAAATTCTACCAGGCGGCTTCCTCTTTCATTGCTTACCCCAATTCCATATTCACCTACTACGTTTCCTTCTCTTCCTTTTCCTACTATCGAATTCCAGTCACCCATGACTATTAAATTTTCGTCTCCCTTCACTATCTCAATAATTTATTTTGTCTCATCACACATTTCATCAATCTCTTCGTCATCTGTGGAGCTAGTTGGTGTATATACTTGTACTACTGTGGTAGGCGTGGGCTTCATGTCTATCTTGGCTACAATAATGGGTTCACTATGCTGTTCGTAGTAGCTTACCCGTGCTCCTATTTTTTTATTCATTATTAAACCTACTCCTGCATCACCCCTATTTTATTTTGTATTTATAACCCTGTATTCACCTGACCAAAAGTCTTGTTCCTCCTGCCACCGAACTTCACTGATTCCCACTATATCTAACTTTAAACTATTCATTTCCCATTTAAAATTTTCTGACCTACCTGCCTGATTAAGGGATCTGACATTCTATGCTCCGATCCGTAGAACGCCAGTTTTCTTTCTCCTGATAACGACGCCCTCCTGAGTAGTCCCCGCCGTGAGATCCGTATTGGGGACTATTTTACCTCTGGAATATTTCACCCAAGAGGAGGCCATCATCATTTAACCATCCAGTAAAGCTGCATGCCCTCGGGAAAAATTACGGCTGTAGTTTCCCCCTGCGTTCAGCCGTTCGCAGTACCGGAGCAGCAAGGCCATTTTGGTTAGTGTTACAAGGCCAGATCAGTCAATCATCCAGACTGTTGCCCCTGCAACTACTGGAAAGGCTGCTGCCCCTCTTTAGGAACCACACGTTTGTCTGGCCTCTCAACAGATACCCCTCCGTTGTGGTTGCATCTACGGTACTGCTATCTGTATCGCTGAGGCACACAAGCCTCCCCACCATGGTTCATGGGGGGTGGGGAGGGGGGGGGGGGTCGATGGCAGTACGCAGACGGTATTTGTTTTCGATACATCACAAGAGAGAGATGTGATAAATATCTATCGGATGAAGTTACTGGAGCTTTAGAGTTCGTAATTTTTCTCTGTTGGATGGTATAGAATAATGACGATAGAATGTTTCGGTGACAGATGTGAATGGACACTGAAGGACACGGATGTGCTTCAGACTGCAGTACCTGTGTGATGTTGACTCTTCCTAAACTTCCCAGTAAGAAACAACACTGTAACTGTTGGTACTGTCTTTTACACTACCCCGTGTTGCAGGAGCAGGCTTCATTTGGGGCTGACCTTACACACCGTACATGGTTGGTGGAGCTACGGCAACGAATTCTCATTTCCACAGAGAGGTCAAAACACGGTCCTGTAGCGTTAACTCAGCTCACTCCGCTTCTACACGGGCTGCAAAATGTGGTAGATATAGCTCTCACTGACTTCTGCTAAATTCCGTCTTAAATTGGGACGATCACATCTGCAAAGGAGCAGGGATGGCGAGGCAGAGTCTGAGGAGCAGTTACAAGATGCATTGGGACTATCTAAAACCATGTTGGAGTTTTGCTGTAACAGATAGGTTCGGAAAAGGTGAATCGTTTCGAGGTATGAGAATGCTGCGAATGTGATTCACTAGTGGCTGTAATCACTAAAAGACTTCTCCGTAGGATCCAACATGGGTATGTGATTGAATCGAAGGACTTGATTTAAAATCGCAGACATTATTTTTACCGGAAAGCGTAACGCGATTTTCCCCAGTACATGTGCTGCATTATGACCCGTTCATTACGAGTGCTGGTTTTTTCACGAAATTTTCGAAGTGTAATTAGAACTGTGGCTCATTTTTTTCATCAGTTGTGGTATAGTGTATTGGCTTTGGTTACCTGGGCTGCAGGGTGGTTTTTGAGTAGGCATCTGTAGCGAACTCTGACATCAAACAACGATGGATACTGTATACTTACAGGTAATGCACTTTTCAAACTCTTCTCTGCCCACCACCAGCATCTTGTCAGTTGAACGTATTTCCCACCAAAAAGAGTAAAGATAGTACCTTCCATCTCAGCCTTTTTTCCCGCCAGCCTCTAGGTGAAGGGTAAAGGTTGAGTGCGTCTGTCACTAGTTTCGAGTGGTACTGCAAAATTTTTTGCCACCAGGATACCACCAGTTGTATGGCATCGTCAATTTTTGAACTGTATTGCGATTTTATGCCATCCTTGTGCAGCGCTATGCATGATGATGGTGATGATGAGGTCCTATCCTCCGAGGAGCGTAGGGGACGATGCGGGAGACCCGCACCGCTGTACTAGGCAAGGTCCTAGTGGAGATGGTTTACCATTGCCTTCCTCAGACCGTAATGGGGATGAACTACGATGATGACCACACAACAACACCCAGTCATCACGAGGCAGGAAAAATCCCTGACCCCGCCGGGAATCGAACCCGGGACCCCGTGCGCGGGAAGCGAGAACGCTACCAAAAGACCACGAGCTGCGGACACCACTATGCATATAAGCATATAATTGTGTAATTCGGCCCAGTCTTTATGATTAATTACGTAATTAGACTCAATCTTTGCGTCAGTTTGCTGAACAAAATAAATAAAGTACACTTATGTAACCTTCCTCACCTGCATCTGAAGAATTACTTTGTGTTGAGGGGTGCGCTTGGGCTTTCCATCCAGTAGAATCAGGGTTCGAGTCCCGGCAAGGGCACCACCATTTTTAATTTGGGCTTTCGATCCAGCAGAATCATAGTTCGAGTCCCTGAAAGGGCACCGCCATTTTTAATTTCCCGTTAATTCGCAGCGCTTCTGGTGGTATAATTGCGTTACGGGGGTGCACTTAGGCTTTCCGCGCAGGAGTATCAGGGTTCAAGTCCCAGAAAGTGTACCGCCAATTTTAATTTCCCGCCAGTTTCTTGGTGAGGGGTGGGGTGGGGTGCCAGCAGAGCCCTGGGAAAATAATTCCCACCAGCATTTGAAATTCCCACCAAAGCTCGCCGGCCCCTGTGACCGAGCGGTTCTAGGCACTTCAGTCCGGAACCGCGCGCATGCTACGGTCACAGCTTCGAATCTTGCCTCGGGCATGGACGTATGTGATGTCCTTAAGTAGCTCGGTTTAAGCAGTTATAAATCTAGGGGACTGATGACCTCAGATGTAAAGTCTCATAGTGCTTAGAGCCATTTGAACCATTCTGAGCCGGCAGCAGTGGCCGAGCGGTTCTAGGCGCTTCAGTCTGGAACCGCGCGACCGCTACAGTGAACCATTTTTGAACCATTCTGAACCAAAATTCGAAATTTCTACCAGTAGGGTAGGTTGGCGGAGGGGGAGGGTCGGGAGGGGCGAGGGGGCTGAGGTCCACGTGTAGCCTGAGAAATACATGTGACGTCATCCGGAAGTGGGGGTGGGCCTGGTCGTGGTCGGGGGGGGGGGGGGTGGTCGGGTGTGGGTGGTGATTAATTGATCAATTTAATTAATTTGCATACCAGTTTGATATCAAAATTGGGGTGGTGACCCACTACCATACTACTCATACATTCCGCCAATCATTGTGAAGTGCGCGGCCCATGATAGTTTTTGTTGTATCAAGTATAAAAGTTTCTTGCTTTTCTATGCACTGATGAAGCGCGGAAAGTTCGACTGCTAAGACACATGTGTGTGAGATGCCATATGCCTAAATCAATGTGTATTATCTCTGTATACATACGTATATGGCATGTATTCGCAGATATATAAGGAATTGACGACAGTGGAAATTTGTGCCAGACCGGGGCTCGAACTCGGATTTCCCAATTTACGAGAGCGGTCGCCTAATTGCTTTGGCTATCCGAGCACGACTCACGGCCAGAGTCAAACATCCATATGTCGCCGTTCCTGCGTCACAACCAGTACTCGTGCACACATTATTTAACTGCTGTACAGGGGATGGAATTTTAATTGAAAGTCGCTGCCCAGTATCTGCGGAGAAACACGATACCGCACCGCCTGTCTTCTTAAGAAGAACGATGCAATGTTCTTTCAGACGTGCCTGCGTTCCAAAAGCCACTGCCCGAAACAGCCATTATTAATATGTGAGATGTAATAAGGACAACCACTGACTGTGTAATGGAATAACGACAATGAAAATTTTTGCCGGACAGGAACTCGAATCCGGATTTCCCGATTATTACCAGCAATCGCCTTACGGTTAGGCTATCCCAGAACGACTCACGGCTAGACCCAAACTTCCATATGGCCAGCCCTTCCATATGGCCAGCCCCACGAGACTTTATATAGCGGCGGTTTCATTAATAGGGCAAGATCTTTGGAGTGGTCATGCTCTGGCGGAGCACTGTTATTTGCCTGTTATTCCATGCTAAATTTGCTTAGTTTCCTTCGCTTTCCATTAGGCAGATAAGTCTTAAATTATTGTCTGAAGTTTTTAGCGGTAATAATTAATCAAGCTATATTAATTTCATTTACACTATCAAAGCGGCCGTATTAACGGAATTAAAATTTCTGTTTCATGTCGGTTGTTTGATTGTGACATGTTAAGGGCGTGCTACGACAATTAGTATCACGGGATCAAGCCTGTGGGTCCACGCCCTATGTGATGCAAGTAAAGCATATGGTTTCGCGAGCTTCACTGCAACTTGTATGCAATGCTATGCTTCTAATGCACAATTTCAGTATCGGTAACTTCTTCTCCTGTTACTCCTGTATATGGTACTAGTAAAGATAATTTTCGAAGACAAATTTCTTCGCTTGCAACATTCTTTTCTTGGTATATTTTTCTGATATCTCCTACGCAGTTGGTTCTAGGTAGAAGAATTCCTTCACGTCAGCTGATGCTGTGTCTTTTCCCTTTATCTTAATACACAATTCGGTATTCTCCTCCCTAGTGTCCTTAACCACTTTCCTATTAGCTAAGTTTATATTTAACCAAGATTCCACGCGAAATATGGTGCCCATTTTATTCAGCAGGTCAGCTATGCCTCCTTAACTTTTGGCCAGAAGGGCTATGTGACCTGCGACACGTAGTATTGGTATCTGTTCCCACAGCATATGGAAGGGCTGGCCATTGACGTACGCGTTGAACCATAGTGGTGACACGCTGAGATTCTGTCTTACGTTTTTCTTAACATTAACTTCCCAGTCTCAGTCTTCCACCTTAACTGCTCTCACATGGATTTGGTAGATATTTCAGATACTCATCACTCTCTGTGCTTCATCTTGAACTATACATTTTTTTTTATTCTACTGGGCCAAGCCGAAGCTATATTTTATGAGTACTGATGTTCATTACTTTAATACTTACTTTAGAATGGTGGTTATCTTCACTTGTGCCTGCCAAATGCCATATCCTGTGCATTTGATTGCGCAGTACTTTAGAGGAAACAGATGAAACGTAATTGAAGTGAAACCTATCACAGCACTAGCGGTAAATGTAAAATATGCAAGATGACACAGTCACGGAAGAGATTGCTGAGATAACGCAGCTCATCTGCAATTCAAACGCATTTTACTGGTGGAGAAGCACTTGGATTGTTCTACTCGAGGTAATATAAAAAGGTCTGTTTACATCACAGTTCCACGGTAAAACAAGATTTATTATTGCTGCATTCCAAATCAAGTGCTTGCGCTATTGTTCCAACTTACAATTCGTGAAATATGTCGATACTGCTTCCTCAAACTTGTCCTCGCTGTAGCGGGAGGATCGTCGCTTTTAATTAAGTCCTGTCCACTGGCTGTGTAATCTAAAGACGATTTAATTTCCCGTGGGATGGATCACGTTTAACACGTGTCTCCAAGCCACGGCAATAGTAAACGCGACAGCGGCGCACCTGACCTAGATCTGTACTAAGTTCCACTGTTGATTTGTACGTGTGTGTGTGTGTGTGTGTAAGGGGAGAGGATGATTTTCCTCGTTATCAAACGTATTTGTTTTTCCGTTCTGTTTTTCGTTATAAATGACCTGAAGTACGTAATTAAATATTTTATCTGAAAAAACCTGTATCTCCTGTCACTTTATTGATGAAACGCTATATTAATGTTTTCTGTAGCCCTTACTTTCTTTGAAATTCTGAAGGTAGCAGGGATAAAATACAGGAAGCGAAAGGCTATTTAGAACTTTTACAAAAACCATACTGCAGTTGTAAGAGTCGAGGAGCTTGAAAGGTAAGCAGTGGTTGAGAGGGGAGTGAGACAGGGTTGTAGCCTATCCCCGATGTTATCCAGTCCGTACACTGAGCAAGCAATAAAGGAAAACAAAGAAAGATTTGGTGTAAGAATTGAAGTCCAGGAAGAAGAAATAAAAATTTTGAGGTTTGCCGATGATACTGTAATTCTGCCAGAGACAGCAAAGGGCTTGGAAGAGCAGTTGAACGTAATGGAAAGTTTACTGAAAGGAGGGTATCAGATGAACAGCAGGAGAAGAAAAAGAAGGATAATGGAATGTAATCAAGGTAAATCAGATGATGATGAGGGAATTAGACGAGTAAACCAGAAACTTAAAGTAGTAGATAAAGTTTTGCTATTTGGCCAGGAAAATAACCGATGATGGGCGAAATAGAACGACAGGGGAGCAAGGGTTGTCGTAATTTGCACTCAGTTTTTACAATGAAATGCTCAAATGTGTCACCTCCAAACCTAGTAATGTAGGAGGGAAATGGAAAGCAAATCGTTTCTGAAGAAGATAAATTTGTTAACATTGAGTATAGATTCAAATGTTAGGAAGTCTTTTCTGAAAGTATTTGTATGGATTGAAGCCATGTATCGAAGAGAAACATGGACGATAAACAGTTTAGACAAAAAGAGAATAGAAGCTTTTGAAATGTGGTGCTACAGAAGAATGATGAAGATTAGATGGGTAGATCACGTAACTAATGAGCTAATGAGGAGGTGCTGAATAGAATTGGGTAGAAGAAAAATTTGTGGTACAGCCTGACTATAAGGCGAGATCGGTTGCTAGGACACATTCAAATGCATCAAGGGATCACAAATTTAGTATTGGAGGGAAGTGTGGTGGGTAAAATTCATAGAGAGAGAACAAGAAATGAATACAGTAAGGAGATTCAGAAGGATGTAGGTTGCAGCAGTTATTCGGAGATGAAGAGGCCTACACAGGATTGAGTAGCATGGAAAGCTGCCTCAAACCAGTCTTCGGACTGAAGACCGCAACAATAAGAGCAGCTCTGACTCATTTATACGTTCTTCAGAGCGACGTGTGGGTGTTCCTTATTTTCAATTGGCCATTTTTTCTTTGCATTTAGAAATATGGCAGGTTTTTAATTATAAAGAACTTCGTAAATATAGCTGAGGCAATAAAGTACATGGAAAAATTAAACATTATTTAAAAGATAGGGGTCATATAAGAAACTCCTACTTTTAAACATCTTTTATATGTTGGAATCGGCTTCCCATATGAAACTTTTTTTGTAAATATGGAATATTCTGTTTTCTTTAAGGCAATTATTAAGTAAAACTTAGTCAACATGTTTTTGATGTTAATATTTGTCAATACTGAAGGTTAATACGTCCTAAATTAACAATTTTACTTTCAGATTATCTTTTAAGACTTTGGAACGACAGGGGAGCAAGGATTGTCTTAATTTGAATTCAGCTTTTACAAAGAAAGACTGAAACGTGTCACCTCCAAACCTAGTAAGAGTTTTATTTTCTGACTGGTAGTCAGATTTGCAAGAATTTCAAATGTAAACGTTTAGCTGCTCATATGGACTGGAAGTTTCTAAAAGTAATGGATGCTGCGTCTCATATGGTCTGATGAAACCCTTATGATATATACTGCTACTGTTGGTTTGTAAAGTGAACCCTGAATCCACTGATTGAAGACAATGGGAAGGTTACTAAATGTTGAGAGGAAAATACGATTTATGTTTAATCTGTAGGAGTTTTTCCATATTGTTAGGAAATACACGAAAAAGATGCAAGATTTCCCGCCCGTTAACATCTGTTACCGTATATACTACAGATATGTAAAACAGTCATACAATGATCAGAATATGTATTTCGATTGCTTTGTGAACACAAAATTAAGGACTACTTTTCGCAGTCATGTGAGTCGCGGACAGGCTTTTTACAATGGTTAGAACATTTAATAGTGGCAGTTATTTATTTACAACATGTACAAAATAGGTTCATGTTACAACGTTTTATTGTCCTTCAGAGTACTTACCAGCATTGTGTATAATCCGTTGTCAGCGATGTGGAGGTCGTAGAATACCCTTAGCAGCACCAGTTGGAGTGGAGCGGTATATTACCCGACGAATCTATAACTGGAGCTGGTGTCAATGAAGTACTTTCCTCGATTTAGGAGTGAAGATGAAGTCGCAAGTAATTACGTTCAGGGAGTGTGGTGGCTGGTACAGCTCATCCCTTCCCCATAGATCGAACAAATCACTTCCAATTTGCGCCAAATTGCGCCAGTGCATTGTTCTGTAAAATGGTGGGCGGGTACTGCAGGAAGCGTCGCCGCCCTTTCTCTAGGTTGGTCGCAGGGTGTGTTCCAAAAATTTATAGCTTAGAAAAATGAGCGGCGACACTTTCTGCATGACCCGCCCATCATATTGCAGCACAATTCTCGGGGGCAATTTGGCGCAAATTGAGATTTGTTGGACCAGTGGGACTGGGAAGTGCTGCACCACCCACTACACTCCCCATAGCTAAGCCCTTGTGATTTCAACTTAATTCCTAAATTGAAGGAAGCGCTTAACGGCATTTGCTCATTAATTTCAGAACTCTTACAGAGATTCGTCGGGCAATAGACTGCTCCAGTCGAACTATTAACACAACTGTCACTGCTGAGAGTACCCTGAGGCTTCTACATCGCTGTCAATGGGTTATACACAATGCTGGTTACTACTTTAATGGACATTAAAACTTTGGATCGTGTATCTATTTTGCATACGTTGTAAATAAATAGTTGTCACCATTAATGTTCCAGCTCTCGTACATAAAACTGAGCCGAAGTTGTGTATGTATATTTGATGTATGTCATACATATTTGTTTAGTTTCCTAAAAATGGTTCAGATGGCTCTAAGCACTATGGGACTTAACATCTGAGGTCATCAGTTCCCTAGACTTAGAACTACTTAAACCTAACTAACCTAAGGACACCACACACATCCATGCCTGAGGCAGGATTCGAACCTGCGACCGTAGCAGCAGTACGGTTCCAGACTGAAGCGCCTAGAACCGCTCGGTAACAACGGCCGGCTTTTAGTTTTCTAAACTGAGGAGAACAAAATTGATAGGTGACTAAAGACAGCAACTTAAGAATACTGTCCACGAAGGTGTATTTGACATTGTAGTGATATGTTAATAATAACACTGGGCAACAATGAAAATGTTTCGGGCTTAAAAATAGTAAATTTACATGTATTTCCATTTGCAGAATTCAAAAATCTTCATAAAAATGACAGATTAGCTCTTATTTTGAAGATAAAGTTACATTAGAGTGAAGATTTTAAATTTGGGGGAATTTTTTTTGGGAGTTGGCCCACCTGTCAAATAACAAAACACAAATGCCCTTCAGCTGCTTGTAAGTCATAAACATAGATACTGTTGCTGTGACTGTGAATTACATGTAGTTTCTACTCAAATTAATGCAAAATTTCTGGTTCGCGAGTGCTTTTTTGTGTAAAATCTCTAAAAATGCCACGAAAATGTGTAAATATGATGAATAACTTTTGTTATATTTGTGGTGAAATAACATTTTCCCCACAGAAACGCAATCTGACGCCTCTTGTAAAGACTGCCTATCAGTATTATTTCGGTATGAAAGTAGGGGACCAAGATAAGTCTTGGGCTCCACACATATGTTGCAACGCATGTTCAGTTACACTGCGCGAATGGCTGAAAAAGAAGAAACGATCTATGGCTCTCGTTGTGCCTATGATTTAGCGGGAGCCTACAAACTATACAGATGACTGCTATTTCTGCTTGACTCCACCTATAAAGACTGGATTGTCTACGAAGAAAAGAAGAACAGTTCAGTACCCAAATCTTCCATCTGCTATTCGACGCATTCCACATTCGGATAGTTTACCAGTTCCTACTCCACCCGAAATTGTGTGTCTGAAGTAGAAAATGAAGGCAATGTGGAACAAGAAGAACCAAACATGTCTTCCACATCCCGTGACCCTGATTTTGAGGGAAAAGACGATAAACTGCACAGACTGAGTCAAGCGGAATTGAGTGATCTCATTAGAGACCTTGGCCTGTCAAAGGAGAATGCAGAAATTCTTAGGTCTCGACTACAGCAATGGAATCTTCTCCAAAGTGATGTGAGAATCTCACAGTACAGAAAACGTCACATGGGACTGCTTCCCTTTTTGAGAAGAAAAATAATTTTGTTGTTTGCTGCGACATTAATGGCTTGATGAAATCTTTGAATTTGAACCATGATCCAACTGAATGGAGGCTATTCATAGACTCCTCCAAGCTTAGTTTGAAAGCTGTGTTACTTCACAACGGGAATCTTCTTTCATCTATTCCTGTTGCTCATGGTGTTCACATGAGGGAGACATATGCAAATATGGCAGCTCTCTTGGACTCAATTAAATATCATGAACACAAATTGAAAATCTGTGGTGATCTAAAAGTCATTGCCATACTCTTAGGAATGCAACTGGGCTACACAAAGCATTGCTGCTTCTTATGTATGTGGGACAGTAGAGATAGAAAATTGCATTATATTAAAGGAGACTGGCCTGCAAGAAATCTTCACCCTAGCGAGAAAAATGTCGTTGCCAAGCCTCTTGTGGACTCAAAAGACGTTCTTCTTCCACCCCTGCATATCAAGCTGGGTTTGACGAAAAACTTTGTCAAAGCTATGAACCGAGAAGGACGGGCCTTTAACTACAGAAGAGAGAAATTTTCGAAATTAAGTGATGCAAAAGTTAAGGAAGGTATTTTTGTCGGACCACAAATAAGAGAACCTGTGAAGGATCGTGCATTTGGCCAAGTTATGAAGGGGAAAGAAAAGGAAGCGTGGGAAGCCTTCGAGGGTGTTGTTCATGGATTTTTAGGCAACAAAAGAGATGACAACTACAAGCATTTGGTAACAGTGCTCCTGCAAAAATACCGTAACCTTGGATGCAACATGTCCCTTAAGATCCATTTTCTCCACTCCCATCTAGAATTTTTCCCCCCTAGTTGTGGAGCTGTTAGTGATGAACACGGTGAGAGATTCCATCAGGACATTTCTGTTATGGAACAAAGATATCAAGGCCGTTGGAATGAAGTAATGCTTGCGGATTGCTGTTGGTCTTTGTGTAGGGATTCTGCGGAACTCCATTACAAGAGGCAAGCTAAAAGACGACGAAGTCAATAGGCCATCACATGATTCCCTTCAGACACGACCATCTACGAAGTATTTTTCCAGCAATTTAGAACTCTTAGCATGTAATTGGTTCAAATGGCTCTGAACACTATGGGACTTAACATCTGAGGTCATCAGTCCCCTAGAACTTAGAACTATTTAAACCTAACTAACCTAAGGACATCACACACATCCATGCCCGAGGCAGGATTCGAACCTGCGTCCGCAGCAGCTGCGTGGTTCCAGACTGAAGCGCCTAGAACCGCTCGGCCACTACGGCCGGCAGCATGTGATTACCAGTTAAAAAAATCAAATGCACTTTCATTGTTGTTAGCGTGTATGTAATTAAAATGTATCCTTTTCTCTCAATCCGTTAATATGTAATACTCTCACCTTGTGTATATCATAGAAACTAGAGCTAATAAAAATGTTTCATTGTCATATTTGTTTTTCTCAACCCAAAATTAGTAGGAATTGACTCATAAAGTGCTCGAAACATTAAAAAATTATTTTTTTGTTGCCCAGTGTAATTTTATCTGTCAATGTTCAGCAAAATGCCCTTTTCCAACGGAAAAATTCGCGGTCTAGCGGTTGAAGTACATTCTTTGTAGCAAATGAAATCTAAATTGTCTACATTAAATTTAACTCCAACCGAACAGGCCCCAAAGGCCCGACCGTCATGTCATCCTCAGTCGATAGGCGTCAGTGGATGAGGATATGGAGGGGCATGTGGTCAGCACACCGCTGTCTCGGCCGTTGTCAGCTTTCGTGACCGGAACCCCTGCTTCTCTGTCAAGTAGCTCCTCAGTTGGTCTCACAGTGGCTGGGTGCACCCCGCTCGTCAGCAGACCCGGGTGGTCATCCATCCAAGTGCTAGCCAAGCCCGACAGCACTTAATTTTGGTGATCTGACGTGAACCGGAATTACCATTGCGGTAAATTGTCTACGCTCCTGGCCATTAAAACTGCAACATCAAGAAGAGGACATGCAACAAATCTCAAACTGACGTGAAATGTATTAGGGGCTACGTTCTTAGATAAGAAAATGATCAGCATTTCAGCGTAACCGCATAAAGAAGGTATGTATAATTCTGTACATAAGGAAAGTCTATGCAGCGGGTTTTTCATTCACAAACCCGTTTTAAATGTTTGTCATTTGCGAGATTGTGTTATGCTGCGTGTAAGAGGGGGAGACGTGTACCAGAAAAAGTCACAACTGGTCAACAGTTGGATCTTGGCATATCGAGTCTGTAGTTTACCGTTGCACGATATAGCTGCTCAGGAGAGTCATGCAAACATGGAATCGATAGCTTCAGGAGACATCTCTGTGAACAAAATTTCGCACCCTGTCACAACTGTCTACAACTTTAATCACGTCTTCTTCCGATTGTGAGGGTTACACACAATAAGTAAGATTTTGTTTTATGCATCCCTGCCCGTGTTGAAATTGTAATGGCCAGCAGTGTAAACTTCTTTGTTAGGATTTAGGATTTAGAATGTTTACGGTCTGGGCAAAAATCTAGTTAATCCTGCTAAACGCGAGAAGATTGGAAGTTTCCTATTGTTTTCGGTCTCGATGAGTCTACCACTAGATTTCCTGCACAGAATATTGACTTTGGAATAAGTGATCTGCTTGATTCTTCATTGCAACCGTATAAAATACGTTCAGAATGAAGCATTCAGAAGATTATGGGATTTATGGAATATGAAAGCGTAATAGCAGGCATAAGCTAGAATTCTCCCAGTTTTTATGGATATTTTATTAAGTGCAAATTTTTTCCAAATTAGACTTTTTTGCATTTCAAATGTCGCATTAACGAAAATCATATATCTTACTCATTTTGTTTGCAGTTCCGTTTTCCACATTGGTCTTGATAAAAATTTTCTAGCTCCAATTTCATTCTTTATGTTGAAACGAGTAATTCATCTCGGAAAAATTGCAAATTTTTTTGCGGCTACATCGGTAAAGTTATTTAAAGTCCTATCATGTAGTAGTATACTGTCGTTGCTCCAAGCGCTAACAGAAATCACTGAATCTCAAATATTTATAGGTACGGAAATAATTTCAGTTTTTACAAAGGACCTAACCGTGTCCAGAAAGGATAGATTACATAAGTTCGTGGTGGAGTGCTTATTGCTGTCAGAAGTTGTTTAACTTAAAGTGAAACTGAAGTAGTTAGTTCCTGTGAGTTAGTATGGGTAAAGGTTATACTTAACAACCGGAATAAATTAATAATTGGTTCATTTCAGCGATGTCCCGACTCAGATACAGTTACTGAGGAGTTCAAACAAAAGTTGAATGTTATTTCAAATAGGTATCTCACTCATAAAATTACAGTTGGTGGGGAAATCAATCTACTCTCAAAATGCGTCCGAAAATACATGTTTAAAGTCGGTGGTAGGATAAAACGTCGTCCGAAATCGTACTGAATGCTTTCTTAGAAAATTATTTTAAACAATTAGTTTGGAAGCCCACTTGAAGTGTAAACGGTTACGAAAACATAGGATTTTGTGACCACAAGGTTGTTGTAGCTAGACTAAATACTGTAACATTCTAACTCATCAAAATTAAACCCAAAATAAAAAAAACAGATAAAAATTCGCTTGACACCTTTCTAAAAGACAGGCTCCACTCCTTCCAATCAGACTATGATGTGGTTTAAATGCAAAGAAGTAGTGTCGAGGTCAGTTGGGAGACATATACCAAATACATTAATGAGAGATGGTACTGATCCCCCATGGTACACAAAACAGTCACAACACTATTGCAGAAGCAACGGAATATATGCCAAATTTAAAAGAACGCGAAATCGCCAAGATTGTCGAAGTTGTACAGAAGCTAGAAATCTAGCGTGAATTTCAATGGGCAATGATTTTAACAGTTTTCAGAGCGAAACTCTGTCTCGAAACCTGGCATAAAATCCAAACAGTGTCTGATCGTATGTAAAATACACCATTGGCAAGACGCAACCAATATCTTCACTGCGCGATAACAATGGTGATGTTATTGATGACAGTGCCACTAAAGCAGAGTTACCAAACACGATATTCAGAAATTCCTCCACGAATGAAGATGAAGTGAATATTTCAGAATTCGAATCATAACGACTGCCAACGTGAGTAGCTTGGAAGTAGATATCCTCGGTGTAGCGAAGCAGCTTAATACACTTGGGAAAGACAAGTCTTCGAGTCCAGATTGTATAACAGTCAAAGACAAGTCTTCGAGTCCAGATTGTATACCAGTCAGGTTCCTTTCAGGATATGCTGATATAATAGCTCTGTTATAGCCTCCTTACACTCTATGTGGTTCTTTAGTGGATTTAGGAGCGAGGAACAGATGCTGTTCATGAACAGAGAATTAAGATATTAATTTATTCTACATCTAATATCAAATAGTAAAAATGACACACAACATTATTGCTGCAGTTGACAGCGTCAGTTGTTAACAGAAACTTTGAATGTTGAAACATATACAGATACCGCAGATTTACAGATCAGTCAGTCTTCAATACCATGACAATTCAGTAGATCACGAGTCCTAACCACTATGAAAGTCTGTAAATGTTATTCAACTGGGAAACACAAAAAATGGGGTGTTGTATGAATGTTCGAACGTAAATACACGGACCTCCGGAGAGGGGATGCTTGCATCTCATTGGCATCGTTCGTGGCAGCACTCTCGTGCCGAGGTGGCAGCTGTAGAAAACTCGGCGGCGCAGCTAGTTAAAAAAAAAAAAAAAAAAAAAAAAGTTCAAATGTGTGTGAAATCTTATGGGACTTAACTGCTAAGGTCATCAGTCCCTAAGCTTACACACTACATAACCTAAATTATCCTAAGGACAAACACACACACCCATGCACGAGGGAGGACTCGAACCTCCGCCGGACCCAGCCGCACAGTCCATGACTGTAGCGTCCAGACCTCTCGGGTAATCCCGCGCGGTGGCGTAACTGGTGGCACCTATATTTGATAGTGCTGCCCACCCGATAGGAGCGGATGCTACATCCCTCCCAGTCCAATTTGGAAGGTACACAGAGGGGGAAGACGGTGGCTGTGCCGTGGAGAGTGAGGAGGCTGGTTGCTTGGCTGGGTGCAGAGCAGACTAACCCTCGTTCCAACATTGCGTCTTGCGAACGCCATGGAAACTGCCCCGGAAAACCAGGCGCAGGACGTGCATGGAGGGTGCTACAGAGCGTGCCGGCGACTGTCCAGTGGTGAAGGCGTCGATGTCTATGAGAGAGGCCGCCTGCGGCGTTGGTGACAACGGCGTCGCAGGTGGGTAGGCGGAGACGTCCATCGATGAGACGGCCGCGGGTGCAGGCACCCGCTCGGTAAGGTGCGTAGGAGGCTGCGTGGCTGCGGAACGATGTGACTGCGTCACGGCAGTCGGACGTCGTACAGTGAAGAAATCTGAAACAGTTTGACCTACGGCAGGATCACTGAAGTCACGGAGCAGTAGCTGATTTTGGTGGCCCTGATGCAGGCCTGCGCTGCCGCGAATAATATACTATGCTCTGCCAGCTGATCTGAGAACAATGCCGGACTCCCATAAATGCGGCTTGTTGTACACACGATATTGAACTCTGACTTTCTGGTGTAACTTCGTGGTGAAGTCTGATGCTGGAGTAGAGTCGTAAGTACGAAGCAAATCCAGTGAGATCCGATGGCGTCTCCATACAAATGTTCTGCCGGCAAAATGTCAGGAGCATACAAATTACGATATGAACTCAGAAACATCAGTATAAGGTATCGTCACGTGAATGTGAAGCTCGAAGTTTTGACATTTGCGTCGTAAATGTCTGGTCTCGCCGTTACACTGTGGCGAGGATGGTGCTGTCCTGCCGAGCTGTATTCCATTGTGATTACAAAATTGAGTAAATTCCTTGGAAGAAAAAGGGAGTCCATTGACAGAAACAATTTTTCTTGGCAAGCGTTCGAGAGTACTGGCGGCATTCTTTGAGTGCACTGGGATAACAAAAGGGTATTTGCTGTAGGCATCGACGATAATCAACCAACGTGTTTGCCAAAAGGGACGAGCAAAGCCTATACGGAGGAGTTGTCATGGAGTATCAGAATGTGGCCAGGAGAAAAATTCCTGGCGCGGAGCTTCGTGATTGTTGAGCAGGAGGAGGCGCAGAATTTGAGCATGAAATGAAATTGATTTGCATCTGTCCCTACTTTGCATTATTCTGCCGTGAAACAGAGGAGAGCTTTCTAACCCTTTGCAGGCAGACCACTTTTTTTTGTCCCGTGCAATGATAAAATTGCATTCTGCTTCTCTGAAGAAGCAAGTCTTCCAAACATGGGTGACTACATAGAGCAGTCGATACAGTTACGATATATCTATTCTTTCACCGATTAATCCATATATCGATATCGGAATGGCAATATCAAGTGTCGATATTTTTGTTTTATATTCTACTTTTTCGCAATTTTCGGTAAATTTTTGAAATTTCTCTTTTGAACATAATTTTACTTGGTACTTCTTGAGCGTTCCAGTCTTTCACTTTGACTGTGTGTAGCAAGTATAGGTGGCACAAAAGAAGTCCGATTGCACTGGCAGTGTGAATGGAGTAACAAGATTTCCGATGTGAAGAAGAAGTACACCAGTTGCGTTAAAACACAATTTTTAACGCAACTAGTGTGCTACTTCTTCACATCGGCATTCTTTAAAAACAGCTGCAGAAAATAATGAACAAAAATATATAGGACTAGATTGGTCTTGCGACGGGCGGAGAAGTGTGATGGAAAATGCTGACGTAATCGGCACTAGGCGCTACCAACAGAAACTGCAACGTTTAACTTCACCACGCAATTATGGCACTGCAACTGCTAGGTTGATGCACAGAATATCGATTAATAAGTCAATACTTAAATATACAGCTTTAAAACTGGCAATATATTTACAATATGCAGCTGATATTTTTATAGGCCGGACGTCGATACTTTTCCCGTCGATGTATCAATACCATTTCCGATATATCAATGGCCGATAACAATACTTGTTTGGATATCGATACATTGGCTCCCTGATATATTTTAAAATATCAACAATCCTAGTGACTAGCATTTCACACATCATTTTGCTTTGCTCAGAACTGGGGCTACATAGCGTTGCGCCGGCGCGGCAAATGCTGTATGTGGTGTTTCCTGCCTTGTTTATGAGGTGCTGACTTGCGAGTTCTGTTGCTGTAGCTGTGGCTGGGGTACTGGTTATGTCTTCCAAGTGAAACGATAACAGATAGACAGAAATCTTGGTCAGATAAATCTTGAACTTCGGGTATATTGATAAATTTAAGCGTTGCGCTGAGTTAGGGTTGCGATGCTTTAGAATTTCGGACCTCAGCCTTGGAACTGACAGATTCTGAATAACAGCATCGCGAAACATTTCATCTTGATAAGTTGCGCCATAGACAGAATTGAATTTATAGTCTCTATTCATGTCCTGCAATTCCGCAGTCCATTCTTCATAAGATCAATCACTACGACGTTGGGTGGGGGAAAATTGATACCTTGCAGCAGCAAAATGTATTTGAATCTTAAGAAAATCGTCTACTCTAGCAGTTGTGACCTCTTAGGGCTGGGTTTGGGGCTCACTGAGGGGAAACAATTTCACTCAGAGGCCGTAGGTATGCAGTCGTACACATGAAATGAAAGATGCACGACGTGATTCACCTGTGATTTTGTAGGCGTCGAAATGCTGAGGCAGGTGTGTTATGTATTCTTTCCATGTTTCCTTCGTCTCATCAGACTGCCTTTTGCTACTGGGCAGCTTGCGCTTGTGTGAGGAAGAAACTGTTGACAGTAGTTCTGTTACTTGTTGACTCTGAAACTGAACAAGAGATTTTAGACGCTGCTCGGCACTTAGATGCTGCTCATCCTGGCCTGCCATGATTCCTTAACTATCTCATCTTAAATATTGCAACATATGTATTTCAATTTAATATACGCACACACAGAAAAAATTATTCAATAGAAAGAAAAAAATGTCCTGCTTTCGTGACCAAAGCTATGAAAGTATGTAAATGTGATTCAACGGGCAAACGTACAAAATGTGGTCATCGCCTGAATGTTCGAAATCCAGTACTGTTCCACTGGAGCTCCGGAGAGCGGATGCTTCCATATCACTAGCAGCGGCGTAATTGTTCAGGGCAGCGCTCTCCTGCAGCAGCGGCAGCGTAACTGGCGGTGCGTGGATATTTGAAAGTGGGGCCGACCGGATAGCAGCCGACACCGCAAGATTCATAATTAGCAGTCACCTAAAACCGCTCGCTCATGGAAGGATCCGTACCCAAAGACTAGAAACTTGCACCAACACCCCAGAATGGAATTATTAGTAATCCGCTGAATTACAGACTCATATCACTTACATCGATTTGCAGTAGGATTTTGGGACATATACTGTGCTCGAACATTATGACTCATCCCCAGGATAATGATTTGTTGACAAATAGCCAACTCGGATTCTGAAGGTGTCGTTCATATGAAACTCAAATAGCTCTTTATTCTCACGAAGTAATGAATGCTATCAGTAGGGGACGTCAAATTGATTCCATATTTTTGGATATCCAGAAGATTTTTGACACCGTACCTCACAGGCGACTTCTAATAAAATAGCGTACAAATGGAGTATCGTCTCAGTGGTGTGGCTGGATTCGTGATTTCCGGTCAGAGAAGTCAGAATTCCTAATAATTCACGGAAAGTCTTCGAGTAAATCAAAAGTAATACCTGGCGTTCCCCAAGGAAGTTTCATATCAGCGCACACTCCGCTGCAGAGTGAAAATATCATTCTGGAAACATCCCCCAGGCTGTGACTAAGCCATGTCTCCGCAATATCCTTTCTTTCAGGAGTGCTAGTTCTGCAAGGTTCGCAGGAGAGCTTCTGTAAAGTTAGGAAGGTAGGAGACGAGGTACTGGCAGAAGTGAAGCTGTGAGTACCGGGCGTGAGCCGTGCTTCGGTAGCTCAGTTGGTAGAGCACATGCCCGCGAAAGGCAAAGGTCCCGAGTTCGAGTCTCGGTCGGGCACACAGTTTTAATCTGCCAGGAAGTTTCATATCAGCGCACACTCCGCTGCAGAGTGAAAATCTCATTCTGGAAACATCCCCCAGGCTGTGACTAAGCCATGTCTCCGCAATATCCTTTCTTTCAGGAGTGCTAGTTCTGCAAGGTTCGCAGGAGAGCTTCTGTAAAGTTTGGAAGGTAGGAGACGAGGTACTGGCAGAAGTGAAGCTGTGAGTACCGGGCGTGAGTCGTGCTTCGGTAGCTCAGTTAGTAGAGCACTTGCCCGCGAAAGGCAAAGGTCCCGAGTTCGAGTCTCGGTCGGGCACACAGTTTTAATCTGCCAGGAAATTTCAGGCCCTATGTTGTTCCTAATCTACATAAATGAGTTATGAAACAATCTGAGCAGCCCTCTTAATTGTTTGCGGATAATGATGTCATTTATCGTCATGTAAAGTCATCAGATGATCAAAACAAATTGCAAAATGATTTACAAGGTATCTGCACGGTGAAAAGTGGCAGTTGGCTCTAAATAATGAAAAATGTGAACACTATCAACATGAGCACTAAAAGGAATCCGTTAAATTTCAGTTACACGATAAAGCACAAAAATGTAAATTCTGTAAACTCAACTAAAAACTTCTAATAACTTATATTTGAACGATCACATATATAATGTTGTGAGGAAAGACTGCAGTTTATTTGCAGAACACTTAGAAAATGTGACAGTTGTGATATTAACTGTTTTTGTCTCATTTTAGCTAAAAGTTGGGAAAGTCACTGTTTATTGCAATTGGCTCTTAGATTCTTGTGCAACGTCGTTTTTCCCGGTATTCAGTTCAGACTCACGACAGTGAAAAATAATTTTCTTTAAAACTGTGCCGGTACTTTCTTATCACCTTCACCATTTTCGACAGTTCAGTCGTTCCACAGTTTACTCCCAATTATTTGAATGTTTGTCCAAAAACTATATGTCTATTTTGCACAGCAGATAATAGTAACGTGTATTTTCTGTCGGTAACTTGAGTAAGCATAGATTGTAAATCTCCATAGCAAGCAGAAAAAAACAATTACCTTTAAATTTTAGACAAAACAATGAATTTAAAACACTTACTAGAAATTAACAGAGAGAACAACACAACGAAACCTAAATTCGGTTGCTCAGAAGAGATATTCCTTCTGTTTGAGCATTAAGGTGACAGGAAAACCATCGCACTTCGTCGATCACTCGGGCAACGCTTGCAGAAAACAACCACTAGTTTGCGACCTTAAAGGGAAACCATGTATTAGCTACGTGAATAACACCGCTGAACATCGATGTTTTGGATGGGGAGATGACCAGACCGATAGCCGCTTGCGTTAGCACGCTGCTTTCGGGATGGCGGGGGGCCTGCTGTCCCCGACCGATTCCTCCTGGCGGATTAACGACGAGGGTTGGTGTGCCAGCCGGCCTGGATATCGCTTTTAGGCGGCTTCCCATATCTGACTAAGTGAATACCGGGCTGGTATCCATTTGCACACACTGTTTGCACACATTTCGAAAACATTCTCAAACTTTTACTCGAGACAAAACTAGATGCAGACAGATGGGGTACACCAATTCCTGTCAGGGATGGAAGGTGTGGCGACAGGAAAGGTCAGGCCAGCATCTACCACTAGTGTTGCCAAATCCAAATTAACATGCCGACGCCGTGAAAATAAGGGACAACCAGAAAAAAGAAGAAGGGTTTTTGAGGGGGAGGGAATAACTTACAGTGATCAGAATTCGGTCAATGTTAGTTTCATAATTATGAAAAGGATTTCTACGCTGGCTCATATTCTGACAGCACCACGACAGGCAGTGGGGCTGAGAGGGTTGGCTGCCTCCACAAGTCTTGTCTAAGTTCTCCTCAACGGCGTTGTCTAAAAAGCTGCTAATGTATCCATATAACATGCTCAGAACTGTATTGCTGCTGGAGAATAATTTCGTGTTCGTCTACTCTTACATTTACATTCATCAAGGGCGCTGACAAACACGACTCTGAGAGCCCTAAAATAAACATCAACGTCTACTTCCAGTGTGTATCGGCAGTTAAAACCTGGCAAATAAATTTTACATGATGTTAACAACGACTAAAAATTTTACAGGAAGAGTTGGAATATTTCCTTATTGGATGGAAACACTGTCGACCAGAAAACGATCAGTCCGCCTTTAGCCGCGGAGCAGCTCGGACTTGTTTACGTCCCGGCTGCGAACGTTCGCGGAAGAAGCGGTGTTTACACCGTCGTCACTCGCGTGTGTTACTGTTTGAATCGAACGCAATGGCACACAATTTCCGAAAAACCACGATACAGTTCACGTTCTGTAACGAGTATGCACGACCGAAGGCATTCGAAATCGAACGTTTCTTGAGGGACGAAGTGCAACTTAATTACACTGAGGTTATTGGAATTCATTTATCGATTGTGAGCAGCACTCTTTACGTAAAGATGATTGACGACGCAGCATGCGATAAGATCATTGAAGCTGCCAAACGAGGATTCCAGTTCCGACACTCCGATGGTCATATTGGCGAAGTGTTAGTCGCTCATTCGGGCCTGGGCGTGCGTACGATTCGAGTCTTTGAGCTGCCATTCGAGTTACCAGAATCCTTGGTCACTGAATCGCTCCAGCCATATGGCAGAGTTATCAGTCATACGGCAGAACGTTGGGCAAGTTTTAGCACGTATCCAGTGCTCAATGGTGTCCGACAGGTGCGAATTGCACTTACGAAACATGTGCCATCGTACATCAACATCGGCGGCTGTCGAGCTATTGTCATCTATGATGGACAGCCCCGGACATGCTCCGGGTGTGGTGGTGAAGGACATCTTCGATCTGCGTGTATGCAGAGGAGACTCGTGCAACTCCCCAGCGGAGACCTCCAGAATCCGACTACACCAACGTCACTGCCGATGACTTACGTGGCGGCGCTTCGCGGGGAGGTGACGCCGAGGTCGGAACGCACTATTGAACCGACGCCGCAGTTGATTGAGGCGCCTTCGGACCCCACTGAAGAAGGAACAGCTCCCACCAACCCTCAGTGCCAGACATTACAGGTGGTGCAGAAAGAGGATGAGAGCATCACAACAGGCATGGAAGCTGAAGTGGAACGGCCCCAGGGCGTTGTAGCGGCGGCGAGAGCGCAGGTGATGCAAGATTTGCCAACACCAGAGGCCGAGGTTAGGGCCCGCAAACAACGCTCGCCAAAGCGCCGCAAGAAGCGCCGACTAAACTCTGCGGAGACGCTCCCTTCTCTTCTTGGAAGCCCAGATGAGTCTAACACTATGGAACTGTCTGACTTGGAACCACAAGCTTCGGATGTCGCAGACCATATGAATTCGGACAGTGAAAAGATGTCATGTCGCTCGGAAGACGCATCCGCTCCGGGGCCTGCTACCCCTTCTGCGGTGGAGTCTAATGCTGCGAAAGAACAACAGATGTCACACATCAATGCCGCACAGGAAAATTTGGAGCACCCCAATAGTATCAGCTGGTATGAACAGGACGACGAAATCACCGATGCGGACCATTCTACTGGTGGGGACTCGCATCCGTCCGCATCTCAAGAAACCTAATGCCGCAGGGACACGTCCGTCGGGCGACCCTCTGCGGATGTGCAAAGGGACTATCGATACGGTGAAACTTTGTCATTTTAACATCATGTGGAGATGACAGCTACTCGACCCCAGGCATACAGAATAGGGACAGTGAATGTAAATACCATTAGATCGCCCGTGAAACAGCAGTTGTTTAGGGACATGATATACGCGTCGGATGTGGATATACTTATGGTGCAGGAAATTTACATTCCTGAGTTCCAGGAAGTCCATGGATACATCTCCTACACCTCGCCGCACTCGAACAACGACAGTGGAACGGCGATATTGGTCCGGGACGGGATTCCGGTCCGAGACCTGGCTTATCTACCTTCGGCACGAGGACTGGCGATAACTGTTAATGGAATTCGCATTCTCAATGTTTATGCCCCTTCCGGCACAGACAACAGACGGGCGCGTGCTAGATATTATTCGGAAGAGATTGTGCCCTTATTTACCGGCAGATTCGATCATTTCATTATAGGTGGTGACTTCAATTGTGTTTTAGCGCAAAAAGACCAGACTCCACATTACAATACCTGTCGTGAATTGCATGTGCTATGCCGGGATCTGGAGTTAAGCGACACCTGGGACATGATTCATAGGAACCGTGAGGGCTATACTTTTTATACCAGTCACTCGGCGAGCAGACTCGATCGAATATATGTTTCGGTTGGCCTACAGGATAAGGTGGTCGACGCGGAACGATGGCCTGCGGCATTTACTGATCATCTGGCTTACATTTGTACCATATCACTCCCTAGGCAAAGTGTGTGAAGAAGCCGCGGGACATGGAAGCTCAATTCGTCACTTTTGGCGGACCCCGAATGTCGTCGGAGAGTCGAGGAGGTATGGGTCACATGTCAACGCCGTCTACCAACATATACCTCCGTGCTTCAATGGTGGCTCGAGTGTACTAAGCCGGCATTAAGAAGAGCTCTCATACAGTATGGTCGGGATAAGACGAGATGGCAACGAGACACTCTTGATTATTATTACACCATGCTTCGTGAGCTGTCCTTCCAGGTGCCGTCTGCAGAACATCATGCGGAAGGTCATCGTGTCAAGGCACAAATCCTATCGATCACGCGACGACGACTGGGTGGCATCCCAATACGGGCAAGATGTCTCGATACCATCACTGGGGAACGTACCTCGATGCACCATGTGTCGCGGGAACATAAACGTTACCGCCGGGCATTGGTAACAGTGCTCCACGGTTTAGATGGCCGTCAACTGACAACACAACAGGACATTGCAAATGAATTTTTAGAGCATTTCCGCCACCTCTATGCCGGTACACCGACGGACCGTCTGGTGGGGGAAGAGATACTGCAACATCTGCAAACGACACTGACAGAGACGGATAAGGCAGCGTTTATGGAGCCACTCACAGAAGACGATATAAAGGTGGCACTCACAAAAGGAGCGGCCAATAAATCACCAGGACCAGATGGGATTACGCTAGAGTTTTATCGAGAATTCGTGGACATGATGATGCCACAGTTGGTGTCGATGTACAATGAGGCGATGCGTCCGGACATGCGCCTACCGTCGGATTTTATGACGGGCTTTCTTCTTCCTATCCCGAAGATGGAGGAGAGTCGTAGTGTTAATCAATATCGGCCTCTCACTATGCTAAACACCGACTATAAAATCTTTGCACGACTACTAGCGTCTCGTCTCAAGCTGGCGATTTCCAGGACAATATCCCCTGATCAGGCTTGCCTAGGGGTGCGAAGCAACATCTCCTCGGCGTTAAGTGAATACCGTGACGTTATCGCCCTTGCGGAAACGTGTAAAATGCGAGCAGCGATGATATCTGTGGACTTCGATCGTGCGTTCGACAGGATAAACCATGACTTCTTGGTGTCAGTCAAGAGTCGAATGGCGATTCCTCCGGTTTTCATCTCCATCGTTATGAGGCTAATACGAGGGGCTACTTCGAAGGTGATTGTAAACGGTCGGGAAGCGGGCTCGATTCCTATTAACAGCTCAGTCCGACAAGGGTGCCCACTCTCCATGATGCTGTTTGCGATAGCGCTTGAGCCGCTGATGTGTGTTATGAGGCGCTCACTTACTGGGATAGCGCTTAATGAGAACTCTTTCATTTGTCGCGCATATGCGGACGACCTGATCCTTCTTGTCAGATCAGGACATGAAGTTCGTCAGGCTGTTGAACATCTAGACTCTTACGGGACGGCGGCAGGCAGTGTCGTTAACATGACGAAATCCAAAATTATGCACATTGGACGGGGTCTGGTAGACGTACCGGGACCGTTCCAGACGGTGGAATCGCTGAGATGTCTGGGGATTACATTTACCCGTTCACTACGGCGGTCAGCGGCGGCGAGTTCTCGGCGGCTTCTGCAGAATGTTCGTCTGACGATACGCAACAACTCACTGAGAGCCTTTGACATGATCCAACGTGTGGCATACACCAACGTTCACATAGCGTCACGAATGCCCCATTTAGCGCAGATCCTACCAATACCGAAGGGTATCGCCGACCGCCTCATGGCTGCCTTTGGTTACTATGTTAGTACTGGGATGTTATTTAAGATCAAATATGATACGTTAACGCTACAGTTCCGGAACGGTGGCCTCAACCTCACAAACGTGCGAAACAAAGCTCTGGCGCTTTACATGCGAGCGATGATACGAAATTGGCAACAAAGAAAGCATACCATAACGTCAGCTCTGATAGAAGCACTTGTTCCGCCTTCGTACGAACCCCCTATTGCGGTGGGCAATATTTCGCCTTCTCTTGCACACATTGCCTCATTTCTTGTTGATTACAGTTATGTTCGTCTGAAAGTCCCTTCAACGAGAATACCCACGACTCGGGAGATCTATAGATGCTTGATGGATCACCATGGCCGCAACATAATGGAATTCAAATACCCGTCGAGAACGTGGAACCACATTTGGTGTGCAGTGCATACTCCATTACTGTCAACAGCAGCGAGATCGATGTGGTATATTCTTATAAACCGTAAACTTGTGACCAGGAGTCGATTACATACAATTCATATGGTCGATTCTCCTCTTTGCACCAACTGTGGACTGTTAGCCACGGAAGAACATGGTTTAGTGTGTGGCGCAGCGAGGGACGTCTGGATGCTGACGCGTCGAATATTGGCCTTCCTTCGGCGCACTAACTACACAGAAATCACATCGGATGTACTTTTTCTACCGGACAAGACCTTTTTTCCGAATCAAAAGACGCATGCGGTCAATTGGATCGCTGGACATGCGGCGAAATATTTGTATTCGTACGATATTAAGTCCGTGATGGATTATTGGTTGTATTTACAAGAACAACACGAGCTCATACGGAGTCATACGAAATACAGGACTTACTTTTCCAATTTTTTAGGAAGTGTTTTTCACAATCCGCCCGACAGCTGGGGTGTCCCAGAACTGGGAAGACTCCTGCAGCAGAACGACTAGAGACACTGGCAGAAATGGTCAAGATTATATGGCTTTCTGCCAGGTTTATGATGCGACACCGCGTGCTGCAGGGATTTTAATGCAGATGATAACTTCATTTTCACTCCCGCCCGTGACTAGGATTGTCATTTACTTTATTCCTGTTACAAAAAAAAAAAAAAAAAAAAAAAAAAAAAAAAAAAAAAAAAAAAAAAAAAGAGGGCGGCCTTTGCGTTGATTTATGGTTTTCAAATTGTTTTTGCTGTCTCGATACTTTACTTATCCCTAGGACAGCACAATTGTACGAATAAAGATTGTTTGTTTACCCTGACTTCCTGTTCCCAAAAAAAAAAAAAAAAAAAAAAAAAAAGTGGTCGCGTTGTTGGATCATAAAGCGGAGGAACCGCGTTTTTATTTTTATTAAAAAAAAAAAAAAGAGAGATTTTGAGTTTAAACAAAAAAAAAAAAGTGGTAGAGCACTTACCCGCGAAAGAAAAAAAAAAATAAAAAAAAAGGTATTAAATATTCAAAATTTATTTTATTTTTGTACTATTCTTCCAAAAAAATGCATTCGTCTGAAATGCTGAAAAAAAAAAAAAATGTTGGTAGAGCACATGCCCGCGAAAGGCAAAGGTCCCGAGTTCGAGTCTCGGTCGGGCACACAGTTTTAATCTGCCAGGAAGTTTCATATCAGCGCACACTCCGCTGCAGAGTGAAAATCTCATTCTGGAAACATCCCCCAGGCTGTGACTAAGCCATGTCTCCGCAATATCCTTTCTTTCAGGAGTGCTAGTTCTGCAAGGTTCGCAGGAGAGCTTCTGTAAAGTTTGGAAGGTAGGAGACGAGGTACTGGCAGAAGTGAAGCTGTGAGTACCGGGCGTGAGTCGTGCTTCGGTAGCTCAGTTGGTAGAGCACTTGCCCGCGAAAGGCAAAGGTCCCGAGTTCGAGTCTCGGTCGGGCACACAGTTTTAATCTGCCAGGAAATTTCAGGCCCTATGTTGTTCCTAATCTACATAAATGAGTTATGAAACAATCTGAGCAGCCCTCTTAATTGTTTGCGGATAATGATGTCATTTATCGTCATGTAAAGTCATCAGATGATCAAAACAAATTGCAAAATGATTTACAAGGTATCTGCACGGTGAAAAGTGGCAGTTGGCTCTAAATAATGAAAAATGTGAACACTATCAACATGAGCACTAAAAGGAATCCGTTAAATTTCAGTTACACGATAAAGCACAAAAATGTAAATTCTGTAAACTCAACTAAAAACTTCTAATAACTTATATTTGAACGATCACATATATAATGTTGTGAGGAAAGACTGCAGTTTATTTGCAGAACACTTAGAAAATGTGACAGTTGTGATATTAACTGTTTTTGTCTCATTTTAGCTAAAAGTTGGGAAAGTCACTGTTTATTGCAATTGGCTCTTAGATTCTTGTGCAACGTCGTTTTTCCCGGTATTCAGTTCAGACTCACGACAGTGAAAAATAATTTTCTTTAAAACTGTGCCGGTACTTTCTTATCACCTTCACCATTTTCGACAGTTCAGTCGTTCCACAGTTTACTCCCAATTATTTGAATGTTTGTCCAAAAACTATATGTCTATTTTGCACAGCAGATAATAGTAACGTGTATTTTCTGTCGGTAACTTGAGTAAGCATAGATTGTAAATCTCCATAGCAAGCAGAAAAAAACAATTACCTTTAAATTTTAGACAAAACAATGAATTTAAAACACTTACTAGAAATTAACAGATAGAACAACACAACGAAACCTAAATTCGGTTGCTCAGGAGAGATATTCCTTCTGTTTGAGCATTAAGATGACAGGAAAACCATCGCACTTCGTCGATCACTCGGGCAACGCTTGCAGAAAACAACCACTAGTTTGCGACCTTAAAGGGAAACCATGTATTAGCTACGTGAATAACACCGCTGAACATCGATGTTTTGGATGGGGAGATGACCAGACCGATAGCCGCTTGCGTTAGCACGCTGCTTTCGGGATGGCGGGGGGCCTGCTGTCCCCGACCGATTCCTCCTGGCGGATTAACGACGAGGGCTGGTGTGCCAGCCGGCCTGGATATCGCTTTTAGGCGGCTTCCCATATCTGACTAAGTGAATACCGGGCTGGTATCCATTTGCACACACTGTTTGCACACATTTCGAAAACATTCTCAAACTTTTACTCGAGACAAAACTAGATGCAGACAGATGGGGTACACCAATTCCTGTCAGGGATGGAAGGTGTGGCGACAGGAAAGGTCAGGCCAGCATCTACCACTAGTGTTGCCAAATCCAAATTAACATGCCGACGCCGTGAAAATAAGGGACAACCAGAAAAAAGAAGAAGGGTTTTTGAGGGGGAGGGAATAACTTACAGTGATCAGAATTCGGTCAATGTTAGTTTCATAATTATGAAAAGGATTTCTACGCTGGCTCATATTCTGACAGCACCACGACAGGCAGTGGGGCTGAGAGGGTTGGCTGCCTCCACAAGTCTTGTCTAAGTTCTCCTCAACGGCGTTGTCTAAAAAGCTGCTAATGTATCCATATAACATGCTCAGAACTGTATTGCTGCTGGAGAATAATTTCGTGTTCGTCTACTCTTACATTTACATTCATCAAGGGCGCTGACAAACACGACTCTGAGAGCCCTAAAATAAACATCAACGTCTACTTCCAGTGTGTATCGGCAGTTAAAACCTGGCAAATAAATTTTACATGATGTTAACAACGACTAAAAATTTTACAGGAAGAGTTGGAATATTTCCTTATTGGATGGAAACACTGTCGACCAGAAAACGGATATCTTTGCGTGCTGTGTAGATTTCTAAAAAAACATCAGTTACGTCAAACATCACATCGTTGTTGATGAAGCTTTCATAGTAAATATATCAACACGAATACAAACGTGTATCGAAGTCAGATGTCTCAAATCAGGACTGAAGCTCATGTTACATGCTACTCGATAATCCTAAAGGATGGTAGGCAAAGATGTATATTATCTTGCTGGCCGTTAAAATTAAACACCACGTTAAATAGCAAAAAATGAAATTTTACTAACTGTGCGCATACGGCATAATGGGAAGAATATATCATTAAATTTGTAGATAGTTTGGATGAATACAATGTGCGAAATCTAATACACAGAGCTGTCAGCTCTGAAAGTATGCGAAATTTAGTACACAGAGCTGTCAGCTCTGTCAGTAAGAATTGCTCCAACCCAGCTGGACATCGAGGTTGGTTACGGGTACTACTTTATTCCACTGTTCTTTATCTATAAGCCAGAGTCCTTTAATCGTTGTCGCTAGCTACTGGTGTCATGATAATCTCTTGCAATTCATTTCCAGATTTTTCAGTGGGTCAGCGATCTGCAGAATATGTTATCAAGATCAGCAAATAAACAAACTCTGTATCGAGGTAGGAGAGGGCAGCACGGACAACGTGGTATCTGTAACGTATTATGTTGGAAGACAATGATACAAATACCTCGAAGACAGAGAGCAGCCCCCGGCCTTAACACATCAGAAATATAACGGCTGCTATCCAAATTACCAGCTATGCGAACCACAGATAGCCTTTTTTTGTGTCCAATGGCACACAGTGCCATTACACCACGTGCTGGATGACGACGAACGCAATCTGGCAAAGTTCGTTCTTCTAGGAGCCTCCATAGTGGGACACTTCCTTCATGACGCCTACGAAGAACCAGGAATCGTCCCAAAACACGACGGGACCGATGACCAAGCAGTCTGGTCCCTCCCCCCTCCCCCTTTTTTAAACGAACCGACCACTCCCGTGTCCAATGTAGTTGTTGGGCGCATCGCTGTTGGCTTCTCCCTGCTGCCACCTCCAGGGAAACCGCCGTTTTGAGAGACTGTGCTGCTCCGGACGTCACGGCGCTTTCTATGTCGATACTTGCCTTTCTGTAAACAATTCTATTTCGTAACGCAACGTACGTAACGTGTCTATACAGTCGTCCACGGACGAGCGAACGCTGTGCCGGTCTTCTCGGGCGCTCTTCACCTAAGGCGTTACATATTCGATTTATGAATGAGAACCCCCGCTGCGTAGTTTTTTCTTATACACGGAATGTAGCTGAATAGTGTTACAATTTTAATTGTTCTTCCATCTGAATTCTGATATTGTTTTTTGTTGGTGCTGAGTGTGTCCCTCCTGAACGCATAGGTTACTTATTCGCATGAAAGACATGAGATCCTGACTCATGAGTGCAACTGGGATGGCTCTGAGCACTATGGGACTCAACTGCTGAGGTCATTAGTCCCCTAGAACTTAGAACTAGTTAAACCTAACTAACCTAAGGACATCACAAACATCCACGCCCGAGGCAGGATTCGAACCTGCGACCGTAGCGGTCTTGCGGTTCCAGACTGCAGCGCCTTTAACCGCACGGCCACTTCGGCCGGCGATGAGTGCAACGATAAACCACAGTCACGACAGGCTACTGTTCAGCAGTTGTCGAATTCCGTCACGTTCCGGCAGATGTTTTTGCGTCTTACATGGTCTCCACACAAACAAACAAACTGCATATTCGATTTATGAATGAGAACCCCGCTGCGTAGTTTTTTCTTATACACGGAATGTAACTGAATAGTGTTACAATTTTAATTGTTCTTCCATCTGAATTCTGACATTGTTTTTTGTCTAAATACATAGGGTACCTGCGATAAAGTATTCAAAACCACTGGTAAAACCTTAAAAATTATCTATTATGCGAATAACACTGTGATAATCGCTGAAAACATAAACGATCATCTGTTCCTTCTAGACAGAATCAACGTTCCATTAGTCAGTTTGAACTTTATTTTCAAGAAACAAGTATCATTGTAATATTCAAGAATAGGAAAGAAAAAATAAAACCCAACCGATGAGAAAGTGTTGGACATAGAAATAACAAGAGAAATGCCGATATGATTTTCAATATAGAGACGAACATAATAGTGAACGTACAAAACAGAATACATGGGCGCTAAAATATAGAGAAACAAGTAAGAACCAGAATAACATTTAACGGACTGTATTTAAAAAACTCAAATGTGTCACTTAAAACAGTAACTTTCCACGATGACAAGACGTAGTTTTTGTATTACAGGTAGTGCTGTACAGCGTCGATACTCAAGATCTTCTCTGTAAACATAGAAATGTTAGAAATGTGAAAAACGCCGAAATTTAAATATAAAATTAGTAGGTTATGTGCAGTGCACCATTAAAACGCCTGTTTTGAAATGGCTCTGAGCAATATGGGACTTAACATCTATGGTCATCAGTCCCCTAGAACTTAGAACTACTTAAAGCTAACTAACCTAAGGACAGCACACAACACCCAGTCATCACGAGGCAGAGAAAATCCCTGACCCCGCCGCGAATCGAACCCGGGAACCCGTGCGCGGGAAGCGAGAACGCTGCCGCACGACCACGAGCTGCGGACTAACGCCTGTTTTGACCATAGCTTTCGAAACGAGAAGTTAAAACACTTTCGAGTTATGATAGATCGCAAACATTTACGCCTTCTATAGCGATGTGGGACCTGGGTAAAGCGATTCTCATGGCACACGCGGTTTGTGAAATAATTACATGGGGCGTGCTCGGAAATGTGAAATGCGATCATGACGCTCTCCAGCGGCTGTTATCGGCTACATCTGTCGCACCAACAGGATTTGCTTCCGGAAATGGACATACGTGGAATAGCTGTGTTCCGAGTAATTTCATTAGCGACGTCAGTCGATGCAAAGGCGCTTAACGCTTTAAAACAGATCATGAAATAATTTTTATTTTCCCCAACACAAAAAGCGTTGTTAACAAATTTGAACAAGCAAACAAAGTTTGAACATGCATGAGGAGCTAAAAAATTTGTGTCGGACAGGGAATTGAACATAGTTCCAACACTGAGAAACCAAGAACTCTGAACGAGCATATAGCACAAATGCCAACAAATTTTGAATTTCTAAAAGTTTGTATCCGTATTTACATACTCATCTGAAATAAATGTTTATTTCCACATGGTGAGCCGGCCGAAGTGGCCGTGCGGTTAAAGGCGCTGCAGTCTGGAACCGCAAGACCGCTACGGTCGCAGGTTCGAATCCTGCCTCGGGCATGGATGTTTGTGATGTCCGTAGGTTAGTTAGGTTTAACTAGTTCTAAGTTCTAGGGGACTAATGACCTCAGAAGTTGAGTCCCATAGTGCTCAGAGCCATTTGAACCATTTGAACCACATGGTGACTGGAGATCCACACAGATAGTGGTTGAGTAAAACATATGGAGTTATTCATATTTGCACTATACAGCTGTATACTTTCAAATATGGTAACCTTTTTCGTGATCGAAGTAAGGTTCTCGACTTTTGTCATGGAGAAACGAATAAAAAACAACACGTTTTTGGTATATCTTTAAATGTTCTGACATTCCTAATAAGAATATATTAATAGTAAGCAAGATATAATTATAAAAGAAGAAAAAATATGTCACTTGGGATCCATCGACGATGAAGTCATTACAGACGGAGCCCAAACTCGGATTCGGAATGGAGAGAGAAGGAAATCGGCCACACTTTTCCAGAGATACGATCCGAGCGTCTACTTTAAGAGATTACGAAAATCACGAGAAAACTGAATCTGGATGACTTGGCGAGAATTTGTACCACCACCCCACCGAATAAAAGTCCAGTGGCTTACCATCCAGCAGTCTATATTTCAATACGATGTGTTCATAGCCCATAACACAGTAAGCGATCTTGTAACCTTCTGATTCACGTTGCCGCATTTAGATGGGAATTAATGCGTTGTTTATGAGCTTGAATGCTCCACAAAGTGAAAGGCGATGTTTCGGCATCACAATACGCGTCCTGCTATACGTGCATATTGGCTTTCACGTCCCGTTTGAGAACTGTATAACATTGCTGCGGTCTGTGTGCTAGGAACACGGTGCACGCGGCCTATCGGAAGCCTATCGGTAATCTGAACGTATACCAATCGGCACAGCAAGCCCGCAAAGGGGGACGCAATAGAAACCTAAACAGCAACCAATTGATATCTCCCATTCTTCCTTCGAAGTGAAGAGTAACATCATTTTATAGGGTTCTCAGGAGATTAATTTGGAGGAGAGTTGAAAACTGTTAAAGTGTGAGTAAGAAAGTGCAGGTACCATCAGGGCCTGTTTAACACCTTGACAAACCCATAGAACTGATGAACTGTGGGGCCCTCATTCAGCAATATGTACTCATAATGTTTTAAACGTACACGCCTGTGCAGTGGCGCTCGATTTTACCCTAGCCGGATGAAGTCCTGGTGCTGGAACGTTTTCATCTCAGACTTTGCGCCAATGTTTTAGATTAAATTCTACGTTTCCTGCTGTGTCTCATGAACTATGGGCATGTGTAATGCTGATCGCGATCACTTCTTTGGCTGGGAACGCTAAGGATAATGTCCCACATCGTTCCATTCGAGAGTAGTAGGCTATGTGCCACTAACAAGTTTCACCCTCTCTCATGTCTCATCATCATGCAACACATACATGAGACTGTGCGGTATACACATTACTTATACACACGTTTCTTACAGTCACATTTGACTGTCTTGCGCCGGTTGAGGCGCAATGAGATCACAGCCCAGGTAAACGACGTAGAACAGCTGTATTAATAAATGCGTCAACCAAAAGCTCTTCTTTGGAGAAAAGTTAATCACTTACAATAGTTTTGTGAAGGTTCATGACTAGCACTGCCAAACTTAGGATGAAAGCCTTAATGATGAAACAGTCAAAATATGCTATTCCCTTCGTCGCAAAACAAGGTGCAGCATCAGGTTCACTTGGTAGAAGAGAAGGTCGATGGCTGACATCCAAGTCCAGGTCATTGCTGATGCAAAGGCCAAGTCATGGTGATAGTGATGACAGACACGGGCAGCTCCCTCAGTCGGTGGTGGCTCGCGGAAGGAATGGTGTCACGTGTGGCGAAGATTACGAATGAGACTGTTTGAGGAACTGTGGATGTGGTAGGCACCTAGCCCAGGGCTCGACGAAAGACTGGAGGGACGTAGCGCTTCCCTAAATACTGAAGCCGCATACAAATACTATCTGCGATCACGTAGCCCGCGGAAGCAAACAGGTCTGGGAGGCGGTGACATCTAGCGGCGCTCGGGCTGCCGCCTAGTGTTCTAGTCAGCGTGCGTAATTTAGGTTCTGCCATCTGCTGATGTAACCCCTTCCAGTTTGGTCCTCACGCATAACAGATCTGTGAGAGGGTTTGCAGGTCTGCCGGACAAGCGGCCCACACCACGTATCTCCCCTTCTCCCCGCATCCCCGAAAAATATGAGATGATGTTTCCCATCTGTGGAAGCATGCACTCGCCCTTGAAATTGGTGACGCAGGAGAATGAGGGCGACATCGATCGGCGTGGGAGTCTGGAGTGGAGACAGTTTAACGTCCCTGGAAGCTGGGGGTCACAGTATTGTCGAGGTGGTGGCAGACTGGAGCTATCCCTGACACCAAGAGGGAGAAAGTCCTAGTCTGGAACAAAAAATCATGAAAATCCTCTGGTAAAGAGGCGTTGATGTTGGCTGGGGTCCATCAGATAGATCTGGTTGGAGGAATGTGGACCTGACGCATTTTTATTTTTCCCATGGCCAGATCCAAAAGCAGGGTGACCACTGCTGGGGTCCAGTATCGGTATCGAGGGACGGAAACATCAAAGATATCCAGCAGTCATGTTCGTAGGCTAGGATCATGGTCCCACTGCGAGGCTCGAGAAGGGCGGATGTGCAGTGGCTGGGAAAACTGGCAGCATTCAGGGAGCGTGTAACACCATAACTCTAATGCTCTGCTGATTTATTTTGCTTTTGTTTCATTTAATGTTACATCGTTGAGCTTCTGTAAACGTTGTTTGACTGAATTGATGACACAAAATTGTATATTCCTTTCTTTGTTAAAACTTTGATGTCGTGGTTTGATTCTATGCAATGTAGTATGTCTGTCATTTAAATTCTTTGTCCCATTTGGAGGGAACAAAACTTACTGTATATAATTGTAATTTTGTGTGAATAATTTTTTGTAGAAATGTTAATATGTGCAAATGTTCTGTTTTATTTAAAATGTTTGTTTGTTGTTATGTAAATTGCTGATCCTCACTTAGGGTTCGTAGTTCCTTAATATGTAAAAGATATTGTGGTTCCCCTCGGGAACGGAACTGAGTAGCGCGCGCAAATTGTGGTTGGCCTAGGTGAAAAAGGTGGAACAAGAGTCAGTCGGGGACGAGCTACCAAACTGTGCACTGCCATGTAAAAGATGCATATTTTGCTGGTTCCGAGAGAGGCTTTTTCTGCTACTTTCCAATGCTGGAACTATTCTGGAATTTGTATCTATCATCGCCACCAAGAAATGACAGAGTCCAGCAATTCTACCTGCAATTCCACCTACCAACATGCAGTCGCCACCTCATTGCGCAATCACTGTAATGGAGCACTATAGTAATGTACAGTGAAGGATCAGCTTAATGGATGTATTAGTGTGCTCAAATATAAGGTAATTTATAACTGAATTTATGTACCCACCTTGATTTTTCTCCTTATCGTAACACCTCTCAGGTTCCTCTCCGTTTGAACTAAAGTGATTTCCGAGTGTCCCTATTGAAAGAACATTAAAGACCAGTGTTTTGCTAATTAATGCCTCTTGAACATAGTAAAAAGAAAGTTAAAGTTAATGTCGCTTGCTGAAAATAATTTTCCTAGTAAAACTGCTTATCAATGTGTTGTTGCCAACTTCAAAATTAAAAGTTCTTAAGACTGAGGCTTATAAAGTTTTGCTTAGTAACTGGTCACATTGCTGCCTGTTGTAAATCGCAGAAGGTGAGTCAGTATCTTGCAAATTTGTCAACATTGTGTCTCACTTGTAACAGTTGTGATACTAAATGTAACACTTCTGCTACTAAATGTAACTGGGTTTTCTCTTTGGATGCTGTCAATTGTCAGGATGAGCATTCTAAAGCATTCTGTCAGGGTGAAAATATTAAACAAATTAACTTCTCTCTCTTAACAACATGTGGGCAGGATGGGTTCTTCCTTGGCTCGGGTATGAGGTAGAATGAAACAGCATTTTTAAATAAGATAACTTTTATTGAAAGTTTCGTACAACTGTATCTTACTGGATGTTCTGGTTCGGAGAACGGCAGCTGTGTCGTTTGCGTAGCCTTCTGCTGCGGCAGCGGCGGCGGCGGCGGCGGCGGCGGCGTCTGATTACGCGTAGCGGTGTGTATCTCGTGTCGCCGTTTTGCCCAGCTGACTGGAGACGCGCAGCGCGAGGTGGCCCGTTTAATTATTGCGAGCGAAGTCGTGCATCGGATGGTGATACCTTGGATGTGGCGTCCCAGTGTTTCTCTTCTCTAAGCGGCCGCGTGTGTTGTGCGTCGGTCAGCGGAGCGGCGCGGCGGGGGAAGGCCAGTGTCGCGGACTCGAACCACGGACTCCCGCTTGCCAGTCTTCGGTTGTCAGATCTCCATCCCAGCTCACAGGTGACTGCTGATGTGAGGCCGTCTCCTTCCCGTCCTCACGAGTCACCCGGGTATGTAAAAATCAGACTTCAAATACCTTTTAACTTCTGTCTTCTGGCGCCGAGGCTGCTGCTTGCTATTCCATTACAGCGGCGGACTTGGTGCGACTGTGCATGATGTAGTCTCTTCTTGCATGACGGTCTTCAGCACCGAAACTGACTGAAAACTACTGCTACGCTTCTTTACTTCTTCGTCTTCTTCGTCTCTCGTCTCCGTCTCCGTCCCCGTCTTCGTCTTCGTCTGTCGGGCCCACTGCGTCTCGCGTATTTATTCACTTCAGTTTACTGGAGGTGAACGACTTCACGGTCATTGCCTCTTCTGTCACGTTGAAAAGCTTCTCGAAGAATCTTCTTAACGTCGGTCATTGGCTCTTGGAATGTAGGCGAGGGCCTTTGCTCACATGTGACAACTGAGAAACACGTGAGCCGGTCATTGCTTCTTCTGTCACGTTGAAAAGCTTCTCGAAGAATCTTCTTAACGTCGGTCATTGGCTCTTGGTATGTAGGCGAGGGCCTTTGCTCACATGCGACAACTGAGAAACACGTGAGCCGGTCGGGCGATGCCCTGACGGCTGAATCGACAGCGCCCGCTTATGTGGAACTTGCTGACTTCATGGTCATTGTCTCTTCTGTTCTGTCCACTGTTTGCCAGTATGTAACTCTCTAAACTAAACCAAGTTTTTCATTTATATTCTAATTTATACTTCACTTTGATTTCACTAATTTATTTACTGAAGTACCACTCAACACACTGTAGTAAAAGTCGTGAATTGCATTTATGGAAGGTTATATACTCGTTTGAAAAGTGGTTGCCTCTCTTGTGTATTAGAAGTGCATATTAATAGTATAACAGGATCCACAGTTTGTCTATTGTGTTAATGCTCGGTAACAAGTAACGGAAAGGCCACTAATTATGAAAACCATAATTTCTTTATTCAAATGATAGTGAGAAGCAACCTGTTAGTGGATTCCAATTAACTTTCATTTTAAATAGTAAAGCATTTAACTGATAGAGATTTAACCTATGTCCAATTTATGATCCTGCAGTGAATGTTAATAATAATGTTATAAAGACCGTTCAGTTTGAACAAGCCCGGAAAGTAATAGTGTGTTTCGGTATCTGTTATATTTTTGCAAATAGTTTGTGCTGTTCCAGTTGTTAGCTTCGATCTTAAAACATGTATGTGTCAAAGTTCATTGCACTCGCGTGTGGCCAAGTCTAGGTTGTGTTTGTCCGTTATAGTTACTTATACCTACTTGCTTAAACGAGAACGTTAATCTTTCTCTTGCCTAATTAGGCTGGTGACCGTTTTCCTTATTCTTTAAACAGTATAGCTAGGCAAAAATATTGTTTGTTACTGTTCGAATATTTACGTAATTCTGACTTTCATTTCCGATAAGCCATTTCCGTTAGGTACAACACGGTCAACCTAGCAAAATTCCTCTCAGAGAGTAACACTGTTCTGTTGCGTTATACCATAATTGCTTTAAGATTGTTTTATTTCACAACCTGCCTCCAGCTTCGAGCTTATATTGTAGCAGTAGCAGACGGAAGTGTTATGAGCCGTCTGGAGCGGGTCTGTGAGGATACCAAACATAGGAATTAACATACGGGACGCACAGGGCAGACAGTGATGTGAAAGTACTCTTAAAACGATGTGGACAAATTGTAACCAGAGAACGGATGTGAGGGCGAGAGCGCTTGGAAAGGAAAACTGTGGAGCCCAGAGGACGGAAGTGAGTGCGGGAGCACGTGAAGAGTTACCCTGCTGGGCCTGGAGGGCCTAAATGAGTGCAGCAGCACGGGAAACGGAAAACGATGGTGGGTGTGGTAGCACTTTGGATGTGAAATCTTTATGCCTGGAGGGCAGAAATGTGTGCTGGGAGAGCAGAGGAGGATGCGGAGGGACATGAAGAGTATTCTGCCCACGGTGAGAATGAATGCTGACTGTTTCATAGCGGAGCAGAGATGAATGAAGAACCATTATAGCAATGGGGAAGTTCATTGACTTAAGCTACTTAGACCAAGGGCGGATTGTTACCGCCCAGCGCCTGGAAACCAGTACCTTGAAATGACGAAGCTGGTTGGCTGTTCCTGTTTGAAATTCGTGATTTCCTCTGAGAGAGGTTACAGTTCGTAGCAATACACGGAAAGTTAAGAGTAAAACATATGTGATTTTTGACATTCTGCAAGGCAGTGTTATAGGCGTCCTGCTGTTCCTTATCTATATAAACGATTTAGGAGACAATCTGAGCAGCCGTCTTCGGTTATTTGCAGATGATGATGTCGTTTATAGACTATTAAAGTCATCAGAAGATAAAAACAAACTGCAAATAGATTAAGGAAAGATATCTGTACGGTGAAAAAAATGGACAATTGACCCTAAGTAACGAAAAGTGTGAGGTCATCCACAGGAGTGCTAGAAGGTGTCCGTTACACGTCGGTTACACGATGAATCAGTCAAATATAAAGGCCGTAAATTCAACTAAATACCTAGGAATTACAATTACGAACAACTTAAATTGGAAGGAACACACAGAAAATGTTGTGGGTAAGACTAACCAAAAACTGCGTTTCTTTGGCAGGACACAGAAAATGTAACAGATCTACTAAAGAGACTGCCTACACTACGCTTGTCCGTCCTCTTTTAGAATACTGCTGCGCTTTGTGGGATACTTACCAGATAGAATTGACGGAGTATATAGAGAAAGATCACAGAGCGGCAGCACGTTTTGTATCATCGTGAAATAGGGGAGAGAGTGTCACTGAAACGATACGGATTTGGGGTGGACATAATTAAAACAAAGGCGTTTTTCGTTACAGTAGACTCTTCTCACGAAATTTCGAAAATGGTTAAAATGGCTCTGAGCACTATGGGACTTAACATCTAAGGTCATCAGTATCCTAGAACTTAGAGCTACTTAAACCTAACTAACCGAAGGACATAACACACATCCATGCCCGAGGCAGGATTCGAACCTGCGACCGTAGCGGTCGCGCGGTACCAGACTGTAGCCACTGCGGCCGGCTATATTCTTCCGAAAGACCCATGGTATGTCTGTAGTGTCATAGATTCTACACTCTAACCTGGAACATCCTGTGATTGTCACTTTCCCTAAAAATTTTAAAGATTTCGAAGGGACTTTGCTTAGTTTTTCTGTCTTGTTTGATTGAAAGTCTCCCAGAGCTACATTAGACTCTCACTCAAATACCACAACCCCTATTTCAGCCAAACTGACGTCCATTTCTTTCTGCTTGTAGGGTCCCTAGTTACATACTTTCTACTTATCCGATCTCTCATTTGCGCTTAAAAGCGGAACTCCTTTTGCAGATTTGATGTTAACGCCTATGTTTTAAAACTATTCAAAAGTTATTTTGGTTTTTATTTCTCCCGAATCTGTCCAGCTTACTACCAATTCCTTTTTGATATATTCAGCTTTTTCTGTAGCCATTTCACTTGTCTTCGTGGTGTTGTGGGGTCGGTGAGTCGAACCCGGGGCTCCAGATGGCAGAGCTGAAGCCGGGACCCACTACGCCATATTTTGTCAGGAGGCTGATCAAGTTCAAGTGCGTCATGGGGCAGTGCAGAGTGATACAACGGTATTTGGTAACATTCGTTTATTCAGATAATTTACAGTACTCGATGGGTGAAGCGTAGTGTCGGCGTGCCACCCGCGCACTGTCCTGCGAGTCCAGCCAGCTTATCAGACTCCTGGTATGCCGACGCCACTGCTGCCGTCATCGAGGCCGCCCTGCTGGAAGTCGGGCGCGCTCTCCTGGTCGCCGCCCGCCGATGCGTTGCGACTTGCGCCACGCTGCTGCCCCCTATTCCGGAGACTGCTACAGTCCCTTGTCCTCGCCACCCTCCGTCCCGTTTGGCCTGCTCTGTCCGATCATGGGATGAAGGTGGGTGTACTGGTCACCTGTGGCCCTCGAGCCGCTGCTGCTTCCAGGACAGGACAGGACTCGAACCCGCACCCTCCTGAATGCTGTGCCGTGCCGCTAGTGGTGCTTGCCGGATGGTGACACCCACCGCCATATCTAGTGCTGTTGCAGCGCTGCTGCGCCTGCCGCAGCGTACGCCTCGCCCGGACCCCAGTACGCCAGGTGGGAAGCGAACATGGCCCGTAGACTCCAGTGGAACCGAGCCCCTCCTGGACCTGCTGTAGACCACTGTCACTACCCTCTTTCAGGCAGACCGTGCGATCTCCAAGTTCCAGGCTGCCGTTCCATCCTGTCCCGGTGTTGTGTCCCCAGAGGCGGAATATAGCCCGAACAAGTACATAGAAAACAGAATACAAGTTTATGCAGAATACTTATAACATTGCTGCTAGACTGTCCCCCATAAGCGAAGACCAGCACAGGTTAATCCCGACACTGGACTGATCTGGCACACACTATCCCAAGCTAAAATTGTCCGTCTATTTACATAAGTTTTTCCCTCGCTTCTGACGTAGTGTCAGTGATACATAACCACAAGTCCCTTAGAACTGAAATCAATAAGAAGTGCAACTGCTGCGCTAGTATTAGTCCAAGTCGAAGGAAAGGGAAATTTTGTCAAAATTCAATGAAGGCACGGTTGGGCGATTAAATCTGGGGCAGTGATAAATTCCCACATATCAGCTACTTACAAATCGCCACTCTTGGCTCTGGCCTAGTGCCCTGCCTCATACAATAACTTAAAGCAACGCTGCAGTTTTCTGCCTCATTGTTGCTCCACTCAAAACAAACTGTGCATGCAATAGCGCCGTCGCAGCTCTGCGTCCGCTAGTGCCATGTTTACCTTGCCTGGCCCGCTGGCTGTTGACTGTTACCGCACTCTGCCAGCGGCCCCAGATTTCATCGCCCAATCGTGCCTTCATTGAATTTTGACAAAATTTCCCTTTCCTTCGACTAGGACTAATACTAGCGGAGCAGTTGCACTTCCTATTGATTTCAGTTCTAAGGGACTTGTGGTTATGTATCACTTTTTACATTCATTTCTTTTGTTGACCAGTTGAAGTATTTCTTCTGTTACCTACAGTTTATTTGCAGTTACCTTCGTTGTTCCTATATTTTTCTGGCCAGCTTTTGTGGTTACCTTTTGTAGAGATGTTGATTCCTTCTTAACTGCACTTCTTACTATAGCATATTTTTGTTCGATTCTGATGAGAATAATCCTATTGCTGAACTGTTCCCAGCCACTTGCCCTACTTTCCCACTCATGATGATATCTACCCCACTTATACTATATTGTAATGCTTTTGACATTGCCCTATTTTCTTTTATTCAGATATCTTAATGTTTTTTTATGTTTCACTTTACTATACCTTTACTATACCTAGGTTCGGCCTTTGCATTCCCTTTTCAGATTTTACCTCTACTCTACAAAATGTCAGATTTCCGACATTCGAAGTACCGACTCGGCCTTTGCATTTCACTTCTCAGATTTTCCCTCTTCCCTACCAAACGTCAGACTTCTGACATTCCAAGTTCCACCTAGATTCGGCCTTTGAATTTCCCTTCTTAGATTTTCCCTCTGCTCTATCAAATGTCTGGTTTTTGATATTCCAAGTTCCGATTCGTAGAATGTTATCCTTTCATGGTTTACAAGTCTTTTTCTCATGGTCACCTCCCTCTTGAAAGTCTGCTCCCAGATAACAGAGTAGTGAATTAATCCAGAAATGTTGTCAATTAGAATATCATTATGACAGTATTTCAATTACAAGCTGCATGTTCTGTGGATACACGCTGTTTTTTTAATGCAAAGGTTACCACTTTGTTCTACACTTCATGCTGTTGAATACTGCTGATTCTTCCGTGTTTAGGGTAGTTTACCATTGAAGCGCAAGTCTCCTCTTCCTGTCTCTGTCCATCTCCTGCACACCTATGACCACCTCCTCCACCACCTCTCTCTGTCCACTTACTCCACTCATCACGCCCTTTCTATCTCCTCCTGCCTCTCTCTCAGCCCATCTCCTCCTATCCATCTCTCTGTCCATCTCCTCCTCTCCCTCTCTCTGCCCATTTCCTCCCCGCCCCTGTGTCTGTCCATCCCTTCATCTTTCCTTTGTCTTTCCATCTTCTCTTCTTCCTTCTCTTTGTCCATTTCCCCCTCTTCCTATCTCTGTCAATTCCTTTCTCTCCCTCCTCTCTGTGTCCCTCTCCTCATTTCCCCTCTCTATTTACCATCTCCTCCACCATTATTCTCTCCACAAGTTATTGCCAGCATCCCAATAGGATGTTACTGGTTCTTACCCCTCTCCCCATCCCATAGTATTTCTTTCCAGATAGTAAATAACATGCGTACCAAATTTGGTAGACATCGATCCAGGGGCTTAAGTGGAGCTTATTTTCCGTAGGGTCAAGAAAAAAAATGGTTCAAATGGCTCTGAGCACTATGGCACTTAACATCTGAGGTCATCAGTCCCCTAGAACTATGACCTACTTACACCTAACTAACCTAAGGACATCATTCACATCCATGCCCGAGGCAGGATTCGAACCTGCGACCGTAGCGGTCGCGCGGTTCCAGACTGAAGCGCCTAGAACCGCTCGGCCACACCGGCCGGCTCTTGGGTCCAGAGGTCTTTCATCAGGGAGAACCCTAAATCGCCGAAATATTAATAATGTTTTGCTCTTATGGAACAGTGGAAGTATGAAACATGTCAATACCACTTCACTCGGCCACTAAATAAATACAACTGTCTCTTCAGCACCCACTACTACGAAAACGAGGCGGCGAAACAGTTGACATTTAAACCCATTATTTGTTGCTCTCTCATGTAATTTACAAATAGTGAATTTGGCTGAAAAGAATAACATGATGAATTTAAGAGCAGGAAATTAAAAATTGTGCTGAAAAAGTAAAACTGCAAAAATAAAGCAAACAGAAAAGACTTGCGGGTGTCCTGTCATACTCGCGTAGGGACATGAGGCAATTAGAGAAAAGTAGGGACGAACCCTACAAAATCGGTAGAAACGGCAACCCAATTGCAAAGATACTCTGTTGACGTAATGAAATTTATTGAACGGAACGTAAAACAAGCTCCCAAAAACTATATTCCATCACTAACCACATCTCACACTAATAGCTGTCATACTTTAAGAACATTCTGGTTGCCGGAAAGTTTCATTATGGGGCCAACGTCGTTTCGTGGGGTGGAATACAAAAAAACTATCTTTAGGGGAGCTGTGTTAACAACTTGTAGCAAAGAGTCTTTGTCAATAATACTCCGGCACAAATTCGTAACAATGCAAAGCAGAGAAAAGTGGACACGTAAACACTTCTTCCAATTTATACTGTCTAAAAGCACAATCATGGACACATAATCCTAAACAGTACTACGATTTTCAATTCAAAACTGCTAATTTTCTCTGTAGAAATGGGAAATGGGCCCCGTGAGCTACATGCGCTGTGTGAATAAATCACCTCTGCGCACAAGAGCATATAATTAATTATAATACAGACTATCATAAATCTGGAACTCAACCAAACAAACGTAATTCGACAGCTCGAAAGGGGTCCAACTGGAAGACTTACCCACGTGAGCCGAAACTGTTTGCAGTCACAAATTAAACGTCGAAAGGAACTAGATCATACTAATTAATTAATTTAGGACTATTCCAGATTCCAACAAAAGGACAGCAGAGAGGCGGAAAACTAACGGGAAAAAATTATGTGATATTGTACAAATTAACAATTTTCATATTTTTTCGTTAACTTTTATTGTGAAACCTTGCAACTTCTCAAAATTTCATGATTATATATCAATCACAAGTACCCTGTAGATTTTGAAGAGTGAGTTTGTGAGAATAAAAATATGTGACATAAATAACTGTATCTTTAGACTGTGTTGACTTAGCAGCTCATACTTTTCACACTGTCAAGCGGCCGTAGACCCTAGCATGTGACACAAATTTCAGCTTCATATCTTAACCCGTTCCTGGGGCTGGGGTTTGGGTTGTTTGGGAGTGGAGACCAGACAGCGATGTCATCGGTCTCATTGGATTAGGGAAGGGCGGGGAAGGAACTCGGCGGTGCCCTTTGCCTGGAGTGATTTAGGGAATTCACGGAAAACCTAAATCAGGATGGCCGGGCGCGAGATTGAACCGTCGTCCTCCTGAATGCGAGTCCAGTGTGCTAGCCACTGCGCCACCTCGCTCTTTAAAACCCGTTCCTGAGAAAACGTCGGGCAGACAGATGGATAACGAAGTTCCGCTTTTACCGACTGAGTTTCGGAACCCTAAAAACTATAGTTTTTCGGCGCTAATACACTCCTGGAAATTGAAATAAGAACACCGTGAATTCATTGTCCCAGGAAGGGGAAACTTTATTGACACATTCCTGGGGTCAGATACATCACATGATCACACTGACAGAACCACAGGCACATAGACACAGGCAACAGAGCATGCACAATGGCGGCACTAGTACAGTGTATATCCACCTTTCGCAGCAATGCAGGCTGCTATTCTCCCATGGAGACGATCGTAGAGATGCTGGATGTAGTCCTGTGGAACGGCTTGCCATGCCATTTCCACCTGGCGCCTCAGTTGGACCAGCGTTCGTGCTGGACGTGCAGACCGCGTGAGACGACGCTTCATCCAGTCCCAAACATGCTCAATGGGGGACAGATCCGGAGATCTTGCTGGCCAGGGTAGTTGACTTACACCTTCTAGAGCACGTTGGGTGGCACGGGATGCATGCGGACGTGCATTGTCCTGTTGGAACAGCAAGTTCCCTTGCCGGTCTAGGAATGGTAGAACGATGGGTTCGATGACGGTTTGGATGTACCGTGCACTATTCAGTGTCCCCTCGACGATCACCAGTGGTGTACGGCCAGTGTAGGAGATCGCTCCCCACACCATGATGCCGGGTGTTGGCCCTGTGTGCCTCGGTCGTATGCAGTCCTGATTGTGGCGCTCACCTGCACGGCGCCAAACACGCATACGACCATCATTGGCACCAAGGCAGAAGCGACTCTCATCGCTGAAGACGACACGTCTCCATTCGTCCCTCCATTCACCCCTGTCGCGACACCACTGGAGGCGGGCTGCACGATGTTGGGGCGTGAGTGGAAGACGGCCTAACGGTGTGCGGGACCGTAGCCCAGCTTCATGGAGACGGTTGCGAATGGTCCTCGCCGATACCCCAGGAGCAACAGTGTCCCTAATTTGCTGGGAAGTGGCGGTGCGGTCCCCTACGGCACTGCGTAGGATCCTACGGTCTTGGCGTGCATCCGTGCGTCGCTGCGGTCCGGTCCCAGGTCGACGGGCACGTGCACCTTCCGCCGACCACTGGCGACAACATCGATGTACTGTGGAGACCTCACGCCCCACGTGTTGAGCAATTCGGCGGTACGTCCACCCGGCCTCCCGCATGCCCACTATACGCCCTCGCTCAAAGTCCGTCAACTGCACATACGGTTCACGTCCACGCTGTCGCGGCATGCTACCAGTGTTAAAGACTGCGATGGAGCTCCGTATGCCACGGCAAACTGGCTGACACTGACGGCGGCGGTGCACAAATGCTGCGCAGCTAGCGCCATTCGACGGCCGACACCGCGGTTCCTGGTGTGTTCGCTGTGCCGTGCGTGTGATCATTGCTTGTACAGCCCTCTCGCAGTGTCCGGAGCAAGTATGGTGGGTCTGACACACCGGTGTCAATGTGTTCTTTTTTCCATTTCCAGGAGCGTATTAATATAGTAATCTTAAGAGTTTCAGCGCTTGTGCTCTTCAATGAAGTAATTTGAGTTTTCCGATAAAAGTTCCGTAATTCAGTGTTATACCATATTACCCACAAGACATTTAGTGTGTTCTGTCATTTTAATGTTATTATCTATTTCAGCGATGTGAGGTAGAGGTTTTCATATACAATTATTATAGCTTTTAGGTTTCCACACACCTAAAACCAATGTTGAGACGGCACACTGTGTGAACAATGTTGTAAAGTGTGTTGACCTCTATTAAGCTGTGACGATGCTTTATGATGTTGGTGAATGCATGTGCACCAACGTTTCTTACATGTTTCTGCACTAACCTTCATCCCTAGACGTCTTTGAAGAGATTAATTTGAGACTTTTGATACGTTCATGTTCTGCACTATTTCTTTAAGAAAATAAAAGGTGATAATTACTAAGGATATTAATAAATACAGGAGGGGTGGACAAATACATGGAAACACTCAAAATGTACCACACTGTCGTGCCTAATGCGGTGTAGGGAAACCTTTGGCTTCCAAAAAAGCTTCAGTCGTCTAGGAATGGATAAATACAGGTCCCGTACGGGTTTCAAAGAAATCCTATAAAATTCTTCCTGCAAAATAGTGGGAAGTTCAGGCAACAATGATGGAGGTGGGCAGGTATCACCCACCCTTCCCGGAGTCTGTAAGTACAGGTCCTGTATTTTTTTAAGGAAATCTTATGTCAGTCTTTCCGCAAAATAGATGCAAGATCAGGTAACACTGATGGTGGTGGGTAGCGATCACGCACCCATCTCTCAAAACTGGACAACTAAAGCTCGATAATATTGAGATCTGATCACTGTGGTGGCTAAGGGAGACGCGTCAATTCAGCCTCGTGCTCACAAAACCAGTCACGGACGTCTCAAGCTGTGTGAACAGGGGCCCTGTCACCCTGAAACACAGCATCACCGTTGTGGTACAATCATTGTACCACGGAATGGATCTGATTATCTGAAATCGTCATATAATCGTTGGCTGTAGAGTAACCATGGGGCCAATAGCATATTTTGAAATGGCTGCCCAAACCTTCACCGAAGCCCCACTATGTTTCTTTCATTCTAGGGAAGTTAACTCGACCTGAAATTGGAATCAGTGTGGAACATGACTCAGCCGATGAAATGACATTCTTCCTGTGCTCCAAGTCCAGGTTTTATGGTTTAGGCATCACATTTTCCGCTTACGAGCATTTACATTGCTAGGTTACTACTCCTTTTAGGATGTTTTATTAAAAGCTTGGCAGGAACTTCCGAGTGCATTGTCGTTGCTCTGTTTGTAATAGGGCGGGAGAAACGAAATACAGGCTCACTTTTTCTCCCGTTTAAGTCTAGCCTAGAATTTCTGATGTAAATATCCCAAGAGGATATTATTATGCATGTGTAAAAATACAAGCTGCCATATACCACGGAGTTTTGATGCTTACACTGAGGTATCGAAATGAAGAAGCAAATAATAAATGTAACTCGCGTTTTATTCTTAGCCTCTATGTGTGCTATGTCGATCGTCTGGAATTCTCTTTAAAATCTAGGCGGGTCATGTAGCCCCTCAGGAACATAGTGGCTAGGGAGGGGGCACGTTCACTCGGTGTGCTAGCCGGGGGTGCCTTGTCCGGGATGTGGAAGGCGGCTATCGAGTGTGCGGGGTGCAGCCAGCTCCAGATTGTTGCACATGTCGGCACCATCCTTGGAAATCATTGGGTCCTTTCGACAGCTGGCTAACTTGGCGAAGAAGGCCTCCATCTCTCGAGGAGTGGAAGCCAAGCTGGCGATTTGCAGCTTCGTACCCAGGGTGGGCCAGGGTCCTCTGGTTTGGAGTCGAGTGGAGACTCTAAACCAGAGGCTACGTCGACTCTGTTACGAAAAAGGTTGTAGATTCCTCGACCTACGCTGTGGGGTGGAAGGTTGTAGGACACCCCTCGATAGATCAGGGGTGCAATACACATAGGAAGCAGCTGTATGGGTAGCACAGTACTTGTGGCGTGCACATGAATTTTTTTTAGATTAGGTTCCTCCCCACGGGAAACAAACGGTTGGTCTGGAAAATTACCAGTTCATGGCACTGGTGTGGGTGTTCCAACTGTAAAAATTGTTAGTTCGTCTAAACAGGTCATTTAAATGGATTTAAATATGCTAAACCTCATGTTGGTAAATTGTCGAAGTGTCTGTAGCAAGGTCCCCGAGTTACTCTCCGAAATAAACAGTAGTAATGCCAATATTGTATTAGGTACCGAAAGCTGGTTGAAAGCAGACATAAATAGCAGTGAAATTTTGAACTCGGATTTGACAATATTTAGGAAGGCTAGGACTGTTGCTATGGGAGGTGGTGTGTTCACGATAGTTAAAAGCTGTTTAAACGAAGTTGAGATCGATACTGGGTCGGACTGTGAAATAATCTGGATAAAGCTGTCGATCAGACAAGGAGTAACCATTGTATTAGAATGTTTTTATAGACCACCAGCATCTGCAACAAACATCGCAGAACGTTTCAGAGAAAGTCTAGAGTACATAGGAAATAAATATCCTAATTATCCATTAGTTATAGGTGGAGGGTTTAATCTGGCGTCCATTGACTGGGAAAATTACGCGTTTATCACAGGGGGCAGAAGCAAGGACTCGTGTGAAGTTATTCTAGGAGCGCTCTCAACATACAACCTTGAGCAATTGGTTAGAAAACCAACTCGAGATTGGAACATATTAGATATAGTGGCGACAAACAGACCTGATCTCTTTGAGGAAGTTAATCTAGAAGAAGGTATTAGCGACCATAATGTCGTTGTGGCTTCTATGTCGGAAGTCGCAATAAAACCAAAGAAACAGCGTAGAGTTGTCATGTTTGTGAAAGCAAATAAAAGTGTCATTAATGATTATTTTCATAGCCAGCTCCAAGCATTCACCGAGGGACACAAAGGTATTGAGCATCTTTGGCCAGAATTTAAAGGTATTGTCCACCACGTGCTAGAGAAATATGTGCCTAGCAAAAATATAGGGGAGAAAAGGGTCCTCTTTGGTTCAACAAACATATTAGGAAGTTGTTGAGAAAGCAGAGAATTGTGCACAGTCGTTTTAAACGTAGTCACTGTCCCGCTGACAAACAGAAATTATACGAAATGAAAGCAGCTGTCAAAAGGTCAATGAGAGATTCTTTTAATGATTTTGAAAGCAATATTTTATCTGCAGATTCTAAAAATAACCCCAAAAATTTTGGTTGTACGTAAAATCTATGAACGCTACAAATAGTTCAATACCTTCACTTGTCGAAGGTACGGGTAATGTAACGGCTGATCATAAACACAAAGCCGAAATTCTAAACCTAGGTTTCAAAAACTCGTTTACGGTAGAGGACTGCAGCACCATTCCCCCTTTCAATTATCGAACAAATGCTTGGATGGCTGACATAGTGTTTTGTGTATCTGGGATTGTAAAACAGTGAAGATCCTTAGATGCCAAGAAGGCATCTGGCCCAGACGGTATCCCTGTAAGATTTTATGTTGACTATGCTACAAATATAGCACCATTCTTATCTATCAGAGATCATCGGAATAGCGGAAAGTTCCACTGGACTGGAAGAAGGCCCAGATCATGGCAATCTATAAAAAGGATAGAAAATCAGAAGCACATAATTACCGGCCTGTTTCACTGACATCGATTTGTTGTTGAATCATGGAACATATTTTGTGTTCAGACGTAACAACCTTTCTAGACTGAGAAGCTCATCTGCAGAAACCAGCACGGTTTTAGGAAACAGCGGTCATGCGAGACACAGCTGGCTCTCTTTGTGCATGATATACAACAGGCTCTATCTAGACACCGGCTCCCAGGTTGATGCGTTCGACTCAGTTGCGCACTGTCGCTTGCTGCAAAAAGTGCGCGCTTACAGTCTATCCGATGACATATCCGGTTGGATAGAAAATTTTCTAACAGACAGAGAGCAGTATTCGTCCTGAATGGGGAGAGATCCACAGAAACAAGCGTAACATCAGGTGTGGCCCAGGACAGCGTAATAGGTCCCCAGCTTTTTACGATTTACATAAACGATCTGGTTGATGGTATTGACAGCGGCATTAGACTGCTTGCCGATGATGCTGTAGTCTACAGAAAGTAGTATCACACGAATGTTGTGAACAAATCAATGAGAATTTGCACGAAATAAACGCTTGGTGTAATGACTGGCAATTATCTTTCAATATTAGTAACTGTAACTTACTATGTATAACAAAGCGAAAATCCCCATTAATGTACGAGTACAAAATAAATGCCCAGTATTTGGAAGCGGTAACATCCGTCAAGTATCTGGGTGTGACTATTCGAAATGATCTCAAATGGAACGATCAGATTACACAAGTAACGGGTAAGGCGAACACTAGATTGCGGTTTATTGGTAGAATCCTGAAGCGATGCAGTCCGTCAACAAAGTAAATTGCTTACAATACTTTGCTTCGTCTAGTCTTAGAGTATTGTTCGTCTGTGTGGGACACTTACCAGTTCGGTCTGATTCAAGAGATTGAGAAGGTCCAAATAAGAGCGGCAACATTCGTGACTGGTACATTTAGCCATCGCAATAGCGTTACAAATCTCATAGAAAGTTTGAAGTGGGACAGATTTGCAGATAGACGACGCGCTAAGCGGAAGGGGCTGCTCACTAAATTCCAGAATCCGATCTTCGCCGAGTGTGTAGAGCATATATTATTACCACCAACTTTCATATCGCGCAATAATCTCCATTCAAAGATAAGGGAAATTAGAGCTCGTACTGAGGCGTTCAGACAGTAGCGCGATCCGCGAGTGGAACAGAGAGGGGGAAATAAGACTTTGGCGCGAATAGTGTCCTCCGGCACATACCGCTTGTTGGCTAGTGGAGTATATATGTAGGTGTACAATTGAAGGTGATCCACGTTAAGCAGTCTGTTCCACCAGTCTTATCATGGTCTATAATCATATTGCTCTTTCCTTCCGTACAGAAGCCGTGGTTTGATATTAGGTAGTCACAGATCTCCTTCTTTTTAAAAATCCAGCCAAAATCTTGCGTTAGCCGGCCGAAGTGGCCGAGCGGTTCTAGGCGCTACAGTCTGGAACCACGCGACCGCTACGGTTGCAGGTTCGAATCCTGCCTTGGGCATGGATGTGTGTGATGTCCTTAGGTTAGTTAGGTTTAAGTAGTTCTGAGTTCTAGGGGACTGATGACCCCAGAAGTTAAGTCCAATAGTGCTCAGAGCCATTTGAACCATTTTGAAAATCTTGCGTTTTATCCTAATCCAAAAGGTAACAGTGGTCCACTCGTAGATCCTGCAATATTCTAGGCTGTTGTTGCATTAGAACATACATTTTGACGTCGGCTAATTCCACTTTGTACAATATAGCCACAGGATTTTAATATTTCTTCGAAATGCTTAACAGTGCTTCCTCGCCGACTTTTTTTTCAGTTTTCCTCTGGATTTACGCTGTCGTTCCCATGTGGGAGAAATAGTAGCTTTGCTTTGACGCCATGTCTTGTAGCGACAAATTTGGAGGATTTACTATGTAGATAATAGCTAAATGACCCAGACATCTCCTTCCTTAACATAATAGACCGCCCCATCTTTTCTAATGGCTCTTAACAGCATATTTTAACTACGATAATGTTGGCAGATTGATTACATTCAAAAAATACCTTAATCACTGATATGCAGCATAACTATCACAAATAACACATATTTTTGTGGTACTTATGAAACTACTGAGTGTGGTGAAACTACTGAGCAGGTGAAACTACTGTCTCTTTACTAGGTGAAACTGTTGTGTCTTTACTTATTTTTAGCATTTAAAACACTGATCTACAGAATTTTCCCTGACAAAGACAACTCAAACTTGACCTATTCATTTATTACCCACAATATACAAGCCCAACGCAATCTGACTGCTATACAGTGACAACATGGCTACAAATAATTAACATAAAAGAATGGCCCTGAATTCCAAGAAGTCCTAACAATAACCCATACTTTTTCATAAGTGACTTACCTCACAGAAAATCTTCATAACACGAACTACAGCAATTACGGCAAGTAACAACTACAGCCAGCTAAATAAAAACGTTCTGACTACTATAGACTCTAACTACTAAGAGGCATATGGTTAGCAAAACAAAGATCTTTTTGACGAGCAAACGATGTATTTAGAAGATTTTACCTTATTCATGTGACATCCAGTTCAAAAAAATATATAATTGTCAATGATTCCACTACCCAAACAATACCAACAACATCCATCCTCATTTTACAATGCATGTCCTACCAGCACGGTGTCTCCACTAAGAAAATCATGTCCAAACCCTTCTCTATCCGATCGCTAACTGCTAGTCCGTCCAACCGCAGAAGCTCTTGCCGAGGGTGCAGAGCGCTGTCACCGATATTAATACAGTCTATAACGCTGCAAACATACAAACAGGTTACTTACACTTACAGCTACCAGAAAACTCCACCATGTCTTCGTCGCTTAAGGAGTGGTACGAAGGTACGAGACAGTATTCTGCAGTTCATCTAATACTAAAGAAAAACCAAAAACCATCATTAGATATGGTACAAATGTGTCCTGTGGCATACTCACAGGGATAGCTTAGTCATCCATTCACAATATAACTACATTAAATACGAGTGCTATACTCAGGTTCCTCATCAGCTTCATTACTGCAGATAACAGCTGGGTGAGTGTGGGGGCTATAGAAACGGTGATGTCAGTAATGGATGTAAGAACAGTCAGTACATGTAATTAGTGAGTACGTGCTGAAATGATCACATTTACTAGTTGCTACTGACTTTTCATCTATTCAATATTTCTCTTCTTCTCTAGTAAAAGGCGACATCGAATCACCCAGCGACTATGGCAGCACGAAGCGTTGTGGCATGGAGGCAGTGGGGCATCGGTATGTTGCTGGATGGAGTCGGAACCAAACCAGCACATACAAGTCACCTAATTCTCATAAATTCCGGGAAGAAAGACGATGAGCTCTGACGCCACATTCAGTCACATTCTAGATGTATTCGGTTGGATTCAGATCTGATGAGTTGTGGGGACACTACATCATTTAGAACTCGCTGCTGTGGTCCTCGAACCACTCCATCGCACCCATGGCCTTGTGACATGACACAATCTCTTGTTGAAAAATGTCACTGCCGTCAAGAAACACGATCATCATGAAAGGATGTACGTGGTTTGCAATCAATGAACGATACTCCTTGGCCGTCATGGTGAGTTGCGTGAGCTCGAATGGATCCATGGATGCCCATGTGAATGTTCCCCCGGGCATTATGGTGCCACTGCCAGCTTGTCTCTGTCCCGCAGTAGAAGTGTCAAGCAGCTGTTCTCCTGGAAAACGACGGGTTGGCGCCCTCTCATCGGCATCATGGAAAAGGTATCGGGATTCGTCAGACAATGGAACGCTCTACCACAGCGCCATCGTCCAATGCCGATGGTCAAGTACCCATTTCAGTTGTAGTTGTCAATGTTGTGATGTTAGGATAGGCACATGTAACGCTGCGGAAGCCCATTGTTAGGAGTATTTGGTACACTGTGTGTCCAGACACACTTATACTCTGCCCAGCATTAAAGTCTGATGCACAATAGTTCGCCGTCTGTCCTGTTTTAGCAGTCTGCCCAGCCTACGACGTCCGACATCTGTAACTAGGCGTTGCTGCTCAGCGCCACGACGTCTGGTTGTGGTTTCACCTTGTTTTCGCCACGTGTTGAAGACATTCACCACAGCACTACTCGAACACTCGACAAGTCGTGCAGTTTCCGAAATGCTCGTGCTGAGCCTTTGGGCCATCTCAGTCTGCCAGGAAGACCACGCGTCTTCCTCATTCTACTCATGGACAGCACACTCATTGATACTACATGCACCGTGCGTATGTCTGACTAGACTTCCTCTTCAGATGACGGCGATATCTCCTGAACGGGTTCATATCGATAGTAGGTCGATGTTTCCAATGTTCTGGGTCTAGGTGTCGGAGATGTGGGACTGCTTCCCCTCCCCCCCTCTCCCCCCCCCCCCCCCCCGACACCCCTCACCTCCCCAACAAACTACGAGCTTATGCAGGGCCAGCATATCTTTATTATGTAGGGAGGAGGGAGTAGCGCCATACCACCATGTTTTCGCTGGGGGCGTCTGTATAGATTGCTGTGTCCCCTTGCTGTCGAATACACATCGGCACTGTCCATGTAACACTCACTGCAGTGCACTGAACGAAGTCACTGTGGTTATATACTACACGTGCTCTTGTTTTTCAGACCAAAACGTCTGGTGTTTGTATAGCACCAATCTTAAAATATCTGAAAGGAAGCACTCCAAATGTGATGAATTTCTTCCTGTACGATAGTGAGCAATTTTCTTCTCAACGTGATAGCTCTTTACTTAGTCAGTGACGGGTGGAGGCCCAGATAACATTCTAACAAACTAATGAAGCAGTGCTGTTGCAACGTGATGGAATTTCGGGAAAATTCTTCTTACGATAGTGAAACTTTATACGAAGGACAGAGCCGTCTGCCGTAGGTGGACCACATTCTGTCGGAATAATAGAAAATAAAGACTGTAATTCTCTAAGCGCAGTCGCACGGGATTAGCCGAGCGGTCTAGGGCGCTGCAGTCATAGACTGTGCGGCTGGTCTCGGCGAAGGTTCGAGTCCTCCCTCGGGCATGGGTGTGTGTGTTTGTCCTTAGGATAATTTAGGTTAAGTAGTGTGTGAGCTTAGGGACTGATGACCTCAGCAGTTAAGTCCCATAAGATATCACACACATTTGAACATTTTTGAACTCTAAGCGTAACTGATCGCGAATTTCACAAAAACATACGGAGTCATATGCCTCTGGCAACGCATAAAAGTCTTGTGCGTCGCAGAAATGATGTTCCAAAGTACTGTGAACTGGCCCAGAACTTCTCATTAAATGTTATTTTTTACAGAGCCTCTGCATAGTTATTATTATTATTATCAAGGTCACGAAGTTCTGTAGCACACTCACATCTCCGTGTAGGAACGAGGGAACAATGTGAGCGTACAGACACAGGCGTGAATACGCCTTAACGATAGCGTTAAATTATTATTAGAGTTCCGAAAGATTCCGCAGCTGTGTGTGGCAACGATGGGATAATGTTATGATTGAAGACGTTTATAATGCCACCCCCTCAACCTGCGGGTGCTAAGTCTGTCATTGCACTAAGCATTCGTCCTCGCAGGGTGACGCTGCGCCAGACGTTTAATTAACTTCCCAACGCTAGAACGTTGTGAAATGTAGTAACGTTTATGAGCAGACCACAGCAGTGAGCAGGCGCCTGGTCCAACCTACCCACTCCCCCCGCTCCACTCGACACTAACACATACAAAGCATTTTCGAACTATTACCGACCACGGTTTGACTGTATATAGTCACCTGCTGAACACTTGCTAGGGACTATGCATAGACGCTTTCACAGCACATGGTTCTGAAGAAGTGTAAAATTATTGTATGATACATCGCTCTGCTTTCATAAGATTGTAATTTCTACTTAGAACTGTGAAGAAATGATCATGAAATATGAGGTTGTCGGCACCAAATATATATAAAAAAATGTCTCACATCAAAGACCTAGGAGAGAAGTTATCTGTCGTCATTTCTTTACAATGGGCTCTGATGTGAATCTACTATGGGAGTCGTCTATTACGAGCGTTTACAATTCCTCCGCTAGAAAGTACATGGTTTTAAACAGCGCTTTTATAACTATGCAAGGAGCTGTTCGAGTTTGGCCCTGTGGACAGAAGCGTTACATTAAGGGAGGAGGGAAAAATATTTTCTTCACCACAGTACCATCATATATGGACATTACCGAATTATGATTGAGCAATTACGTTCTGTAAGTCTTAGGAAACGAAACCTTGATTTGTTAAATGACAGACATTCTGTTTGCAGTCTCTTTTTAGTAGATTTACTACTACTTCTTCTTCTTCTATGTTTTTAGGAAATTAGTGAATATTTTCAGATTTACGAGGTAGGGTGAGCAGGAAATGTATACTTCTACGTTCCATTCTCAGGCAAGTTATATCAGTCATAAATACCACAGTCATTTCAGAAGAAATGCTATATAATCCAAAGGGCGTAGATATATTTTTAAGCTATTAAAGTGATACATCAACATTCTATACTGAAACAAGGTAGGTATTATACTGACTCTTAACGCCGCATTTACTACTGCTATTGCAGACGTAACGTATCATCTGAAGATGTTTCCAGGTAAGGTACTTGCCTACAAGAGGGCAGTAGCGAGAAACATGAAGACCTGTGTGGAGTTGGTGAGTACTCCAACCTAGGATTCTCCAGCTCATTAATCTCCACCTCTAGTGGGCTGGGAAAAGTTAAATCAACCTATTTGCAATAAATGCAAGTATTCTGATTTATCACAACTAGGTGCTTTTTTAAAGTAATGCCGCATACTTTTCATGTGGTTTTATAGTTAATCGACATACAAAATCCTTAACCTGCCCTGAATGTTTTGAAAACACTTCCTTGACCTTCATGAGCACTTCTTTCAAAGCCTCTTTCTGGTTGTCAGACAAATCTTCAGTTTTCCCTACTCTGTTCTTAATTTCTGCAAAAGTGTCTTTCTGTTCACATTCCCTTTGTATATCCCCTTTCCCTTTACATCTAGTAATGTTGCGAATGCTCATACAGTCTGGTGTATTGGCGTCCTGGAACTCTTCAATAAAGAAAATATCTGAGTTTTCCCTTTCAAACTTAAACTGATTTTTAAATGGAACCATTGTCTCTTGGCACACACAGCTGCATCTTTTGACCTTCAAAATTTAGAGAGCATCTGAATTCATTTTACGTTAAATTTTAGAATACTCTAAAAATTACGCTCTATTATCCTTCCACTCAGCACCATTGGTAACAGTTCTTAGTTCTTAATGTCTTTAGGAAATTTCTCAGTTGCACTGAAAGTTTTCAAACCTCTGATTCGCAAGACTGGAAAATTTTGTGCACTGGAAGATAGCTAACTGTTTGTTTTTTTAGGAACTTGAACAGTAAATGTGCTTAAAAGTGTACTATAGTGATAAAATGTCTTCATTTGTATTAACAAGTTAATTTCTTGTTGTAGCAATAACTGTATTTCGAAAAAAAATTTCCTGATTCAGACAAGCCGCTTTATATAACTCTACTGATTATTAGTTGGAGTTTCTATTTTGTGACTAATCTCAGGAACTACTGTAAAGTATCTGATGTTTTCCACCAGCAGATAGAGTGGTTCACGAGGAAAGTTTGTGTTCGATGGACGGATCGTCTGGCCCTAGATACTGTAACAAATATGATTATGTACATCCTCCGTGTACGATTTGACCATTTTTACAACTAAGCTGATGTATGATTATACCTACCGACCCTACTGCTGAGCTTTGTTGACCACTAACATTAATTATGATGAATCAGATTTTACAACTACTAAATCATTAACCACCAACTTTTAACAATATTTATTAATATTAAATTGTTTTCTAACATAAATACATTTCGAATTATATTACTTTGCGCTACTGTGTGACATTAATTTAAAAGCGAGAACAGCCCTTCCTACATGGCCGCCGGCGGCTCTCCGTAGTTCAGTACCAACCAGCTACTACAGCCTTTTGTTCGCTGTGTGCGCAGCTGCGCATTGTTGGTGTCTGTGATACTATATTAAAATGTGTACTATTCTCTTACATGTCCCCACCAAGATTAAAACTTTAACACAAGAGTTAATGGCGACGAAAAATTTGGATTAGAAGTTAAGAAAAAGAAAAAAAAGATTAAATTTAAAATAGTGAAGCATGGAAATCGTTATTTAGTGAATATCAATTTTAATTACACCCAGTTAATCATTAATTAGTACAACAACTGGTAATTACTGTGAACAAGAACCATATTAATTGCAATACAAATATTACTTATCATTATTGTGCATTTAATTGAATAATTGTGCAATTATTGACATCAGTATGTCATGTTGAAGCTTTAATTCTTACCGCAGATAATATCAGAAGCTGTATGAGAGGAATACGTCTTCATAATATGGGAAAATAGCTAGTCGTCTGATAAAAACTGTTAAATAATGTAGAAATTGCATTATCATAATTTTCAGTTCAGTATATCACAAGGTGCAGATGCTTTGTACATAAATATTGTACATGGTTTGCCACAGCTTAATAAAGAGACACGAAAGTACGCAAGTGTGTCTACCAGAATGATGCGGGTCACACAAAACATGTTTGATCATAATGTACATCTCACTATCAAAGCAATTATCCAAACGAGGCAAAAAATAAAAAAAATAGAAGAAAATAAACTGTACTTGTCCAGCCTACTGTAGTGTAGTTGGACACAGCCTGCAATTCATAGTTTCTATATTGCATTGGTTCACTAAGAAGCACGGTTTACAGCGAACAACATTATGAAATATTGAACGTGACGTGAGGAATATAGGTATTTACATTAATGACACTATGTACATGACGGAAAAAATCGCAACACCAAACAACAATTAATATACAATAATGAATTTTCGAGATTATATTTGCCTAGGTGCCATATTTAATTGATCAACATCGCGAAAAAAATGGTTCAAATAACCCTGAGCGCTATGGGACTTAACATCTGAGGTCAGCAGTCCCCTAAAACTTAGAACTACTTAAACCTAACTAACCTAAGGGCAGCACACACATCCATGCCCGAGACAGGATTCGAACTTGCAACCGTGGCAGCAGCGCGGTTCCGGACTGAAGCGCCTAGAACCGCTCGGCCACAACGGCCGGCTAGCATTGCGAGATCACAGGTTAATGAGAGAGCGAGGTAAGCCAGTGCAGATGTGAAATGCTGGTGTATGAATGTCATACGTAACCAAAAGAATGTTGAATGCAAGCATGCAGACGTGCATGCATTGTATTGTATAGGTGCCGGATTTCAGTTTGTGGGATGGAGTTCCATGACTGTAGCAGTTGGTCGGTTAATACAGAGACGGTTAATTCTATTGTGGGTGGCGTTGAGTTTCCGTCCTATGATGTCTCACATGTGCTCGATTCGAAAGAGATCTGGTGGTCGAGCAGGCCAAGGCAACACGTCGGCACTCTGTAGAGCATGTTGGGCTACAACAGCGGTAGGTGGGCAGCGTTATTCGATTGAAAAATGCCCTCTGGAATACTGTTCATGAATAGCAACACAACAGATCGAATCACCGGAATGATATGCAAATTTACAGCCATGGTGCGTGGAATAACCACGAGAGAGCTCCTACTGTTACGAAATCGCACTGCAGAGCATAGATCCAGGTGTAGGTGCAGTATGTCTAGCACGCAGCCAGGTTGGTTGCAGCCCCTCAACTGGCCTCCTCCTAACCAACACACGGCCATCACTGGCACCGACACAGCAAAAGCCTTCATCAGAACATACAACGGACCTCCACCCTGCCTTCCAGTTTGCTCTCGCCTGACACGACTGAATTCACAAATGGCGCTGGTTTGGGGTAAGTGTAATGTATGGTACAGAGCGTCTGTCTCGGAGATGTCCTTGAAGTTACACAGTTGTAATAATTTGTTGTGTAAGTGTGGTGCCAACTGCTGCTCAAATTGCTGCTGCAGATGTTGTAAGATGCGCCAGTGTCATTCGCCGAATACGATGGTCTTACCTCTCTGTAATGTCACGTGGCCATCCAGAGCCCGGTTTTCCTTTTATCGTACGTTCTCATAAACACCGCTGCCAGCAATCATGTACAGTGGCTACATACTTGCCAAGTCTTTCTGGACTATCGTAGAAGGAAAATCCAGCTTATCGTAACTCCATTGAACGACCTTGTTCAAACTCAGTGAGGTGTTGATAATGGCGTCTTGGCCACCTTAAAGGCATTGTTGACTAATAAGGGGAACAGTAGAACAACCATAGACAATATTTTTGTTCATTCGTCATTATTAGAAGGGCATTCTGTTAGCAAAAAGGTGAATGGCCTTTCAGATCATGATGCACAAATTTTAAGTCTAAAACATTTTTGTGCTGCAACACATGTTAAATATAGTTACCAACTTTTTAGGAAAGCTGATCCAGTTGCTGTACAGACTTTTATAAACCTTATCAAGGAACAAGAGTGGCAAGATGTTTATAGTGCTGATACAGTAGACGGTAAATATAATGCTTTCCTCAAGACTTTTCTCGTGCTCTTTGAAAGTTGCTTTCCGTTAGAACGTTCAAAACAGGGTACTAGCACAAACAGGCAGCCTGGGTGGCTGACTAAAGGGATAAGAATATCTTGTAGAACAAAGTGGCAATTATATCAAAATGTTAGAAACAGTCAAAATCTAAATGCAGCAGCCCGTTACAAACAGTATTGTAAGGTGCTTAAAAAAGTTATTAGGAAGGCAAAAAGTATGTGGTATGCAGATAGAATAGCTAAGTCTCAGGATAAAATTAAAACAATATGGTCAGTCGTAAAGGAAGTGGCTGGTCTGCAGAGACAGGTCGAGAATATAGAATCAGTGCGTAGTGGGGATGTCCGTGTTACTGATAAGTCGCATATATGTACAGTACTTAATAATCACTTTCTGAATATAGCAGGTGAACTAAATAGAAACCTAGTCCCAACAGGGATTCATATAGCGCTCTTAGAAAAAAGTGTTCCGAGACTGTTACCTGAAATGCTCCTCCATGATACTGACAAGAGGGAGATTGAGTTAATAATTAAATCACTAAAGACCAAGAACTCTCATGGATATGACGGGATATCTAGCAGAATACTGAAGTATTGTTCCACGTATGTTAGCTCAGTACTTAGCCATATCTGTAACTTTTCCTTTAGGAGTGGTCAGTTTCCTGACCGATTAAAGTACTCGGTAGTGAAGCCACTTTATAAAAAGGGAGACAGGGATAATGTTGACAATTATAGACCTATTTCTATGCCATCGGTGTTTGCTAAAGTTATCGAGAGGGTTGTATATACAAGGTTACTGCAGCATTTAAATTCACATAATTTGCTATCAAATGTACAGTTTGGTTTTAGAAATGGCTTAACAACTGAAAATGCTATAGTCTCTTTTCTCTGTGAGGTTTTGGACGGATTAAATAAAAGGTTGCGAACGTTAGGTGTTTTCTTTGATTTAACGAAGGCATTTGACTGTGTTGACCACAAAATATTACTGCAGAAGTTGGAACATTATGGAGTAAGGGGAGTAGCTTACAATTGGTTCGCCTCCTACTTTAAGAACAGAAAGCAGAAGGTAATTCTCCGCAATATTGAGAGTGGTAATGATGTTCAGTCCCAATGGGGCACTGTTAAACGAGGCGTTCCCCAAGGGTCGGTGCTGGGGCCACTGCTGTTCCTTATTTATGTAAATGATATGCCTTCTAGTATTACAGGTGATTCAAAAATATTTCTGTTTGCTGATGACACCACCTTGGTAGTGAAGGATCTTATGTGTAATATTGAAACATTATCAAATAATGTAGTTCATGATATAAGTTCGTGGCTTGTGGAAAATAATTTGATGCTAAATCACAGTAAGACTCAGTTTTTACAGTTTCTAACCCACAATTCAACAAGAACTGACATTTTAATCAGACAGAATGGGCATGTTATAAGCGAGACGGAACAGTTCAAGTTCCTAGGCGTACGGATAGATAGTAAGCTGTTGTGGAAAGCCCATGTTCAGGATCTTGTTCATAAACTAAATGCCGCTTTATTTACCATTAGAACAGTATCTGAAATAAGTGACATTTCAACACGAAAAGTAGTATACTTCGCATATTTTCATACGCTTATGTCATATGGTATTATTTTTTGGGGTAATTCTTCTGATTCTAAAAGGGTATTTTTGGCTCAAAAACGGGCTGTTCGAGCTATGTATGGTGTAAGTTCGAAAACCTCCTGTCGACCCCTATTCAATAGTCTGGGAATTTTGACACTGCCCTCACAGTATGTATTTTCTTTAATGTCGTTTGTTGTTAGCAATATTAGCTTATTCCCAAGAGTTAGCAGCTTTCACTCAGTTAATACTAGGCAGAAATCAAATCTGCATGTGGAATGCACTTCCTTGACTCTTGTGCAGAAAGGAGTGCAGTATTCTGCTGTATCCATTTTCAATAAGCTACCACAAGAACTCAAAAATCTTAGCAGTAGCCCAAACACTTTTAAGTCTAAACTGAAGAGTTTCCTCATGGCTCACTCCTTCTACTCTGTCGAGGAGCTCCTGGAAGAGATAAAAAATTAAGCAAATTCCAGTGTTACATTCTTGATTTTCTTTATTTAAACTAACGACTTGTCGCCTGAATATGTTTCTTATATTTCATTTTATCTGTTTCTACAATCGTGTTATAATTTCATGTATTGACTCGTTCCATGACCATGGAGACTTCTCCTAAATGTGGTCCCACGGAACAATAAATAAATAAATAAATAAAAAATAAATAACAACTCACCACGTCCAATCTCAAAGGTAACTAACACCCACGACTGTTACAGAGTGTGTTTAAAGCAAACCTGATTTGCACCCCCTGTGGCACTACTAACGCCACTCTTGTGCGATTGACACGAAATTTGAATAGCCATCTTTCAGATGTAGAAGACAGGTAGCAAATTTCGTTTATGACGCACAGCTCCTTCTTGGTGTTGCGATGTTTTTCCGTCAGGGTATATATGAATAAACACAGGCTATATACAGGCTCGGGCAACGGCCTTGCGAAAATGGATACACCGGTTCCCGTCAGATCACCGAAGTTAAGCGCTGTCGGGCGTGGCCAGCACTTGGTGGGTGACCATCCGGGTCACCATGAGCTGTTGCCATTTTTCAGGGTGCACTCAGCCTCGTGATGCCAACTGAGGAGGTACTCGACCGAATAGTAGCAGCTCCGGTCAAAGAAAACCACCGCGACCGGGAGAGAGGTGTGCTGACCACACGCCCCTCCTATCCGCATCCTCACTGAGGATGACACGGCGGTAGGATGGTCCCGATGGGCCACTTGTGGCCTAAAGACGGAGTGCATGCATATACAGGCTCACATGTAAATGTCGTGTAATTAGGGCCTCCCGTCGGGTAGACCGTTTGCTGGACGCAAGTCTTTCGATGTGATGCCACTTCGGCGACTTGCGCGTCGATGGGGATGAAATGATAGTGATTAGGACAGCATAACAACCAGTGCCTGAGCGGAGAAAATCTCCGACCCAGCAGGGAATCGAACCCAGGCCCTTAGGATTGACATTGTGTCGTGCTGACAACTCAGCTACTGGGTACAAGCCCACATATAAACAGTTTATTTAACTGACTAAAATATTTACACAAGAACATTGGCATGTGTTCATTGAACAAGTGTTATAAGCTGAACAATTGTAAGCTTTAGAGTTCATGGCAAGTAGTCCAGTTGTTTTTAATTGCTTAAGTAAAAGCCATTGATCTACTGAATTTGTAAGAAATAAATGGTAGCAAATAGGTACATCTAAATATGAATCATAGCTAATTACAGCACTGTACAATCCACAAAGAAATCGTGCATTGGCAGTTATGTACACTCCTGGAAATGGAAAAAAAGAACACATTGACACCGGTGTGTCAGACCCACCATACTTGCTCCGGACACTGCGAGAGGGCTGTACAAGCAATGATCACACGCACGGCACAGCGGACACACCAGGAACCGCGGTGTTGGCCGTCGAATGGCGCTAGCTGCGCAGCATTTGTGCACCGCCGCCGTCAGTGTCAGCCAGTTTGCCGTGGCATACGGAGCTCCATCGCAGTCTTTAACACTGGTAGCATGCCGCGACAGCGTGGACGTGAACCGTATGCGCAGTTGACGGACTTTGAGCGAGGGCGTATAGTGGGCATGCGGGAGGCCGGGTGGACGTACCGCCGAATTGCTCAACACGTGGGGCGTGAGGTCTCCACAGTACATCGATGTTGTCGCCAGTGGTCGGCGGAAGGTGCACGTGCCCGTCGACCTGGGACCGGACCGCAGCGACGCACGGATGCACGCCAAGACCGTAGGATCCTACGCAGTGCCGTAGGGGACCGCACCGCCACTTCCCAGCAAATTAGGGACACTGTTGCTTCTGGGGTATCGGCGAGGACCATTCGCAACCGTCTCCATGAAGCTGGGCTACGGTCCCGCACACCGTTAGGCCGTCTTCCGCTCACGCCCCAACATCGTGCAGCCCGCCTCCAGTGGTGTCGCGACAGGCGTGAATGGAGGGACCAATGGAGACGTGTCGTCTTCAGCGATGAGAGTCGCTTCTGCCTTGGTGCCAGTGATGGTCGTATGCGTGTTTGGCGCCGTGCAGGTGAGCGCCACAATCAGGACTGCATACGACCGAGGCACACAGGGCCAACACCCGGCATCATGATGTGGGGAGCGATCTCCTACACTGGCCGTACACCACTGGTGATCGTCGAGGGGACACTGAATAGTGCACAGTACATCCAAACCGTCATTGAACCCATCGTTCTACCATTCCTAGACCGGCAAGGGAACTTGCTGTTCCAACAGGACAATGCACGTCCGCATGTATCCCGTGCCACCCAACGTGCTCTAGAAGGTGTAAGTCAACTACCCTGGCCAGCAAGATCTCCGGATCTGTCCCCCATTGAGCATGTTTGGGACTGGATGAAGCGTCGTCTCACGCGGTCTGCACGTCCAGCACGAACGCTGGTCCAACTGAGGCGCCAGGTGGAAATGGCATGGCAAGCCGTTCCACAGGACTACATCCAGCATCTCTACGATCGTCTCCATGGGAGAATAGCAGCCTGCATTGCTGCGAAAGGTGGATATACACTGTACTAGTGCCGCCATTGTGCATGCTCTGTTGCCTGTGTCTATGTGCCTGTGGTTCTGTCAGTGTGATCATGTGATGTATCTGACCCCAGGAATGTGTCAATAAAGTTTCCCCTTCTTGGGACAATGAATTCACGGTGTTCTTATTTCAATTTCCAGGAGTGTATATTATAAGCCACCAGGAGCATGTTAGTGTCACATAAAAGCCGATAATTATTTAAAAATTGTCATTTAAAGAGACATTGTCCCTAACTAACTTGTTACACAGTATACAGTCATCTTATACAGTAATATTTAAAAATTGCTTAATAACTTGATGTAATCCATCTATACACACGTGACAAAAACTCAGATTTGTAACAATAGTATTTGTTGGCTGCACTGAATACTGCATTAGGTGCTCCACTTTTAATACCCAGCCTACGTGTTGAGCTGTACTTCACATGCCATACCATAATTCATCGAAGCACTGTGCTGTGACTTCTTCACCGCTCAGAGCTAAAGAACATGTAAAATCGATATGAACGCATCACTCGTTGCTCTGTGTTGAACACATATAGCGTATGCTGAGCTCTATTTCACGCGCAATTATGTAGTTTCATGGAGTACCGGATTTCGACATCGTCACCGCAGGGGACTAAAGAACGGGTAAAATCGTCGTATACACACCATTTGATACTCTGATTTGAACAAATATCCTATATGCTGAGTTGCAGATCACACGCAGGTGTGTAGTTTCTCGAAGTAAAGGGCTGTGACAATGTCGCTGCTGGGGACTGGAGAATATGTAGCAGCGGACGTGATCGCTGAGTTACTGCGATGCCGCTGTGTCATCGTTATAGGTAATCCACAAACATCCTGAGCCTAAGCACATCAGGGCCAGTGTTTTGTATCAGTGTGATAGTATATTTATCACACTGATACAAAACACTCGCCCTGATGTGCTTAGGCTCAAGATGTTTGTGGATTACCTATAACGATGACACAGCGGCATCGCAGTAAGATAGTATATTTATCTTAAATTTGTCCCTAAATAAATTGTTCCAAAATAAATAAAGTACCCTCCTTCCTCTCTGCATCAGCCCAGCGCAGGCTGAGTCATTTTCCCCTCCAGACAGTCATCTTTGGTTATGTCACAGAACTGACGACAGCACCCTCTGGTGGAGGTACTGTGTAATAGGTCAGTTGGATTTCGGATCCCATGGTGACTACGCTGTTTCCCGCCATTTTCCCTTGCCATCTTGGATTACATCATGGAACAGACGACAGTACTGTGTACTAGGTCAGTTGGACTCTGGACCTCGTAGAGACCACACGGGATGGCTGTAGTGCCTCAAATTGTTTAAATAAAGACTGGTGCATGATTTCGAGAGTTGACAATTAGCAAGCATGTTTGCAGTCTTTTAGATGGATTATTATTTTTGACAATTTACGAGTTGTTTGGGTCTCTGGACATAAATATATTTCATTATTTACGAGTGGTTTGCAGGGTGTCGTCTGTGCAATGCATTATTTTTGGCTATTTACAATTAGCAAGTGTGTCTGCAGAGTGTTATACATGGGTAATTTACGAGTTGTTTGCAGGTCTGTATGCTGTATGGCGTGACCCCAAGCATGTCAGAGTGTGTGTTCTGTATCACTGAGATAAATACTATTTCTCAAAATCGATCCCTAAAGAAATTGTTCCAAAATAAATAAAGTACACTCCTTCCTCTCTCCAGCAGCCCAGCAGAGGCTGAGTCCTCTCCCAGCCATTTCCTAGGACGAGGTGGGGGTCGAGTGACAGGTTAGTGGAGGTAGCCCAACTGCCCTTTCTTTCTGGCCATTTTCTTAGTTTAGTAGAGACTGCCCAAGTGACCTTTCTTCACTGCCAAAATTCAAACTTGGCGCCAATCCCTAAGAAGAGATGGCGGTCAGATGACTTGGGTTAGTGGAGGTAGCCTGACCGCCCTCTCTTTCTCGTATTTTCTTAGGTTAGTGGAGGTGTGTTGCATTGTCCTGATGGAAATTGAACTTCCCACCAAGGGAGCGTGGCACTTTTCCGCCATCTTGGATAATGGTACTTGTGTCATCAACTGGTGTCACGGCTCCATCTTGGATGATGTCGTCAACTGATGTCACAGGCGCCATCTTGGATGACATCATCAGCTGTCATCAACTTATGACGTCACCGCCGTCATCTTGGATAATGGTACTTTGCGCCAGAAACTGCTTTGTCCCAATACTCCCGATGGCCTTCACTTAATGAATTAGAGCAGTGGCGATTGTATAGAGCAACACCGCTTGAAATCATAGCAGAAATCAATGTGTGACGTACGATGAGCTTATCCGTTAGGACACTGCGGCGAAATTTGTCGTTAATGAACTATGGCACCAGACGACCGACGGGAGTGCCTTTGCTAACACCACGTCATCGCATTTAGCGCTGCTCCTCGGCTCATGGTCATATCGGTTGGATCTTAGAGGACTGTAAAATCGTGGCTTTATTAGATGAGTCCAGATTTCAGTTGGCAAGTACTGATGGTAGCGTTCGGGTGTAGTGCACACTCCACGAAGTTATACACAGGTTGTCAACAAGGCACTGTGTAAGCTGGTGGCGGCTTCATAGTGGTGTGGACTGTGTTTTCATGGAATGGACTGTGTCCTCTGGTCCAGCTGACCCGATAATCGACTGGCAGACCATTTACAGCCATTCATGGGCTTCATGTTTCCAAACTACGATGGAATTTTTATAGGTGACAATGCGCCATGTCATCGGGTCACAATTGTTCGTCATTGGTTTGGAGAACATCTTGGACAATTCGAGCAAATGATCTGATCATCCAGATCGCCCGGCATGAAACCCATCAAACATTAACGGGACACGGACGGGAGGTCAGTTCGTGCACAAAATCCTGCACTGGAAACACTTTCGCAGTTATGGATGGTTATAGACGCAGCATCGTTCAACATTTCTGCTGGGTGCTTCCGACTTGTTGAGTCCAAGTTACGTCAAGCTGTTGCACTACGCCGGAAGAAAGGACGTCCTACACGACATTAGTAGGTATCCCATAACTTTTTCCCCTCCGTATTAAATTATACCGTGAAACAGTGATGTGACAAATTTCGAAAACAACATAATACAAACATAAATGGTTCACATTTGTACAGAGTTACCTGTTATCATATAGTAATATAAATTACATCGTCAGTCTACAAAAACAGTGTTAGGTGGGGTATTTTTCATTTTAAAGCAGTAATATGCGTTAACGCTGTGAACATATTCATACTACATAGAGCTGATCACTGTTTAGTGGTGGAGCCAAAGACGGTCATAGAGGTCTACGTATATCGGCAGTGAGTAGTACCTTACAATTAATAACAGCATGTGACTGTCATAACAGATGTTCTATATGTTGTGTTTAATGGTAATTTGCGCATGTTACAATCACAGCTGCGGTGACAGAAAATAAAATGCATTGAATAATGGCTCATATGTAATCATAGACACGAGTATGAAACGAGTTATAGCCACTCTCATATGTGTGCTGCTCCATCATAGAGTAATTTTTATGCGACAGGCCACTGACATACGTAAAATGTATGCCATGCAGAATGGTTTAAATACAGGGTGAGTCACGAGGAAAGGATCATGCTTTGAGGATATTGTATGTTGTATGTTAACCGGGGACCTAGAAACGACGGAGAGGCTCCGTGCCCGCCGCAGTTGTAGTGGTCCACAACCCCACAATGACTACCGCAGTCCACTTCACCCCTCCGCCGCCCCACACTGAACTCAGGGTTATTGTGCGGTTCGGCCCCCATGGACCCCCCAGGGAACGTCTCACACCAGACGAGTGTAACCCCTATGTTTGCGTGGTAGGGTAATGGTGGTGTACGCGTACGTGGAGAACTTGTTCGCGCAGCAATCGCCGACATAGTGTAACTGAGCGGAATAAGGGGAACCAGCCCGCATTCGCCGAGGCAGATGGAAAACCGCCTAAAAACCGTCCACAGACTGGCCGGTTCACCGGACCTCGACACAAAACCGCCGGACGGTTTCGTGCCGGGGACCAGGCGCTCCTTCCCGCCCGGAAAGCCGTGCGTTAGACCGCACGGCCAACCTGGCGAGCTTGAGGATATTACTATTAGTTCAAATGTTCAAATGTGCGTGCATTCCTAAGCGACCAAACTGCTGGGGTCATCGGTCCCTAGACTTACACGCTACTTAAACTAACTTATGCTAAGAACAACACATACACTCATGCCCGAGAGAGGACTCTAACCTCCGGCGGGAGGTGCCGCGCAAATTGACATGGCGTCTCAAACCGCACGGCCGACTCCGCGCGGCGATAATATTAGTAATTCTGTGTGTGGCGCCCAGTTAAATAGTGAGGGCACAGGGTTATTTTTCCAAAACGTCCCGACTTTATATTTTTAAAAAATTGTTCGTATGAATTACGGTACTGCTCCCTGTGATGTAAGAATGGCTAGGCCTGAGCCAGTAAGACACCAGATGTTACAGTTTACGTGACAACCATGCTCAGTTCAAGTCCGTAGCTTCTCACGTGGGTAGTGCTGACGAGAGGCGGAGTTGCCGGTACTGCTGACACGGAGACGTGCTCCAGAGTACACACAACCCGCCAATGAGAGTCCTAGAAACGATCGGTTTGCCTACCGAGCCGGTGAGGAAGCGTCGATATGCTGATCTCGTTCTCTTGCCTACAAGCTCTTTACCGGACAAAGGCGTTCATCAGTTCCCCTCCTACTGGACACGACGCCTCTCAGTTTGGCTGCGGCAGTTTCCCATTGCCGTAGTAATACATACCACTCTATCCCATAGGAACAGGGCTTTGGGGTAGTAAACTCCAGATGTGACTGCAAGCAGTCTTTCATTTGCATTTAAAAATTCATTCTGAGGACCCTGGACGCCCGTTTCCCGCTCCCATTATTTCGCGGTCAAAACCTGCACGTAAAGCTGGTGTCAGAAGTGAAATTAAATCCACCGTTATGTCCGGCCTTGCTTGTATGCTCTTGCGGGTGGTTGCCGCCTTTATACAATGAGTAACATCTGGTAGGGCGGCTGAATACAGTGGGCTGCGCCTCATTGTCAACCGCATCCTTTATTTGCGTAGGACGCGCGCGCAGTACGCTCGGCGCTTGCGGACACGTGTGGAGCGTTAAGGCCGTCGAATGCGGCCGTGGATGGCCCCTCCTGGCGGGTGATCGCCCCTCCACGCGGCCACGTGCTGAACTGCCTCCCACGTGAAGTGGGCGCCAGTCTCGTCCCTCACGCCGCGCTGTGCCCGCGCTACACCGCACCCTCCAACGCTACCCTGGGCGCCGCCGCTTCCGCTCCGCCCTCACGCCGCCACTCGCCGCGTTGCTGACCCTCCCACGCCCCATCTCATCACCCGACGCGTGAAACTCGAATGTGAGTGCCGCTGCTGAGCTAATTACGTACTAAAAACTTCGGCGATGTGCCGCCGCTGGACGTCGCACATTGGTCTATTTATACCGAAATCCTGGCCAGAATTATTTTTAATAGTTTTAAACGTTAAAAATCTCTCGTTCACTTAACTTAGTTACTCTCTCGTTCACTTAACTTAGTTATAAGTGTTAATACCTTCATTGCCATCCTTAGAAAGGCACACGGTTTGACTCGGCATGCATTTGTTGGTTTCTCTGCCTGTCTTTAAGTTTGTACCATGCTACTTTCCACAATTTCTAGTCTTTTGGACTTAAAATGTCAACGTAGGCGCATGAGATAACCATAATTTGCAGTGCAAATTTTGGTGGCGATCTGATGACAGGAATATTACTATCAGGGTAAACAAATACCTTGTCACATTCCTGATTGTTCCGTGTGTAACCGGTTTGCAATAATTTCTCGTAGTAATTTTTTTTAATTTTCTCGAAACGTATTCAATAATTCTAGCTCTATGTACAATGGTATTTCATTCGTTTTCTTATATATACCTATTGTGAAGTACATATATTAGTATATGTTGTCTAATGATCCCAAACACGACAGGCGATTGTCACAGGATTCTGGCCAAGTTTTTCAGCTTCAGTTCGTGATTTTGTTTATACATAAGAGCGTCATATTTTGGAACAGAACATATGAAGAATACCTGTAAGTATTTACGTAGCGGTATTCTACCAATATGCTTAGGTTAAGTACTACAAATTTTTAATGTACGTATTTGCGTGAGGGTCTCTTTTTGCAAATTCAATAGTAGGAACATGAAAGCATCAGTTTATCTTTTCAAAAATATAGTGTAGAAAGTTAGTCTGGCTGGGTACTGTTTTGATCGGAAAGGAAATATTGGTTGATCCACAAATACAGTTTAAATAAATTCAGGTACTTTAGAAATACATAAAACTTTAATTATGCAAATAATTAAATGTATTTATACATGTAGTTTCAATGTCGACAGTTTCAGTCTGATTCCCCAGAATTCAGATCTTCGTCGTCTTCCTCAAGTTCATCTTCCTCAGCACTCTATTTCTGGCTTTTATCAGGCGGATCAATGTCTGACGTCTCTGGAAGAAGAAGTTGCAGCGTATCACTGCAATAAGGCTTACTCCTTTTCATTTCTCTTTTCCTACAGCAGCTCATATAACGGTCGCTGCTAAGAAGAAGCCCGTACAAGACATACCTGTTCCAGTTCTCTCTGTTGTCTCAGAACGAAAGGATTCGCCTTGCGCCCGCCAGGCAGCAGCACTTAAGACTGTAAATATCGACCAGTTTCATTTTCACACAACAATTCCATTATTATCTCCCTTCCTCTGAGTATTATTATACCATCTTCGATGTTGTTTCTTTTCTGGTTATGTTAAATGCTTCATTTTCTCTTTATTTATTAAAAATACTTATTATTGATTGGCAAGATTAGTAAGTGTAAATAAACAGATATTTATAGGTTCACACGAGTCATACAGGTTAGATATTTAGGTCATTTGTAATCGAAACAAACATGAATTTTTCTAGGAGATAAATAAAAGCAGCATATTATTTAAAAGTCTTATACTTACGTGGGGAAAATTTGGGCAACTTTTTGTCTTTGCAGCTGGTATCAGAACTTTATCAATCACGACCACATATGTCTAACAAGCCCTGACATACCGGGTGATCAAAAAGTCAGTATAAATTTGAAAACTTAATAAACCACGGAATAATGTAGATACAGAGGTAAAAATCGACACACATGCTTGGAATCACATGGGGTTTTATTAGAACCACCCCATATTGCTAGACGCGTGAAAGATCTCTTGCGCGCGTCGTTTGGTGATTATCGTGTGCTCTGCCGCCACTTTCGTCATGCTTGGCCTCCCATGTCCCCAGTCCTCAGTCCGTGCGATTATTGGCTTTGGGGTCACTTGAAGTCGCAAGTGTATCGTGATCGACCGACATCTCTGGGGATGCTGAAAGACAACATCCGACGCTAATGCCTCACCATAACTCCGGACATGCTTTACAGTGCTGTTCACAACATTATTCCTCGACTACAGCTATTGTTGAGGAATGATGGACATATTGAGCATTTCCTATAAAGAACATCATCTTTGATTTGTCTTACTTTGTTATGGTAACTATTGCTATTACGATCAGATGAAGCGCCATCTGTCGGACATTTTTTGAACTTTTGTTTTTTTGAACTTTTGTATAAAACCCAATGTCATTCGAAACATGTGTGTCAATTTGTACCTCTCTATCTACATTATTCTGTGATTTGTTCAGTTTTCAAATTTATACTGACTTTTTGATCACCCAGTACATTCAAAACTGCTACAGAAATGACAGACAAACTAAAATATTGTTTAGTAAAACTTTTCAGTGTCGTTACTGTGTTATAAATTTGAGTAATTCGATTAGCTCATATTTTAAGTACCAGCTTTTAAAACCCCTTTAACACTTAGATCTGCTTCAATTTAGAACAAACCTTTACTGACGCCACAAAAATAAATAAATAAATAAATAAAATGAAACTAACTCTTTAATCAAGGAAACATCCCCTGGCACAATAAGCTCCTCTTTCACTGTTTGACGGGGGTTACCGGTTACCAGACATGTCTTTGGCTCCTGACAATAGAGCAGTGAACCCACCACTTCATCAGTTACTCTAAAATATACTCGCCACAATCGTTGGGCAAAGTTTAATTTTTGCACTTGCGATTTCGGTATAAATACTTCACTGGGAGTTGACTCAATTAGGATTTTGTGTTAGTTAAATGATGAGACCTTCGTTTCCTTTGCGACGCGTATGGTCTCTAGAAGTTTTATACGATATTGCAATGCCTGTGTTGCTCAGAAGTACGAGGCAAGGAAAAGGCACTGCGACGACTACAGCTTTTATGAAATACACGAAATGTATTCGCAGTTACGAATAAAGAAAACCATCACCTGTGTAATGGAATGACGACAATGAAAATTTGTGCCGGGCCGGCACTCGAACTCGGATTGCCCGATAACACGAGCGTTCGCCTTACCATTAGGCTAACCTAGCACTTGTCACGGCCACCCTCAAAGTCCCATATGTTGACAACCATATGTCTACAAACTGTGCTCTTCAATCCATTCTGTATATTTATGTACAAGGGAGAAACTTTTAACTGAAAGTCCCTTGCCCGGTGTCGGCGGATAAATGTCATATTGCAGTGCCTGTGTTGCTGATAAGTACGATTCAAAGTTCCTTCGGACATGTATGATCTTAATGGAAGATTTTTTTCGGTAAGGAAACATACCATGGAAAATAACCTTAACAAAAACTATCTCCACCATTCTACCTGAACGATTTGATCTTGAGTTGTCCGACAGATTAATTTTGAGTTTTTAATTCTCTGCGAAAGCTCTTTCCACTTACACATTTCAGTTACACGGCTGCGGTACAGTTCATAGTTAGAGAGAAGTTCTGACAAGCTTTGCCAGTCTCTTAAACCACTTCTTATGAGAGAGTCTTCACTCGAATTTAACAACTTGCAGTGAAAGCAACACATAGCTTCATTTGTTCGAGAATGTACAAAGTCTGTTCTCTTAACTCCTGCGTCATTTGAAAGATAACGGAAAATATCGATGCGTCATATAAAGCGGAAATATTGTTAAGAAGAATCTCGAAAAGTTCTTGACCAATTTACTTCAAATTTTTACACAGATCTCTAATAAACATTTGAAAGGCGTAATAAATGTAGATATATCTCTATTACCGTATAAAAACAAGCCGTTTTTTAACGTTGTTAGCAGAAATCTCGAAAAGTTTCTGACCGATTTAGTTCAAATTTTTACACAATGCTTTACCAAACTTTGCGACCGACATTGGTCGTATTTTTTAAAATATATGTTGTATATAAATATATATGAAATATATAATAAGGAGACGTTGTTAGCAAAAATCTCAAAAAATTCTTTAGCTACTTACTTCAAATTTTCACATGATACTCTAGTAAAATTTGGATCGCCATAGACTATACATTTTTAAATATATGTAGGGTATAAATAGGTATAAGATACAATAGGCAAACTGTTTTGGCAAAAATCTCGAAAATTCTGTGGTCGATTTACTTCAAATTTTTGCACAATACTATAATAAAGATTCAGACGAACGAATGTTATATATATACAGGGTGTTACAAAAAGGTACGGCCAAACTTTCACGAAACATTCCTCACACACAAATAAAGAAAAGATGTTATGTGGACATGTGTCCGGAAACGCTTAATTTCCATGTTAGAGCTCATTTTAGTTTCGGCACTATGTACTGTACTTCCTCGATTCTGATGATCAAATTGTAAATTTTCACAATCAACATGTGTGGGCTGACGAGAATCCGCACGCAATTGTGCAATCACGTCATCAACACAGATTTTCTGTGAACTTTTGGGCAGACATTGTTGGCGATGCCTTGATTGGGCCCCATTTTCTTCCACCTACGCTCAATGGAGCACGTTATCACGATTTCATACGGGATACTCTACCTGTGCTGCTAGAACATGTGCCTTTACAAGTACGACACAACATGTGGTTCATGCACGATGGAGCTCCTGCACATTTCAGTTGAAGTGTTCGTACGCTTCTCAACAACAGAGTCGGTGACCGATGGATTGGTAGAGGCGGACCAATTCCATGGCCTCCACGCTCTCCTGACCTCAACCCTCTTGACTTTCGTTTATGGGGGCATTTGAAAGCTCTTGTCTACGCAGCGCCGGTACCAAATGTAGAGACTCTTCGTGCTCGTATTGTGGACGGCTGTGATACAATACGCCATTCTCCAGGGCTGCATCAGCGCATCAGGGATTCCATGCCACGGAGGGTGGATGCATGTATCTTCGCTAACGGAGAACATTTTGAACGTTTCCTATAACAAAGTGTTTGAAGTCACGCTGGTACGTTCTGTTGCTGTGTGTTTCCATTCCATGATTAATGTGATTTGAAGAGAAGTAATAAAATGAGCTCTAACATGGAAAGTAAGCGTTTCCGGACACATGTCCACATAACATATTTTCTTTCTTTGTGTGTGAGGAATGTTTCCTGAAAGTTTGGCCGTACCTTTTTGTAACACCCTATATATATATATATATATATATATATATATATATATATATATATATATATATATATAACACTGTACTGATTTTCCGTTAAAACCGACTGGGATAAAAAAATGATAATTTTAATCAAATTTGCATACACAGCAATACGCTATTTCCTTTTATTCCTAGCAGTCAGTTTTAACAGAAACTAGGAAATCTGTATTTATGGGCCATCGGGTCATATCTGCAATACTACTGTGGGATCGGAATCGCCAGAAACTTTGTAATCCTACCCGTTTGCAGATTAAAATAACGCGAAATATTGTCTGTTCTCACAGATTCAGTAGATGGATAGGTCTCTCTCATACCACGTATACCAGTCATCGGATTCACCCATTTACTTTAAGAATCTTCAATTTTCGATCAAATTTCCTTTGCAACACGAATAAACAGGTCTCAAAGTCAGAGCACAGGGGGAAGAGTTGGTGGACAGGGAGGGGGGAGGAAATGAGCATAGAGAAGGGGAAGGATGAGATAGGCAGAGAGAGAGGGAAGAAGGAGAATGACACACAGGGAGATGAGGAGGTCATCGACAAACAAAGGAGGGAACAGGGGGAGACAGACAGAGAGACGGGTGAACGGAAATTTGGGTCTCATACGTATTTAGCAATTACTTATGCTTTCTGGGTTCACTAGTCATTTATAATATGCGGCCAGGTTCCCGGATCGCTAACAAGGGAACCTCCCCATCTAACCCCCCTCAGATTTAGTTATAAGTTGGCACAGTGGATAGGCCTTGAAAAACTGAACACAGATCAATCGAGAAAACAGGAAGAAGTTGTGTGGAACTATGAAAAAAATTAGCAAAATACACAAACTGTGTAGTCCATGCTCAAGATGTGCAACATTAAAGACAGTCTAACCTCAGAAGCGCCGTGGTCCACAGTCTGGCGTTAGCTGCCGCAGCGGTCGCACGCTCCTCAAGTTTGCTCCGTGAACGTTCAGTGTTTACGTCAGTGTTTTCGTGTTTTGTGCTCGTTTATTGACGTTAATTAAGCGTTATCAATTGAGCATTTGGTCTTCTTTCGTGTCATCTTTCTACGAAGTGCCGTTGGGATTTCGGCGTTGTCCGAGATTTCTTCGCTGCAGAACACCATGGCAAACTCCGTGAGAAAAAACACCGTGATTTTCACCTTCGACAAGTACACCCGTCGAGTACAGCCCTCTGCACTTGAAATACACGACTGGATTACCGAGGTAATTGGCCTTCATTCTGAATCTGTTCATACCATGCAGCTGGACTCTGATGAATACTGCATTTTTGTAAAGTTTAACGATTCCGCGAGTGTAGACCGCTTTCTGGAAAAATTTGGTTATGAAACGGAATTTATACACCGTGATGGTACTAAAAGTACTGTCAAACTCCGGAATTCCGAGTCTGTAATTAGGAATGTTAGGGTTTTGAATATTCCCATAGAAGTAGACAATTCGAAAATTAAAGATGTCCTTTCAAAGTATGGGGTTGTCAGGCAAATAGTCAACGAAAGGTGGGCTTCGCATTTCAAGCTGCAGTGCTTTAACGGCATTCGCTCCGTGGAGATGGAAGTGAAAGCAAACATTCCCTCCCACATCTTTGTTGACGGGCACAAGGCGCATGTTATGTACTCAGGACAAACCCCTACATGTCATGTATGTAACGAGTCTGGTCACCTCCGTCAGGACTGCCCTCGCCGTGTATTTGTGCTAACAAATAACCTTACGCAACGCCGGAAATTGACACTCAACGATTTGTTGCCAGCCAGTAATATAACAGAGCCAGCGGCGGTCGTGGATCCTGTTACTACCTCTGAAAATGTTGCACTTAATGTTAATGACTTTCCGTCTTTAAAACCTGCATTAACTGCTGAAATTCCGTCCCGTGACAGCGAGATTCCCACAAAAAAGCGTCCTCTAGAGGACACTGAAAGAAATGTTGATGAGGACTCTTCCTGTGAAACACCCGTTGCCAGGAGGCCGAAGCCCAGTCCTGAAAATCTGTTGGAAGTGGAAAAAGGCGATGGAATGAAGGTCGATGTGGCTCCCACTTCCGCACAAGGACTTACACCGCCACGAACAGATAGTGACGCAGCGGGTAGTGATTTTTCACGGAAATGTGACCCTGAGCCTGAGGTCACGGCTGAAATAACCGCATTAAGTGCACAACCCATACAGTGCGAACCGTACGAGGAAGTACCAGGTAAAGAACCTGCTGACTCCGAAGCGCAACGCCGCGCCAAAGGAGGAAATACACAAGCATCACCGCCTCGCCAGCAAAACAACACAACAGACACCACGCAGGAACCAAACATTGACGACTCGCAAGCCACGGCCGTTGCCCCACTTAGCCACCGCCGGCGGCTGCGACAGACACCGGGCCTTGCTGTCACGCGTCATCAAGCGAAAGTCACACCAGAGAAGAAAGACATCAAGAAAAAAAATATCAAATATGAAGTCATCAGGTCCAACACTGACGAGGAGAAAGAGAATGGCCACAGTGACTTATAGCAATGCATTGTCAGGATTTCAGGATACTTTTCTTCTCAAGCTATTTGTTTAAAAGCAGTGCAAATTTTCTAGGCAGTTAGTACATGTAATGGGCACACAGCTTGTAAAGATCGTGCCTTGTAGGGAAGCACGTTTGCTGCTATAATCATACCGAACCTCATCCCAAATAGCTTCTTCCGGTATGTCTGTGCTGCAAGCTTATAGCATTACTACTATTAACATTAATAAAATACAGTCACCCTTGAAATTGGCAGCACTAAAGGAATTCTTGTACCAGTCCGGAACAGATATCGCGTTGCTACAAGAAGTTGCGATAACGGAATTTCGGATCCCAGGCTTTTTTGAAATTGTTAATGTTTCTACGGAAGCCAATATCGGTACAGCCATTCTTATAAGGGAAGGCATTCCGGTGACTGAAATCGAACGACTAGAATCAGGAAGAGCCATAGGCATAAAACTTTTCGATGTGACAGTGATTAACCTTTACGCCCCATCAGGAACTTCCCACAAATTGGATCGTGCGAAGTTTTTTCAAGATGAACTGATTTATTTATTGAGGAAAAATCCGTGTTCTCTTATATTAGGTGGAGATTTTAACTGTGTTTTAAACCAGAAAGATCAACAACCCAACTTCAACTACTCGCCACAGTTAAAAAAATTAGTAAGTGATCTACACCTTAAGGATGTGTGGGAACTTCAGCACCCGACGTCAGTCGGGTTCACGTATATAACCAGCCACTCCCGCAGCAGACTAGATAGAATTTACGTGTCACCAAATTTGCAAAATTATTTATTAAACGTTGAGACTATTCCAGTGTATTTTAGCGATCACAGTACACTTTTAACTTGCTTTAATCTAAGTGTACAACCAACCCGTCGATTCAGAGGCCAATGGAACTTAAATATCTCTGTTTTAACTGACGAAGAACTGGAACAGGAAATAAGGTTTGCGTGGACTATGTGCCTCCGCACAGTAGACAAGCACCCAACAGTCATAGACTGGTGGACAAGGAGGGCTAAACCAAGGCTGCGGAAAGTTGTCATGCAGTATAGTGCAGCCAGGCACAGGGAGTTGAGGAATACAATGGAGTTTTATTATAAAGTTTTAAGAGACTTATATCAACAGGCCCATGATGACGTAATTCGTCTAAATGATATCAAAAAAATAAAAGCCAAGTTATTAAGCATTAAACGGCAACAGATGGAGGGACTCAAAATTAAATCGAAAGCCACATCAGTCGTAGCAGATGAAACAGCTTCTCTGTATCACTTGGTGCGGCATGCTAAAAACAGACGTCAAACTTTAATTGATGAAGTCCAGACGCATGCTGGTACGAGGCTCACATGCCAGAAACAAATACTGGACGAAGTCCACAGGTACTATGAAACCTTATATGCCCCTACCACAGTGGAAGATGCAGTTCTCGAGGACTTTCTCAATATTTTAGGTCCACAATTGTCGGGAACAGACAACGCTGACATCCTGTCACCTATTACTAAAGATGAAGCGCATGAGGCAGTGCGTAACTCACCTCTCAACAAATCTCCGGGACTTGATGGCCTCCCTGTGGAGTTTTATGCCCGCTACTGGTCTATAATTGGGGACAAGATCACTTCCATGGCAAATGAGGTCCTGAACGGAAAACCGGTCCCTGCAGAGTTTAAGGAAAGTAAAATAGTACTGATTCCTAAGAGTAAAGGCAAAACCAACTTAAACAATTTTCGGCCTCTTTCGCTACTAAATTCTGATTACAAAATAATTTCGCGTATTATCAACAAAAGACTCTCTGCCTTTTCCAACAAAATATTGAGTCATCACCAATCTTGCTCTCCGACCAGAACGATATTCGAAAGTCTATCTGCATACAGAGACGTCATTGCAATTACCTCAGTGACAAGTATAAAATGTGCTTTAATCTTCATAGATTTCAACAAAGCTTTTGACCGCGTTAGTCATAGATACCTCTTTGCGACGCTGTCAAGAATGGCTTTCCACCCCCAGATTGTGAACATGCTAAGGAATATTGCAACAGGTGTAAATGCGAAAATAGCAATCAATGGCCAAACATCTAAACCCATACAGATAAGGCGAGGGGTTCCACAGGGCAGTCCCTTATCAATGTTTTTATTTTCAGTATCTTTAGAGCCCTTCCTCCGCACTGTCCACGAAAGATTAACAGGCATAACATTGAGTGGTGAGAAAACTGTCATACGAGCTTATGCTGATGACGTGGGCGTTGTAATAAGGAATAAGGAGGAGACAGTTACACTGGAAAGAGAAATCCAAAGATATTGTCTAGCGTCGGGAGCGACAGTAAATGAAAACAAAAGTCAAATATTGAATCTACGGGGCCTAGATCACCTTCGACTGGCATGGGGCAAAACAAGACAACAAACATAAAACTTTGGGAATCACCTTAATGGCATGTCCGATGCGGATGGCTGCTTTTAACTGGACGGAAACTGGGAGGAACGTTCATGGTGCTGTAATGGAGAACATCCATCGAACTATGGACCTGGTGCAAAAAGTCAGATTCATCAACTCCTGCGTTTTGTCTAAAGCGTATTTCACTGCGCAGGTATTTCCAATCCCTAAACTAGTAGCGAAAGGGATCATGTCCACTGTTACCAATTATTTATGGAGAGGAGACATATTCAGGGTTGGTGCGACTACGGTTATACTGGATGTCAGAAACGGGGGCCTCGGTTTGGTGCATATTGGCAATAAAGCGTCTGCTCTGTTCCTCAAACGGACTTTCCATATACTCAGAGAACTTCCACAATGTATAACCGCAAAGCTCTTTGAGGCTGTGACACCCCATAGCCTGCAAGCACCGATTGATGTGCGAAGGATTAATGCCCGTCTGCAGTATGTGAGGAACTTTTTCCTCGAAGCAAGTTATCTTAGTGACGAAATCAGAAGCAACACACGTATCACAGCGCGCGACATCATACTTGAAAGGAAGTTAAATGAGGGTAGAAACAAAATTGAAACGAAATTCCCAAATTGTGACTGGAAAGCTGTATGGCGGAACATCAACTATGCCGGGTTATCTACAGACGCTATTTCCGCATGGTACAAAACAGTTAATAATGTCATCAGCACCAACGAGAGACTATATGGGATCGGTTTAAACCAGACACACCTTTGTGGAAAATGCAATCTGGTGGATACACTCAGCCACAGATTCACCTGTGGTGGCAATGTGCATAACTGGAATTGGATCAGGCAACAAATCGCCTTTCTCACCAGATCCTCTACGCAATATATAACGCCGTCGCTCCTCCTGAGACCGGACATGACATACTTTCCGAAATTAAAAACCAACGCCATTAGCTGGTTACTGGGAAAATATGTTAGTTATGTCATCCACACACTTGGGTCGGACAACGAGATAGAATTCCGCGTTTACATGAAGTGTGAATATGCAAAAATCAGCACGTATCGCAACCACAAGAAGCACTATGGCAACATGCTGAAGATCATTTTTGAAAGAATGGGTGTTGGTTAAATATGTGAAACCACTACAACACCTTGAACGAGAACGAACAGAAGAAAAATAAAAGTCACTTGGTTCCTTATTATTATTTACTTTAACCTTGCTTCCGGAACTTCTTTTTTTTTTATTTATTTTTATTTTTATTTTTTTTTATGTGTTTAATTGTATTGTATTTAAACTGGTTCATAGTCAAGAAAACTGGTATTAAATATGCTATTATTTTTTATTCAATGGACAGTTTACAAATTAAACAGTGAATTCAACTTTGTAGACAAACCCACTGATTGGGTGACAATAATTTGCACCTAGAATAATCTCAGTTATCTTGAGCAAAGTTTATACTGTAACCACTTTTAAAGTTTGTTTTACCATTATTACTGTATTAGACATATTTAGCATATAAATAGTTTAAAACTGGTTCTTTTTTTAATGTTGCAAATGGTTTAATCATAATTGTACTGTTGAATACTTGAAATGTATGTTTTAGTAAAATACAATAAAAAAAAAAAAAAGAAAGTGGTTAGCGTGAGCAACTGCAAAACGGGAGGTCCGTGGTTCAAGCCCTCCCTCGAGTGAAAAGTTTAATTTTTTATTTTCAGACAATTATTATCTGTCCGTCCGCCCCGTCCGATGTGAGATAACTGCGTCGTAGTATGGGGACGCTACATCTAAACAAACATCGAAACACACGACGTCAGTCGACTACAGCGCACGGAAGAGGGAGGACTGTTCGCTACTTTGGACGAGAGTGCATTAAATACGTGAGATGTATTCCGTAGGCAATATGAATCCAGCAAATATATCTCGCGACTTCAATAACAAAGTCAATGAATATTTTCCGAACTGTAAGTTTGCGGTGCGGTCGCAAAACACAGACACTAAACTTATTACAGTGAAAAGAGACGTCAATAAACGAACGGACAGATCATAACTTTGCGAAAATGAAAAAAGTAAACTTTTCACTCAAGGGAAGACTTGAACTGAGGACCTGCCGTTCCGCAGCTGCTCGCATTAACCACGGGACCACGGCGCTCCAGAGCTGACGCTATCCTTGATGTTGCCTATCATGCGCATGGACTACTCAGTTTGTATATTTTGCTTATTCTTTTCATAGTTCCACACAACTTCTTCCTGTTTTCTCGGTTGATCTGTGTTCAATTTTTCAAGGCCTATCCACTGTGCCAACTTATAACTAAATCCGAGGGGGGTGCGATGGGGAGGTTCCCTTGTAAGATCACCGACAATCTGAAGGCTATTACCGTTCTTAGACGACTTATTTTTTCTTCTTCGTGATTCTGGCCTGCTCCGGTTTCTTCCGCAGTAACACTATCAAGTTATTTCCGCTAGCGGAACAGTTTCTTCAGCTGCTAGTTCTTGCTTGCACGAAAGATACGACTCTTCAGTTTTATCAACCGATGAATCTCTAATAACACTTCACATCACACTGTACATTGACAGAAACACTGTCAGTTAGGCTCAAAAATTTACCAGACGAACCATTTTGAACAACTGCTCGTTTACGATGTCATACCTAAGTTTTCTTTTTTTGGCACTCGACAAATACTTGCGACTCATTCTACACTCTTGCATAAAACAAATCACAGGGTCCGATAGCACCACAGTGCCGGTCGGTGACAGGAGGAGGAGATTAGTGTTTAACGTCCCGTCGACAACGAGGTCATTAGAGACGGAGCGCAAGCTCGGGTGAGGGAAGGTTGGGGAAGGAAATCGGCCGTGCCCTTTCAAAGGAACCATCCCGGCATTTGCCTGAAGCGATTTAGGGAAATCACGGAAAACCTAAATCAGGATGGCCGGAGACGGGATTGAACCGTCGTCCTCCCGAATGCGAGTCCAGTGTGCGGTCGGTGACATCACTGGGATTTCTGCTCAAGCCGGCGGCCGACTGGGATTGAAATGAAAATCTGTATTGTAGTCGGTCCACATGGAGAACCACTGGCTCGGTATTCTTGAAAGCTGTCCGGATTAAGGAAAGGTACACAGGAATGAAGGTGCTCTCGACAACGGAACTAGTGTGAATGCATCCGATTAACATTCAAAATTTGAAATTTTTTTTTTCTTTCGGCAGGAAACCATACCGTTCGTTAAGTGAGGGCAAATTTTGACAGTGGTCATTGCGGGGCGCCCTCAAGCTTGGCAGCCCCCACGATTACATTTATTGCGGTAGCCTTAAACCGGCCCTGACGGTTTGGTCGCTGTTTGACGTCGCGAGGCTATAACTTCAGGCAGACGCGTTATACCATTACACCTGCTTAAGTAATCCACACAAAAGACAGCCCCGCTACGACTTACAAGGAACTCCTTGAGTGCGATCTCGCAGGTTCAGTCTTTAGTGAGGCTCATTTGAAAGTGTTGTGTTAACATTACGACAGGAAAAACGTTAGTTGCTAACGACGCACCATGTGCATCGTGGGGGCGACAGAAAATGAGTGTCCGGAAGGTGCGGAGATCAAACTTCTATGGGATGTGCGTATTACATTTCACAAAATGGACGTTGTCGACATTCAATGTTCAGAACACACCATTAACTTGCACCATGAACACCGAAAGAAAAATGGCCCGTCACAGTGATCACAGAGGTTCGCACCATCAAGAACTCCTTGGGAGATACAAACCGTGCAGATCCTTCTGCTAGGTGTCCACTCTGAAAGAATGCATATAGTTAGGGGTGATGAGAACTGACGGAACCTGATGGCATGCAACCGAATGCGAAACAGTCTGTCGTGGAGCTTATCATGAAATTGACTATCCTTTAAGGCGTGGCTGCAGATGGTGCGATAATGTGTTTTATAGACACGGAAACAACAAACATCCAGAGGCTGAATTTCTCCAGTGGTTTCAGGTGGTATGAACTGCGTTGTTACCCTCTTTTGAGGAGGGACAGTTTGCTCCAAAGGAATATGATTTTTATGATCAGACTATGAATCAAGCAATAGAAAATTATTTTGACCAACTATTGGCCAGAACCAGTGCCCATGCCACAGTCGTAGTTCTATTACGCCAATTTTCCACTCTTGCTTGCTGTGACGAAAATATTCCCTACTGCCCGTGCAAAATCACGCACACTAGAAAGACTCGTAGGGGGCAGAGCATATCAAACTTCTCGCAGCACAATAGCTTTCCAGCCAATTTACCATCCAGATTAACAGTCGGCATAATTTTCTACCAACGCGTTAAGGTATTGATGCTAGTTGATCTTGACACAACTCTATTGGTATCTCTCATTGCCCAGGTTCCTTTCATATGCCGTTCCTTCTCAAATCCGATTTTGCCCTATCAACGCAGTGTCATCGTACATGAGTTGTGAAAGTCAACTGCTGTTTCACTTGATTTTTATGCCAGCAGAAAGCTGCCTGCGCTACCCCATTAGGTATAAGTGTACAATCAGAGTCTAGGTCACAAAAAAGTGATTTGAAGTGAATGAGTAGTATTATAGTAGAATTGGAATAAGGAGTACATTGATATAACACACTAGTTTTTCCGAAGTTCAAGTTATGGTCAGTTTTTTGGTATGGCGCGGAGCGAACTGCCTCCAGCCAGAACACATACGGTATACATACAGTTACAGAACATTCTAGTACAATGATTCTTTACATTTGTGGATACTTCTACAATGTACTCGAATCGAATATACAAATTAAAATCTTACGATTCAGGGGGAGGGTTGAACTCACGATCCTCCATGCAATAGTCTCCTATAATAACCATTACACCACGATGACTGTGCTACTCATCTGCTTCTACGACATTGCTCGCTCCTTAATAGAGCAGCGCCTCGGTGTTACGTCGTCCTAGTCCGGGAACGAGTCATCGGTCCTGCATATTCCGACACCCGATGATTGATGTTCGCTCTGGCGGTGATCTGAGAACTTCCTTTGCCGCTACGCTCTTCGTCACCTTTCCGCTTGTTGCCTGTCGCTGGAGCTTAAAATTTACCGTGGGTTGCAGGATTCTCATACGGCTTCATTCGAAGGACGTGGACCGTATCTCTGATATTTCGTCGTCTTGTGTCGGGGTCGAGATCTTCAACTTCATAAGTAACATCAGACAACTGTTTTACAACCTTATAAGGTCCAAAGTAGCGCCTGAGGAGCTTCTCAGAGAAACCAACCTTCCGAACAAGAGTGAAGATCCAGACGAGGTCGCCAGGCTGGTAGACAACATGGCGTCATACCTTCGGCGGTCGTTTTCTTGAGCCTGCAGCGTGCGGAGTCGAGCTAACTGCCGAGCCTCCTCAGCTCTGGTTAACACCTGGCCGATGTAGTCGTCGACCACGTCATCAGGATGTAACGGAAACACAGTGTCCATCGTCGTAGTCGCCTCACGCCCATGCACCAGGAAAAATGGCGTAAATCCTATGGTGTCTTGTTTGGCGGTGTTGTAGGCAAACGTCACGAAAGGTAGTACCTCATCCCAGTTGCTTTGCTCAGCACTGACGAACATTCATAGCAAGTCGGTCAAGGTCTTATTAAGGCTTTCAGTAAGCCTGTTAGTTTGCGGATGGTATGCAGTCTTCATGTGATGAGTAATGTTGCACCGACGGTTCATTTCTGTCACAAGATTCGATTGAAAAACTTTCCCTCTATCCTAATTAACGACCTTGGGGCACCGTGTTTTAATACAATGTATTCCACGATGAATTTGGCTACCTCTAATGCTTCGGCTGTTTTCACGGCTTTTGTAATGGCATAGCGTGTCAGATAATCAGTGCAAAAAACAACCCACGTATTGCCACTAGCAGACGTTGGAAATCGTCCGAGGAGGTCAATCTCAGCTCGCTGGAAAGGCGTTTCGGCTGGTGGAATTGGTATGAGCCGGCCAGGTGGTTTCTGAGGAACTGCCATTCTCCTCTGGCACTCTCGACAGTGAGACACATAGTGACGGACACTCCTAAATAAACCTGGCCAGAGAAATCTATTGCGGATCCGATCGTATGTCTTAATAAACGCTACATGTCCGGCCTCAGGTGTGTCATGGAATTTTTGTAGATCATCTAAGCGCATGTGTTTAAGGATTACTGGTAGCCACCTCTTTCCAAACGGATCAAAGTTTTTCTTGCAAAGTAATTCATTAACTACCTTAAATTGTTCTTTCACATCATCTGACCGATTTAAGGCAAGCATAATTTGAGGTATCTTGGCGTCCTTCTTCTGCTCAGCAGAGAGATACTGTAGTGTAGCGAGACAGTCACTATCTTTATCGATGTCTTGATGGTCTTGCATAGGGTTTCTTGAGAGACGGTTGGCATCTTGGTGTTTTCTTCCATTTTTGTAGACTATGGTAATGTCATACTCTTCAAGACGTAGTGCCCACCTGGCGAGTCGTCCGCTTGGATGCTTAAGACCTGTCAACCAACAAAGGGAATGATGGTCTGTAACAACTGCGAATGGCCTTCCTTAGAGACACTGTCGAAATTTGCACATGGCCCAGATCACCGCAAGACATTCTCTTCCTGTAGTTGAGCAGTTTCTCTCGGATTTTGTAAGTGTCCTAGAAGCATAGGCTATAACCTTCTTTTCCATCCGAAATTTGCACCAGGACAGCACCGATCCCATACCCGCTGGCATCTGTGGTAGTTCTGTAGGTGCTCTCTCATTATACAGACCAAGTGCAGGGTTAGTCGTCAGAGCTTTTCGCAGCACATCGAAAGAATCTTGTTGAGCACCACCCCAGATAAATTTAGCATCGGGTTTTAACAACTCTTGGAGTGGCTTGGCTTTGATACAAAACTCTTTTGTGAAACGACGGTAATAAGAACATAATCCGAGGGAGCTTCTCCATCTCTAATACTTTAGAAACAGGAAATTCCGTTATAGACCTCACCTTTTCTGGATCTGGCCGCACACCTTCGTTTGACACAAGGTGCCCAAGTATTTTGATTTCTTTTGCTCCAAAAAGACACTTTCTTGGATTAAGTTTCAGTCCGCCTTGTTGGAGACACTTAAGAACGGCCCTCAGTCGTTTTACGTGAGAACACTATAATGTAATCAAAATAACAAAGACACATCGTCCACTTCAGGTGCCTTGGAAGATTATCTCTCGTCCGTTCAAAAGTTGCCGGTGCATTACACAAACCAAAAGGCATTACCTTAAACTCATACAGGCCCTCAGGGGTGATGAACGCAGTTTTCTCACTATCAGCCTCATGTACTTCGATATTCTAGTATCCCGAGTACATGTCCATGGTTGAGAAAAACTTAGCGCCCTTCAGACAATCTAGTGTATCGTCAATTCGTGGAAGGGGGTTAACGTCCGTTTTAGTTATCTTATTAAGCTTCCTGTCATCAACACAAAAGCGCCAACTACCATCCTTCTTCCTGACGAGAACCACTGGTGACGAGCGTGGGCTCTGCGAAGGCTGAATGATGTCATTCATCATCAGTTTCTCTACCTCTTCGCGAATTATTCGACGCTCCGTTGCTGACACACAGTATGCTTTCTGGCTTATTGGTTGATGGTCTCCAGTGCTAATCCGGTGCTTCACCGTCGATTTGTCTAATTTGCTCTTCACCTGTGAATTGGAGCATTCAGAGAACACTTGAAGAATGGCAAGTAGCTTCTTCTGTTGTTCCTTAGTGAGACCTGCTGATAGTCGAGCTAGAAGATCTTGTCTCGTAGTGGTAGCTCTAATTTTGCCCACAGACTCGGCATGGGAGGTTTTATGACGCTCAGCTATTCGGCAGTTAACGGCTCAGCGTTTGCTACGCACATGCGTCTTGGAGTGCTCTGCGGTTCTCGGCGACAGTTAACTATCCACAATTCACCGAATCCGTTCTTAAACGAGACGACAGAGGCTGGGATGACCAAGTTATTCTTCAGTGGTATGCTTCTCTTACATTCCACTAGAAAATCCATGGGTTGATGCATGGCATGACACATGACAGTTACCTTTCTCGTGTTGACTGCAAGAATGATCACTTCATCCAGCGCACATAGTCTCCACACACACGGATGCGCATCTCCCTGTCCACAGTATCTTATCTCGTCTAGCATAATCTTCGAGCGACCACAATCTGTAATTGCCTGAGAAGCTTTCGAAAAGTCCCATCCGAGAATGACGTCGTGACTACACTCTTGTAAGACGGTGAATTCTAAGGGCTGTGTATGGCCACTTATACCGACACGAATTACACATCTTCGAGTAGGTTTTACATATTTCCCATTAGATAACTTCAGCAGAGATGTTTTGCTGTCGACGAATACGGTTTTCTGCAACTGGCGACGGTACTTCTCCGAAATGACTGAATATGATGCGCCAGAGTCCACAAGAGATTGGGCTGGTCGGCCATCCATGAGGATATCGACGTAGTTTCCTATCATTTTTGTAGTGATCGACGGCGGAGGATTTTTCTATTCGTTGGCCTCACCTCCAAGGGAGGTCGCACCCTTTAGTTTTCCAGGTTGCGGCCGCTGGGTGATCGGCTGGAGCTTCTAAACGGCGATGGAGACCTTGATCGGCGTGTTGGGGAGCGTCCTCTCCAGCGGCTAGCTTGCGGCGATGGTGACCTACGTCGTCCTGCACCCACATCTTCTTGTTCATCTTCGTCGTCCCGGAGTTGGCCTCGGCTAAGATCCGTCTGCTGTCTTCTGGTGCGGGCGTCATCAAATATCCGCCGCCTTTCTGGACAATAACGCAACACGTGTCCCGGTCGTCCGCAGTGGAACCATACTGGATGGCTATCCTGGGTCCTCCAGATGTCAGTCTTCCTTGGTGCCCAAACAGGTTTCTTATACGGCATTGTAGGAACGCAACTCTTGGGTTCGATGTCTGTTCCGCTTCCTCCCCTGTGACTTCTTGAAACGTCTCGGTTTTTTGCTCGCCGTGCAATCCAAGTGCCTTCTGAACTTCCTCTCTATCTGACGAAGAACACTTGTGAAATCAGTTTCTTCCTCCATCACAGACATCGATACGACGTTTGGAAGCTGTTCAAACTTCTTGCGTGTAATTCTTTTTTGATGCATTGTCTCGATGTACTGGTAACATTTTATGAAGTCCTCTGCTGTCGAAACCTCCTTCAGGAGTAGGTCTTAATACATGTCCTCAGCAACACCCTTCATGAGATGTGCAATCTTATCTTCGTCCTTAATTCTAGGATCCACTATTTTACACAGCTTCAAGACGTCCTGAATGTAGGATGCTGTCGTTTCTCCTGGACGCTGTGCCATGTACTTTAATTTATCTTCAGCCTTGCACTTCTGTCGTTGTGTGTCGCCGAAATACTTGCGCAGTTTCGCCTGGAATACTTCCCAGCTTGTGAACTTTTCCTCGATTTTCTCATACCATTGCTTGGCAGTGCCCTCCAAGTAGAAAAATACGTTAGCCAAACACACGGTGTCATCCCATTTATTAAATTTGACCATACGCTCATATACCTTCAGCCACTTGTTTGGATCTCGGCCATCCAGAGAACCCGGAAGGATGTCTCATGTGGTGGCACACAGTTACTGTCATCGTAACGTCCTCTTCTTCTTCTGTCTCTGATAGATTGCGATCTGTTGCATATGGCTCGAATTCGGGTTTCTTGCAACGTAAACGGCGGCTCTGTCGTGGCCTGATGGGAGCCATTGTGTCGTCGATAATGTGCGCTATCACAAGTTCCAATACTCAGGGTCTCCACCAGAATAATGTCACGTAGAAGAAGGTGTAATTAGATGAATGACGGACAACAACTTCACTTAACGAAGGTTTATTCAGCACTTACACATACAAGAGCGAGGAGCGAACTGCCTCTGGCCAGAACACATACGGTATATATACAATTACAGAGCATTCCAGTACAGTGATTCTTGACAGTTGTGGATACTTCTAGAATGTATTCGAACCGAATATAGAAATTAAAACTTTATAGTATAGAGGGTAGTTCTGAAACCACGACTCTCATGCAGCAGTCTAGTGTCATAACCACTACACCACAGTGACTGTGCTACCCACTTTCTTCTGCGACAGTATTATGAGACGAAGTGTAATTTTGAGATGGACAAAAATTTGCGGCATCAGTCTAGAGAACAGCTTTTATGGAAGGACTGTTATTTGAAAATAAAATAAAGTGCCCTCAAGTGCTAACTAAAAATTAGCTTTACAAGAACACATACCTATTTAGTTAGGGTTTCACATAAATGACTACTTACACACGAAAACTGCGTGATTCCTGTCAAAGATTATATTGACATGCATTCTTTTCTTGCAATCTATAAGAAGTAGCAAAGAATTTACTATTCTAATTTGGATGAAGAACTAGGACATTACTGACTGAACAGGAAACTGTTTTAGAGACACGGAAGATGAAGTTTTCTCACTTTTTACTCGCCCGTATGGTAAAACTGAAGTCAGTTCGTGACACAGTTATTACTCGTTCTCAGATAACTCATTATTTATACTGATGAGCCAAAACTTTATGACCACTGCCCACCGCGAGGTTGTATGCTGCCTGGCGGCGCTGAGGGCACGTGACGCGGTAAGGTAAGTGTGTGACCGGACCAGAGACGAATGGGGAATCATTCTAGCGATGATAAGTGGCGCAAATGCGGAAAGCCGCCGACTTAAGCGACTCTGATAAGAGCCAGATTGTTCTAGCCCAGTGCCTGGGAGCGTGCATTTCGGAAACGGCGAAGCTATTCGGCTGTTCGCATGCTACTGTCGTGAGCATCTATGGAAAGTGGTTGAAGAATGGTGAAACCACGAGTAGGCGACAAGAAGTTGGACGTCTATCCTTCATCACAGAGCATAGGGATCGGAGGCTTTCCCGTTCTCTAAAGCAGGATAGGCGGCGAACTGTGGCAGATCTGATGTTTTGGAGGACACCCTTCAGCGCACAGTGTTGAAAATGGTGTTCCGCAGCGGTGGACCCGTACGTGTTCCAATGTTGACCCAACATCATCGTCAATTATTATTACGGTGGGCATGGGATCATCGAGATCGGACCTCGGATCGATGGAATCGTGTCGTCTGGTCGGATGAATCCCGTTTAGTGCAAAACCAGGTCGATGGACGTGTCCAGGTACGCCGTCATCCAGATGAACATCTGCTCGATACACGCAGCGCGCCACGGACGCCGGCCGCTGGAAGCAGTATTATGTTATGAGGGACATTCACCTGGGCTTCAATGGGACCTGGGGTGGTTATCGAAGGCACCGTGCTAGCTGTGGACTACGTAAACATTATTAGGGACCACCTGTAACCCCTTAGCTTTATGTCTTCCCCAACAGCGGTGCCATCTTCCAGCAGAGCAACTATCCGTGTCACAAGGCCACAATCGTGCTGAAACGGTCTGAGGAGCATGATAGTGAATTCACGTTGATGTCTTGGCCATAAAATTCGGCTTATCTGAATCAAATGAAACCCAGCTGGGACTCTATCGGCCGTCAGCTCCGCACCCATAACGTAACCGCCCGTAAATTACGGGAAGTGTGTGGCCTGCGCGTGGGCCACAAACCTCTGAGAAACTATGAAATACTTGTAGAACCCATGGCACGCAGGATCACTGCTGAATTGCGTTCCAGAAGTGTACCAACACACTCTTAAGTAGGCAATCATAACATTTTGGCTCATCAATGGAAGTTTATATATATATATATATATATATATATATATATATATATATATATATATATATGTGTGTGTGTGTGTGTCTGTGTGTGTGTGTGTGGTGTCTGTTCTTTCTGATATGTCCAAAAGAACCGACACCATTTTGATCGTGCAGACATTATCAGTCAAGAGACTAAGGAATTTCAATATGGAGCCGCTAGTGATTTACATCAGTGGGGAAGTTGAAAATTTATGCCGGACCGAAATTCGACCCCAGGGTCGCCTGCTTGTTAGGCAGATGCTCTGATCGCTAGGCCATGTGGACACAGTAGTAACCGAACTGCACGGACTGTCCTAGCACTCCTTCTGTCAGACCCAAATTCTGAACTTACCTGCACACTACTGACGTGGTTCCCCTGCCCTGAGAATTTGAGTCTGATGCGAGACGTGGTAGGGTATTCCGTGCAGTTGCGATGACCACTGTGTCCGGGTGACTTACTGGTGATGACCTTTCGCAAGCATTGACAACGTGCGCTGTAGCACTATGGCAGCAGTCAATTTAAACGACTAAAGATACAATAGCTGTCACTATTTACTTTCACTTCCGTCCACCTGAGAATACGATTGATTGCACCACACACAAAAGACAGAAATTAGTAACCAAGGTAAGTCTGCGAGCCCATCATTTACGGTAAGAGGTGCAGTGCCTTGTAAATTGTTTAAGAAAGAATGCTCCCAAGGTAACTGTGTATTTACCGTAACATTTTGAGGAGTTGTGCTACCGTGCAGGGAACAATAGTATAAACGTTAAAGGAAGACGGGAAATTGTAAAAAGATATTCCGTACAGTTGCGACACATAGCTAGCCGTCACATGTGACGATCAGCAAACAACGAGTTAAGGTGGGATCGCGAGCAATCAGGACATCCCATATAATACGCGCTGTCACTTAGCCCCGCCTAGCGCTCAACAAGCGCGGTCTGTTAAATCGAAGTAAGCCTTGGCATAACTTCGTTGGTTTGCCGGCAATCGTTGGTTGTGGCACAAGTCAGGCTGTGTGTATCCGAGTCAACGACTGAGCATGTCGGACACAAGGGGTCATCCGTCATGTGAGTGGAATGTAGCTCTGACAGATAGCGAACTTCCGTTCACAATCATGAACCACAATGAACGCACCGTCATAGGTAGAAAAGGCGTGTGTACTGCTCGCCACACCGTGTTCCAGCCAACTTCCGGATGTCTGTGGGCGACCGTATTTATAGGCTGCTGCTGTTGATAAAGAAGATAATAGTCTTTCGTGCTGGGCATCTGTGTCGTTGGAAGGTATGAACTTAAGTAGCTGAGGGCAATAAAGAACTCTCTGATATGGGCGAGTGCCGGTGAAATGTGTCCTGCAGAAGCCGGGGGATGCAGAGAGTGTGGTGCCTCTTCAGTTATGAGGGTGCCCGTCAGACTTGTGTGGGCAGAGGTCCATGTGCAACGCATAGTGTTGAGATAAAGCGATTGCGCACGGTTATAGACATGAATCAAACCGATACCGCCCGCCAACTGCGGCAGTGTCAGGGTGGCGTATCGGACTTCAAAAACAAGACCGGCGCTCCCGAAATGTCCATATGCTGGATGAAATGTGTCGGCCATTGTAACCGTGAAGGGAAGGACATGCACAAAATAGTTCAGTTTGGAGACAAGATAAGTGTTGACATAACGTGTTCGTAGGAGCATGTCCATTCGACGCAATTTGTTGTCCTGTATCAGAGCAAATGTCTGGTGCAATGTCCAGCGGTACATAGCTGCCGCCGTGTGGCGATCATTGCTATAGAACTGCACTATTAAACATTTGGATATGGGCACCTTGTCAAACGGCACCGCCGTTGCGTTGGAAAGCCCACCTTCGATTCGACATCCATGGATTTCATCTTCTTCATGTTGATGATGCTCCCAGCGGCCACCCTGTAATGGTGTAGCCACTGAAGCGCCATGTGCATTTCATCCTCTGATCTGGCCAGGAATACCACGTCATCGGTGAATGCACCACAACGAAAGGTCACGTCCCGTATGCAAATGCCTGCTAATCACCTCCGTAGACCAGTGCTGGTTGAAGCACTGCCGCAAATAATATACCCGACAAGGATTATCCTTGTCACACTAACCGTCCAACAACATTGTGACCAGACTGGTAAGCGTTCACCATCATGCGGGAAAGCGCTCCGAAGATCAGAGGAAGGACCACCTGTGCAGACTCTGGAGACAGGGCCATGCATTCCAAAACTATGCGTAGGAAGCCATGGTTGATGTGGTAGAATGTGTGATCAAAATCGTCAGCGACAAGGGCGCCCCGTATTTTGCAGGAAGCCGTCAAACCAATTATGTCGTGGGATGCTCCTAATGCTGTATGAATGTTGCTGAGACAACCTAAATATGTCTGATCAGTATGGATGGCTTTCCCGATAGCTGTGTGGAGATGTGTGCAGAGGATGCAGACGAAGATCTTGTAGTCGTTGTTGTTGAGTCTGAGTGGGCGGAAGTCCTGCCACCTACAACCACCATTCGGTTTCAGTACTGGGATCAAGATGCCATCTGTGAATTCCATGGGGACAGTGAAATAAGGGCGGACCAGTCCTTGAAACATTTGGAGCCACTTGTCGCCTATAAGGTCATAAAAAGTGTGGTAGAATTCCAGGGGCAAAACGTCCGACCCTCGTGATTTGTTCCGTGCTCCATGTGCCAAGGCCGATGTCAACTCGTCGGATGCGATGGGCAACAGCAGAGTGTCATCGGGTGCCACATCCCTAGGTGGAGGAAAATCGTGCAGCAGCTCGTCACGTAAGGCATCCGGATTTTACGGACCCTACATTAGCTTGATCCACAACAACAGTACGATACAGTATGAGATCCTCAGACAATAATAATTATATTATATCAAGAAAATAAAATTGCAGTAATCTCATGTACTGAAAACTAACAAAACAATATCTACCAGTATGGACAGGGGCATGAATAAACAACTTAAAGTGAAACGCATTTTGGAGATGAACCAAGCAGGTGTTTAATGGCATCGGAAAACCCCACTTAACAAGAGAAAGGCGAGCTTCAGCACAGAAATTGATAAGACCAGAACAATACATTATTCGTTTTAACGTAAATTCGGCCAGGACCAAGGGTAACTGGGCGACATATACGTGACAAGGTGGGGAGATCCCCATTATATTAAAGCATTTTGAGAGCTAAAATTTCTAGATATCTCTCTTGTCTGACGGCGGACCACACAAGTATGTGGAAAATAGCGAGGGTGTTGAGAGCTTTGCTTTGTGTGAAGTATGGACGATATGCTTCATGTATCGTGGCGACAGATAACAAAGAGGTAGTTAATTATTCTTGCAGGAATTTTTGCGGGAAAAGAAATTGTGCACATTACTCCAACCCTTAGCAAGTGTGTTGTGTGGTGTCCTTAGGTTAGTTAGGTTTAAGTAGTTCTAAGTTCTAGGGGACTGATGACCATAGATGTTAAGTCCCATAGTGCTCAGAGCCATTTGAACCATTTGAACCTTAGCAAGTGTGCAATAGCCATAATTTCAACTAGCGAAAAATTAACTTTCTACAGAACGCAGGAAAGTTGAGACTGACTGGATTCAGTCAAGGCCAGAGTAGGGAATTAGTGTTTCAGATCCAGCACGGAGACAGAGCTGTTGCAGATGCCGCTTGGTAAAGTACTATCACACATTAGGCCACAGTAAATGTTGAGTGGAGATTTTGCTCCCTCCAACTTGCGTACACTTTTACCATTGAATATCAAAAGCTAGGATACTAACCTATCCTCACATTGAGTACATGAGAGTTTTTTCATTGGTCTAAAAAGTAAATTTATTCTCCACCAACTCAGTGCATTGGCCAGCTACGTTATCATAGATGTAAATGAGCTAATGAAGATCTTTGTCATTCTGTCCTGTGATAAAAAAATTTTATATTTAGAGATAACGATTTTAATAATCGTCAATTCAGTATGTTTAAGCGTTAAATATTTTGTTATTGAATGTTGAAGGCAATTGAACATGGTTGTTGTGTATCACTTGACGCCTGAAAGCAAAGTTGATAAATGATACGTAGAATAAAAAATGGAATAGCTGTTTTGTCAGACCCCAAAACTTTCACATTTATAAACTCATGTATTCTAGATTAAAACTGTGTGCCCGACCGAGACTCGAACTCGGGACCTTTGCCTTTCGCGGGCAAGTGCTCTACCATCTGAGCTACCGAAGCACGACTCACGCTCGGTACTCACAGCTTTACTTCTGCCAGTATCTCGTCTCCTACCTTCCAAACTTTACAGAAGCTCTCCTGGTTCGCAGGAGAGCTTCTGTAAAGTTTGGAAGGTAGGAGACGAGATACTGGCAGAAGTAAAGCTGTGAGTACCGAGCGTGAGTCGTGCTTCGGTAGCTCAGATGGTAGAGCACTTGCCCGCGAAAGGCAAAGGTCCCGAGTTCGAGTCTCGGTCGGGCACACAGGTGTAATCTGCCAGGAAGTTTCATATCAGCGCACATTCCGCTGCAGAGTGAAAATCTCATTCTCATGTATTCTAGTTAAGTGACAGCAGCATTTCTAATGATTTTGTTATGATTTGCACATAATATTAGCTGCCTTACAGGGCCAGGTTCATAGTTAGAATGTCTGTTTAACACCCTGGGCTTGAGAAGACAGTTCAGATGTTTTGTCCGTTTGCGCGCTAAGTGGTAAGCTTAGTCCACTTGCTGTGCAGATACAAAGTGCGGACAATCTCACAGTCATAGCTACGCATGTTTCGCGGATCTTCAATGTACAAGGTCCCATAGTGTCGGGCGAACGTGTGCACTATGTCGGTTTGCGTCGCTGCAAAGCCACCTGCCTTCGTGTTTATCGCCATAATGAACTGACGTTCGCGGTGGTGCCTCTCGCGCACAATGTGATAGACTGATACCGTTTCGTTGGGGATGAAGTCTTGCACTCGCGCAAAGATGCAGACACCTTCTAGCTGCTCTGCCCTGATGCAAAGTAGATGGGCTTTGATGGTTGTACGGACATCTGACGTTGGGGAGACGGCGGTTGTGTCGCCAGCTCATGTAGCGCGGTATAATAAAATTCTGATGTCGTCCTTCGCCAGTTCGATCTGTCACGCCCATAGGCTATCAGGGTCTTTTCGAGTGTAGGTTTAACACATCCCAACCACCACAGCAATGTGGAAGCGTACATGGGCAGGCGCCTGAAACAATGATGCCATATGTCAGTAACTACTCGCCGACACGCTTCCTTACACAAGAGGGTGATGTTTAGCATCCATGGGCCTCTGCTGCGCCTGGTGAGTTGGCGGGGTAATGTGATAGTGCAGATATACGCGAGATGATCCGTGAAGGCCGTCGGCCAGAGTTCTGGATCATGGATCGCTGTGCAGAGGCCACGCGAGACATATCTAGTCCAGACGACTGGCAGAGTGGCCAGTAAAATGCGTATATCTGTGATGGTTCCCATGATGTAAGAGCCGTGTGCCGTGGAGCGCGAGGTCACGTATCAGTGCCTGTTGAGCAGGGCGTGGGACGTAATGTGGTATCTGGTCTCGGGCCGCAGAACAATGTTAAAATCGCCACCCAATATGTAATGGTCCATATTTCCTTGCAAAAGTGGGGCAACCTCCTCCGAATAAAAGACGTTCCTGTCACTGCGGTTTGAACTACCAGAGGGAGCGTAGACATTAAAGATGCGGACTGCGCCAAGCGTGAGAGCGATGCCTCGCGTGTTTGGCAAGTATGTTATGTCTGTCACTTCTATGCCATCTTTGAGAAGGATGGCCGTTCCTCCTGACCATCACCAGATGGTATGTTGTAGGTGGTGTAGCCATATTGGTCTAAATGCAGCTTGGGACAGCCCTCCTTGGGAAGGACAATGTTCAAGTCTGCCGCTCTGATCATGTCATGTAACACGCGGGTCTTGACAGAGGAATGGACACCAGTGACATTGACTGTTCCCACATGGTATGACTGAGATATATCAAGTGGTGGGCAATGTATGGGTGCAAGCCCACGGTGAGCTCGTACTCCACACAGCCATCCGGCCGCATGACGTGCATTACTGTGCCCTATGAACCCCTGACTGGCAGGGCCCTCTGAGCTGCATGTCAGCCATGGCCTCTGGAGGAGTTAATGATGTGTGTTGTGCATCATTTGCCTCCACGTCATATGTCCAATCACCAAGAGAGGATTGGCAGGTCAGTGGTGGCTGGCCACTTTCACAGGAGCCCACGTTTTGGGAGTCGATCCGCCGTGCCTCGTTTCAGGACCACCAGGTGTAGGAGAGTGTTCCTTATCAATAGGCGTCTTCTGGCGAATGAAGCTGTTGGATTCTGTTGCAACGACTGACGTGGCAACGGGGTCGATGTCTTCCATCAGTCTCACATCCCTGTCCCACTCTTCAGCTGACAATCGTTTCTTGTGTCGCTTGGGTGATTTTTGCTTGCGGGTCCGAAGCTCGACATCCACTGGAGGGCGGGGCTCGACATGATCTCGGTCATCAGGGATCTCTGTGTCCAGTCCCAACAGTGACGGCGGCTGGGTGCCCCCGTCGCTGCGATGGGCAGAGGCTGCAAGAACCTCTGCACCGTTTGGCTGCGGTGGCGTCGTCGTCGTCAGTGTCGACTCTCCAACGGAGGTTGCAGCGGCTTGAGGTGGTATCAGGTTTTGATCATCCGTCACATCATGTCTTTCCACCTGCACATACGTTACCGGGAGAGAGGTCATCGTGGATTGTTGGGGAAGTTCATTGCGGGGCATGTGAAAAGGCGGCGCTGCATACACTCAGTTCTAACATGGCACTCTTGGCCGCAGCCCGAGCAGGTCCTCGGTTGGCCATCATAAATAACAATTGCGCGGCAGCCGCCAACGAAAACATATGATGCAATGTTTTTCTTAAGTACTATAAGCACTTGGGGCATCCTGTTAAGGACAGGATACGTTTCGAATGTATTCCATTTCTCCTGTGTTTGGCTCAGAACTGTGCCAACTTGATTTGTGACGTGAAACAGAGGAATGTAGTAAAATTAAAAAAAACCACATATTTACCATACAGTACTACAAAACGTAATTTCCTCGAAAAAGGTAAAATTAAAAAAATTCTAAATGAAAACGTATCAAACTTTGCTTCAATACTTCGTCGAGATCATATAAAACAAGTTTCTGTTTTTGCCAAAAAACTTTTGCTCTTACCAATTATATCAGTAATCTCTTGCTTTCGGCCATTATTAAGAACGTTCTATTGAGTACAAAATAATTATATCGAGCTTTTTACGTTTGTGCACGTAAACCGTACTTCCATCAAACATAATTGTTTTGATTACATAAAAGCGCAGAAGTTAAGCGATCAGCTATTTTTTGCTTATAAAATGCAATTTACAGCTTGTAAGGGTATAAAATACACACTGTAGTAACGCTGAATGATGAGCGGTTCTAATTTTGTGCAAACCAAACAAACACAGTTACTCTCTCACACAATCATTTGTATTTCTTCCGTGCCGATGATGCTACCAGCACTACCGGTAATCCTTCCATTCACTAAGTCATTTATGTGCTGTGCCAATCCTACCGAACCTTAGTTTTGGTAGAGCGCAACTCTAATTTACTACGCTCACGCCACACCCTTGGACTCGTAGTCACCGATACATCTCTGATTGGCAGAGTTGGTAGCGTATTTTGTCCGCCGGACTCGCGAAACCCGCAGGAGAGTTGCTACTTCTCGCTAGCACGGCACACTAACAAGCCTAGTTAACTCCAACTTCAATACACCCAGCCGCAGGGGAAAACCTTTCCAATCAGTTATACGGTCACTGCAAATAACTACACATTATACGACAAAATACAACTGCTATAACGCTTTTACCAAATAACGAACGAATAAAACTTCTATACCGCTTTTACCAAATGCTGTATAGGTAATGATTAACACAATTGCAAAGAAAACTCAGAAAAAAATCACGTTTTCTTGTCTTCATTTCAGATATCGAACATGAGAACTACGAACAACCAAGGTAAGTTAGCCGCTAGATGATTGCCGCTGTATATCCAGAAAACGATGATACGGCGGGACGGAAAACAAACCCTTTAATGTAGGTTAAAAGAACATAAGCCGACAATCATAAAACTGCTCATTTGAATAGCGAAACACGAGACATAAATCACCTATAGAAGAGACAGGTTACACACTACTTCTGTAACATCAATAACTGCATCAGTTATAAAAGAAACACTTGAGAGCTGCAAGAGAACAGAGCCACTAGAACGTATAAGTAGGTAAAAACGGTTTTTTAAAAGCAAGATTCGTGAAGCAGTGTTGACTTCCACACCAATTTTTGTGATTGTGAACCACAAATTAGTGCAAAGACAAGATTAATCTGAAGCTAATAATGGTTGATTAGCCCCCCTCCTCCCCCACTGCTCATATGACAGCTGGTAAGGTGTAACACATCCTCTTAACGTATTTCACTGTGTTAGCTTAGGAACTGCTGAGCTCCTGCATTTCCATTTTTGTGCTACTGATTGCTATTTTGTGTGTTCATGTGATGGCTTTGACATATTGGATTGTGAGTGCGTTGGAGAAAAGTACAGAAAATTCTTTTCCCTTCTGCTCAACCAAACTTAATAAGTTACGAGAAGTAGTGCCAGTGGAATCTGCAAATGAGGAATGGGTGAGAGTTTGAAGTTCTGTAGAAGCTACTAAGATGTAGCAAGAGATGTTCATGATAGTGGCGAGATATGAACATTGACAAGTAGAGGATAGTGATGTACCAACAGTTCACACCATTTCTTATGTAATTAATACTCGATGAATTTTTATTCCTTTTATAAACAGAATTTATTCTTTTCCTTTGTGGGTATCCAAGTGATTGCAATCTACATTTAATGAAGTACATTGCTTACCTCGTGCACTACAGTGGAACACGTTATCTTTTAGTCACTTGAGTGCCTTGAGCTAGATGCTGTATACTCGTAACCAAAACATTTTAATATTGTCTGCTTATTTATGGCTAAGCTCTTACTGCGTTTACCACACTTCAACAGTTTTATTGTGACGTAGTCACCCCCAATGTCAGGTATTTGCTCGTCTGACTTGCGTCTCGTAGTACGAGCGCAGTTCTTTTTCATTGTTGGTTCTGGAATGGGCTACCGCTGTCCGACAGCATACTTAAGCTGCCAAATATCTCAAAGACTCGCCTTCTGCAAACGTAAAGAATTTCGTAAGTAGTGTAATTCAGGCATGGCCCTCCCTTACAAATTGAGTGAGGAATTAGATGTTTGCAACAATTCGTTGTGTTCTTTTATATGGAGTATATAGGTTTTAGTATCTTCTATTATGGGAATGCTTAACCTCCTGTGTCCACCTCTGTAGCTGTGTGGTCAGTGCGACCGACTACCCTGCGTAGGACCCGGTACTGCCAGGGACTTTTCCATGGTGGGAGGACTGACACGGGGAGCACTGAGCCTTTCAGTTATTTCCACCCATGTCTGGAAAGTCAGTCTGGCAAGAAGCAAGGTTTTAAAGTACAAGTATAGAGAAAAGATCCGAAAACTGTTAATCTGTTATTATACTACATAAAAATAAATTTTTCCCATTTGTTGTCGGTCTGTCTGTCTGCCCATCCATCTGTTAATACTCCTGTTTTGCAGGAACGGGTAGTGGTACCAGGTTGAAATTTATGTCACATACTATGATCTACGGTCCCTTGTAGGGGTTAAAAATTTACGCTCCTAAGTCAACGCAGTCAACATACATCACCATGTACGTCACATATTTTGATACTCTAAAACTCACACAGTAAACGGTTACACGGAACATGGTATAAACAACTACTATTTTCAGCTTGAAAATGCTATGGTGGACTGGAAGAAAACGCGTCCGTGCTACATGACGCACCAAGCGGAACTGCCACTAGACTACCAGAACCGACCTGTGCCCAGGGTGAAGAAAAAAATGCAGCATGCGATTCCTCATCCCTACTCAAGACAAAACTGTATGTAGCAAAACCCCGTCCCGCCAGTAGGTTTCATAGAAATGCGATTCAAAGAACGAGAGCCTGGCAACACTGTGAGTGCGCGCAGTAGCATGTACTCCGTGCTCTGTCGGAGCTCATTAGCTCAGTGACCCAGGCAATGTCGTGGGGAAATGATATGCACATTCGCCGATGTCCAAGTAGCATTCGCGCGAAACATATTCCTTTTTTCATTTAAAGCATCAAACTGTGTCCAGTTTATACCCCCACAATGAAGTATCTTGCGCATTTATTTCTGTTACTGTTACATTTATTTAAATATTAATACATAACGTGAACTTCTTACAGACGTGAACGACCACTTTGTTTCGTCCATGACACAAATAAAGCCAATAGAGCGTAATAATGAATACATTAACATCGTCTGTGTCCAACGAGGTATAAAATACACAATAGGTAGGCTACAGTATATTGCACAGTATGCTACGCATAATAATTCCATCCTGTACGCTAGAAGTCCAAGCTTATCTTCACGGAGCTGGTACCTACACGTACGAGAAACGTTCGCTTTAGAGAGTTTGTTGAAGGCACTTACAAACACTTCGCGACTCGCTGGATTATATACTGCTCTGGACCCCTCGCAACACACCTGCGTTCACCATTGTATAAGCGGTATGCACGCGAACTATTAGGTCGTCTGCATCCATGGATGGAGTACTATAAACTTGTTCCTTTAAGTGTCCGCACGAATTAACATCTAGTGGATTAAGGTCCGGAGAACGAGGAGGCCGGGATATTGGACCCCCGCGACCAATTTATTCCCTGGAAATGCTTCATGTAAATAGTTACGCACATACATTCCAAAGTGTAGCAGTGCACCATCATGGTGAAACCATAGCTGTCGCTGAACACTAATTGTAAGTTTTCTAACGCGTCAGGCAAAGTATTGCAAAGAAACGTACGATATGGGTGCACATTCAACTTGTCCGGCAATGGGTAAGGGCCCAAAAGCACTCCTCCCACGATTCCTGCCCACAGGTTTATGCCAAAGCGTACCTGAAAGCCACGTTCATGAGTGACGCGTAGGCCGTGTTCACACCAATAATGGCTGTTGTAGATGTTGAAAATACCTTCTCGAGTGAAGCTAGATTCGTCAGTTCCAGTCACGTTATTTATGAAAGGTTCGTTATCATCCACTTGGTGCAAAAGCCATTCACAAAACTATAATCGTCGAATGCGGTCTCCTAACCGCTGGTGCTGAGTAAACGTGTAATGATATAGAGGCAGTTCTTCAGCGTGGAACACTTCACCAGCCAGGCTTTGAGATACCTGGAACTGTCTTGCAGTGTCATGGTTACTTCGCCGAGGTGATTGGTGAACGGTTTCAAGAATCGCATCCTCTGTTTGTGGAGTACGTCTAGTCCTTGCGCTACCTCTGTCCATTACTTGTGAACGAAGATTACCGGTTACCCGAAGGCGTTGTTCCAGGCGACGAAAAACATTCTTGTCGGGATGGAGCCTTTGAGGGTGCCATGCAGCATACGCACGAACAGCAGCTGGAGATGGTTTATCGGATGCACGCGGCACCAAAAGAATAGCGACGTTTTCATCGTTTCACCAGTTATGGTTGTGCACTGCGTGGCTAGTAGACACATAAATGCAGTATTATGGATGTCATTGTCATGTGATAGGCTATTGTCATGTGAAAAGGTGACGCACTGTTTCGGCTGGTCCTGACGGAGGTTCGAGTCCTCCCTCGGGCATGGGTGTGTGTGTTGTCCTTAGGATAATTTAGGTTAAGTAGTATGTAAGCTTAGGGACTGATGACCTTAGCAGTTAAGTCCCATACGACTTCACACACATTTTGAACGCACTGTTTATAAACGACGACAACTTGGGAACGGATGTCTAAACATAAAAAATAAAAAAAAAACTGATGAAGATTTTAACCATAGCTCGATGTGGATGTGGGTTTGATGTCCCAATGGTCTAGTACAGGGCTTCCCAACCTTTTCAGCTGGCGGACCCCTTCTTCAGTCGAAACTCCATGGCTGACCCCCTCGTCAGTCAAGAGCACAGTAACTTTAAATTTCAGAGCGATACCCATGGGAACTGAAAACTTATCAAAGCACGTGCCATGTTCCCAATTCGTCTAGCATGCAAGAAACAATATCATTAACACACGGCTTTATGAGATTTTCTGCAATGGTATGAGCTTTGCCTGTTTTTGCCACTCGATAACTAACCAAGAAAGAAGCTTTTAATGAACTTTCATTGATTGTTTTTGCATGAGTTTTCATCCAATGCTGAGAATCAGCTAGTTCAGCACTCTTCCTTTTGAAAAAATCGATGTCTTTAGGACTCGCGCACAAATTACACACTGAGCTTTACCCTTCTTTGTCTCCATAAAGCCCATTTCTAAATAGCTTTCGTTGTACTTACGCTTCTTGGTTATTCCACTTCGACAGGATATTGCAACCAATGGAGTATTTGCAGCGTTTTCACATAATAAATCCGACAAAGCTCGCTCCACGCATGCGTAAAAGGTTTCAGCGCATCTAGCCCCGTTAGCCGGCGCACAAACGACCCCCGTATGGTTGCGAAACAGTCGATCAGAGAGGCCGCATTCTCCGGCACTAAAATGTGTATTCGTTCTCACTTAGGAACCGCAAAGGCTGCTTGGGAATAATACCTGAAGTAAAAGTACACATGTTCTTCACACGAAAAAAAAAGATGAATTTCATTTTCACATTTTTATTCAATAATTTTACTTATTATTTTACACGATTTGGTGAAATGTGGCCGCGGACCCCTATAAAGAGCCGGCGGATCCCTAAGAGCTCCGCGGATCACACGTTGGGAAGCCCTGGTCTAGTAGACCACACATCCTCAAGGTTACTGAGATCTGGTGACCGTGATCGGCAGGAGAGATGCGAAAATTCATCCTCGTGCTCATGGAACACGTCTTGGACGATGCTGTGTGAACAGTGGCGCTGTCGTCCTGGAACACAGCATCGCCATTAGGGAACAGACATAGTAGCATGGGATCGTCCTGAGCAGCCAAAACTGTCACGTAATTGTTGGCAGTAAAGCGAATTTTCAGAGGCCCCCGGGAATATCACGATATGGCTGCCTAAACCAACACAGAACCCCTGCCGGGTTTCACTGTTCGGTAGTAAACTCGTGAAGAAGTTGGAAACAGTGTGCAACAAGAGTCATCTGGCCAAATGCCTTTCTTCTATTGCTCCCAAGCCCAGGTTTTATCGCTTTGGCACAACATTTTGCTGTTACGTGCATTGGCATCACTGATGAGTGGTTCTGGAATTCCAGTTCTGCCTGCGACTCCCTGGTTATGGAGCTCCCTTGAAACGGAACTTGTTGTCCCGTTCCATATTTTTCTCAACAAATTCCGGTACAGGAGAATTATAGCGAGAGTGTTTTTACTCGGCAGAAATAAATCTGTGGGTAACAAGCAGGAGAGAATGGACTAAGCGGCGTTTATTTATTTGTTTACTTTATTTCGTGTGTGCCACGTTTCCCTGCATCCTTTCCCTTGTGCGACCTGGACTGTATGAATGAGAAATTATGTGAAACAGCAGAAAGCTTTAGTCAGAGCTTGTAGCATTCCATGAGTAGAGTGGTTCTGTGGTAGGATAGCACCAACCCCTAAACGCGAACAAGTTTGGCAAAGAAAGTGGGCAGTTCAGGTCAGAGAAGTCGCGAAGGCACGAGTATTGACTCTTTCAGGTTGGCGAACCATCCCCTCCAACGAACAACGGTTAGGTAATGTCGTCGCAGGTCCACTTGTTTCTGGGAAGCGACGCTGGACAAACGTGGAGGACCGAGCTGACGATTTTGGTAATGTTAACAAAGCTATTAGTATGTTTCAAATCTGTTCGTTAATAAAGTACAGATGTTGAAATCAGGTGTGAGATTACCATGAAACCCCTATAAAGGAGTTTGTTTTCATAATTTAGTAAAATTTCAGTAAGAACTTCGCGTTTGTACCTTGGTCACGTACGCACCATGAGCCTTAAGCTCACCGTCGTATTATTGCTTTATGCTTAACAGAACTTAACTCATTTAACGTATTTTAATGTGGTCTTTCTTTTACAGAAATATTTTGGGGGATTTTTTTTTTATTTTTCACATGTTTTCTTTGTGCATTTGCTTTCCCGCCATGTGGTCGGTCGGAGTAACCGCCACATTGATAAAGTGCAGTTTCTATCTGGAAATGTACAGTAGACGGGTGAATAACTATACAGTAGTGCATGAGTGTAAGACAGGGAAGGAATAATCTCGTGTGTTGGTATTTTTTTGTATTTCTGTTGGCTACCGCAACTTGGCCACGTGTGCATGTTCTTCCCCCTCAGCTCCGTAACGTGGTGTTGTTTCGAAACGCAGGATTAAACCAAAATTGGCAGTCATAGTCAAGTGCACCACTTGCTACCCCTGTTCAGCGTTCGTTTTGAATGAGAATTGAAATATTTAGGCAGATACTCTTCCTCCCTGACCGAGTTCGCTTGTAGAGTCTTTGCTGAACTTGTTCAACGCGACCTGTAGCAATTAAACGAAATATCAATAGAAGGCATAGATTTAAGTATAACTGTGTGCCTGCATAAAATTCCACTGAAGCCAGGTCTGCGCTCCCCTCTCCCTTTCCATAATTACGTGGCGAAAGTGAATCATGTTAGCTAGAGAGACCAGTTGTGATGATGTATATTCCAACAGATACACGGCTAGTTGTTGAAATGTCATCGGTATTAAATAAATAGCAATTAGACTATACCCTCGACTGGTCATTTCCTCCCTTCTTCATAAAGAATAGGTGAAAGTTAGTCATTACCACAAAATGGCTCAAATGGCTCTGAGCACTATGGGACTTAAAATCTGAGGTTATCAGTCCCCTAGAACTTAGAACTACTTAAACCTAACTAACCTAAGGACATCACACACATCCATGCCCGAGGCAGGATTCGAACCTGCGACCGTAGCGGTCGCCCGGTTCCAGACTGAAGCGCCTAGTACCGCTCGGCCACACCGGCCGGCGTCATTACCACAGTCGAATGCTGGGTCGACAAATAAAAGTAAATAAAAGCTCTATGCTGCCTATTAAGCCCTGCATAGGTGCCTTCTGTAGTGGTTCTAAAAATATTGCGTTATCCGTTGGTTCAAATTTTTACCGGTTTGTTAAACCCACCCGCTAGAAATTATTAATACCTCAGCAATAACTCGCAGGGGACTGTAACTTCGTGGACCACACGAACTTTTTAAACCATTACTACAGAGGGTAGCTTGCAGGAGCTGAAGAACATGATAAGCGACGGTAATCTTCCTACGAGGTCGAGTTTTAACAATGACACCGGTAGTAAAAGGTTACGTTGTACCCTTAGTGTTGTTTTGGTGCAGAAAGGTATCGCGAGTGCGAGATTCAGTTCTGCAGTGTCTTTTGCTGCTATCGTCCTCTTATTTTTCGTCGTTGTCCTCTTCAACGACCGTCCATCACTCCATACACACTTTCGTCCGTGTTATTACTTAGCGGTTGTTTCTCCGCTTTCCATGTATGCGGTATAAATCTTCGATACGGTGCGTCTTGAAACAACAAACTCTTCGACTATCTTGGTTACTGAAGCCTAAGTGCGCCAACAATTTGCCCACGCTCGAATTCAAGAAGCTTCGAGGATTACGCAGAACACTGTTCGACCACGACTGACACTTGCAACATATTGAGGACACTGCGCAGGTTCAGTTCGTGGTCAAGTACAGGCCTGGCTATCATCTGCAGTTATGATCAAACTTGCATTTCTCGCGTTCCCATATTTTTGTCCAACCCCTGTAAAGGTCTAACTGTACAGTGTTATGTCTGAGGAGCTTAAGATCTCTTTGGCGAGGATCGCACTGTTTCGGCCAAATGCCATATTTGTATTTATTATTATACATTTTTACTCAGTATTCATATCAAATTATATCATTTTGTTTAGGAAAAGATTCTACTGTACCCTTACACATGAAGTTTTTTTCCTTTAAGAGCTATCGTAAGAGTGCTTTATAAAGGGTGGTCCATTGATAGTGACCGGGCCAAATATCTCACGAAATAAGCATCAAACGAAAAAACTACAAAGAACGAAACTCGTCTAGCTTGAAGGGGGAAACCAGATGGCGCTATGGTTGGCCCACTAGATGGCGCTGCCGTAGGTCAAACGGATATCAACTGCGTTTTTTTTTAAATAGGAACATCCATTTTTTATTACATATTCCTGTACTCGTAGTACGTAAAGAAATATGAACGTTTTAGTTGGACCACTTTCTTCACTTTGTGACAGATGGCGCTGAAATAGTCACAAACGTATAACTACGTGGTATCACGTAACATTCCGCCAGTGCGGACGGTATTTGCTTCGTGATACATTGTTGTTGTTGTGGTCTTCAGTCCTGAGACTGGTTTGATGCAGCTCTCCATGCTACTCTATCCTGTGCAAGCTTCTTCATCTCCCAGTACCTACTGCAACCTACATCCTTCTGAATCTGCTTAGTGTATTGATCTCTTGGTCTCCCTCTACGATTTTTACCCTCCACGCTGCCCTCCAATGCTAAATTTGTGATCCCTTGATGCCTCAAAACATGTCCTACCAACCGATCCCTTCTTCTAGTCAAGTTGTGCCACAAACTTCTCTTCTCCCCAATCCTATTCAATACCTCCTCATTAGTTACCTGATCTACCCACCTTATCTTCAGCATTTCGAAAGCTTCTATTCTCTTCTTGTCCAAACTGGTTATCGTCCATGTTTCACTTCCATACATGGCTACACTCCATACAAATACTTTCAGAAACGACTTCCTGACACTTAAATCTATACTCGATGTTAACAAATTTCTCTTCTTCAGAAACGATTTCCTTGCCATTGCCAGTCTACATCTTATATCCTCTCTACTTCGACCATCCTCAGTTATTTTGCTCCCTAAATAGGAAAACTCCTTTACTACTTTAAGTGTCTCATTTCCTAATGTAATCCCCTCAGCATCACCCGATTTAATTTGACTACATTCCATTATCCTCGTTTTCTTTTGTTGATGTTCATCTTATATCCTCCTTTCAAGACACTGTCCATTCCGTTCAACTGCTCTTCCAAGTCCTTTGCTGTCTCTGACAGAATTACAATGTCATCGGCGAACCTCAAAGTTTTTGCTTCTTCTCCATGAATTTTAATACCTACTCCGAATTTTTCTTTTGTTTCCTTTACTGCTTGCTCAATATACAGATTGAATAACATCGGGGAGAGGCTACAACCCTGTCTCACTCCCTTCCCAACCACTGCTTCCCTTTCATGCCCCTCGACTCTTATAACTGCCATCTGGTTTCTGTACAAATTGTAAATAGCCTTTCGCTCCCTGTATTTTACCCCTGCCACCTTCAGAATTTGAAAGAGAGTATTCGAGTTAACGTTGTCAAAAGCTTTTTCTGTAAGTCTACAAATGCTAGAAACGTAGGTTTGCCTTTTCTTAATCTTTCTTCTAAGATAAGTCGTAAGGTTAGTATTGCCTCACGTGTTCCAACATTTCTACGGAATCTAAACTGATCTTCCCCGAGGTCCGCTTCTACCAGTTTTTCCATTCGTCTGTAAAGAATTCGCGTTAGTATTTTGCAGCTGTGACTTATTAAACTGATAGTTCGGTAATTTTCACATCTGTCAACACCTGCTTTCTTTGGGATGGGAATTATTATATTCTTCTTGAAGTCTGTGGGTATTTCGTCTGTCTCATACATCTTGCTCACCAGATGGTAGAGTTTTGTCATGACTGGCGTGATACATCCCCGTGTTAAAATGGACAGTTTACCAATTGCGGAAAAGGTCGATATCGTGTTGGTGTATGGCTATTGTGATCGAAATGCCCAACGGTCGTGTGGTATGTGTGCTATGTCTGTTGCTCGGTATCCTGGACGACATCATCCAAGTGTCCGGACCGTTCGCCAGATAGTTATGTTATTTAAGGAAACAGGAAGTGTTCATCCACATGTGAAACGTCAACCACGACCTGAAACAAATGATGATGCCCAAGTAGGTGTTTTAGCTGCTGACTCGGCTAATCCGCACATCAGTAGCAGACAAATTACGCGAGAATCGGGAATCTCAGAAACGTCGATAGTGAGAATGCTACATCAACATCGATTGCACCCGTACCATATTTCTATGTACCAGGAATTGCATGGCGACGACTTTGAACGCCGTGTACAGTTCTGCCACTGGGCACAAGAGAAATTACGGGACGATGACAGATTTTTTGCACGAGTTCTATTTAGCGACGAAGCGTCATTCACCAACAGCGGTAACGTAAACCGGCATAATATGGACTATTGGACAACGGAAAATTCACGATGGCTGCGACAAGTGGAACATCAGCGACCTTGACGGCTTAATGTATGGTGCGGCATTATGAGAGGAAGGATAATTGGCCCCCATTTTATCGATGGCAGTCTAACTGGTGCAATGTATGCTGATTTCCTACGTAATGTTCTACCGATGTTACTACAAGATGTTTCACTGCATGACAGAATGGCGATGTACTTCCAACATGATGGATCTCCGGCACATAGCTCGCGTGCGGTTGAAGCGGTATTGAATAGCATATTTCATGACAGGTGGATTGGTCGTCGAAGCACCATCCATGGCCCGCACGTTCACCGGTTCTGACGTCCCCGGATTTCTTTCTGTGGGAGAAGTTGAAGGATATTTGCTATCGTGATCCACCGACAACGCCTGACAACATGCGTCAGCGCATTGTCAATGCATGTGCGAACATTACGGAAGGCGAACTACTCGCTGTTGAGAGGAATGTCGTTACAGTATTGCCAAATGCATTGAGGTTGACGGACTTCATTTTGAGCATTTATTGCATTAATTAATCACGCTGTAACAGCATGTGTTCTCAGAAATGATAAGTTCACAAAGGTACATGTAGCACATTGGAACCAACCGAAATAAAATGTTCAAACGTACCTACGTTCTGTATTTTAATTTAAAAAACCTACTTGTTACCAACTGTTCGTCTAAAATTGTGAGCCATATGTTTGTGACTATTACAGCGCCATCTATCACAAAACGAAAAATGTGGTCCAACTAAAACGTTCATATTTCTTTGCGTACTACACGAATATGTAATAAAAATTGGATGTTCCTATTTAAAAAAACGCAGTTGATATCCGTTTGACCTACGGCAGCGCCATCTATCGCGCCAACCATAGCGCCATCTAGTTTCCCCCTTCAAGCTAGACAAGTTTCGTTCTTTGTAGTTTTTTAGTTTGGCACTTATTTCGTGAGATATTTGGCCCGGTCACGATCAATGTACCACCCTGGATACACATCTCAGACTACTCACGCATTCATTTATTTTTGGTTATCGGTAACTATCCCCGTTGTTTGTGGGAACAGCTTGTAACATTGTGCTGTTGTGTTGTGTAGCCCCCACCCTCGTGAGAAAGTTCTTCGTACCCAGAGCTCTGTCGGCTATAGTTGCTATAGTTACTTCTTTTGAGCTATCGTTACGTACTGTGACAGAACGCTACAGATACGAAGGGTAGTCATTACGGTTTGAACATCACATAAAAAAGAAGCTACGTAAATATTTATTTGTTTTTGTGCAGGTACATATTGGCAACCCTGGTACGCACTGAAATTCCCGCCAAACGGTATCGTAGCAAGCCGCTAGAGGACCCAATACCTAGTGACATGGTTCAAAAAAGTGTGACACGGGGATGTCAATGTGCTGACATTTACCTATAAACAAACACCAATATTAACTATCGAAGTTTGTTTCGTGTGAAGTTACTTGAAACTTAATGCCGTGAAAGCTTCTAATTAGAATCTAGCTGATTACTTGAGATACTTATGGGATGGCAATGTGAAATATGGAGCCCGGTGAGATCAATAAGGAACTGCTTGAATTAATAAATAGCGATTATGATACACGCGACATCGACGGGGCGACAAATGTGAAGCATTGTCTCACCAGGCTGTGGGCCTAACGATTTTTTTCCTTTAATGTTGTTCGCGCGTTCTGAATTGACCGTCGAAATAACTGTAACAGATCGTAATTATGAATGACAGCATCAGATATAATAGGGACGTTAACATCTGTACAATGCTGAAAATTACTGCAGTAGCCCATCTTTTGTTCAGACAGTGGCACATAATTCGTGGGCGGAAAATAGTACAGTAAATGTAGAGAGATCCCCCACTGCTGATTTGTGTTAGCTGCTGGCGATCGGTGGGCGGAGAGCGCAGAGAGCGTAATGAAAGCTGAGGGGAGCGGTGCTGGTGGACGCCAGAATGCGTCGCCACGGCAACCATCGATCGTACAGCCCTCATCGGAAGTGTCCCAGACCTGTTGTAAACACGTCTGCGGTCGCCGCTGTCACTACCTTTGACTTCTGCGTAAACATTTACACCTACATCTGGACAACACGTGCCGCCACCGAGTGAGTCACTGCACGGTTAATTTCGGTGTTCTGCAAACATCACATGTCATCATGGAATCTAATTAAGTGCAGCCATTAAATCTCTCAGGTAACAAAACAAGGTATTTATTGTACAGTACTCGTATGGAAATGCGCCATGAGTAGCGCATACGCTTAACGGTGCCACAAGAAACAGATTAATGCAAATGCGAAATAAGATTTTTTGTGAATTATTACTATTCTCCTTCGATCCGAGATTGTGCTTTATCTCTAATAATCTCGCCGTCGATTGTGTATTAAACTCCAATATTCCATTCTTATATATATATATATATATATATATATATATATATATATATATATATATATATATATATATATTCTTTCGGGCATGTCAAAAATAACATACAGGACATATACACTACTGGCCATTAAAATTGCTACACCACGAAGATGACGTACTACAGACGCGAAATTTAACCGACAGGAAGAAGATGCTGTGATATGCAAATGATTAGCTTTTCAGAGCATTCACACAAGGTTGACGCCGGTGGCGACACCTACAATATGCTGACATGAGGAATGTTTCCAACCGATTTCTCATACACAAACAGCAGTTGACCGGCGTTGCTTGGTGAAACGTTGTTGTGATGCCTCGTGTAAGGAGGAGAAATGCGTACCATCACGTTTCCGACTTTGATAAAGGTCGGATTGTAACCTATCGCGATTGCGGTTTATCGTATCGCGACATTGCTGCTCGCGTTGGTCGAGATCCAATGACTGTTAGCAGAATATGGAATCGGTAGGTTTAGGAGGGTAATACGGAACGCCGTGCTAGATCCCAACGGCCTCGTAACGCTGCATCACAGACAGGAGCCCTTGCGATGGTGTACTCAACGACGAACCTGGGTGCACGAATGGCAAAACGTCATTTTTTCGGATGAAACCAGGTTCTGTTTACAGCATCATGATGGTCGCATCCGTGTTTGGCGACATCGCGGTGAACGCACATTAAAAGCGTGTATTCGTCATCGCCATACTGGCGTATCACCTGGCGTGATGGTATGGGGTGCCATTGGTTACACGTCTCGGTCACCTCTTGTTCGCATTGACGGCACTTTGAACAGTGGACGTTACATTTCAGATGTGTTACGACCTGCGAAACCCTACATTTCAGCAGGATAATGCACGACCGCATGTTGCAGATCCTGTACGGGCCTTTCTGGATACAGAAAATGTTCGACTGCTGCCCTGGCCAGCACATTCTCCAGATCTATCACCAATTGAAAACGTGTGGTCAATGGTGGCGAGCTACTGGCTCGTCACAATACGCCAGCCACTACTCTTGATGAACTGTGGTATCGTGTTGAAGCTGCATGGGCAGCAGTACCTGTACACGCGATCCAAGCTCTGTTTGACTCAATGCATAGGCGTATCAAGGCCATTATTACGGCCAGAGGTGGTTGTTCTGGGTACTGATTTCTCAGGATCTATGCACCCAAATTGCGTGAAAATGTAATCACAGGTCAGTTCTTGTATAATATATTTGTCCAATGAATACCCGTTTATTATCTGCATTTCTTCTTGGTGTAGCAATTTTAATGGCCAGTAGTGTATTTAATTAAGGCGAAGACGGCAAATATCTCTTCAGTGCGGTTGCACACCTGGCTTGAATTCTTACGGGAATCAGTGAAATCTCGCGAGTAACGAGGATAATGAGCGAGGGGCACTACATTAGTAGTGTGTGGATAAGTTGAGAATGCGTGTGTGATGGGAGGCGTGCCAGGGTAGTCCATGCAGTTGCAATGACCACTGTGTCCGGATGGCTTCGTGGTCAAGTATCGGCATGGCGCTCCAGTGTTCGGTGTTGTGCTTGCTAGGTGAAAATTTGATTAACAGTTCATTTTAGTCACAGGAGAACATTTACCCTGCTATTCGAGCCTAAACTGGAAACTGAAAATGACTCGATCCAAAATAGAACTCAGTGATGTCACAAAATGCAGCATAAAGCAGTTGCAGCGCCTTAATCAAGTTGTCTTTGCAGTATCATATAATGACAAGTTCTATAAGGATGTGTTGGAAGCAGGAGAGCTGGCACAATTAGCATATTGCAATGACAATTTTGTGGGTGCCGTGTGCTGCAGAACTGATGCATCAGAGGATTTGCACCCTCTATATATTATGACACTGGGTTGTTCTTTTCACTACCACTGGCTAGGAACTGGTACAAAATTTGGTGGAACATGTACTGAACTATGTCGAAAACTACGGAAATTTTGACAGCATTTTCCTGCACGTATAAGTAAATAAAGAAGGTGCCATCGAGTTCTGTAAGAGATTCGGCTTTGAGATTGTTGGAACAAAAGAGTGACATTATAAACGTATAGGACCTGCTGATGGTTATGTCTTACAAAGGACATTTAGACCCCTGTCGCGAGAGAACAGATAATGTAACACTTTTGGAACACACTGCAACAGACTTTTGTCCGTGAAATACAGAAAATTGTTTGTTTCACATCGGGACAAGGTGCTGCGATGAAGAATATCAGTTATTTATTTGGCTACTGGTCTGCAGGCAGAAACTTGAAAATTTGTGATAATGACATTATGGTTCCAATTTTCTTGCTGTGTTCTAGTGTAGGTGTGATAATTTGTGTAATGTTTTCTGCTCTTTGAATGTTAAAGTTTTGCTGTTTTAAGGTACTGAGCAATGAAATTTTACCCCCTTCATTTTAACAAATTGACATGTAGAACAAAGTGGTCAGAGCATCCGCCCAGTAAGCAGGGGACCCGCGTTTGAATCCCAGTCCAGCACAAATATTCACTTCCCCTTGATTACATCAGTGCACACGTGCAGCCAACCTCTATAGGTCCTTTGTGCCTTGTTTCCTTTTTGTCTAACGGAGCATGAAGACGGTCTAAAACTCTATGATGGCCAGTCCCTATACGAGTCAAAACGGTGTGGAGCAGGTGAGATGCAGTCGATGGAAGATCTGTCTCGTGTGTTCTGATTTCTTAACGGGTGAGGCATGTAAAATTGGTAAAAAATGTTATTTTTTTGCTACCAAGTTGTTTTGTAGCATGTTATAAATATTGTCTTCGGTTTTCAGAGTCTAATTCGAGCTACAAATGTTGTAAAAGCCATCATATTTGAAACAGTGCGCAGTGCTACGCCCCGTTTTCTACAAGACTCTGGCCTTGTTTGCGATATTTTATTGTTTCTCGCCATCAGAGGATACATATATCCGTAGAGTGTAGAAGACTGTGAGCCCATTTACAACGGAATTAAGATTTATCAAGGAAATACACACATGGTGGAAAACGAAACCCAAAGGAAAGCTTAAATAACATCATTTAGAAGAGACACTCAAAGACAACAGTTTACTCATCTACTATTTTTAAAATTTCGTCTTTTAACTCTTCTATGGAACTAAAGAACCGGAAGAATCGGGACCTTTCACTGAAAACCTATTGAAGGCTATTGATATGTGTATTGTTAGTTCTGAAATGTCAGTCAAGAATGTTGCCAAACGAACTCGCCAGAAGGATCAGACTAGGAGGAAAGAGCTACAAGAAGACAAAAAAATGCATGGTTACGGCTTGCATTAAGATACTTGTTTCTGGCATAAATTGTAATAAATTTTTTTTCGTGCATTTCCCACAACTTTCATTTCTCGGACTTCAAAATGGTTCAAATGGCTCTGAGCACTATGGGGCTTAACATCTGAGGTCATCAGTCCCTTAGAACTTAGAATTACTTAAACCTAACTAACATAAGGACATCACACATATCCATTCCCGAAGCAGGATTCAAACCTGCGACCGTAGAGGTCACACGTTTCCAGACTGAAGCGCCTAGAACCGCTCGGCCAAACCGGCCGGCTATTCGGAAGTCGCATTTGAATGTTGCATGTTTGTGAAAAGAATGTTTTGTGCATTGTGTAAGAAGGAGAATTTGACAGCGGTGTGATCGTGGAATATCGAGAATGCAGTTCATCTTTCCGTGGTACTGCTGGTCCCACTGATCAGCATCCCACGAGTGTCATGCGATGGATTTAGGTGGGGCATACACGGACAATGTGGTTGTGTCTGGAGCACCACGGACATCCACCACGACGACCAATGTCCCGGTTTCCCACGAGGTACCAATAGCGAGAGGGGTGCACCAATCGACAACATTAGACATACGAATGGCACCACGTTTTTTCCATCAGAGGAGTTCTCATTCTACGTACAGCATCGAAACTGACGTTCCCTTATGTGGAGGCTCTCATGGAAACGAACGTTGCCTGATTGCATTCATAATCGTCAAACAGACCCGGCATCTCACGTAATGGTATGGAATGCCATTAAACACACTACACAACAACCTCTGGTTCGTATAGCTCGTCATTTGGAAAACAGCCGTTACATTTATGGCGTGTTAAGTTCGGTGGCTGTGCTGTAGTCTCGAGGTCTCGCTGAATCTATCTTTCAGTAATTTAAAAATTGAGTTGTAATAAGACAGGGATAACTGTGGGAAAACCAGAGCTACACAAGAGCATTTATTGCTTATCAGGATGGGTCTGAGTCCTCTATGGGGGTCGTATGGGTCCGTAGATAGTTTGGGAGACAAAGGAGATGTGTAGGGAAGTGGCGGACAGACCAGCGATCGACTTACACATCGTCCTTTGTTTAATCATTCAACTCCACTCCTCCAGGAACATGGCAAATAGTTAATTATTCCCTCTAGCTAGGGCAGTTATTGCGGTGCATTTCCTTTTTCACATAATACACTGAGCCGACAAAAGTTGTATACAGATGGCTGTAGTACCGCATACGCAAGGTACAAAAGGACAGTGTATTGGCGGAATTGTCATTTGTACTCAAGTGATTCATATGAAAAGCTATCCGACATGATTGTGGTCGCACGACGGGAACTAACAGACTCTGAATGCAGAATAGTTGGAGCTAGAGGCATGGGGCATTCAATTCCAGAAATCGTTCGGGAATTCAATATTCCGCGATTCACTGTGTCAAGAGCGTGCCGAGAATACCACGGACAACGCAGAGGCGTTTGCATTGAGTTCTCAGTGCTAACGCACAAGCAACACTGCGTGAAATAACCCCAGAAATCATCTACCTATCATAGTTCAGTGGATATGACTTCGTAAACAATGACTTGCGTGAAAAACCGCCGCATCATCCATGACGTTTAAATTTATTACTTTTTTGCTATTATATTCGTTGTAACTCATGGACATGTTACTAGAAATTGATAATAATTTTCTGAGTTAAATAACATTACAGAGAATTTATATTTTGCATATTATGTTTTTTAATTTGAATACTGTACTTATATATTTGTATATTACGCATATTTCTTTGTACGACTGTTTTCATGGATACATGGAAATGAATTTTTTTTCGATAGTACAATACGAACACAGCTATTTTTTTCATGTATGATAGAAAATGGCAAAATGAATACCTGAGAAATGCTGGGTTTGTCAGCTAGTAATCCCAAAATTTTCGTCGCTTCTGGTGTTATAAAAGGCCCCACCTGTGCTTTGCAGCTACAGGCATTATATCTGCTCCACCTGGGCTGCACATTAAAATAGTCCCTTTAATGCCTTTACGTCCACTTCTCTTCCAGAATCTGGTAGATTTTCCAACTATGTTACTTCTTTTGATCGGTTGTTTGTTGCTGGTGTATTTACTGCTACCATGGACATTGCTTTTTGAGAGGCCTCGAGTGGTCCAATTGATGGTGTTATGTCTAACGACTATCTCGCATCGGTGTGGTATCTGAGCGCTTTGGCTGCTTTGAGACAATGCCGCATGATGTGAGGACAGCAAAGTGTAATCAAAGAATGCAGTTGCTACCCTTTACTCTAGCTCTAATCCATCGACACTCTACCACAACTCAAACCTATCAAGCAGTATCTGTTAACTGTTTTGTTTGGGTGTCACATTTTCCATATTACATCTCCTGGCTTACCTTTGAAGTTACATCCCACATTACGCCTGTCTCTAAATACTGATGTACACGTCACTCTCATTGTCCTTCCTAGTCGCAAAACATTTGAATCACTGTTGTCCTTATTTACAAAAAAAATCCTTATCGTTCTTTTGGCTTATCCTTACGAAATTCACGAAGTTTTCGAGGTACCCAAGATCTTCCATGCCTGAGCCAGGCATCCTCTCTGCACTGGCTGGCGCAATGAACTTTTTATGACAATCCGAACGTGTTACGGGATGAGACACAGTGCGTGGGGCGGAGTGCCTAGGTAAACTGCGCTGTGTGCATATTACTTGAGTTAACAGTTCAGCCCCCGGTTCCTTACCGCCTACTACAGCGGTATTTAACCCCGAAATTATGAAAAAAGTAGGGAAACGTCCAATCAAAGGACGCAGGGAATCTCACGAATGCTGGCCGCGGTGGTCTCGCGGTTCTAGGCGCTCAATCCGGAGCCGCGCAACTGCTACGGTCGCAGGTTCGAATCCTGCCTCGGGCATGGATGTGTGTGATGTCCTTAGGTTAGTTAGGTTTAAGTAGTTCTAAGTTCTAGGGGACTGATGACCACAGATGTTAAGTCCCATAGTGCTCAGAGCCATTTGAACCATTTTTTGAATCTCACGAATGGAGGTTGCTGTGCACGACATCGTACACAACGGTAAGAAGAGGTGGACTATAGAGTGGAGCGGCAACTGTTGTTGTAGGAAAGCTGGACAGGGGCAGAAACGATTAGCGAACAAGTTAACACAGTAAACAGGAAATTTACTTAAGTTTATTTCTCCAAGCGTATGAAGACTCATTACAAATAATGCAAATAATGCAACAAGAAACAAAGTCCAGCTATCACAAAATCAACTAGATGAGGCTTGCTGTACTAATTACGAATGATGGTGCCATAGCGGTGAGGCTCCAAGTGCAAATGGGCTTGCGGCTGCTGTTGGTCATCCTATATTATGGCGGCAGAGGGCGCTGGTGGCATGGCTCAATGAGCGTGCACCATTGGGTCTACCAGATTCCACACGACTGCTATCGTCATCAGACGAAAACTTGCGATTCCGTTGCCATGACACCGAGATACCACAGAGGTAAAAACTTGTGCTGTTACTTACATGTTTTGCGGTCCCTGTTGGATCACTGTTTCTTGTTTTCTGCCATCAGCTTCTTGTGTATGTTTGTGATCCTCGTTGATGCATCAAACCCCGTACCACCTCGATTCTGACACCAAACATAGAAGTTGGTAAGTAGAATTTCCACTTTGGGTGCCAAAATGCCATTCCTGGCATAAAAGGTAGGAACAGAATCGCCTGAATTTTGGGGGCCAAAATGTAGCAAAATCGGGATAAGCGTGGAAAAACCACAGCAAGACATGAGCAGTTCTTGCTTGTGAGGATGGGTTCGAGTTATCTGTGGGCTTTGTATGGGTCTGTAGGTCTTTTAAGAGAAAGGGGAGACATGTGGAGAAATGTCAGACAGACCCCAGTGGCGGATATGCATCCAGTCCTTTATTTAAATTATTCAACTACATTCCTCCATAAGTGTGACAAGTGTTTAATTATTCCCTCCGACAAGGACTGTCATGGCAGTACGTTTCCTTCTTCACATAATATTCCGTACTGAATGGCAGGCTAGTAATGGCCAGGGGCGAGCTGCTTACACAGTGGATTGTCGATCAGTGAGGTGACTTGGTAACGATGACGCAGACGCCACGCGAGGTCCGCTACGGATGCAGTAAAGAGCAAGGCCAACCAGCAGCCTCTTGGGTCTTTACAGCAAGCCGCGGCGTCCGAGTGGAACAGCGATGGCGTTGGCTGGAGCTGACCTGTGAAACGACGACTGGAGAGCAGGGTCGGGCAGCTGGTGGAGTGTTGGCCGTCCGGGCAGGCACACAGGCGGCGGGCCTTTGTTCGCGACTCGATGAAGGCAGAGTTACGGCGACGGCTCTGACTGACATTGACTGGGCCTCATTTACTGTCCAGCTAGTCAAACGATGACGAGGTGGTTCGGTCGTGGTAGTATACTGCTTCCCTGCTGATTTCTGCTGTTTGCATCGGTTAGCGTGTCGCGCCGAATCGTCTGGAACGTATCGGTGACCCACAGCTGTCGTAATTCGACTGTACTACTCCTGCAGGCTGTGTCACTCGTCGGCAGAAGGGTGATTGTTCTTTGCAGAGGGATTGCAAAGCTGTTGACCACGCAGTCCTCTCGCCGGCTGTGGCAGACTTGACCTGGTTTCGTCATGGCGCTCCTCTGCTGATTCCAAGTCTCGTTCATAACTTGATATACCGTATGAGGGCACCGTGGCCGCTTTTCATATGATTAAGAGTGCCGTGTGGGCCAATTTTTATGGTAATTCGGATTTGTGGTTTCGATAATTGTTTCAGGCTACTTTCAGATCCGTATCTAATAGAAGAACGGGTAGTATAGTACAAATCTGATCGTAATGTGATATAAAAATACTGACAGTAGATGTATAGAAATAAAAAGCTAAAATATCATGAAGCAGTTAACACCCAATTCTTCCATAAAGATAGAAGCTGAAGCACTGGATGAAAATTTGTGCTACAACTGGGACTTGAAACTGGGTCTCCTACTTACTAGGCAGATGTGCCAACCACAGCCGCGCGGGGTAGCCGTGCGGTCACAGGCGTCTTGTCACGGTTTGTGCGGCTGCCCCCGTCGGAGCTTCGAGTCCTCCCTCTGGCATGGGTATGTGTGTTGTCCTTATCCTTAGCGTAAGTTAGTTTAAGCTAGATTAAGTAGTGCGTAAACCTAGGCACCGATGACCTCAGTAGTTTGGTCCCATAGTCCTTACCACAAATTTACAAATTGCTAACCACATCTGCAGGAGACCCTGGTTCAAGTCCTGGCTATGGCACAAATTTTAATCCATTGCTTCAGGTTTTATCCTCATCGAAGATAAAGTTGAGACTCATATGTCTGTAGGAAAATGTAATTCCATAATACCTTATTGTTGTGAATCACAGTTTCTCAGAATGAAGATTTGGAAAAATCTATAGAAGCTGTGTAAATTGAACCACAAGGAAAATTACACACATTTTCATGTGGCTGACAACATACTGTGGCAGCCTCATATAAAAAAAAAACACCTTCATAATAAGCCAAAATTTAAAGTAAAAGGCCGGCCGAAGTGGCCGTGCGGTTAAAGGCGCTGCAGTCTGGAACCGCAAGACCGCTACGGTCGCAGGTTCGAATCCTGCCTCGGGCATGGATGTTTGTGATGTCCTTAGGTTAGTTAGGTTTAAGTAGTTCTAAGTTCTAGGGGACTAATGACCTCAGCAGTTGAGTCCCATAGTGCTCAGAGCCATTTGAACCATTTTTTTAAAGTAAAAGTCTAACAAATTAAAGATTAAAAACATACAAATACACTGCCTGACAAAAAAGTGTATCATCCAGATGTGTGGACGAGGAAACGTAATGAAACTTTGCGGGCAGAGCCTATACCTAATACTATTTCGTATTTCAGTGACTGCAAAATCGAGACAAATTTACATGGAACTTGGCAATATGAGCCCACTTATCAATATGTTGGTGCACCGATTTGGTTTGTCATAAAGCCTTTGTGTCCTATCCTGAAGCCTGCTGGCTCACAACTATTGCAACTGGCCCTTGATACCCTGATTATCGGCACTGTGACAGAGTTGACATTCGAGCTGGTTCCACATATGTTGTATTGACGACAGATCTGGGGATCCTGTTGACCAGTTAATTACCTCATCAGCATGCACACAGTTCGTAAAGCCACATGTTACGCGTGGACGAGCATTGTACTGTCGAAAAATGGCACTACGACACATAAGGACGCAGGAGGTCCGTGATGTATCGGTGTGGCGTCAGCCTTTTTGAGTCACTACCAGTCATGACATGTTGTCATATCCAATGGCTCCCCACTCCAGGTCACAAGAGGTAACACCTAACTGGCTCTCCAAAATTTTGGAAGAATGGGACCTCTTCCCAAATCGTCGCCATACTCGCTGATGATGGTGTTAATGACAGCCTATGCATGGGACCATAATTCCCTAGTCTGGCTGTTTATCGTCTGCATCCAATGGCGCAGGATGACACAGAATGCTGCAGGGATTTCATTACTTTTTCTCAGATGGCATCGCAGATCAGAAAGGTTTAAGTTGTGTTTGATGCACTGTAGGGCGATTGTCTCTATTAGTGGACAGATCGGAACTTTGGTGACGAATTGCCTTCCATCACGTTCACATGCAGTTCAACAACGGGCCAGTATCACATCCAAATGCCCCACAAATCTGGATGTTGCATGATCGTGCGAGCCTTCCAAATCAAGACCCACAATGCGGCAGTAGTGGGACAAGGGGGACGCGGCCCCACATTCTATTGTTGCCAAATGTATCTAAGATGGCGGCGATCACGTCATCCAAGATGGCGGCCGCGACGTCACAGACACACCCCCAGTGATGTCAATCAAAATGGCGGATTTTGGCAGGAAGTTTGTATTTTGGCGGGAAAGTGCCACGCCCCCTCCCCCAGAAAAATGGCGGGAAGTTCAAATTCCAACATGATAATGCGTCACACATAGGAAAATGGCGAGAAAAAGGACTTGTCTACATTAGTTAACCAATTTCATGCCAGTGTGTTCGCCACGAGGTCCGTACTCGAACTGACGTTGTTGTTATTGAAGAAGGAGGTGTAGGAAACAAGAAGAAGAAGAACAACAACAACGGCTTCTACCTTCCCGTCAATTGCGCTAATTCTATTCTCTAGCCGATTTTGGTTAAGCGCGAGAAGTTTCTGAGTGTCCTTTAATTGCCTTACAGCCTTACCGACTCTTCCCTCAAGATTCTTAAATTTTATATCGGTGTACATGCGAGCATTCTGTCTATGCATACCTAACCTCTCAGACTGAGCGTCTGAAATGTGTGCAAATTTGTCCATGGTGTAGTGTCTACTGACACACTCAGCTGTTTTGTACATTTATAAATGGGGAAACTCCTGGAAGTTCTGGCTATACCAACTGTCATTCAGTTTATGAGTTTTATCAATAACGAGAAACCCGTATTGTGAGTGGTTCCAACAATCAGCACATATCTTTACAAATTCATTGTATGACATGTCGATCCCTACGTGACCCTGGAAAATGTGTTTTAAATTGAAGTTGTCTTGTTTGAAGGCTATAATGATGTTGGCATTGTCCCTCGCCAACTGTTTTGGGATCCTGGAATATGTCTGACTCATATAAAATATGTCAACATCCATATGACGACAAAAGCAGAAATATCTACAGATTTGATCCTGCTTTTCAACAGCAACATCGTCAAACATGAAGACAGTGTTAGGCTTTACCTCTTCAGGTGGGGGATGTCGTCACTTTCACTGAATGCTCTGTACTTTACACCATCTACTCCATCTAATATTTTCTGCAGTAACTGGAACTTGGGTCGAAAGAGTGTTTTGGAGAAGACAAAAAGGTGCTCAAAGCGGACTCTGTCTATGTGCGTTAACAGAGCCATGAAGACCTTTGCCTTACCACAGTTGGAAGGACCTACAGTTATCGCTTGTATGCTGTCAGGAAGAAGTGCTCCATTCTTCTTCTTCTTATTGGTCTTCTGGTCTTGGTCATCAGCACAGGACCAGTCACCTACAACAAAGTCCTTGCAGCGAGGGTGCTTCACCCAGCCTGCCATTTATTTATTTATTTATTGTTCCGTGGGACCAAATTAAGGAGAAGTCTCCATGGTCATGGAACGGGTCAATACATGAAATTATAACACGATATTAGAAACAGATAAAATGAAATATAAAAAAAAACATTCAGGTGAAAAGTCGTAAGTTTAAACAAAGAAAATCAACAATGTAACACTGGAATTTGCTTAATTTTTTAGCTCTTCCAGGAGCTCCTCGACAGAATAGAAGGAGTGAGCCATGAGGAAACTCTTCAGTTTAGACTTAAAAGAGTTTGGGCTACTGCTAAGATTTTTGAGTTCTTGTGGTAGCTTATTGAAAATGGATGCAGCAGAATACTGCACTCCTTTCTGCACAAGAGTCAAGGAAGTGCATTCCACATGCAGATTTGACTTCTGCCTAGTATTAACTGAGTGAAAGCTGCTAACTCTTGGGAATAGGCTAATATTGCTAACAATAAACGACATTAAAGAAAATATATACTGTGAGGGCAATGTCAGAATTCCCAGACTATTGAATAGGGGTCGACAAGAGGTTCTCGAACTTACACCACATATAGCTCGAACAGCCCGTTTTTGAGCCAAAAATACCCTTTTTGAATCAGAAGAATTACCCAAAAAAATAATACCATACGACGTAAGCGTATGAAAATATGCGAAGTACACTACTTTTCGTGTTGAAGTGTCACTTATTTCAGATATTGTTCTAGTGGTAAATAAAGCAGCATTTAGTTTCTGAACAAGATCCTGGACATGGGCTTTCCACAACAGTTTACTATCTATCGGAACGCCTAGGAACTTGAACTGTTCCGTCTCGCTTATAATATGACCATTCTGTCTGATCAAAATATCGGTTCTTGTTGAATTGTTAGTTAGAAACTGTAAAAACTGAGTCTTACTGTGATTTAGCATCAAATTATATTCCACAAGCCACAAACTTATTTCATGAACTACACTATTTGATGCTGTTTCAATATTACACACAAGATCCTTCACTACCAAGCTGGTGTCATCAGCAAACAGAAACATTTTTGAATCACCTGTAATACTAGAAGGCATATCATTTATATAAATAAGAAACAGCAGTGGCCCCAGCACCGACCCTTGGGGAATGCCCCACTTAACAGTGCCCCATTGGGACCGAACATCACTACCACTCTCAATATTGCGGAGAATTACCTTCTGCTTTCTGTTCTTAAAGTAAGAGGCGAACTAATTGTAAGCTACTCCCCTTACTCCATAATGGTCCAACTTCTGCAGTAATATTTTGTGGTCAACACAGTCAAAAGCCTTCGTTAAATCAAAGAAAACACCTAGCGTTCGCAACCTTTTATTTAATCCGTCCAAAACCTCACAGAGAAAAGAGAATATAGCATTTTCAGTTGTTAAACCATTTCTAAAACAAAACTGAACATTTGACAGCAAATTATGTGAATTTAAGTGCTCCAGTAACCTTGTAGATACAACCTTCTCGATAACTTTAGCGAACACCGATGGCATAGAAATAGGTCTATAATTGTCAATATTATCCCTGTCTCCCTTTTTATAAAGTGGCTTCACTACCGAGTACTTTAATCGGTCAGGAAACCGACTACTCCTAAAGGAAAAGTTACAGATATGGCTAAGTACTGGGCTAACATACATAGAAGAATACTTCAGTATTCTGCTAGATACCCCGTCATATCCATGAGAGTTCTTGGTCTTTAGTGATTTAATTATTAACTCAATCTCCCTCTTGTCAGTATCATGGAGGAGCATTTCAGGTAACAGTCTCGGAACACTTTTTTCTAAGAGCGCTATATGATTCCCTGTTGGGACTAGGTTTCTATTTAGTTCACCTGCTATATTCAGAAAGTGATTATTAAATACTGTACATATATGCGACTTATCAGTAACACGGACATTCCCACTATGCACTGATTCTATATCCTCGACCTGTCTCTGCAGACTAGCCACTTCCTTTACGACTGACCATATGGTTTTAATTTTATCCTGAGACTTAGCTATTCTATCTGCATACCACATACTTTTTGCCTTCCTAATAACTTCTTTAAGCACCTTACAATACTGTTTGTAATGGGCTGCTGCATTTAGATTCTGACTGTTTCTAACGTTTTGATATAATTGCCACTTTGTTCTACAAGATATTCTTATCCCTCTAGTTAGCCACCCAGGCTACCTGTTTGTACTAGTACCCTGTTTTGAACGTTCTAACGGAAAGCAACTTTCAAAGAGCACGAGAAAACCTACTGTGCTAGGTACTGGTGTGCAATAGGCTTTTATATGATAAACAATATATGTGTGTAGCCACTATAGCACAGTCACCTTATCAACTGAGCTACAACGGCTACACGATGGAATGAACTCCAAGTGATATATTTGAAGGGAAGAGTGTCACATACATTAATGTACATAAACATGTACTAACGTGCATTAACGTATGTGACATTTTTGTCTAGAGAAATAAAAATACAAACACAAATTTAAGATTCTAAATATATTTATTTAGTCACAATCTACAATTATCATCAGAATGGAAAAAATAACTTCATTCTTTTTCAGATGGTGCAGCAGCATTACAGTATGTGGAAAATATCTGCTTCTTGTATCCCTCAAATTCAGCACGTATATCTCGTAATGTTATAGGTGCAATAGTCAGGTATTCCATCAGTTAATCTGAGTTCAACATTTTCATCACCTATTCGAGGAATAGCACAAGACTTTGGCACTGCAGTTATACAAGTACTAAAACAATGATCTTTATCTTCTATGGGAATGTTACATGTGTGAAACCAGTTAATGATGTCACTGTATACAGCGTGAACATATGGGCGCCATCTATTTAGTGTCTCTATTGTACTAGTTACTGCGATGTCTAGATTGAATAAGTTTTCAACAGTCGAGTGCTGCGTGAGAATACTATGACCCTCAGCACTTTTAATTCTTAGTGTAGCACCGTCATACATTGATAGAATACTCACAGTTAGACTGCCGCAGTACATGTCCTGGTAGGAGTGGGATGGAGCGTATTCGGTAGTCATATGCTTCTTGATGTTTGTTTTTTACAAGACAGAGTTCATCCCACTTGTAGTCAGAAAAGCTCACTTTAATATTTTTGGGCACATTTTCGAGCAGTAACACAGTTGACAGGCTACTGTCTTGTGAAACTTCAGGTCCTACATGAAGATGTTTTGAACCACTAACTGTTAACACATAGCATGAGGCGCATAATTAAGGCTGTGGTGCACAGGAGGCCGATATCTTCTCATTCACAAGATCCACACCAGCGCGGTTAGCCTGCAGTTCTTGCACTGATGGTTGTATGTCTCTTGTGCGATGATCAATGGACGGCGCATATGAAGGAATCCAGTACTGTGAAGCCACCTGAAACGCAGCGTCTGGCACTGACATTTGCACCTCGGTATCTTGCTCCAGCATGCTGAGAAGCTGTACTACAGGATCCTGAGTGGAAGAGTCCGAGGCCACCACGTGTGGGGACCCTGACAGGTTGGAACCTGCTGATACTGACGTCACGGGTGTTGCTAGCGAACAAAGACAAAAATTCATAAGCACAATATGCTGCTGCTACAGAAATAATAATAATAGTAATTTTGCGAAATAGATACTTACTTTCCTGCTGCTTCCTCCTCCTATTCTGCTGCTGCTGCTGCTGCTGTGGTGACTGCCGCTTCATCTTGACTGACTGACTGACTGGAACAGAGACTGAGCAGCTGCTGAGTCCTCCTTATATACCATCCAACTACCTCATCATGATGGCATGTTCATATTGGCTGGATCGTGTGATCATGTGACCTATCGAAGTGTCGTCTAGCAGTGAGCTCATGAACTAGATCAGTTCTTCGGTCTGCTGGATTGGAGGCAGTCGTCTAATGTGGGCTGGGAGCTTATATGGTGCTTTTAGAAAAGGCAGACAGTTCCAACAGTAGCAGATGTTTCCATGAGATGGATAATGTATCTTTAAAGCATCTTGCTGCAAAGAATTTATTTTCAGGACTGTATTCGTCCTCTTCATATGTTCGAGCATTAATGCGCGCTTCCATTCCACATGTAGGAGGCTATGGGGGCAGTCCTCTGCTGTATGCTTACAAACAACATAGCTGTTAAACTCATCCCGCTCAAACACCAATAACTTATCGATAGGACACATTTGGCATGATCACGACGATTGGAAGGGGGGGGGGGGCGGGTTGAGCAGCTGATCTTCAATGGTATATATCAAGTATACGAATATGCCTACAGTGTTTGTCACCTACTTGAATAATGGTACTTGTGTCATCATCTGACATCATGAGGGCAACCTCTGCTGGTGGCAATGTATACTACGTCAGTTGGGCTCTGGACCTCATTGTGAACCCACTGTTTGCCACCATCTTGGATTGTGGTACTTGCATCATCACCTGACGTCACAATAGCGCCCTCTGCTGGTGGCGCTGTGTACTAAGTCAATTGGAGTCCGGACCTTGTGGCGAACACACTTGCATGAAATTGGTTAAATAATAGATATGACCAACTGTCAGAGTCTAGTGGAGAGGAATCTCTAGTAGCTGTAGATGTAGGAAGTATGCAGCAGACCTCAGCAGTTACGGTGGCTAGGACAGTTGCAAAGTCTAAGAGAAAGAAGAAGGTTCTGCTGTTAGGTAGTTCTCATGGTAGAGGTGTAGGCCAGCAGTTGCAGGAAGTTTTGGGCAGTGAGTACCAGGTCACCAGCATTGTGAAGCCTAATGCAGGATTGGCTCAGGTGACTTTTAACATAGGGGGGTTATGTAGGGATTTTACTAAAGAGGATCAGGTAGTGATTGTGGGTGGGGCTGGTAATAGTATTGATAGGGATGGGAAGTATGACATAGATGGTGACCTGGAAAAGATAGCCACTCAGACTGGCAACACGAATGTGCATTTCGTGGAACTGTTTCAGCGTCACGATCGGCCTCATCTTAATATAGCCGTCAGGAGTAATAACATGAGACTTGGGGGTGCGCTGATGACAGAAGGCATGAGTCACATTTCAGTGGTGTCGGTGGAGTCTATCAGTAGGACGGGTTTCACTAGACATGGCCTGCACCTCAACAGGTATGGGAAGGGGAGGTTGGCAAAACTTATAGGTGACAGCATAGGTGGGGGTGGTGGGATCACTCATGGGAAAATTCCGGTAGTTGTGGGTGTTAGAGCTGTATCTTTTTTAGATTGAAGTCAGCTGATAGGTATTACTGCTTAAGGGAAGTCTCTCTAACAAAGAAACCACTTTCTACAAAGCTTGGGTATCCGATTAATGAGGGAATTAGTATATTTCATCAAAATATACAAGGTATTCGAGATAAAGTTAGTGAACTGCTTATAGATGTTGACTCTGAAATTATTGGTATATCTGAACACTTCTTAAATAAGGAGATAATTCAGAGGCTTCCTTTACCAGGATACAGGTTGGCTGGCAGCTTTTCTAGGAGCTCTTTGCGGTGTGGGGGAGTAGCCATGTATGTGAAAAACGGTATCCCATTTGAGTCAATTGATGTTTCAAAGTACTGCACTGAAAAGGTGTTTGAATGCTGTGCAGGTGTGGTTAAATTTAGTGGAGCTAAACTTCTTACTGTTGTTATTTATAGATCCCCAGACTCCGATTTCACAACATTTTTGCTAAAGCTAGAGGAGGTTCTTGGTTCACTTTATAGGAAATACAAAAAGTTAGTTATATGTGGTGACTTCAATATTAATTGTATAAGTGATTGTGCAAGGAAAAGGATGCTGGTAGACCTCCTTAATTCATATAATCTTATGCAAACCGTATTCTTTCCAACGAGAGTGCAAGGGAACAGTAGAACAACCATAGACAATATTTTTGTTCATTCGTCATTATTAGAAGGGCATTCTGTTAGCAAAAAAGTGAATGGCCTTTCAGATCATGATGCACAAATTTTAAGTCTAAAAGATTTTTGTGCTTCAACACATGTTAAATATAGTTACCAACTTTTTAGGAAAGCTGATCCAGTTGCTGTACAGACTTTTGTAAACCTTATCAAGGAACAAGATTGGCAAGATGTTTATAGTGCTGATACAGTAGACGATAAATATAATGCTTTCCTCAAGACTTTTCTCGTGCTCTTTGAAAGTTGCTTTCCGTTAGAACGTTTAAAACAGGGTACTAGCACAAACAGGCAGCCTGGGTGGCTGACTAAAGGGATAAGAATATCTTGTAGAACAAAGTGGCAATTATATCAAAACGTTAGAAACAGTCAAAATCTAAATGCAGCAGCCCATTACAAACAGTATTGTAAGGTGCTTAAAAAAGTTATTAGGAAGGCAAAAAGTATGTGGTATGCAGATAGAATAGCTAAGTCTCAGGATAAAATTAAAACCATATGGTCAGTCGTAAAGGAAGTGGCTGGTCTGCAGAGACAGGTCGAGGATATAGAATCAGTGCGTAGTGGGGATGTCCGTGTTGCTGATAAGTCGCATATATGTACAGTACTTAATAATCACTTTCTGAATATAGCAGGTGAACTAAATAGAAACCTAGTCCCAACAGGGAATCATATAGCGCTCTTAGAAAAAAGTGTTCCGAGACTGTTACCTGAAATGCTCCTCCATGATACTGACAAGAGGGAGATTGAGTTAATAATTAAATCACTAAAGACCAAGAACTCTCATGGATATGACGGGGTATCTAGCAGAATACTGAAGTATTGTTCCACGTATATTAGCTCAGTACTTAGCCATATCTGTAACTTTTCCTTTAGCAGTGGTCGGTTTCCTGACCGATTAAAGTACTCGGTAGTGAAGCCACTTTATAAAAAGGGAGACAGGGATAATGTTGACAATTATAGACCTATTTCTATGCCATCGGTGTTTGCTAAAGTTATCGAGAGGCTTGTATATACAAGGTTACTGCAGCATTTAAATTCACATAATTTGCTGTCAAATGTACAGTTTGGTTTTAGAAATGGCTTAACAACTGAAAATGCTATATTCTCTTTTCTCTGTGAGGTTTTGGACGGATTAAATAAAAGGTTGAGAACGTTAGGTGTTTTCTTTGATTTAACGAAGGCTTTTGACTGTGTTGACCACAAAATATTACTGCAGAAGTTGGAACATTATGGAGTAAGGGGAGTAGCTTACAATTGGTTCGCCTCCTACTTTAAGAACAGAAAGCAGAAGGTAATCCTCCGCAATATTGAGAGTGGTAATGATGTTCAGTCCCAATGGGGCACTGTTAAATGGGGCGTTCCCCAAGGGTCGGTGCTGGGGCCACTGCTGTTCCTTATTTATGTAAATGATATGCCTTCTAGTATTACAGGTGATTCAAAACTATTTCTGTTTGCTGATGACACCACCTTGGTAGTGAAGGATCTTGTGTGTAATATTGAAACATTATCAAATAATGTAGTTCATGAAGTAAGTTCGTGGCTTGTGGAAAATAATTTGATGCTAAATCACAGTAAGACTCAGTTTTTACAGTTTCTAACCCACAATTCAACAAGAACTGACATTTTAATCAGACAGAATGGGCATGTTATAAGCGAGACGGAACAGTTCAAGTTCCTAGGCGTACGGATAGATAGTAAGCTGTTGTGGAAAGCCCATGTTCAGGATCTTGTCCAGAAACTAAATGCCGCTTTATTTACCATTAGAACAGTATCTGAAATAAGTGACATTTCAACACGAAAAGTAGTATACTTCGCATATTTTCATACGCTTATGTCATATGGTATTATTTTTTGGGGTAATTCTTCTGATTCAAAAAGGGTATTTTTGGCTCAAAAACGGGCTGTTCGAGCTATGTATGGTGTAAGTTCGAAAACCTCTTGTCGACCCCTATTCAATAGTCTGGGAATTTTGACATTGCCCTCACAGTATGTATTTTCTTTAATGTCGTTTGTTGTTAGCAATATTAGCTTATTCCCAAGAGTTAGCAGCTTTCACTCAGTTAATACTAGGCAGAAATCAAATCTGCATGTGGAATGCACTTCCTTGACTCTTGTGCAGAAAGGAGTGCAGTATTCTGCTGCATCCATTTTCAATAAGCTACCACAAGAACTCAAAAATCTTAGCAGTAGCCCAAACACTTTTAAGTCTAAACTGAAGAGTTTCCTCATGGCTCACTCCTTCTATTCTGTCGAGGAGCTCCTGGAAGAGATAAAAAATTAAGCAAATTCCAGTGTTACATTCTTGATTCTCTTTATTTAAACTAACGACTTGTTTCATTTTATCTGTTTCTACAATCGTGTTATAATTTCATGTATTGACTCGTTCCATGACCATGGAGACTTCTCCTAAATGTGGTCCCACGGAACAATAAATAAATAAATAAATAAATAAAATAAAGACAAGTCCAACTTTGAATATGGCTGGCATTTGCAGCAACCTTATAGACAAATCTGAAAAATATGTAAAAATCTGCGAACCGGTTGCATAGGTTTTCAATATACATTCTATATACCTTCTACAGAAAACCTATGCAACCGGTTGGCAGATTTTTACATATTTTTTTTAAAAAAAAGGACACGTCCTTTTTTCCCGCCATTTTTCCAGGTGTGACGCATTATCATGTTGGAATTTGAACTTCCCGCCATTTTTCTGGAGGTGGGGGGCGTGGCACTTTCCCGCCAAAATACAAACTTCCTACCAAAATCCGCCATCTTGATTGACGTCACTGGGGGTGTCTCTGTGACGTCGCAGCCGCCACCTTGGATGACGTCGCAAGGTGTGTGTCTGCGACGTCACGGCCGCCGTCTTGGATGACGTCATCGCCGCCATGTTGAGTACATTTGGCAACAATGGAATGACGGGCTGCGTACCCCTTGTCCCACTACTTGCAGCCCCTTTCGAACTGTGTTAGGTGCTGATAACGCTGTATGACACGAGTATGAAGCATGTCTATACTGTTCACAATCAGCTGTCAACACTGATGCTATTCACTTCCCTTAGATACCCTAGCAGGCCTGGTAACAACACCAAAGACGACTGATACACTCTAGTGACCATTGTATCTCTCACAGAGAGGTACAATGTGTGTATGCGCACTAAATTACATTGACATCCTACATGTCTTCTGAGCGCTTAACTTTTTTGTGAGTTACTGTACTCAACATGTTACAATTATAAATATTAATCATTACACAAAATATTTGTACTGTTTTAAAGAAGAATAAATGGAAGTAATTGCACGAGGGCACCACCTAGAGTGGCTTGAGTGTAGATTGTAGCGAAATTTCGTATTTCTGCACACTGCAGCTAGTATTGAGTTCGGCGGGATTTGTGATGCACGTGGAATAATGGTAATATAGAGACAGTCAATGTATTAAAGTCGTATGGCATGAATGGCTGGGAGATCGCGAAGGGCAGGTTCAGCCGCCTAATTGGAAAAGTTTCTTCTATCCTCCGCGCCTGGGGGCACCTTTCCTTCGGGAGAAACGAGGGCTTTTTGTAGAAGTGTATCTGATAAGTTTATTTGACTGTAATTGTGTTTGTGTAGTGTAGTTTCGCGCTCGTGTTGGAGATGATGAGAGAAGGGAGAGGGTGAAACTCGATGTCGCCACTTAGCTTACTCCTCTCGAAGAGCACCAAGGGGCCCCGCCAAGCTTAACGTCCCCGCCGAGCAGACGGATTACCATCAAAAGTGTCACGTGTGCCGGCCGCGGTGGCTGAGCGGTTCTAGGCGCTTCAGTGCGGAACCGCGCGACTGCTACGGTCGCAGGTTCGAATCCTGCCTCGGGCATGGATGTGTGTGATGTCCTTAGGTTAGTTAGGTTTGAGTAGTTCTAAGTTCTAGGGGACTCATGACCTCGAACGTTAAGTCTCGTAGTGCTCACAGCCATTTGAGCCATTTTTTTTTGTAACGTGTCCTCACTTAATGAAACACTGCGGAGGGGTTTGGAACTTAATCCAGGACATTGGCACGAAGACTGATGATCAGAGACTTTGCGCGACCACCGATCCTGTCTCCCTGCCGTAAAAACAAAAGGAAAATTGTCAACAGTACGCAGCGTAGACGGACGGTCACCCATCCACGTACTGACCATGGCCGACATTGTTTAACTTCTGTGATCTGACGGGAACCGGTGTATCCATCTCGGCACGGACGTTGACAATAAGTGTATTCAAATAAGTGGAATGCAGTTCGTACAGATTCATACTTCGGATCAGTAAACGCCACAGCAACACGGGAATATGATGATTCGAAAGTATCGAGAACTATTACATCAAAATGTCAGTCACAACGTTTGACTGCTAACCTGAGGGCCTAGGTGGGAATTTCATTACAGCCAGAGATTATTCTTTAACGACAGGAAAGGGAAGTTCAACAATTATTTAACGCTAGTTCATGTTCACATTAAACGCCTGTGCAGAAATATTCGATTATTATACATAACACGAATACCGCGGCGACAGTCATCTCCATTTTGACGCAACTAAAGCATACTGGTTAATAACCTCCGCGGCACCAACACACTTTATACATTCATAGCATTTCCTGTTTCTCAGAGTACAAAGTGTCTGCAAACATCAGTCAGCTTTATTTAGTTTTGCTTCTTTTTTGGGAGAGCTTGGAATGTGCATCGGAACAGAAGGAGAAAGGCTTTATTAATTCAGCATTTCGTTCGTTACGAATATTAGTCAAACAGTATGTTACTTTTTCCATTTCTGAAAGTGCCTAACAGGTGGAAAGCTTGAGTTAGAGTCCAGATACTGCTAACCATTTTCCTTGATAGGAGGATGCAAGAGGGTTCACTGTGCCCCATGAAGATAACTAAGAAGTTACTTGAATGAGCTATAGCAGCTCCAGTTTGTACAAACCAATTTTAATGGCCTGAATATTGGTGTACTTAAAGTATGGATATCCTTACTGATATAGTGATAACGCCACAAGCAGATAGAAAACATATACGTAGTGATCGACCATCAACATGTGGCTTCCGAAACCCCTTGCACTTTTTAAGTTTATTTTCATGATACCTCTATAAGCGTCACAGAGCCATTAAACCTCTGAAGAGCCGCCAGCAAACAACTTGACAAGCCGTTTGGTCACGTTTACGTCGCCGTCATTGCCATAGGGAAATATCGGTTTTGTCCCACATTTTGTGCAGTCGGGGTCTGGCATCTGTACTGCAAGTACGAGGACCTGCTGAAAAGCAATGCCTCCGAATGTTTTATTCAGTTCTCAATATCGGTTGAGGTATTATCTGTCACGCATATTACTCAGTCGTCTTTTCCGCATCGCTGACGTAAGATGAAACCTCTGCCTCTAGAGGGCTCCGAATTATAGTCTGTTGGTGCCGCGGAGGTTATTAACCAGTATGCTTTGGTTGTGTCAAATTGGAGATGACTGTCGTCGAGGTATTCGTGTTATGTATAATAATCGAATATTTCTGCACAGGCGTTTAATGTGAACATGAACTAGCATTAAATAATTGTTGAAGTAATGACAGTGGTACGTACAGTGCCCTCCGCCACACACCGTTGGGTGGCTTGCGGAGTATAAATGTAGATGTAGATGTAGATGTAGATGTAGGTGTGTAACAGAACTATGTCGGTGGGTAAGAAACAGCGTGCTGCTATAGAGTTTCTAAAAGCAGAAGACATGCCTCCAATCGAAATCCATACAAGAGAGAAAGCTGTGTACGGTGATGGTTGTATCGACATCAGTAATGAGCTACGTTGGGCTGTTCGTGCGCTTAATAAAGGAAACTGGTGCAAACCTCAACGCGTGTGGAAGAGCTCGAAGTGGCCGACAGCGTACGGCAACCGATGAGACTCGTCGGAATCGGGTTGATGAATTCACCAGAGACAATTGACGGATAGCACAGACAGAGACACAGTAAGAGTGGCATATCATGAGAGCGGGTACAGGCTGTAATTTCAGAATGCGATACAGAAGCTATGTGCACAGTGGGTATCTCGAATGCTCATTCCTGACATCTGACATGAAACATCGGTCAACAGTTTCTTTTGCGTTTTGATCGTGAGGTAGGAGATTAAAACTGTGTTCATCAGTTTGACCCTTAAAACAAGAGAGCATCAATGGAGACTTTGATAGTGATGAATCGGTGCAAGCAGAGGCGAGTTTGTGGCTCCGTCAAAAAAGTCAAGCATTCTACAGTGTCGGTATCAACAAATTGGACTCTCGTTGGGAGAAATGTGTTCGTCACTAGGGTTACTATGTTCAGAAATAAATATGTAGACATGAAGAATAAAGATGCAGAATGTTAATAAAATTTGTTTTATTTAAAAAGCCTTAAGAGTTTCCAAATAATAAATTCGGAGGCATTCCTTTTCAACATGCCCTCATACTGGGGGAATGCTGAATACACACAACATGCACTCATGACCAAATGAATTGCATATTCTTGTGCAGGAGAAAGAGTCCTCCTGTTGCCACGGCATATGGATTAATTCAGGGTATCACGTCACTGGATGTCGGTAGCCCTTCTGTTGTGAAGCACAGAGTGACGAAGACGCGGTGTATCTGTGCATTTGATCACATCTAGATTGTAAGTGCCCGTCACGCCATCTGCGAGGTCGTTCAGACAGTGGATATTCAATTTACAACCTTTCCAAGGACGTTCGAGTTACTTTCAAGTTCTAAGGTTTTGCATAAAATACGCGGGAACTCTATGTTTATAAGTGATACAGATACAAACACTGAACGGCACAAACTGTAGCGTCTGCGACGAGAGGTAGAGATGTTTCTGATACTAGAAAGGTTTATGTTTTCATTACAAGAAAAGCGAGTAATCATTCGCTTTCTCGACTTGAATGGTGTGGCATCCACGGAAATTCACCGACAGTTGAGTGAGATATGTGCTGATGGTGAAATGAAACTGAAAAATGTGCGTTCGTGGGTGCGACAATTTATAGAAACTTGAATATCGGATGACAGGGAACCATAACAATCTCGGGCTCGCACCAGAAGGAACTCGAGAGTGGATACAGTTGTTTCAGACTATTTCTAAAGGGCACTGCTGTGACAGTGGCGAGCTGTCAAGATATCTTGAATAATAAGCTCCACCCGCTTTGTGAGAAAAAAGCCGAAACAGGATGCACATGTGATGTTTCGCCAAGACTATGCTTCAGCGCATCGGGGGAACTCAATAAAGAGCATTCGTCATGAAAACAGATTTGAAGTAGTTTATCAACGTTTTTAGTCGCTTGACGAAGCTCCTAGTTATTTTTGGCTGTTTCCGACAATGGAATTCATAAATCATGATACTATTTATGTTAAAACGAGTATCGAATATTCATAATGCAGTACAATATATAATAAGACCTACAGTCTGTGCAGGAGGACACATGGGTGTTCGAGCTTGGCACTTCGCTGATGTAGAATGATGTCATCCAACTGGGAACAACGTCGTCGCCTACTACTGGGCAAGAAAGGTACCACTATATATACACTGACAGAAAAAAATTTCAGCATACAAAAATAATTAATGTAGTGTAGCGAAATTTCGGGAATACATTTGTCTAGGTAACATATTTAATCGATTAACACTGCAAGATCACAGGTTAATGTATGTGCGAGATAAGCCACTGCAAATATGAAATGCTGGTACATTAATAACCGGTGTAACCGCCAGAAAATTGAATGCAAGCATGAAAACGTACATGAATTGTGTTGTGCAGGTACCGGATGTCAGTTTCTGGGATGGAGTTCCATATCTGGAGCAATTGGTACGTTAATAAAGTGACGGTTAATTCTGTATGTGGATGTTGCTGGAGTTAGTGTCCTATGATATCCCATATGTGCTGGACTGGAGAGAGATCTGGTGATCGAGCGGGCAAAGGCGACATGTCGACACTGTAGAGCATGTTGGGTTACAACAACGGTAGGTGACGAGCGTTATCCTGTTGAAAAACACCCTCTGGAACTCTGTCCATGAATGGCAGCACAACAGGTCGAATCACAAGATTGATGTACAAAATATACAGTCAGGGTGTCACTGCTGTCATTCGAAATCGCACCCAAAGCCATAACTCCAGTGGTGTTAGTCCATTGTGTCTAGTACGCAGACAGGTTGGTTCCACGCCCTCTGCTGGCTTCCTTCCATCCAACACACGACTATCAGTGGTACCGAGGCAGAACCAGCTTTCATCACAAAACACAACAGATTTCCAATGAGCTCTCTCTTGACACCACTGAATTCGCAAATGGCGGTTGTTTGAGGTCAGTCGAATGTATGCCACAGGGCGCCTGTCTCAGAGCTGTCCTTGAAATAACCGACTTGTAACAGTTCGTTGTGTCACTATGGTGCCAACTGCTGCTCAGATAGCTGATGAAGACGTAGTACAATGCGCCAGATCGCCTCGCTGACCACGATGGTCTTCCCTCTAGGTAGTGGCAAGTGGCAGTCCAGAGTGCAGTCTTCTTGCGATCACACGTTCTCCTGACCACCGCTGCCAACAATCATGAACTGTGGTTGCATTCCTGCCAAACGTCCAGCTCCTCGTAGCCCTTCTTCACGACCTCATTGACACTCAGTGGGGTATTGAGAATGGCGTCTTTGTCGCCTTAATGCCACTCTTGACTAATATCAGCTTACCACGTCCAGTGTCAAAGGAAACTAACGGTCTCGACCCTTACCTGTTGTATATAAAGCGAACCTGATTCTCAACTTCACAGTGGCGCTACTAGCGCTACACATGTACGACTGGTGAGAAATCTGATTGGACGTCATCTTTCAGATGTAGAAACCCTCCTACCTACTTTCGTTTATGTCTCACAACTCCTTGGTGTTGTGTTTCTTTCCGTCGATGTAGTTGCATTAAAATTCTTTTCTATGATAGGCTAAAAGCTCCGGCCAAACGCTCCCTTGTGTCAGCAGGAAATCCGATTTCTTTCCTGGTAGCGTTGGTCTGGCAGCGGGGACCACGGTTGACGGTCGGATCGCTGGTGTTTCTCGCCAATTTCTGCTAAAATGTGTTACTCATTGTATTTTAAAAAAACTTAGCCTCAGTCGGTGTTTAATACGGACACATTCGTGAGCCAGAAGCATTTAAAGATTTAATGTGAGAGCGGTTTCAGAATTTATAAGAGTAGACGATATGTTAAGCAACACACGAAGTTTATTGTTGACTGGGATTTGATAAGAAAGTACAGAAAATAATAAAATACATCCCTTAAAAAGAACTGCTGTGTAATCAATACTGCAAAGTAGTGAATTATATCCTCCGATTATCACAATTACAGCTCCACTTCTGTAAGATTCCACAACCAAGCATTACCACAGTGGCGAAGGAACATCTTTAGAGGAATCAAGGTGAGTGGTTTACGGAGAACAATAGCAAAATGTGACAGACCAGCACAATTCGAACGACAACCTTCGTGTGTAGGAATACTCTGGTGCAATCAGAGCTTCGGGAACGTCTTATTAACACAAGAGAGTGTTGTACCGTGGTCGCACGTACTTCAGCCGTGCCGCCTTTGCATGAGTGATTTTCCAGTTGTCTAAGAAGACTCTTAAAGATGGCAGTGCTATCATGGTATCGACATTGTGAAAACTGTGCACGATTGTGGGGCGATTACTTTGAAAATAACAAAAGTTTCGAATTTTTGTGTGTCTATTTCATGAAAAGAAATTCGGAGACCTAAGAACTTGAAAGTTTCCTGTATCATGAGTAATGAGTACTTCGTTTCTGGGAAAATCGCCACTAGCAGGTCAACTGCTGTGGACAAAAACGTGTTGGCAAGTGCTTTCGCAACTCTCGTAAATTGTAGCAGCTGATATATGGGCCATGACCTGCCAATTTAATGCTGAGCAGCAGTAACCCACGAGCAACCATATCATTCAGAGCCGCTTCTTCACTGTGGCGTGTGGAGTCCATAGTCCCACGTGTGTACAACTATTCACTGCAGGTCTAAAAGTATAAAAACTCACATGGGTGCTGGAACACATCCACTCGACGGTCGAAGGAAAAGATCGTTTAGCCTGATAAATTACAGTACCCATTGTACACTCCTTTGGCCGAATCCGAAAATGTCATAAACCGTATGATGTGATACAGTTTGCTTACCATCGAGGCAGCATTGAGATTGGTGGAAAAGGTATTCCCATGGGGGAGGGGGGGGGGGGGGAGGGCTGCTTATATGAACTGAAAATGAACCTCTGATATGTCTGCCACGTCCTGTCATCTGGAAACACGACAGAGATGACTGTTCCATCACCTGTATCTGTTTGCTCGCTTGGAGTACTCCAGAGTCCATCTGTACCTTCAGCAATAAAATAGGACTAGATATTGCTCCCCAAATTTATCAGAATGATTCATTTCACAATTTGTCGCCATTATCATCACGGCGAAGCCTTTCATTATGTCTTGTTAAGTTGTTATTCTTGACTGCGGAACAATGTTTTCTGTTCTATTTCACAGAATTTTATATTAAAAAGCGGTTCACATTAACTTCTTTTCCCTACTTAAATGTAGCATCTACTGTTAAAGTGAGCGTTACGGACTTGGCGAAGACGTAACTCTTCGAAATCATACGCAATAAACCTGGGATAAACCAGTGCCTCCAGGGTTCATTCAGAATGCGGGTGATGCATGTATCAATTCTAACTGAGGAGGATTATGTGGTTTCATGTAAGATACAGTTTCACGTTGTATACTGGTGCGTTGCTCAGTCATCTGTTTCCCATGATTTATGTAGGTTAACTTATATTCTCCACAGACGAGCAGCATTTCTATCATCTCCCCGTTGGTATGAATTGTACTCATACAAACCTTTAGCTAAAGACGCTTGACAGAATGCATTTCCTTTGTGCTTCCATTTTTTCACTGTCAGCTCCAGGAGGTGGACGAGTTACGCTACCCCAGTTATCTGCACTCTGTGGCCTCATCGTCCACACAGTGCAATATTCACTGTGTGGACGATGTGGCCTATTCTACACCTTATTTTAGAACCATGTGACGATGCTGTGCTGATTATATTTATATGTTTTGACGATGCCATTATGGCCTTATCACTGTAGGACATGGTGTAAAAAAGACCTGAGGATGGTCATTACGGACTGAAACCGGTTAGCTTCTAAAGAATTGATATTGTGATCAGAGACTGGAATAAAAAACATTTGTCGTTAACACTGTTGAAGATTTCATGCGTTGACAATATTTTCGCAGCAAACCACACATAACGGATCACTTTTCCGAAAACCGGCGCTTGCAAATGATTACGAATCAAGATACACTACAGGAATTTCACTGAAAACATTTTCAAATAATTTTTTCATTCATTTATTGGCTTTTTTATTTATTCGCCAGACATACTACTACTAGACGAATAAGGACAACGTTATTTCAGTGTATATCGGAAAACATTCGTGTAGTAATCTTCTAAGGCCAAGGGTTAAACAAAAAAAATAAAAACTGTAATCTGGTTTCGAACATGGGGCGCAAACGTCTGAAATAGTGACACTCGCCGCTGTGTCACCGCTTTGAATGAACCATTAACTTGCTTAAAGGCAAATAAAGTACCTCGAAAACTCTGACTGTATAGCTAAGCTTAGAAATGTGTCCGCTTATTTTGGCACTTCTTCTACTGAGCTAAGTTTCCGGGAAATAGGGTTATGGCACTTGTGTCCTTCTCGTGAGATGAAATGCCTCAAATTGATGGGTTCATCTGAGTCTCACAGATAAAAGATTCTGTTTCAAAACCATCCGCAGCGCACACGTGGAGTTCAAAGAAAACTACGTATGTGTGAGCGGCAGGTAGCGCGTGGCGGCTCTGGTGGTGTCCTGGTGCGGGAGCTGCCACAAGCCACCATGTGTCTGACCGGCAGCATTGCCAGAGTGGCTAACCTGCCGGCAAAACCTCTCAGCAGTAACTCTCCTGGTAAAGTTGCCGAACTCAGGTAGATGCCAGGGCGTTGTGCTTGGAATCCCTGCCAGCAGAGCTGCCGTTGCATCCAGCTGTGGTAGGGCCATCAGCTTGGCCAACTTAACATGGCGGAAGGGAATAACTGAGAGCAGAAGGCGATGTCAGATATAATTCTCTGCGTCACTCTACGTCACTGTGGTACGTTTGGCCATATGATTTTTAATACACCTGCCCGAGAGAGAGAATGTTCAGCCATAACATTTTAGCCACAATCTTACGGCCTATTTGCTAGTATGAGGCCGCTCCTGTGAGTGGTCCTGTTAAGGCATGGATCGAGATATTAGAATTATGTAGTTTAACTTGTAATTGTGTTTAATTTTTTATTTCAATTATGTTAGTAAGAGAATTGATTTGCAAGTCTTCTCTTGATTCCTTTTACTTAATTTCGCACGTTGGTTGAAACTTAGGCTAATGTGTTTTGTTCATTCTGAACTATCACCCTCTGTGAACTTTGTTGATAGTGCTAGGTTATCATGAGCTGCCTAACTCATACCTTGGTTGCATATACTCTCACAAATCGTTTTTACATCGTGTGCTGAATTTATTGTTCTTCTAAGTTGGCAGTTATTGTGTCTGATGTTCCAACTTTTGTTAGTTAGATGATAACGTTTTGACCAAATTGAACTCAAGTAATCAGAAAACGGTTAAGTGTTGAGTGCTAGTGGCTTCAGCAACCATTCCCCACTCGTTCACAGTTCTTTTTTACATATTCCAGATGAGTTACGATTTTAGATAACTGGATGAACTATCTGCACTTGAGCACATTCAGCGTGTGTGAACTGCTCCATGTGCTGTTGAATCAATATGTATCACTATATTCTGCTATGTATAATCTAGAACGTGAAATTGTGCGCTGAATGAATACCTATATGCACGGAGAATTTAACATCAGCAACGATTTTCCAAATTTTAATGAGGTTTTTGTGGCCTTGAGCCTCAGGACCAATATGCCTTCCTGCTCTCTCTCTCTCTCTCTCTCTCCATTTATTCTCTGAATATTTTTATCGAAGTAGATTATAGTGATAAACATTGTCCCTTTTCTCACTGCATGTGTGCATGTAGGGTAAATGATACTTGTTCTGTCCATTATATTGCTTCTCTGTATTGACCACGAGGCTGGTCCCACTTATAATAGACCCAATGTTTACCATATTCTCCATTCTGCTGTGTATTAAGAGACCGTACGTTTAATGAATGATTACAGTATCCAGCAGAACGTTAAATTATGTATCCCCGTTTGTATTGAAACTGTCGTGTGCTGTACACGTGTTTTGAAAAGTGTGTCGATGGAGACTCCATGTTCAGTTAGAATAAATTTTCATTCATGTTCAGAGAACATCTCTTTAGATGTTTTCTGATATCACTCAGTTCCGACTCCCATCCGCCCTACATGCATACCCATAAAGTGATGGTGCAAACGGAACGTATGTGTCCCCTGAAAAGAAAATAAGATTGAAATTAACGGCTGCTTAACGAATTCAACCCCCAGCGGAACATCCGTCACGTCGCATTCCTACTCCATCTTGCGTAACGACATCCAAGTTATCCATTGCGCGAATCTTATTCACTGGCCATAATTGATAATGTACATTCACTCGTTGAAGCAAGTACGACTGTTGACGAACGTGATGTAGGCGGAAGAGCGTGAAATTCAGCCCATTCAATGAATACTATGCAGTTGTTAACTCCCGTAGAGTAACCATATCAATGTAGCCCATCATTACGTAAAAATATTGGAAGGCCGCCTACAAACATGTACTGTATGTTATGCAGTGAGTCAATGGCATCAACTTCTAGACTTATGAGCATAACGGGCCAGATAAAAGCTGACTGGGATATGACAACACTGATTTGAAGACCATGGGTGTTGTGTTGCTGATCCCAGACTCTAAGATGCTGAATCAGTTATGTCTAATATGAGACTGTTGAGAAAATAGCTCTGTATGCTGCTATACCATAGGTAGCATTATCCAAGGCTTGCATGCCATGTGTGACTTGATGGGATGTGGGTATTCTAGTCCATATAAAAGAACATCGGTAACAGTGGTCTGAGGAAATTTCGACAATGACATTAAGTCATTCAGTACGCCCAATTCCCTGCTCACGTTTACTGTGCTACACAAGCTGCTGATAAATAAACAATAAGAAAGATGAAATTTCCTGCACGTTAAAACTGTACTAGACTAGGACTCGAAACCGGACTCGAAACCTGCACCGTGCCTTTCGTGATCAATGCTCTTACCATCACCACAGCTTCGATTGCGCCAATATCATACTTTCTAAACGTCACACCGCTCTGCCATTCCTTGTTGGACTAGAACTTCTTTCAGAAAGGCTAAGGCGGGGAAATGGTATTATAGATAGTAGGAAGATTTGGAGAAATAGTCCGCCCTCTCTCCCCCCCCCCCCTCCTTCCCCCCAGTACCCAAGCACCCAAATTTCCCAGCCTCCTGAAGCTCATAATGCTTCTCATTGACACTCAAGCCAATCTTCATTGCTAAAAAGAGCTGCCACGCCTCAATTTAAGTGCATAAAATTACTCTGCACTGAAATTCGGAATGAATAATTACGATAACTCTTCTTTGTCGGCATAAAAAAGATACTTGTCATCGCTGTTTCTCTTGATTTTACTTTACTTCATGGAAACCGGTGTATTTTGCCTACACAATTCGTATAACCCAGAATACACCACAGTTTTTCCACCGAATAATTCACCGTAGCTGACACGTTGTACAAGTTTTTCTATCCTATTCTGTATAGGTAGAACGCACTTTATGATCACTTGCACATCAGTGGCGTCTCCTGATTTGGATCTTAAAGCGTTTCCAAAGAAAAAAGTAATCTATTATGATTTACACATTTGCCCTCTTTTGCGCAAATCACAGGAAACTCATTTGTGAGACTAAATAACATAATATGTTGGGAGGCTTCCGGTCCCATTAGATGCACTCGGCGGCGTTTCGGTTCTCCGAGATATGTATGAAGAACAATGAGTTTAACCAAGAAGACCGCGTGTCAGGACCTTTCAGTACACTACGCAGATCGTCACTATATAATTAATAAAATAAAACAAAGATGAAACGTTTGGCAGAATAGCTGAAGCTATAGTATGGGATCCCTGAAAACTTATCGGACCTACTAAACTGTAATCGAATAATATGTATCGAGGACATACCCTCAATCCAAATCAGTAAATAAATAAGTAAAAAGACCAAACGTCCATAGACACTCTAGCTTTGCAATACTCGAACACAAGATTATTATTCTGAAGTCTAAACTTATATCCACGGTAAGACTACGAAAATTAATTGTATTTGGTGGGTGAGTGATATGAACCCTCCATTCCATTCAACAAACATTATAGTGAGGAAATCAATATTATCTCTCTGTCTTGCGAGCTAACATCCCAAAGATGTTAGGGCTCACATGCGGTTCCCCTACACTGAAATGTCTTGACTGAAACTCGTCTAGGGGTTGAACCGCACTTGTCGCGTTACACGCCCTAAATTAGACACTTGTGACCCTTTGGTGAAATTGTTTACTATTTCCCTGTTCTTTCTTACTTTCTCATTGTGCAATTCTGTTTCTACCTTTCGTTGAGAACCGAAAAGAACGTCAGGTCCAGCAGAGCATGCAATAAATCTACTGTATGTTAAAAAAAGGATAAAGGTGAATTTCAGACTTCAGACTTTCACTGCAGTATTAAGATGATTTATATCACATTACCCTTGCTTACTCCAAACAGTTTTCTTTGTAGCAAATAACAGATAGGTCCAACCATAAAACCTGTTCATCACATCGCAGCCGCAAAGCAAGTCTGTTAACTCGTACAACTCCTTGCGAACATGCCTCTCTAACCCCTTTCCAGTAGAACCACATTTTGCCTCTACACATGTTGATACTGTTAAGTTAGGACATAGTGTGCCATTGTCAATAACGTATTTCTTATCTGTGTAAGATAGTAATGGAAGAGGTCTGTGTAATAGTTTTGGCACAATGCTTTCACTATCCATTTCAAAACCCGCAAGAAACACAACATGCGCAACGACACTAGCACAGCGAGGGATTCAGCGGCGAAATTGTGCCAAAGCCTTTGCTCCTGTTTAGCGCATTGTGTACTGCCAGGGCTGAGGCTGGCGGTAGACAGTTGAGTTGAAGCATTATCAAGCAGAATCACAGTCATAGTGCACTTTATACTGCTTATGAAGAATAACATAATTTCCTAATTTTATTCAGACGGTGGCGCGCGACCCGCACACACCCAGGAGACGCCACTGTCGCACTTTCGGTGACGTGGAGACTGGTGGAACAGAATGTTCATGTGGCCGATGGTGGCAGAGTTGACGGAATGAAGGGCAAACCAGAAGCAAAGTTCAGAGAATAGCGAAAGTCGTCGTAAGTGTGCGCGAAACAAACCAAATCGAAAACGTAAGCAAAGGTAAGATCAATTATTCCATTATCAACGGAGCATGCTGAAAGGTTTCCAAGCATTGTGAGGAACTGAGGGACCATTGAGAAGCCGCGATATACAGTGTGGTCCACTGATCGTGACCGGGCCAAATATCTCACGAAATAAGCGTCAAACGAAAAAACTACAAAGAACGAAACTTGTCTAGCTTGAAGGGGGAAACCAGATTGCGCTATGGATGGCCCGCTAGATGGCGCTGCCATAGGTCAAACGGATATCAACTGCGTTTTTTAAAATAGGAACTCACATTTTTATTACACATTCGTCTAATGCGTAAAGAAATATGAATGTTTTAATTGGACCAGTAGATAATAACTTAGAGACTAACATCAAGTACGAGCGACTATTCAATCTACACAAAGCGAATTGGGCACTTTTAAAGGCAGAATTCGAGTTACAACCACTGCAGAGAAGCGAAACTGTTGTTCATTCCAAAGCCGACGAAATGGTGCGCGCGTTGCAAACGGTTCAGGAGAAGGCAATCCTATCGTTTGTTAGGAATTCAAAAGGGTTTAAAATTCCCTGGAGTCCGACCATTCAACCACTTAAGATGCAGACCAAGGCAGGCGAGGAGACACTGCCAGAGATCCTTAGGGGAAACATAACGACAAAGAAAGCTGACTTTTTATCGAGTAGTCAAACAACATTATAAAGAACTGCTACACCAGAGAACAGTAGAAAAATGGAAGGTGTTCGTTAAGGATCAAATTGTAGCAGATGTTTGGGGATTTTCATACAAACTTGCAACAAACATTGTTCGAACACCCACTGTGTTACCAAGCCTTATACGATCCGATGTTACGATGACGACAGACTGGAAGACATCAGTGCTGCACTCAGAACCCTGTTGCTGGACGGTACGATGATGGAAGACAGAGTACTATCAGCAGCTTCGCTCAGAATTACTAGATCAGCATAAGTATAATATTGTTGTGCTTCCATTTGCCCAGGAGGAGGTAAGTCTGGCAATAATGAAGTTAAAGGAAAAAAAGAACCAGAATCTGGTAGAATTATGACAAACGTGTTGTATCGGCTAGTGGACCAAAGCCTTTTGCAGGGACAGGTGTCCAGAATCTGGAAAATCTATAATATAGTCATACTGAAAAAAAGAGGAAGATAAAAACCCAAGAAAACTGAAATCTTACAGGTCGATTTGATTGGTAAATACTATAGCCATAGTACAGGAAAAGCTTATGTACCGTCGCATAAGGGACCACAGACAGGTAGTAGCCATGAGTCTCCTGCAGTACGGTTTCAGGAAAGGGAAATCCACAGAGGATGCGATGAATCACACAGTGGACATTGTGAACTCCTCAGACATCAAGTACTTTATAGGCATAATGACTGATATTGCTGGGGCTTTTGATAAATTATGGTGGCTGGCCCTGTTCAAAGCACTGAACAGATGGACAAAAAAAAATGGTTCAAATGGCTCTGAGCACTATGGGACTTAACAGCTGTGGTCATCAGTCCCCTAGAACTTAGAACTACTTAAACCTAACTAACCTAAGGACATCACACACATCCATGCCCGAGGCAGGATTCGAACCTGCGACCGTAGCAGTCGCGCGGTTCCGGACTGCGCGCCTAGAACCGCAAGACCACCGCGGCCGGCGAACAGATGGACAGTCCCAGGTCTCTACATAACAGCCTACGAGAGTATTGCACAGGCAGGCAGTTGCAGTTAGAATGTCCCCCAAAGAAAATTGTGACGAACATCACCAAAGACTGCCCACAGGCCTCTGTTTGTGGTCCAGAGCTCTGGGATATTGGCATAGAGCAATTACTAAACGAGCTTCAGAGTACAACAAACACTACGCAGATGATCAGCTAATTATATATTTGCTGGCAAAATGGCTAAATTAGAGAAAAACAGTAGGATAGTTCTCGAAAGACTAAGTAACTGGTGTGCTGGTGTATAGAAATTAAACTAAGGATAGAAGCACACAAAGCAGTTTATGTGTTACTGAAAGGAACATTATAGATATCGAGAAACCCCACAATCAAAATAAGTGACCTGTGAAAAGATCTACGTCTACGTAGAAAGGAATTATATTGGTATGTTGCTATAAACATTGACGAAAAGAAAACTTTCAAGCACATGTATAAATCGTCTGTCAGGAGGGCATTAAGTGTAATGGGAACGTACCCCAACGCATTTTAATTGCTGCTGTGGGCTACATGTCGAGCGTTTGTGCTCATAGAGCCAGGAAGTTTAGTGGACTGCGAGTACATAGAAGTGTACACCTGCATCTCACAGGCACCCATAACACAACACCGACTGAGCGCTGCTGGTGATACTTGGCTTGTTACCTCTAGACGTAGCAGTAAGAAAAAGAGGTGTACAATATTGGTTCAAAAAGAGCGAATATGTTAAGGTAAAGGAGATGTTGGGCCCAAGAATCACATCGACTATGGAAATAAAGGCTTGTGTTGATAGAGAATGGCAAGAAATCTGGGACAGGACAGAAACAGAAAGGAGAACTTACCAGTTCCTTCCTAACACAAAATAAAGATAAAAAAGTCATAGTTTCTTCCGACCAAGGGAGCTATACGCTACCTGTCCGGACAGGGTCCATATCAGAGCTATTTAATTACGATAACGCATCACAGACACTTGTAAATGTGGAGCCATTAGCAACCCGGTCCACATCATCTAGGAATGCACTATTAGACAGGATGTTGCCTACCAGGATAGGAACGTCCTTGGTAATACCACAGTCTATAACACAACAAGGAATGAGGAACTGCGTCATAAGCTCAAGTCACTGACAGCTAAAATGTCAGGTTATGAATTGCAAGCTCACATGAGTGAGACAAAAGCAAGAAGAAGCGATACATCACGACAATTAGACGCACCATGGCAAAACATCCACCTGCAACAACTTTCCGGAAGCAGTGAGGAGATAAGCTACGGGGAGGTCCAGGATGTTGCCTACCAGGATAGGAACGTCCTTGGTAATACCACAGTCTATAACACAACAAGGAATGAGGAACTGCGTCATAAGCTCAAGTCACTGACAGCTAAAATGTCAGGTTATGAATTGCAAGCTCACATGAGTGAGACAAAAGCAAGAAGAAGCGATACATCACGACAATTAGACGCACCATGGCAAAACATCCACCTGCAACAACTTTCCGGAAGCAGTGAGGAGATAAGCTACGGGGAGGTCCAGGATGTTGCCTACCAGGATAGGAACGTCCTTGGTAATACCACAGTCTATAACACAACAAGGAATGAGGAACTGCGTCATAAGCTCAAGTCACTGACAGCTAAAATGTCAGGTTATGAATTGCAAGCTCACATGAGTGAGACAAAAGCAAGAAGAAGCGATACATCACGACAATTAGACGCACCGTGGCAAAACATCCACCTGCAACAACTTTCCGGAAGCAGTGAGGAGATAAGCTACGGGGAGGTCCAGGATGTTGCCTACCAGGATAGGAACGTCCTTGGTAATACCACAGTCTATAACACAACAAGGAATGAGGAACTGCGTCATAAGCTCAAGTCACTGACAGCTAAAATGTCAGGTTATGAATTGCAAGCTCACATGAGTGAGACAAAAGCAAGAAGAAGCGATACATCACGACAATTAGACGCACCATGGCAAAACATCCACCTGCAACAACTTTCCGGAAGCAGTGAGGAGATAAGCTACGGGGAGGTCCAGGATGTTGCCTACCAGGATAGGAACGTCCTTGGTAATACCACAGTCTATAACACAACAAGGAATGAGGAACTGCGTCATAAGCTCAAGTCACTGACAGCTAAAATGTCAGGTTATGAATTGCAAGCTCACATGAGTGAGACAAAAGCAAGAAGAAGCGATAAATCACGACAATTAGACGCACCGTGGCAAAACATCCACCTGCAACAACTTTCCGGAAGCAGTGAGGAGATAAGCTACGGGGAGGTCCAGGAAGAATTTCCTGAGACTCTGACAGTCAGTTCCGAATCTCTACACCTTGAGTGGTAAAGCAGCACAGCCTCTGTGACTCCTGAGATGTACCTCAGTGAGCCAGGGGCTAACAGTTCAGACAAATGATGACAAATCTGTTTTGATACCTAGTACAGTAGTGTAGTGTAGTGCTGTGTAGCGTAGTACTGTATTGCAATGTATATCAGAATTATAAATTACTGGATTTGTGATCCAGTAGTGCAGCATCGTATAACAGACCAATAGCATGTGCTGCCTGGATTCCAGATGAACATATATCTATGTGCCAGATGGCCAAATGAAGACTGTACACTGTTTTCTTTTTTATAATTATTATTTTTCTTTATGTAAATATTTAATGTAGGTTTTTTCCCTCAAACACCATAATGCTTAGTTATACTAACACATATGAAATTATGTTAAAATGTTATGTGCTATATTCACGCCAATTCATGCGCAACATTTGGCCTGTTGTTATATCTAGATAGCAGATTAAAAGAAAACAGCAAATAAATAAATATATAGCAACACTACACAGACAGTCAAGACCGAGAAACGATCTTTAACTGTGTTCTGTGTGTCTATAGTGTAAATTAATTACCTGTTAGCTATATGGAAATTGTTAACACAGACTCCAACAAGAACAAAATAAATATTATACATAAGTGTTGTATTAAGAATTGAGAGACATATCTCTCCAAATATAGGAAATTTATCTCGACATTACCGTCAAATATAGATATAGCCGGAGTGGTTCCTGTGATTAAAATTAATCTTCGGGTCTTAGGAAAAAGCCGGCCGTAGTGGCCGAGCGGTTCTAGGCGCTACGGTTTGGAACCGCGCGACCGCTACGGTCGCAGGTTCGAATCCTGCCTCGGGCATGGATGTGTGTGATGTCCTTAGGTTAGTTATGTTTAAGTAGTTCTAAGTTCTAGGGGACTGATGACCTGAGAAGTTAAGTCCCACAGTGCTCAGAGCCATTTGAACCATTTTTTCTTAGGAAAAAGAAAAAAATGCATGAAGCAGACTTAGAACATCTTCTGTTACAAAATAACTCTTTTAAGTGCAGTTAATGCATTATTAATATGAGAAAGAAAACTAGAAATGGACGATGTAAAAATTAAAAAAAATGCAAACTGGAATTTTACCGAAATAAAATGTAGATGTCGTGTGACTAGGGCCTCCCGTCGGGTAGACCGTTCGCCGGGTGCAAGTCTTTCGATTTGACGCCACTTCGGTCACTTGCGCGTCGATGGGGGTGAAATGATGATGATTAGGACAACGCAACACCCAGTCCATGAGCGGAAAAAATCTCCGACCCAGCCGGGAATCGTAGCCGGGCCCTTTGGATTGACAGCCTGTCGCGCTGACCACTCTAGCGGGGGCGGACATTTAGCGAAATCATTTGCCCTGAAGGTAGAATACAAACTGCTATTGGTAAAAGAATAAACCACTAAATATGCGCAAGTAAGGAATATAAATTATTTTAAACACATTACATGGAAAAATGTGGATATGACTGGTGAATACAAGAGATCAGCATTTACTGTAAATTACAATGGAAAGTGGCCATGCCTTGGAGTACACACAGAAAACCATGGATCCAAGGACATTTACTACTTTAGAGGATATACGCAAAATGTGTTTGTAAGTGCCCAAACTTGTTTGGGTCCGCTTAAAAACTTTTTAAAAAAGGTCTTTTTGTATTTAAAGGAATGAGAGAATGAAAGAAAGCTGCATTAATAATGACATCAGTCCGGGTCGGTTTCCTGTAAATGATGAAACAATATTTGCTGTTGCAATTTGAGATGTTGTGATCTAAAATGTTTATGCTTCTGCATTTATTGTATTCTACTGTAGAAACAAGATTGGGAATGAAAATCATGTAAAATGTTGGTAAGTAAATCCAGCTGGTTTTTGGATCCTTTATCCGGCAAGAAGGTATCATCCAAGCAACTTTCATGACATAGAATGTTACTCTTGATTTGAGGATTATTTAAAAGAAAAACTTGTAATTGTGCATTACTCATAAAAATGTAAGCTATTATACCTGCTAGTGAACTACCCATTGCTAATTCGTCCTTATGAAGATCAATTTTACCACCAAATGAAAAGTAGTTGAAAGAAAGAGTATACCGAGCGAGGTGGCGCAGTGGTTCGACACTGGACTCGCATTCAGGAGGACGACGGTTCAATCCCGCGTCCGGCCATCCTGATTTAGGTTTTCCGTGATTTCCCTAAATCGCTCCAGGCAAATGCCGGGATGGTTCCTTTCAAAGGGCACGGCCGACTTCCTTCCCTGTCCTTCCCTAATCCGATGAGACCGATGACCTCGCTGTCTGATCTTCCCCAAAAGAACCAACCTACCAAAGAAAGAGTATTTTCAAGTAAATCAGTGAACTCTATTACTTCTTCTGTAGTCATGATTTTGACTGTTACGTTGTTATGCAACTGTAAACGACTATTTCACGGTATATTTTACAGCTTTGACTGCTTATATTTTTTATTTATTCCAGCCACTACATTTTATGGCAGTTTCTTGTCACAGTGCTTCCTTTCAAGTAAAATATGTATATAGTGTACTGTTATTTGACTTGTTGATAAGTTTGTTACACTTACTTACCTGCATGGCAATACTCCTTAACAGCTAGTGACTATCACGGCTTTGATTTCGTCTTCCTTTGAAACGTGCCTATCGATACTTCTACGCCGCCTATATGATAGACATCGGCGACACTTTTATTTTTTGTTGGCACCACAATCTACGAGCAGTCTGCAATATCTGACATGCACCTCTTCATGCCTGCCTGCATACCAGAACATTTTAACTCCAGTCGCTGTCGGAGCTCTGGAAGCATCTTCCGCTGGCTGGCGCATATCGATTCTTCTACGCCGTCTCCATGGGAACCACAGGCGTCACTCTAGCTATAACTTTGCCGTTATATGATTTACAAATTTTCTGTAAATCCTCGCAGATGACAATCTATATTCTTGTCGCAGATTATCGTTGGTTGTCTCTGTTGCACATATTTTTATCACATTTTGACGAAATGATTTTTACTGCAGCTACTTTATGTACTGCAATGTATCCATTTCTGCATTTGTTATTGATTGTTGTATAACTATTCTGCGTATTTTTATTGTAATAACAGTTTTGCTTCTTGCTTATGTAATTGGCTATTACTGAAGTAATGCCGTGTGCGGTGGACGTAGCGTCGCGCATTTAAGCAACAACTTCGTTTCTCTCTTCAGCAGTTGACGTTCGTGGATCCACGATACCTGTTCCGTTCACCGCCACCGCCCGTCATCACAATCATCATTTTCTTATTCTTCTTTTTCTTCCTGCTTACCCAGTGAATTTACTCTCTGTAAAAACACCGGAAGAACGTACTGAAGATGAGACCATTCGTATGACTGGACTGAAGATTTTGTAGCAGACAGAACACAACACGTAATTCTAAACGGAGAGAGATCTTCAGACGTAAAAATAGCTTCGGGCTTGGTCGAAGGGAGTGCTGAGGGACCCCAACTTTTCACAAAATACAGTGTGTTTCAATATCTCTGCATTAAACGTATGGGAGTGATAGATCACGTCATGAGGAACAACTTTTGTTACAGACGCTTTCCGGTGTCGGTGAGCACCCGTTACTACTCGCCGACCCTGCGACCACGAGATTTCACCGAATTAGCAGGTCTACGAATAAGATGTGCATCAGTAAACTGATAGAGCTACATTCAACAGAAAAACCTCCAGAACGAGTGTCCCTAAGCGGGAAAAGATATTTCAAAAGCGAATGAGGTTCTTTAATTTTACTAGGTCTACTCTCCTTCAGACAGAGCAAATGACCTGATTATGGGCAACACACAAGCCATACATGCGCCGCACAGTGCCTATACCATGCTGCCTCTCAGATGCGTAACCAGTACAGAAGATCGCCTAGTGTCGCCGGTAAGCATTAGCGAACAACTTTCCTTCAACACAATTTGTTCCCCATGACGTAATCTGTCATCCTTGGGCGTTTAATGTACTGTCTTTGAAACGCCCTGTATATAACTAGGCTAGAGAGGAACGTCGGAAGAGCATGAGACTTTTCGCGGATTATAGTACTCCAGTGTGTTTTTGTCCCGGCGACCGATATCTACTGCTCTCTGAGTCTCGTGAACGTACAGAGCGATCTGTATTTCACACGATCATTGTTTCCGGAACCCGTCTTGGTTCCTACAGAGGAGATTGTTGTCAGAGCGTCGGACCATTGGCTTCTATCCGTTTACCAATTTAACACTGGACCAATGCTCCTTAGGATTATTTGTCAAGTCGTTAGACAGAATTTTACTTTCGAATTCGTTGAACGCTTCATGCTTGGCTTTGATTACGCTGCTTTTCGCTTCGTTGAGTTTTTGTTTGTCTGTGAGTTTATGGCTACCTTTAAAATTGCCATGCAGCTCTCTTTGCAATCGTAGTAGCTTCCTGAAACGCTGTCGAACCACGGCAGGTCTCTCTCATCCTTCACAACTTTACTCAGCACGTTCCTGTCTAGGGCGTAAGCATTAATGGTTTACACAAAGTTTGTATTCATACAGTATTTGATATTACGTTACAATGTCCTTTAGACATGCATGCGTGTCTGAATGACACAATTACGTAATATAAAGACATACTGTATACACATTGTGTAAATCATTAGTATAAATGTCCCTGTGAGGGTATCACAAAATTCGAGCATAGCAGATACGGACAGCATGACATATGGAGATTTGGGTCGGTCCAGGAGCAGTGCACTGATAACCAAAGTGCTGACAGTTTGTCGGCGGCAACGATGGTGAGTGGTTGTCTGCGGTGTGCTGCGGCCGACCTCCTCGCCCTCCGATGAGTTTGTGCGCTTTACAGCTTACAGCTGTTAGTATTTTGAACCGTCTAAGTAGCAGAAATTCCGTGATGTCTCAGCCTAGTGAAAAGATATACTTTGAAGTTCACTTTCGATGGAAATTATGTTAGACCAACTTCTTTTAAGGTTGAAAAGCTCTTAGAAGAAGAACCGAAACTGAGTTTTAACGATGTTATTTGAATTCATTTGGCGATTATGAACGCTGGTTGTTTTGTTGAACTGAAGAAGTCATAAATTTGTGACAAAGTAATAAAGGCGTGTGCTCATGGTCTAACATTTAAACATTATGATGGCAATATTGGTGGCGTTAGTGTTTCATATACCAACGGCCTTGCCGCAGTGGTAACACCGGTTCCCGTCAGATCACCGAATTTAAGCGCTGTCGGGCTGGGCTAGCACTTGGATCGGTGACCATCCGGTCTGTCGAGCGCTGTTGTCAAGCGGGGTGCACTCAGCCCTTGTGAGGCAAACTGAGGAGCTACTTGATTGAGAAGTATATCCGGGGTCGGAAACTGTCATGCGGTCGGGAGAGCGGTGTGCTGACCACATGCCCCTCGATATTCGCATCCGGTGACGCCTGTGGGCTGAGGATGACACGGCGCCCGGTCGGTACCGTTGGGCCTTCAAGGCCAGCTCGGGCGGAGTTTAAGCTTTTAGTGTTTCACATGCCGGATTCGGTGTTAGAACTGTCAGAATATTAGAGGTGCTGTTTGAAATGCCTGTTGAATATATTAATGCAGAAGTCTCGAGTTATGAGTCCAGTGATCAAAAGTTCCCTGTTTTGAACGGCGTGAGACAGTTAAAAGTTGATTTGCAACGACACAATTCGTCCTACATTAACGTGTACAGATACAGAGCCATTTTCGTCTATGACGGACAACCCAAATCTGAGCTGGGCAGTGGAATAAGCCACGTGCATGCCCAGTGTATACAGAGGTGGGTGATTTACAAGGGAGCCGCATGTGCCTGTCACCACCAATTGGATTCATACTGATAGGGTATGTAGAGCATGACAAGGACTTCAACTTACCTAAAGAGGAAGGCGCAACTCTCAACCGTTTTCGAAAAAACCGAGTCTGATAGTCTTAGGCCTGCATATATATATTATTGTGTGGTCGCTAACAGGCAAGAATCCGTAGCCAAGTGATCAAATGCTTAGCTTCAGAAGCGCAAGGTATCTGGATCGAATCTCGCTGCTGGTCCTTTGTTTTTATTCCCACTTATCTCTGACAGCAAATTTATAATGACTATGCAGGTATGCAGTATTTGAAGATTCATTTAATATTTGCATAACGTTTATCCTGAGAAATAGGAAAACAATATATTTTTGTGAGGACATTGGAAATAAAAAAGGCTACACGACCATTTGGAATCAGATCGGTATAATCTTTTTATTGACATTATTGTACCTACATTTGTGGCACGTATGGAGTACTTGTTTGCTAAAAACTCTTCAATCCAGCCACACAGCTGGTCTGATATTCCGTAGGCTCTTACTTTTTTTATCAGGCGACAGTGCGGAACTGTATCGAACGCCTTCCGGAAGTCAAGGAAAATGGCATCTACCTGGGAGTCTGTATCTAATATTTTCTGGGTCTCAAGAACAAATAAAGCGAGTTGGGTCTCACACGATCGCTGTTTCGGGAATCCATGTTGATTCCTACAGAGTAGATTCTGGGTTTCCATAAATGACATGATACGCGAGCAAAAAACATGTTCTAAAATTCTACAAGAGATCGACGTAAGAGATATAGGTCTATAGTTTTGCGCATCTGCTCGACGACCCTTCTTGAAGACTGGGACTACCTGTGCTCTTTTCCAATCATTTGGAACCCTCCGTTCCTCTAGAGACTTGCGGTACACGGCTGTTAGAAGGGGGGCAAGTTCTTTCGCGTACTCTGTGTAGAATCGAATTGGTATCCCGTCAGGTCCAGTGGACTTTCCTCTATTGAGTGATTCCAGTTGCTTTTCTATTCCTTGGACACTTATTTCGATGTCAGCCATTTTTTCGTTTGTGCGAGGATTTAGAGAAGGAACTCCAGTGTGGTCTTCCTCTGTGAAACAGCTTTGGAAAAAGGTGTTTAGTATTTCAGCTTTACGCGTGTCATCCTCTGTTTCAATGCCATCATCATCCCGTAGTGTCTGGATATGCTGTTTCGAGCCACTTACTGATTTAACGTAAGACCAGAACTTCCTAGGATTTTCTGTCAAGTCGGTACATAGAATTTTACTTTCGAATTCAATGAACGCTTCACGCATAGCCCTCCTTACGCTAACTTTGACATCGTTTAGCTTCTGTTTGTCTGAGAGGTTTTGGCTGCGTTTAAACTTGGAGTGGAGCTCTCTTTGCTTTCGCAGTAGTTTCCTAACTTTGTTGTTGTACCACGGTGGGTTTTTCCCGTCCCTCACAGTTTTACTCGGCACGCACCTGTCTAAAACGCATTTTACGATTGCCTTGAATTTTTTCAATAAACACTCAACATTTTCAGTGTCGGAACAGAAATTTTCGTTTTGATCTGTTAGGTAGTCTGAAATCTGCCTTCTATTACTCTTGCTAAACAGATAAACCTTCCTCCCTTTTTTTATATTCCTATTAACTTCCATATTCAGGGATGCTGCAACGGCCTTATGATCACTGATTCCCTGTTCTGTACATACAGAGTCGAAAAGTTCGGTTCTGTTTGTTATCAGTAGGTCCAAGATGTTATCTCCACGAGTCGGTTCTCTGTTTAATTGCTCGAGGTGATTTTCGGATAGTGCACTCAGTATAATGTCACTCGATGCTACCCGTCCTAAACACCTGAGTGTCCCAGTCTGTATCTGGTAAATTGAAATCTCCACCTAAGACTATAGCATGCTGAGGAAATTTATGTGAAATGTATTCCAGATTTACCTCAGTTGTTCTGCCACTAATGCTTCTGAGTCGGGAGGTCGGTAAAAGGAGCGAATTATTAACCTAGCTCGGTTGTTGAGTATAACCTCCACCCATAATAATTCACAGGAACTATCCACTTCTACTTCACTACAGGATAAACTACTATTAACAGCGACGAACACGCCACCACCGGTTGCATGCAATCTATCCTTTCTAAACACCGTCTGTGGCTTTGTAAAAATTTCGGCAGTATTTATCACTGGCTTCAGCCAGCTTTCCGCACGCATAAAGATTTCAGCTTCGGTCCTTTCTATCAGCGCTTGAAGTTCCGGTACTTTACCAACGCAGCTTCGACAGTTTACAATTGCAATACCGATTGCTGCTTGGCCCCGCATGTCCTGACTTTGGCCCGCACCCTTTGAGGCTGTTGCCCTTTCTGTACTTGCCCGAGACCACCTAACCTAAAAAACCGCCCAGTCCACGCCACACAACCCCTGCTGCCCGTGTAGCCGCCTGCTGTGTGTAGTGGACTCCTGACCTATCCAGCGGAACCCCAAACTCCACCACCCTATGGGGCAAGTCGAGGAATCTGCAGCCCACACGGTCGCAGAACTGTCTCAGCCTCTGATTCAGGCCCTCCACTCGGCTCTGTGCCAAAGGTCCGCAGTCAGTCCTGTCGACAATGTTGCAGATGATGAGCTCTGCTTTCATCCCGCTAGCGAGACTGGCAGTCTTCACCAAATCAGATAGCCGCCGGAAGCCAGAGAGGATTTCCTCCAATCCATAGCGACACACATCATTGGTGCCGACATGAGCGACCATCTGCAGATGGGTGCACCCTGTACCCTTCATGGCATCCGGAGGGACCCTTTCCACATCTGGAATGACTACCCCCGGTATGCACACGGAGTACACATTGGTTTTCTTCCCCTCCCTTGCAGCCATATTCCTAAGGGGTCCCATTACGCTCCTGACGTCGGAGCTCCCAACTACCAGTAAGCCCACCCTCTGCAACGCCCGGATCTTGCAGACTGAGGGGCACCTCTGGAACAAGACAAGCAGCCATGTCGGCCGAAGATCAGTATCAGCCGGAGACAGAGCCTGAAACCGGTTCGTCAGACAAACTGGAGAGGCCTTCCGTTCAGCCCTCCGGAATGTCTTTCGCCCCCTGCCACACCTCGAGACGATCTCCGACTCTACCACTTGTGAGGGGTCACCCTCAATGTGGGCAGTATCTCGGGCAGCCATAGCCGTAGTCTGATCGGGGGATGCGTGGGACGAGCTGGCCGTCCCAGACAAACACCCGTCCGGACCCCCACAGTGATGCCCATTGGCAACAGCCTCAAGCTGTGTGACCGAAGCCAACACTGCCTGAAGCTGGGAGCGAAGGGATGCCAACTCAGCCCACATCCGAACACAGTAGTCGCAGTCCCTACCAATGCTAAACACTGTTGTGCGAATAACGTCTGAACTAATCTACAGAGAGCACAAACAATTCGACACAAAATTTAAACGGTTATTAAAATACAAGATTGCCTAGTAAATGCAGTAATGCTGCTAATTACGCACTGCTGACACACTGCTCGGCGGCAGAAGGAGACTACGCGATTTTACACTATTCAGGTACTAAAACGCGATGCTACAACTCTCAAGTACTATAATACGCCCGAAATTTATGAATTAAACTATACAAGTACCCAAAAACACGCAAAGAAATTAAGAGTTAAACTATGTAACAAATAAGTGAGCTGTTGTTCAAGTCTTGTTCCACCTTGCTCTATATGTTCTTCCCATCTTTTCAAACCTTTCACGCTTTTGAGGCGTGAAGCTCCCCTTCTATGAAGACAGGCCAATATCCATCCTGGGTGCTCTCTCGCTACATTGACAACACTAACCTTGTGATACTGCGGAACGTAATAGCTGCCCATTTTCGACTGCTTCTCTTCGACCTCGTAATAGTCTGATGAAGATGAAGCGACGTCTTCAGTTTCTTCAAACACACCCTTCTCATCGATGGGCAGTTAGTTCGTCTTGTACCACGAATTGTTTTTCCGCTAGCATTTCGAAAATTCGGAGAAATATTTCTTCTCCTGTTTCCATGTGTTCTTGTGTTATTACTGCAGAAGGTTTCGAAGAGGTAAGATTGTTTTGGAGAAGGAGCTGTTCACTGTACACAAATACCGTTTTTAAATGTACTATTGAAACGTTACTGTAAAACGATTCGACTTCACCATCAGGTTTACGTTATCTAGCTGTCAAAGTTCCAGGCACATCAGTATATTTACTCGTAAAATCAGACATCTTGGGGCGTTGACATGTAACTACCTTGGGAGCTAACATGCGAATGAAGTATTCTTCGTGTTTGTAAATGCTGTTTCCTTTCTCCCCTACCAACCGGAAGTTGTTTGTGCATATGCAACTGTTTCTGGTCGGTCTAAACTAACTGCAGGATTATCGGGAAAATGGGTTCATACGGTGAGTCGTGCCGTACCTGTACCTACACCGGGAAAATGGACTCAGGATGAGTTGAAACATATCAGCACGAATAACGTTAAAATAATAAAGTACTTCCAAAATTTTAGAGAAAAACCTGAATTTTCAAGGTGAAGATTGTGTTAATGATAAATACTTCCTTAGATACTGATAATTTGCACAGTCATAATTAACCTGTTATTACAATTACGTGGTAACCAAGAAAAAAAGCAATAGCGGGAACGAGATTCGATCCAGAGTCCTCCATTTTATGAAACCAAGTGCATTTTTTCTCGGCGGACGTCTCTTGAAACGCGTTCAAGTACATCGTTGACTCCTTTACTCATTTTTTTTTGTTACAGAGGGCATCCAGCCCTGTGATTTAACAAGCTGAGCTAACGTGCCGGCACTGGCTACACACTCCTCGGCTCATCGCGACCATACGTTACTACATACGCATGCCTAAAACTATCAAATTCGATTTTCTCGGAAACGGTTGAGACCTGAGAAATGCATCTTCCTTTTTACACTACTGGCCATTAAAACTACTACACCACGAAGATGACGTGCTACAGATGCGAAATTTAACCAACAGGAAGAAGACGCTGTGATATGCAAATGATTAGCTTTTCAGAGAATTCACACAAGGTTGGCGCCGGTGGCGACATCTACTACGTACTGACATGCGGAAAGTTTCCAACCGATTTCTCATACACAAACATCAGTTGACCGGCGTTGCCTGGTGAAACGTTGTTGTGATGCCTCGTGTAAGGAGGAGAAATGCGTACCATCACGTTTTCGACTTTGATACAGGTCGAACTGTAGTCTATCGCGATTGCAGTTTATCGTATCGCGACATTGCTGCTCGCGATGGTGGAGATCCAATGACTGTCAGGAGTATATGGAATCGGTGGGTTCAGGAGGGTAATACGGAACGCCGTGCTGGATCCCAACGGCCTCGTATCACTAGCAGTCGAGATGACAGGCATCTTATCCGTATGGCTGTAAAGGATCGTGCAGCCACGTCTCGATCCCAGAGTCAACAGATGGGGACGTTTGCAAGACAACAACCACCTGCAAGAACAGTTCGACGCCGTTTGCAGCAGCATGGACTATCAGCTCGGAGACCATGGCTGCGGTCACCCTTGACGCTGCATCACAGACAGGAGCGCCTGTGATAGTGTACTCAACGACGAACCTGGGTGGACGAATGGCAAAACGTCATTTTTTCGGATGAATCCATGTTCTGTTTACAGCATCATGATCGTCGCATCCTTGTTTGGCGACATCGCGGTGAACGCACATGGGAAGCGTGTATTCGTCATCGCCATACTGGCGTATCACCCGGCGTGATGATATAGGGTGCCATTGCTTACACGTCTCGGTCACCTCTTGTTCGCACTGACGGCACTTTGAACAGTGGACGTTACATTTCAGATATGTTACGACCCGTGGCTCTACCCGTCATTCGACCCCTGTGAAACCCTACATTTTAGCAGGATAATGCACGTCCGCATGTTACATGTCCTGTACGGGCCTTTCTGGATACAGAAAATGTTCGACTGCTGCCCTGGCCTGCACATTCTCCAGATCTCTCACCAACTGAAAACGTCTGGTCAATGGTGGCCGAGCAACTGGATCGCCACAATACGCGAGTCACTTCTACTCTTGATGAACTGTGGTATCGTGTTGAAGCTGCATGGGCAGCTGTACCTGTACACGCCATCCAAGCTCTGTTTGACACAATGACCAGGCGTATCAAGGCCGTTATTACGGCCAGAGGTGGTTGTTCTGGGTACTGATTTCTCGGGATCTATGCAACCAAATTGCGTGAAAATGTAATCACATGTCAGTTCTAGTATAATATGTTTGTCCAATGAATACCCGTTTATCATCTGCATTTCTTCTTGGTGTAACAATTTTAATGGCCAGTAGTGTACATATGTTGAAGTCGTAGCCATGATCTACACGCCCCTATCAATATGAATCAAATCGGTGAGGGTTATTAAGTACGGTTGCCTTGTTAGCTGCTGGCCAGTGAAGCAGTAAGAGCTGTGACTACGACAACTATACCGCTAACGTACGCAGCGGATGCCACTGGACATAAAACCGCCCACTCCGATTCCTGAAACTATCTCGAATAACAATGTTAGTGAAAGAGTCATTCCGATGGAGATCACAGATATTGCAGGGGTGTTCTTGACCAAACCGCAACCGACAGATCATGTGACGAATGCTCCAGTCGCCAAAGTCTCAGAAAACAGTGATTTTGCGGCTGTCACTGCACAGGAACCACCAGTCCCGATTACAGCAACACTCACGAATTTGCAAACTTAGTGATAGTGATATGCAAATAGAGACCACGGACATAGTGGGCTCGTCCTTGACCAAATCACAACTGACAGAACCTGTGGCAAAAGCCCCTATCACCAGTATCTCAAATAACTCTAAACTTTCTGAAGAAGCATCTGCTGAGACCATTTCTGATCAGGACCATGGAACTGTAGCTGACACTTCGGGAACTCCAACGGAAAGCCGTTCCTCTAGAAAACAGAAGAAGCTGAGGCTTGCGCATCAAGCCGCTGAACAAATTGCTAATGCTTGCAGAGGGTAACAAGTAACTTATAAAATCAGTGTAGAGTCTGTGGGGACCTCTATCCAAAATCCAACAGTATCAGCCGGCAAAAGTGACTCCAGCCCTGCTAAATTGAGCTTAATTGTAAGTTTAGCCAATTACCACAACGCAGAACAGACCCCTCGTGACTTAGGACGAAATGGTAACAATACTTCCACTCAAGGGAGCTGGGCAGACGAACGAATCGAGGACGAAGAAATGAACCACATACCGGCATCTACTGACGACGCAAAGACTGACTCTACAATGGATATGTTAGTAAGTGAAAGCGTGACTATAGCGCATCAGATAGTGGGATGCGGTTAAGTGTCATATACATATTAAAACTGACTTAACATATTAAAACTGGCTTACAGCGATGGGAGCTTTTAAATCAACAGTGCTCAAAAATTGTGAGCCCTCTTCAAGCCCACTGAATTGAAACCTTGAATATAAACATTATTCGAAGTTCACTGAAGTTGATTAGCACGAAAGATTTTTATATGCAGCTGATATCGACATGGCGTTACTTTAAGAAGTAAAAGACAGCGAATTAAATGACATAAGTACCATATAATGATATTTTTAACTCTGGATGTGGAAGTGAACTGGGACAGCGATACTACCGAAAAAAGGAGTTGTCTTTAATGACGTTGAAACTCTCCTTAATGGTAGAGGTATTGCTTACACATTTTGTAATACGGGGGTCATCAATATATACGTACCGTCAGGAAGCAGCAATCGAGGCAACAGAGCAGAGTTTTTCAAATGTGGAATGCCCCCCTCCCTCAGTATGTGTGCCCCATTACAGTGACATATTTGTGGAAGACTTGAACCGTGTTCTAAATCCCAAAGATCTAGTTCCCCGTTTTCGCACATCCGTAGAGTTAGTACACACAGTGAAAGAGTTTAGACTATCCGACACTTGGGAGCTTAAACTCGGCTATGCACCTGGCTTTACTTTTATTATGAACACCTTAGCCAGCCGTCTAGACAGGATCTACGCAACACAGTGGAGAACTGTGAGAGGAAGTTTAATTTTTATGGCCCAAATTTGACATGGTGGTTTCAGTATGTGAAACCAAAAATAACAAAAATGTTAATGAATTATTCGCGCCAAAAAATGTTTTTGGTGTAAGAAAACGGTTGAATTTTATTACCAGTGTCTGCGGGGATCACCATAAACTAGATCCATCAACAATCGGGAACTATATTCAGATCAAGATAATAAAATCAAAAATTAGGCTCTGAAGTGCAAACAACTAGGACACAAAGTTCGAACGAGAAGGCAGGATACTGTATTTTCGTGAAGAATTATCAGTTTTTCATATTGCCCGCGAAAATAAGAGGGAACAAGCGAAATTTTTACAGAAGTTAAAATGAATGATGTAACCGTTTTAACCACCCAACAGAAAAGTAAACAAAGAATATGCAGTCATTTTCCCCAACTTATGTTCCGTAGGGCTGTTGATAACAGAGCACGGGCAGAACTGTTACGATAGCGTCAAGGGAAACTTAGTATTACAGCATTTCATAGTCTTACAAAAAATGGCTCAAATGGCTCTAAGCACTATGTGACTTAACATCTGAGGTCATCAGTCCCCTAGACGTAGAACTACTTAAACCTAATTAACCTAAGGACATCACACACATCCATGACCGAGGCAGGATTCGAACCTCCGACCGTAGCAGCAGCGCGGTTCCGGACTGAGGCGCCTAGAACCGCTCGGCCACAACGGCCAGCTCACAGTCTTACAGATGATATTGATGAAGATGATATTTACGCTGCAATAGCACTTAGTACGAAAAATAAATCGGATGGTTCGACTGGCATACCTGCAGAGTTTTAGCAGACATTCCAGGTGCAAGTGGCATCTAAATTATTTTAAGTATATAACGAACGTATGGCTCCCGACTTCGGAATCCCAAAAGATATCGCGAAAGGAACGGCTGTGCTTACACCTAAAAACCCTCGAAGTGTGTCTCTCGGAAATATACGACCCATTACATTGCGTAACAACCTATACAAAATAATAGCCCGAATCCTTGCACAATGGTTCAAGAGGATAATACATGAGATCACCGGAGCCTATCAAACTAATATTGGCAAGGAAAGATAAATCCTCCACACATGTGTGTTTATCGAGACGTTATAGCTACACCACAAATTCTTGAACTTAGATGTGCACTAATGTTTCTAGATTTTGAAAAGTCTCTTGACATGATCAACCATCAGTACGTTTTGGAGACAATGAGGGCGAAGGGGTTCACACTACGGTTTGTCAACATGATACACAGAATACTAAAGAACGGATCATCAAGAATCCACGGTCAATTATCGAAGAGTTCAGAGTTCAATAGTTCAGTGAGCCATGGTTACCTAATGTCGTTGGCCTTGTTTGTCATCGGTATTGAACCTCTGCTCGTCACTCTACAGAAAAAGTAGTTTTTTTTTTATTTGTTGGTTTTCGGATCGTGCCCATGCACCCATCTCAACAGTAATGTCAATTATGCCGCTGCAATTGTAAGGACATCACAATACCCAGTCGGCGAGCGGAGAAAATCTCCGAGCAGGTCGGAAATCAAATTAGAGGCCCCTTCTCATAGCAATCCCCCGCGCTGACTGCGCAGCTACCAAGGTGGAGCAGTAAACGTTTCAAGGACTACACATACACGACGAAAACATTGTTTGCAAGGCATATGCCGGCGATGTAGGTCTTGTGGCAACAAACGAAAATGACAAAGAGATCGTACTACAAATTATATGCAGATACGAACTGGCGTCAAGTGCAAAGCTGAGAAAGATAAAATGAAGTGTAATGAACGTAGAACGCCGGATTCCCGAGAAAAACACCGGAGAAATAAAACTGGTCCCCCACATACAAACGTTAGGCAGCGAGTATAGGTGGACATAAAGCACACCATTGCTGCCGACTACAACAAAATCTTAGCGAACTTACGTGCTGCATTCAAAGCACACAGCATGAGAAAGCTGGACAAGGTTCGGAGAGTATGACTTGTAAAAATATACATAATATCCACACTGAACTATGTGACCCACTTAGTACCAATAACTAAGGATATAACCATGAAAATAATAACAGCATTAGAACACTACGTAAGTCGTGGCACTTTTCAATGTGACATTTGACAGTCTCTCACTGCCGGCAGAAAAAGGTGGACTAAACCTGATGAATTCTTCTCGGGTTATCAGCTGAGTGGTGGCGTCGTCTTGTCGCAACGTTTCAATAAGTTTCGTTCCCATCATCTTCTGGAAAAGTGTCGGGATGCTGCCACACTCTCATCTAATACTTTCTCCTCTTTGGGGAAGTGTGTGGGGGAGTTTGTAGCCTTACGGGTTTTACTCCACTGTGTACTTGTGTGTATGGTTATTTCTGTAATTTTTGGGTGTCTGCGTAATGTCACGAATGTGAGGGATTAGGAATTGGATATAAGAATTTTCTATTCGACTTAGTCGTCGAAGATCGTCATTGGGCGATTGTGCTTATCGCGGGACATGTCATACCGACCTAGGGAGTGGATGAGGACGTTTCCTGATCTGGAAGAGCTTTCATAGGAGGCCTTTGTCAGATCTTGGAAACGCTCTTTCAGGAGTTGGATTTCAGCTGCAGCGTGCAGATCATCGGTAGGGAATCCGAGGGGTAGATGTAGTGCCCTCCTGAGGGCGCGGTTCTGCAGCGTCTGGTGTTTGTCCAGGTGCTGCTTCGCCGCGTATCCCCATTACTGGCCGTATGAGGGCCTGATAAACGTTCACTCATACAGAGCAGGGAAGGGAACTGGATGTGGTAAGGACTGGGTATAGGATGGACATTCTGGCACAGACTTTCCTGTAGACCTCGTATATGTGGGGTTTCCACGTAAGACGACAGCCCAAGGTTATGCCAAGGTACTTGGCGTTTCTGCACCAGGGGAGTTGGGTTCCGTTTAGGTGAACGTGGAGGGGGTGGGGGGGGGGGGGCGTTGAGGAGGTCCAAGCCTATGGGTGTTCAGCACAGCCTGTGTCTTTTCAGAGTTGATGGTGATGAGCCAGCTGCAGGTCCAAGTTTCTATGTCATCTAAAACCCTGAGTAGCCTATGGATGACCAGGTCCTTGTTTGCATTTCGTGTGTAGATGGCTGTGTCATCTGCGTACTGTGCAGTGTGCACCAGGGGGGCCGTTGGTGTGCCCACAGTGTACAGACTGTACAAAACGGACCCCAGGACCGATCCCTGTGGCACCCCAGCAAGAATACGCCATTTGGTGGAGGTGGCAGTTTCTACTTTGACAGAGAAAGTTCTATCAGTGAGATAGCTTTTGATCTGCCGAACTATGCTCCCGGGGAACCCTTGTGTGTACAACTTGTACAGTAGTCCTACATGCCATACTGAGTCGAAGGCTTTGGCTACATCAAGTAGCACTATCACGCAGTAGCCTCTGTGGTTGAAGCACAGAGGGGTTCAACCACTCTCATGATCTGTTGTGGGGCAGAGTGGATCTGCCGGAATCCGAAATGGAAGTCCGGCAGAAGTTGGTCTCTGGTAATATGGTCCTGTATGGGTATTAGCAGGAGGCGCTCATAGATCTCGCTGAGAGTTGGCAACAGGCTAATCGGCCTGTAGTGCTGTGGGGATAGAGCGTATTTCCCTGGTTTGTGTATCGCGACCGCTTCCGCGTGTTTCCAGAAAGCTGGGAACTCGCGGGTACGAGTAATCTAGTTGAAGACGTTCGCAAGGTGTTCGATAGCCGAGGGCAGGAGGTTTTTAACTAGCTGGTTGGTGACACTGTCGTGTCCTGGCGCCTTTTTTGTAGGGAGGGATCTAATTACTTTTGCCACGTCTTCGGGGGCGAAAAGTGGGGGTTCGTCCTCTGGGTCCTCCTCAGCGTTGAGGAAGACAGCCAGTTGACGACGGACTACCTCTTCATGTTCTTCATCCTGGGGTTCTACCGCCTTAAACTGCTTCTCGAAGGAGTCGGCGAGGGCGTTGGACTTTTCAGCATGACTGTAGGCCAGACCCCGCTCACCGTGCAGTGGTGGCATCCTAGCGCGTCTTTTTGTGCATTGCTTGGTTGCTTTCCACAGCGTGTGATCGTCTACTTTGAGAGCTGTGAGGCGGTTTTTCCATTGCTGGTTTCTGTGCTCATTGCGCGCTACCTTCATCTCTCTCTGTAGACGATTGAGCAGCCTCCTGGTGGCCTGATTTCTGGTGATCATCCACTCTTTTGCCATTCTGTTCTTATGTCGAATTTGAGCTAGCAAGTGTTCCGGGAGCTGTATTTGTGGGGGCAGCCCGTCATTTTGTGGAGGGGTAGCCTCTTCCGCAGCCTGCAAGATGGTATCTGTTAGGTCTTGTAGCGCTTGTTCTACTGTTTCGGCAGTATGTGACGGAGTGCGATCGATATCAGAGACGACAGTTTCTCGGTATTGCTCCAAGTCAGTATGTTTGTAGGACGTCTGGTACCGTGGGAGTGCTACCCATTCTCCCACATCGACATCTGGAATCACTGGCTTGTGATCGAAGGACATTCTGTTGATTGTCCTTGCGCCCACAAACCCCGCGATCCTTCTAGTGAGGGCTATGTCTAACACGTTGGGCCTACCTCCACTTTTTTTTTGCTGTGTTCTGCATATCTATATAGCTGCTTGGCCGTCTTCCGTTTCTATAGGCCGGCCAATCACGTTCCTCCGGAAGGGGGTACCGCGTCGGTGGTGGGGGTGTGGGGGGGGGGGGGGGGGGGGGGTGCGGCGCGGCCCGGCGTCGAGACCAGGTGGCTATCCAATGTGTCTGCGTACGCCGGTGCCTTCAGATCGGAGCGTTCCTGACGTATTTTGTCAATTGTGGGATTCCACGCTGCACTGAGCTGAAAACCGCTATCCCTGTTTACTAAATTGTTGTGCAGACGTATCTCCACTGCCTCTTTGAAGATCGAGTCCCAGAAACTGTTGTCGTTGTACAGCTTCTTCGTTTTTTGGAATTCGAAGGTGTGTTCCTCGATAATGATATGTTCTGCCACCGTGGACTTGTTAGTCTGTCCTTGTCGTACGTTCCTGATGTGTTCAGTACAGCGCTGGGAGATACATCGTTGTGTCTGACCGATATATTCCATCCCACATTCGCACTCAATACTGTAAATGCCCGGCGTCTGCAACCCCAGCTGGTCTTTTTTTGAGCCAAATGTATCTCTGACTTCTCTCGGTGAGCGAAAGATGGTCGTTACTTCGTGCTTCTTTAATATTCTTGCGATCTTGGCTGTTGGCGGTCCAGCAAACGGCAGAAACGCCACACGTTTTGCTTCGTCTTCTTCTGGTTTCTCCTCCCGCCTCTTGTCTGCACGCAAGGCGTGTCTTATTTGTGTCTCGGTGTACCCGTTCTTTCGGAAGGTTTCCCGCAGATGTGCTAACTCACGCGGCGAACTCTCGCTGTCACAGATCGACCTGGCTCTTTCTACTAAGGTGTTCAGTATTGAGTTACGTTGTGCTGGATGGTGGCAGCTCCGAGCATTGAGATATAAGTCCGTGTGGGTCTTCTTCCTGTAGACCGAGTGTCCCAACGTACCGTCCGGATTTTTCTTGATCAAAATATCCAAGAAGGGAAGGCAGCCATTCTCTTCTACCTCCATGGTGAATTTGATGCTCTCATGTATGCCATTGAGATGGCGTAGAAACTCCTGTAGTTTTTTGTTTAAAAAATAAATTTTTTATTAACAAACCATTATAATTATACAAAGTTAACCCACTTCCTTACTTCATTAGTGGGTCATAACACTTATACATTTATACTTAGTTTGCAGCTAGTTTCAGTTTTAATACGTGAGCTACAGTTGATGTTTAACAATCAATGGGCATCTAATATCTAGTATCTACAGTTTATATCTAATTCCTATAACTAATTAATGTATTCTGGAGCGCCACATGTGTGCCAGTGAAAGATATAAACCTACTTTTAAACTGCCTTGTTCTTCGAGCTAATTCCGAAGAGCGTGCCCCTGGCACCGGGCAGGCCTCGATGTTAAATTCGCTGCAGTTCCTAACGTAGTTTCCTAAAAACTAAGTCATATAAACTAACTTATCCTACGTCATATCGGGTGTGTGTCACAATCGGTGGTGTTGATCCCTACTCCCCCTAATCCTGCACGTGGCGGATTCCAACTGAGATGAAAGTCGGCCGGTCCACGCACAGGCGGCATGGGAATAGGGCTCTTGGACGCATTCGGTGGTTGCTGTCTTTGTTATTTAGTGTATCTCTCGTAAGTATTCAGTTAGAACTTTTCGCGATACCTCGTTAGCCAATGTGTTTAAGGTCTGAAAAGTTTCCTCTCGTCTAAGTAGTTGATATGTGTCATAGTTGGGTAGTCTGTCTCGTAGTGTGTTCGCGACATCATTGAAGAGGGGACATTCGTAAATTACATGTTCGGGTGTACCCTCCGGATCGCCACAGTCACACGCTGGTGTAGCCCTCTTCCCAAATCGACATAAGTATGTCGGGTAGGGTCCATGGCCAGTGAGAAAATGGATCAATCCTCGTGTGGGCTCAAAGTATTTCAATTCCAAGCATTCCCTTACATCAGGTATGAACTGGAAAGTTCTGCGTCCAGCCTCTTCTACCTCCCAAGACTCCTGCCAGAGTTCCTCCCCTCTTTTCCTTATTTCCCTTTTATCCCCCACCCTAATACCCATGATGTCTGCAATCTTCTCGTAATTTCCCTTTTTGGCCCAATACCAAGCCGCTTGTTCTCTTATTTTTATGTCCAGAGGGCAGAGCCCCATTATAACTAATAGCCCCCCCCCCCCTTGGAGATGTTCTGTAGGCTCCCACAGCTCTTAATATCATGCTTCTCTGGACCCTTCTCACTGCCATGGCGGGCACAACCCTCGTGAGCCTGTGCGCCCAGACTCCCGAGCCGTAACCCACAACTGAGGTTAGGATGCTATTGTGGTAGAGTCTAATTAGGTGTGGTGGGAGATGGAATCTTGAGATGAGGTTATTTAATATCTGGAGAGCTCTCTGGGTAACGGTATCAATGTGTTTCCCGAAGCTCCACCTCTCATCAATGATAACTCCTAGATAGCGTGTCTCACGTCGTCGGAGAACTGGTGAACCGTCAATTCTGACAGTCGGATTTCTGATGAGATGTCCTTTTAGCAACAGGTAAGTGGATTTGCTGGGCGATATCGTCATTTTAATCGTATGGCACCACTGTTGGAGTTTGTCTATAGCTGTTTCTATTTTTGGTTCAATGTCTTCGCGGCTACGGCCGCCAACCAACAGGAGGTGGTCATCCGCGTAGGCTATCACCTCTAGCACCTCATCACTTTGTTGTAATCTGTCTAATAGAGGCTCCATTTGGATGTCCCAGAAGAGGGGTCCTAAAACGGAACCTTGGGGACATCCTTTGATAATTGTTTTTCCAACTCTTTCGCTAGGGGATGATAGCCAGACCTCCCGATCCTTACAATAGCTCCTCAGGCAACCGTATAGCGGCCCTGGACACTCTTTCTCCCGCAAGCAGGAGAAGAGCGAAGGCCACCACAGGTTGTCGAAGGCGCCACTGATGTCAACCATGATACCAACCACGTATTTGGGCGGGGTCGAGCCGCAGACCTCAGCTGCCAGGGCGATTGCATCAGATGCCGACCGCCCCGGCCTGAAGCCGAACTGCCTGTTGCTCATCCCGCACAACACTCGGTGTGCCGCCAATCTGTCAGCTAGCAGTTTCTCCAGTATTTTACCGAATAGATCCAGCAAGCAACTCGGCCTGTATGATTTCACTTCCGTGGGATCCTTGTCTGGTCCTTTCTTTATAATGACTAAGTTTGCTGTTTTCCATTTATTTGGGAACTTTCTTTGCCTAAAGCATTCATTGTGAAGATGCGTAAGTGGCGCAGTCAGCTGAGGCGCCAGGAACTGCACCACCTCCGCCACAATGCCGTCTGGCACAGGTGCTTTTCCTCTTTGCAATGATCTTATATGGGCTGCTACCTCCTCCTCTGAGAAGGGGTAGACAGCCGTCTCATTAATGTATTCTTCTTGATCTTCATTTCTCAATTGCATCTGCCCCTCTGTCTCCCCATCCGCATTGTCGTCAGGCAGCAGGGACTGGAGGAGGACCTCTGCAGTCTCCTGCCAAGATTCCGTCATCCTGTCCCCGTGCCTGACTGTTGATAGCTCCAGAGGAGAGCGGATTTTTCTCTTACCAACTTATAGGGAAGCCCCCATGGGTCCATGACTAGCTGGTTGAGCACCAAGTTTTCCCAGCTTCTCATCCTATCTTCACGCAGTTCCTTTTGGAACTTCCGCTTTTCCTCCCTATATAGCAACTGCCACCTTTGTCGTTCCTGCCAGACGACACTGCGCTGGTAGTGCCTCCTCAGCCTTCTGACAGATTGACGCAGTTCTCCTAGTTCAGCAGACCATGGTTACGGAGAGGCCGCCATGGCCCTCCTCCTAGTTGGTACAGCTGCCCTCACCGCTCTTGTCACTGCATTCACCAGTTCCTCCGATCTCTGGTCTACGTCCATGTCCCGATGCATGTCACCTTCCGGTAATGGAGGAATGTCACACTCCCTTGCTAGGCGTTCTCAATCAGCTCTTCTGTAATTTAGTTGTACCTCCCACCCCATGGCCCAGCGGCACTCTCTTTCTCCTAAGGTGAAAGTTATCAAGTTGTGGTTGCTTGTGGTGGCGTTTCCTGTAACTTTCCAGTTTTGAATAATATTGGTTGTGTTCGGTGTTACAAGTGTGACATCAATATTTGTGCCCTGTCCTCCTCCTGCAGCGTAGGTAGGAGGATTGCCAGGCCTGTTGGCCACCAAAAGTTGTGATGCCATAATGAGTTCCTCTACTTTTTCACCATTGGCGTCTCTTGTGCCACTGTACCACAGGGGGGGATTTAGCATTAATGTCAGCCGTTATCACGACTTTTCTTCCCCGTAACGCCGTGGTAGCTCTCGCTAAATGGTCTATGTGCTGTTCTATGTTATCACCATACTGGGAGTACATGTTTATGAGAGTAATGATTCCCATAGGGGATTGCAGCTCCACGACGTTACAGTGGCTAGTTATAAACTGTGAGAGTGTGGTGACTCTCAAAAGTTTGTTTGTAATTATAATCGCCGCCTTCGGGTCATCCCCTCTGCTGACTATTTGCCAGCTAGCGGCAGCAAATGCGATTTTCCCAGCCAGGGAGTATGGCTCCTGTAGACAGAGTACATCTAGTCTCCTTTCCTCCACCTCCCTTCGGAGCTCCTGCATCACGAGTCTACTGTTATGAGTGTTAAGTTGTCCCATATTTATTTTTGTCGTTAGGGGAAGTACGTATGTATTCGGTCATTCGGCCAGGTCTTACTCCAGTCGAACGCAGTTCGTCCATGTGCTAGTACTGATTGTTGGTAGTTGTCGTCAAGGTCGAATTTCTCACCTCGTCTTTCGAACACTTTCTTGAGCAGGTCTCGCAAGGCTCCGAAGTCGGTGGGGAGATTCACTGATTTTAGCTGGATTCTGTCAACAGCCTCTATAACCGAGAATGTTATCTTCCTGCCGTCTTCATGTCCTACGCAGACCACATGTCGTAAGGCAGTGGTCAGGGTAGCCGGCTGCTCCAATCTAGATAGTTGCATGGTGTACTCCAAGTTGGGGTACACCCTTACCGGATCGACTGGTGGTAGTCTCACTATTGGTGTGCCTTGTGTAGTAGAGCTCGTGCTTGAGCTTGTCACTGTGTTTTCTTGAATTGGTTGTTAGTTCGTGTGTTCGTCTTTAGTAGTTGCCACAGCCACAGGATGCCCTTGCCGTTGTTGGTGTAATATCGGCTTTGTTCCCCGGCTTTCAGAGGAGAGAGTTTCGGCCATGAGGGGGACGTCAGTTTGTATGCCTATGTCCATCGTTTGGAATTCAGCTTGTATGGCTTTGTCCTCTGTTTCGATTTTAGCGGCGCCCGAGAGCGACCTCAGAAAATCCTTGAATCTATTTGCCCTCATAGCGTCCCTCCTCCTTTTGCTCGGGGACTTTCGCTTTGGCATCCTGTTCGGTATGCCAGGCTCAACCATAATCAGTTCTAGAGATTAATCTCTGTTCAAGCATTCTATATGTCGGGCAATTCCTACCTGTGGCTCCACAAGACTTTTTCCCTCGATTTTTGCATGGTATGCAAATTGCCGCCGCCTTGCAATCTTTGCGGCTATGACCATTTTCCCCACACTTGGTGCACGCCGGCTCCCTGGTGCACAGCCTTAAGATGTGGTCCAAGTCACCACAGTTGTGGCAACGAGGTACCACGACATAATCTCGTGTATTGATGGCATGAAAACCAACATATAATCTGCCCATTGTTGTTATATTTCTCCACATTGGCGCAGTTACTTCGGCGACGTGATGAACAACATCACGACCCCGTGGCCCAGTCTTAAATTACAACTTAAAACAATTCTTAAATTCTTCCTCGTTGATTCCGTCAAAGTTTTGCCGTCTGATTGTTTCTGAGAGTTCATCATTTGTCATAATCGTGGGTACGTCGTATAATATAACAAGGGGATTTCTTTTCCTCGGTGGTTCACATTTGACCACCGAGTTCAGCTTCTGGTTATTCAACAGTTTGCCTTTGTCCTGCTCAGAGGCAACTTCGACAATAACAGAGTTTCTACTTGGTTTTATCTTTTTGATTCTAATTTTGTCTTTCACAGGATCTATGTTTTTTGTGAAAAGTTCCTGTACTTTCTTAACGCTCGTGTCCTGGCCAGGCAGTGTCCTAAGGAAGACTGGTGTGTCTGGTCTCTTTGTCATTTTATCAATTGTGTCTCTCGTTGTGTTTTGTGGGCGCTTTGTGGGCGCTTGCGCGGCCACGGCCGCCCACGTCTTTGCCGGTTGCCTCCTTATCTGTCATTTTCTTTTTCTTGTTCTTCAACTCTGCCTTCAAGTTTAGCGTAGTTTCTCCTTGCCATGGGGCCACACTACAAGAGTGTCTACACGACAACACCGCGCGGTCAACTCACTTGAGCTGTGGCTGCCGAAGCGCGCGGACGCTCTATGCTGACGCTGCCCTTTGCTCGTGATTTCGTAGCAGACCGGACGCGCGGGTTCACGCAGTTGGCTACTCGCCTTGTGTGTTCTCGCTCACCAGCGTTCTTCCAGAATCGACATCAGCCTGCTAGGGCTTTTAGGGACTCGGGTGGCAAAATCCACGTGGCGTGACCCCCTAACGAAGAAAGCAAAATTGTCGTCGCTTTCTAAAAAAGCAAAGTTGTCGTGTTGGGGTCACGAGATGGAGGAGGAGCCGAAACGAGATGATCGCTTCGGCGAGACGCAGGGTGTGGCAGATGACGTTCCAAGGGAGGTTTCCCAGACGACGGCAGCGTCTGATCCACCACCACCTACGAAGACGACCAGCGAGAGTGACGCACGCGGCCGCCGGATGGACGTGAAAATTTCTGCGAATGTTCGGCGCCGCGCCCGCACACTCTCAGGATGGAGACGACGCATTGAGCAGCCGATCCCCCTGACAAAGGAGGAAATTACTGCCGCCATCGCCAGGCTGACCCCAGAGGAGAGTTGCATCTCCATGCAACGTTTGGCCATGGGTATAGAAGAGGACAGAAAGGAGGTACTCTCGAGACTCTGGTCCTTGGTACCCGTGGGTCGCGATATCCAAGCGCATGTTGCAGCCGCCATGACAGCTGCCGTGCCAGCAGTCGCACCAGCCGCGCCGGCTACAGAAACCACCACGCCCTCGCCAACGTCCAGTCTGGCAACACCGGACAAGCCTGCAGAGGTCGACCAAACCTCGCGGAAGCGCCCAGCCGCGCCCGTAGAGAACACTCTGTCCCCCAGGCAGGTTCCGGTCGCACCAGGCGGAAGAAGGGGAGGGTGCGTCGCAGGACGGCCGCATTGCCGAGGAAACCCGATGAAGAAGGCTTCATCACGCCTTCCCGGCGCCGCACAGCGAGAGCCAGGGCGTTCGAACTGGTGGCGCCGGAACAGGTCCAGGCTGCAAACCGGTATGCAGATCTGCCGGAAGTAGCCGAGACTGATGGGGACGGGACCACACCGACTGGGCGACGAAACCGCCCCGCCGCCCGCCGCTGATCACCATCCATTAGCGCGAGGGCTATGGTGAGTTGAGAGAGAAGCTCTACTCGGTCGTAACAACGCGAAAGATGATCGCGGGAACCGACACCTACAAGGTTAGAGCAGAATGCATAGAGGATGACGCGAAACTCATGCAGCTCTACGAAACAGAGAAGTGGCACTGCTTCACGCAGCGCACTGAACAGCTGAAGCAGCTGAAGGTCGTCTTTCGCCACTTGCCGCTGAAGGTGGTACCGGCGTTCCTACAGCGACAGCTGGATGAAATCGGCTTCCAGACCCGCCACGTCGGCCTGATAGTAGTATTGGTTGACAACGTTGACAACCGGAAAATTTTTCAGGTTGGCAACATTGGCGACTTCGACGTAAAAGTCGAACCGTGAGAAAGGCAGGCGAGCCCAGTGCTTCAACTGCCAGCGCATGGATTACGTGGCAAAATATTGCACGATGCCTGAGCGCTGCTGCAAGTGCACCGAGGAGCACCATCGCGGGACTGCCCGAAGAAGAAAGAAGACCGGCCAAAGTGCTGCAACTGCAACGGGGACCACGTCGCCTGCTATCGAGGATGCGCCGCATTCAAGCGGAGGAAGGGCGCCAGCCCTTTAAACCCGCGTCACAGCTTCGCAGACATCGCTACAGGGAAGTCGGCCGCCCCCTCAGAGAGGCCACGGCCGCTCGCAGTGCATGCCGCACCGGCACCGCAGCCGTCGCAGCTGCCCTCGCTGGCGGAGCCGCCTGCAGTCGGGGGAGATGGCTTGCCGGCGCCCGCGGCTGCAAGGAGGGTTGCCGCCCGCACAGGGCATTCCCAGCACGCCGCTCCGCTGCCGATTGCGGGATACGTCGCGATGGAGTCAAATTTTCCCGAAACAGCGAAGGAAGACACCACCGAGCTGGCAGCGCTTCTGCGGTCGCTCAACCAGCAGGTTGGTTAAGACAAACAAAGCTAACCGATTTATCTCATGCAGACTGTTGCTTCAGTGGCAGAATACAAAAGCATTTTTTATCGCTCGCGCACGGGATCCTCAATGATAATCCAAAACGAAAGAGGCAATGCTTTTCTTTGAATGAATCGCCACGAAGTACAGCGATTTATACTCCAAAAAGGCACTTCTTTGTGTTTAGTGGAGCAAGTGAGTAGTCGTTCATTTTGAAGTGTTGAAACCTGGAAAAACTGTGAACTACTAGCTCGAGTAAATCAGTCTTTAATTGAAAAGTGCCCAGCGACTGTCAACACAAAAGGCGCTGTTCTGCAACACGATAATGCAAGACCGCACTGCGTAATAGAACCATGGAGAAAATTAACGAATTGGGTAGGAAGAATTGGCTCACCCACCACACTCTCCCGATATTGCACCATCAGATTTCAATTTATTCCGATCGCTCCAACATTTTCTGAGTGGCAAAAATTTAAAGATGTGGATGATGTCCAAACTGCCATCTCCAGATATTTTGTTCAGCAATAAATTGATTTCCATCGGCCCGGCATTGAGAATTTGCTCACTAGTTAGCAAAATGTTGTTGATAATGATAGTCATTACGTCATTGATTAAAAATAAAAATTTGTTGAAAATGTATCTCTTTGAATGTAATGTAAAAATGATATTACTTTCCGGTGTCTCGAATACTATAAAATGTCCAGGAAATTTAGGCGAAGTGTTCTTCAAAGCCAGCCGCTGTGGCCGAGCGGTTCTAGGCGCTTCAGTCCGGAACGGCACTGCTATTACGGCCGCAGGTTCGAATCCTGCCTCGGGCAATGTGTGTGATGTCCTTAGGTAAGTTACATTTAAGCAGTTCTAAGTCTAGGGGACTGATGACCTCCGATGTTAAGTCCCATAGTGGTTAGTGCCTTTTTTCTTTTTTCTTTTTTTTTTGTTCTTCAAGATTTCCCTAAAATATTCTGCCGCGACATGAAGGGCGGGGAATCCTTAACAACATTCGAGAACCATGTTTTATCATACTTTAACACTTACCTCCACCCAAATTAATTCACTTTCCGAATCTACACTAATCTCACTAGATTTTTTTTTTTTTTGGAGCTATAAACATGCCGCCACCAGTGGCGTTGAATCTATGTGGCTGAAAGTGAATTACTTGCCATGTTATACAGGAGCCAAACAAATTACGAGGTTTACAAATTTTCTCATGAAAGTAAAGAAAAAACTGTGAGCGTAGTAGCAGGATTAATACCTTTTTTACGTTTAGCATAAGGACACAATATTTAAAAGCACGCGTCATTCGTAGCATTGCAGACCTAGTAACGGCACTTCATTTCGTGATGGGGGTCAGGAGTAATGAGACGTATCTATATATCGCCAGGCCTGGCACAATGCAACCGTTGCTCAGTGGCGTAATCGGCGGTAAAATAGGCGACTGTCTGGCGGCAAGGTTTGCTTCGTATCCGCCTTTGTGCAAATTTTTTTATCTTACTCCATCAATTTGTTTAACCAGTCAAAATCACGAAACTGTTACAAGGAACAGTTCACGGTTCTTATTAAGACATTTTCGACCTTCAAATGGGTACAACATGTGGCTGCAATATGTGAGGAAGTTAGTCTGTTAGGAGGATAATAAATGTCTCATTTTCTGTCAGCTCCTCCCAGGAAGCTAGGGTGCCGTTCCAAAGGTCTTCACGTTTTCTTGGCGCATTGTCAGTCCAGTTTTCTCGAACGGTGTGTTTCGTCTCTGCCGATACGTTTTCAGTATCGTTTAGGACTAGTCCGTAGGGAGACCACTCGAGAAGAGAAATCTCATTCTGTCCTGCAGACCACTCTCGCATCATCGCTTACATGAGTATAGGAGATTGGTCCTGCAGTTAACAAATTGCTCCTTCAGAATATAGTTGCTCTGATAGGATCATAATATTACCTGGTGTACTGGGCAGCAACTAGTCAACCATCTATCCTGTGACTGATCCACGGGTACACATCCAGCTCCAAACTTCCACAGACATACGGCCACTGCAAGATGTCTCCTGATGTATTTGGGGTAGAAACGGGCACCTCGCGGCCTGTATACTTATCATTCGTTGAGGACAGCACCGATTCGACGTAAAATATCACGTTCCATCAGTCAATATTGACACTGTACTCGACAAACGCTAACCGATAGGGTGTAAAATCATCAAGGATCCTCTCCATCATATCCGCACGTTTCCTCAGTAATCTGGCGTCCCGAAGCCGGCATCGAACCCTATCCACCTACTCAGGAAACGCAGTAGTGTGTTTCAGCTGCACCGCGTATAAAACAGGATTTTGCCCCTGAAGTGTTGACAAGTTTATTGTCCTAGAGAGACGTTGTTCAAGGACAGACTCCAGTTCCACAACCTCCTGGATTCTCCAGTAAGTCGAGAACGTTTTTTTCATCGCCACACAATGCACTCAGGAACGCTGTATGGTGTTCTGGCCTCTGACATCGTCAGATTCCCTGCCTCCACGTGAGCAATTACAGGGCCACGAATAGCCTGTTGACGATGAGGATGGCACATGAATAACATGACTCGACTGAAAGGGATGCGATGCTTGCATTTAGTCTTCTTCGTGCACTGTATTTAGCCATTGTAGAATGAAAAAAAAAAATGAAATGGTCGAATGGCATTTTTGGCCGGGAGGCCCCATGCGGTGGAGTTCGGCCGCCGTATTGCAAGTCCTTTTTAGTTGACGGGATTTGTGAGTCAATGTTGATGAAGGACACACAACACCCAGTCATCTCGAGGCAGAGAAAATCCCTGAGCCCGCCGGGAATCGAACCCGGGAAGCGAGAACGTTATCGCAAGACCACGAGCTGCAGACATTGTAGAATGAATGATGTCCTTGAAGACCTAACTCTCCGCGTTAAACTGTCTGTCTATTACAGTGTAATAACAGCGAAACCGTGTAAATAATTCCCACGTATTATGTCAAACAGAGCTAGTAAATTTAATTTGTCAACTCTACAGAGGTTGTTCTCCATTTCTCGGCGACGTCACCCTCGGGTTCGGCAACACTTCAAACAGCAACATGTCGAACATGCGAAAACAGTTCATAGTCCAGAATTTCGTGTTACATGTAACGTGGGTTAATGATTTCACATTGGCACTAAAATTCTTCACAATTTTGCCCAACGCCATCGTGAACGTGTCTCACAAAGTGAAGGTCGTCACACCCAATCTTACCCGTAATTCACCTCTTCTTTTGACGCCTCTACAATGGAGGACAGAACCCCGACAACCATCGCTAAAATCACGCAGTTTTCTTATGGATGACTGAAGAACTATTTCAGATACACCGCCGCTCAGAATAGATACGAATAGCCATTAGGAGGTAGCATTAGGGGCGTCAATGAAACCACCCCTTCCCTTGGGCGTTGATTCCCACATGTTTCTCGGTCGAAAACGACAGTCCGCAGTGCGATGAGCAACAGGATGACGAGCTTGTCAATTTTCTACACCCCCTGCATGATTCAACAATCCTCTAAGGACGTTGTAGGGCTGCAACCCCACTGAACGTGATCTGACCCCTTTGGAGTGTAGTGCGTCAGCAGTTTCTGTTATGGTATGCAGGGGTGAACCACTAGGGATCTTTAAAAACCATTCGACGAAATTTGAATGAGATCGAAAGCAGAAAATTGTGATTGTGCTATTTCAGCCCTCATGTTTTGCGCCCACCTGTGGTGCGATCACGGAGTGGCGCAATACTGACATGTGCCTGAATACAGCGACAAAGTGTACCTCTAAGCCCCCGGATTCGGCAACACCTTCGTGCAACCATGCATATTTGTTGGGGAAGTTAAAAATGTACCTGAAACTTCCTGGCAGATTAAAAGTGTGTGCCGGACCGAGACTCGAACTCGGGACCTTTGCCATTCGCGTGCAAATGCTCTACCATCTGAGCTACCCAAGCACGACTGACGTCCCCTCCTCACAGCTTTACTTTCGCCAGTACCTCGTCTCCTACTTTCCAAACTTTCCAAACTAGAGCACTTGCCCGCGAAAGGCAAAGGTCCTGAGTTGGAGTTTCGGTCTGGCACAAAGTTTTAATCTGCCAGGAAGTTTCATATCAGCGCACACTCCGCTGCAAAATGAAAATCTCATTCTGGAAAAATGTACCTGTCAGATACTTCGACACCCATTCAGCTGAGTGATGCCTCGTGGGTTCTCTAGCACCTGACGGCTGGCAACATCGTCTAAAGGGTGTCGAAAGAGTGGCCTGACATCATTAGCCCACCTTGAGCCTCACATCAACTGAGCTGTGGCCTTTTTTTCGCATGTCGACATCTTGCTGTTTCAAACATAGCCGAGGATGACGTCGAAGGACACCACGCTTTTGGACCATTAGAGAGGAAGGTTTTAGGCCCCTTTGAGCTAAATTTCAAACTTACGCGTCGCAATAGCTTCAGGGTTTCGAAAAAATGATACTTTTTTCTTTTTTGCAGTGTATAAAGCCTGTACACGGTTTATTAAGATACAGTAATTGTTTAAGAACGTGTATGTATCTGTTAAAGGACACTACATCTATAGATAATGCCAATATAACCTGCTTGTAGAAAAGATTTTGTGACTTCTTAGAACAGATCTGAAATACTGACAAGATCACCTTCGTGTAAATTTTGAAATGACATTTTCAAAGAAAATAGAAAAATATGGCCTGCTGCATTTCATTCACGTCAGTTCTGTGCTGGACTTCTGTTCTGGCTGCGATATATACGCCAGCCAATTTTTTGTGCGATCAAGTGTACGTACATTTCAATTGGACTTTTGGACTTTATAATTTCACTGGTGTTAACATCAGGCTTCAGCCAGCGTTCTGTTCATAGTACTGTGTGGGTACTGTTACTGTTTAGAAGCGAGAGCAGTTCTGGAATCGCGATCTGTTCTGGGAACGAAGCTGCAAAAGGCTAGCTCTGCTGGCATACTCTCTCCATAGTAGCCAGCCATTTGTAGCAGCCGTGGACGGCACACAACTCGTTTATTGAATGCAAGATACTGGTTAGTCAGAACACGAGTACAATACTGAAAAGTGACGAAACAAGTGTGTGACCTCTAACGCTTATCACAGCGAGAAAATGTGCTTTGAATACAAAGCGCTCATCCCAGAAACAGAGATACGAACCATTTTCACGCAAAACTGCGCTTATTACCACGGGAGACCTGTGAATGATTATCTCTTCAGTGTCTCTAAAAGGAAATTTGGTAAAACGAACAAACAAAATATCGATATAATGAGACTAAAGACACGTCTGAGACAAAAAATTACCAGTCCCTTGGTTGGCACTTCTTCACGCTATATAAACTCTACATGAGAAGTATCGTTGATTTTGTACGACTTCAATGTTAAAAACAACAAATAAAGTAACACGATCGACATTTCATCACAAGACGTCACTCTGCGCTATACAGTAGACTTTCTGCAGCATAGTACGAGTCTCTGCGACAATATGCTTAACAAAAGACAGGTTATACAGTGACAAACCAATATCATCGTCTGAAAATAGAATTGGCGTGGCGTTTGATATTCGAGCCGTTGAATGCAAAGTGATGTTGAATACGAAAAAGTGGCTTCAGCCACATTTTCATATTGTTGTGATCCACTTTTGTTTGACCACTTCATTGAAATCTCTTACCTGTGTTTTGACACTAAATAACTGTCCAACATTATCAAGTCAACAGAAAAAGTTTTTTGCTCACGTAGCGTAATTATTTGAAGCTGAGGGAAATATATGGGTAGGCTACGACGTTGAAAATTGTGGGTTTTAGGGCCTGTTGGAGCGATATTTAGCTTCTTCGCGCTGACAAAGTTCCTCTCTTATACCTTAAATAAGAGATAATTCAAAAGTCTTTCCTGACAAGACTCGCAGTTTTACATGCAAATGGCTCTTAATAATGTATTTGGTACGAGTGATTTATATTACATTTTCGTACGGCTCTGAGTGTTCGAGGTCGTGCACTTTCCTTGAAATCCACGCGTAGTATACCATGTATTGTAGGTGAGAATTTGGCCGGCACAGTAAACCTTGCAAAATTAAAGTCAACTGCAGTGGCTGTTGATAAATAGCTGCCAGATTACAGTGTCTGAGCAGCGATTGAAAATAACAAGCAAATGATCCTCCTCTAAGGATTGTTGGCTTCTTTACTCCGAATCGGCAAAAGCTGATCGGCGCCACGTGATTCTATGTGGCGCTGGGATCGTGTTCAGAACTTGTAGCGCCGCTCGCTCTTTAACGCGGTGCCTTGCGCGCCGCTGTAGGCGGGACCGCGCAAACCAGATCGCTAGCATCGATATCCGAATTGCTGGATAAAGCATGAAACACGATTTGCAGCCTGATGTACCCAGTGCGCGCAGTCGCTGTCGGGAGAACCTTCTCCATATCTCTGACGTGAACCCCCCGTTTCCCCCACGGCAAATAAACAGTGGCCCCCTTCCCGACCTGCTCGTTATTTCGCTAAGGGGTTATAACATAAATACACACGAAACTGTTCACTTTCTACGCATTAAATAATCATTTCTTTTATTCTCCTGTTTGTAAAAATATGACTATCATTAATATTCAACGTTGCAAATTTGTTATTTCGAAAAATCTGTTTGTTAATACATTGTTACCGCTGGCACCATGTTCAGGTTAGATAGATCAAACTTCCATTGTACAGGGTGTATCTCCTACTCTGCCAAGAGTATGCAGTCGCATTTTCTCTTGTGTTTCGGCAAATTATTTACAATTTCGTTTTTTCAATGTGTAACCGGACTCAGCCCAAACAAAAACTGCTCATCAAGTCTTTTACACGACGCTCAGTGGCGTCAGAAATGGGCAGTTTGTTCCCCGGTATGAACGAAATGAGTTTTAAACGGAAATTTTACCTGCCCATTCGATTGAGCGGCCCAAAATTAGTCTAGTGCGGTACTTGTTTTAACGATACACTACTGGCCATTAAAATTGCTACACCAAGAAGAAATGCAGATGATAAACGGGTATTCATTGGACAAATATATTATACTAGAACTTACATGTGTTTACATTTTCCCGCAGTTTGGGCGCATAGATCCTGAGAAATCAGTACCCAGAACAACCACCTCTGGCCGTAATAACGGCCGTGATACGCCTGGTCATTGTGTCAAACAGAGCTTGGATGGCGTGTACAGGTAAAGCAGCCCATGCAGCTTCAATACGATACCACAGTTCATCAAGAGTAGTGACTGGCGTATTGTGACGAGCCAGTTGCTCGGCCACCATTGACCAGACGCTTTCAATTGGTGACAGATCTGGAGAGTGTGCTGGCCAGGGCAACAGTCGAACATTTTTTGTTTCCAGAAAGGCCCGTACAGGACATGCAACATGCGGTCGTGCATTATCCTGCTGAAATGTAGGGTTTCGCAGGGATCGAATGAAGGATAGAGCCACGGGTCGTAACACATCTGAAATGTAACGTCCACTGTTCAAAGTGCCGTCAATGAGAACAAGAGGTGACCGAGACGTGTAACCAATGGTACCCCATACCATCACGCCGGGTGATACGCCAATATAGCGATGACGAATACACGCTTCCAATGTACGTTCACCGCGATGTCGCCAAACACAGATGCGACCATCATGATGCTGTAAACAGAACCTATGACGTTTTGCCATTCGTGCATCCTGGTTCGTCGTTGAGTACACCATCGCAGGCGTTCCTGTCTGTGATGCAGCGTCAAGGGTAACCGCAGGTGTGGTCTCCGAGCTGATAGTCCATGCTGCTGAAAACGTCGTCGAACTGTTCGTGCAGATGGTTGTTGTCTTGCAAACATCCTCATCTGTTGACTCAGGATCGAGTCGTGGCTGCACGATCTGTTACAGCCATGCGGATAAGATGCCTGTCATTTCGACTGCTAGTGATACGAGACCGTTGGGATCCAGCACGGCGTTCCGTATTACCCTCCTGAACCCACCGACGCCATATTCTACTAACAGTCATTGGATCGCGACCAACGCGAGCAGCAATGTCGCGATACGGTAGACCGCAATCGCGATATGCTACAATCCGACCTTAATCAAAGTCGGAAATGTGACGGTACGCATTTCTCCTCCTTACATGAGGCATCACAACAACGTTTACCAGGCAACGCCGGTCATCTGCTGTTTGTGTATGAGAAATTGGTTGGAAACTTTCCTCATGTGCCGGCCGCGGTGGACGTGCTGTTCTAGGCACTGCAGTCCGTAACCGCGGGACTGCTACGGTGGCAGGTTCGAATCCTGCCTCGGGCATGGATGTGTGTGATGTCCTTAGGTTAGTTAGGTTTAATTAGTTCTAAGTTCTAGGGGACTGATGACCTAAGATGTTAAGTCCCATAGTACTCAGAGCCATTTGAACCATGTTTTTTTCCTCATGTCAGAACGTTGTAGGTGGCGCCACTGGCACCAACCTTGTGTGAATGCTCTGAAAAGCTAATCATTTGTATATCACAGCATCTTCTTCCTGTCGGTTAAATTTCGCGTCTGAAGCACGTCATCTTCGTGCTGTAGTAATTTTAATGGACAGTAATGTATATATTAACACCAAGAATAACGTGTACGTCAGTAGCGACTGAATAGCGCTGCTGCATTCCGGTAGCAGTTAGTGCCGGCCTGAGTGGCGCTGTCGCTGATGGAGTACTGGTAAATCTTCATGTTTTACTGTCTCTTTCAATAGAGATATGATAAAAAATATAGCACTAGACTAATTTGCGGCTGCTCAGACGAATGAGTAAAAAAATTTCTCCTCAAAACTCTTATTGCTCGTAACGGGAAACAAACCGACACTTTCTGTCGGCACTTAGCGATGCTTTAATCACTATATCAGCACTATTGGTTTGGTATGACTCCAGATACACATTGAAAAAGCGAAATTGCAAATATCTACAGGAACACCAGAGAAAATGCGCCTGATGGCCCATACGAGAGACGTCCTGTAATGGTCATCTCTGGGAGGTAGAGTAGGCAGATACGATGGAAGTTGAGTTGGTACGGCGAACAGGTAGGGTGTGCACAGGGAGTCAGATGGCAGCACATGAACTGGGCAGACGTGTATGCGCTCCCATGCCCTATGAAATTTTTTAATGAGAGCGCCACAGATTCACATTAATGGGAAAGATGTTTCAACTTCAAAACCTTGCCGACGTTACCAACTTCATCTGTGTGTGAGAGAGAGTAGTAAAACTTACGAATACACACACCTCAGTGTCCGAGTAAACTTACAACTGCCCGCCGCACATCATCACTGTCGACGGCACTGTAACTTTATTAGATCTGTAAAAGAATAGGACCAGTGAATCTCAGTCTGTGTTTATACACCAATTAACTGAATTTTTGCAAATCAGTCCATAACTTGAATCATATTACCTATACGTGGTTCCTTACCTGGTTCTTCAACAAAATGACAACACTCATGTTAAAGATTCCAATTAAAGATACGTACACCACCGGCCATTAAATTTGCTACACCACGAAGATGACGTGCTATAGACGCGAAATTTAACCGACAGGAAGAAGATGCTGTGATATGCAAATGATTAGCTAGTCAGAGCATTCACACAAGGTTGGCGCCGGTGGCGACACCTACAATATGCTGACATGAGGAATGTTTCCAACCGATTTCTCATACACAAACAGCAGTTGACCGGCGTTGCCTGGTGAAACGTTGCTGTGATGCCTCGTGTAACGAGGAGAAATGTGTACCATCACGTTTCCGACTTTGATAAATGTCGGATTGTAGCCTATTGCGATTGCGGTTTATCGTATCGCGACATTGCTGCTCACGTTGGTCGAGATCCAATGACTGTTAGCAGAATATGGAATCGGTGGGTTCAGGAGGGTAATACGGAACGCCGTGTAGGATCCCAACGGTCTCGTATCACTAGCAGTCGAGATGACAGGCATCTTATCCGCATGGCTGTAACGGATCGTGCAGCCACGTTTCGATCTCTGGGTCAACAGATGGGGACGTTTGCAAGACAACAACCATCTGCACGAACAGTTCGACAACGTTTTCAGCAGGATGGACTATCAGCCCGAAGACCATGGCTGCGGTTACCCTTGACGCTGCATCACAGACAGGAGCGCCTGCGATGGTGTACTCAACGACGAACCCGGGTGCACGAATGGCAAAACGTTATTTTTTCGGGTGAATCCAGGTTCTGTTTACAGCATCATGAAGGTCGCATCCGTGTTTGGCGACATCGCGGTAAACGCACATTGGAAGCGTGTATTCGTCATCGCCATACTGGCGTATCACCCGGCGTGATGGTATGGGATGCCATTGTTTACACGTCTCGGTCACCTCTTGTCCGCATTGACGGCACTTTGAATAGTGGACGTTACATTTCAGATGTGTTACGACCTGTGGCTCTACTCTTTATTCGATTCCTGCGAAACCCTACATTTCAGCAGGATAATGCACTACCGCATGTAGCTGGTCCTGTACGGGCCTTTCTGGATACAGAAAATGTTCGACTGCTGCCCTGGCCAGCACGTTCTCCATATCTCTCACCAATTGAAAACGTCTGGTCAATGGTGGCCGAGCAACTGGCTCGTCACAATACGCCAGTCACTACTCTTGATGAACTGTAGTATCGTGTTGAAGCTGCATGGGCAGCTGTACCTGTACACGTCACCCAAGCTCTGTTTGACTCAATGCCCAGGCGTATCAAGGCCGTTATTACGGCCAGAGGTGGTTGTTCTGGGTACTGATTTCTCAGGATCTATGCACCCAAATTGCGTGGAAATGTAATCACATGGCAGTTGTAGTATAATATATTTGTCCAATGAATACCCGTTTATCATCTGCATTTCTTCTTGGTGTAGCAATTTTAATGGCCAGTAGTGTATTTCAAATAAGTCAGTAACAGAAATAATTATTCATTTTCTTTTCCATTTATCCCGCATTCGCACAGGGTCTGCTTGTTAATTATCGTAATCGACAATGTTAATGACAGAGGTTGGCCGGATGACCTTCCTGTCGTCAACCCTTTATCCCTCACCCAGCTCCCCTCCAGTATGGAACTTGTGTACTCCGGTTGTCTTCATGTATTGTTATCCATGTGAAGCGTGCAAATCATGTAACTGAAGCGGGACGTGGATACCAGTATTGACCTAGTGGGATGTGGAAAACTGCCTACAAAACGTCGACGCTGGCTGGCGCACCCTCGTCGTTAATCCGATGGTGGATTCGATCCGGTCCGGCTCACCTTCCCGAACACGTGATTCTGCATGCTAACACGTGCGGCTGTCTTGGCGGGTAGTAACAGCAGTAATTAATACTGTGAATTCAGTCCATTAAAGGAAATACTAAATTTCTAGCAAACTGATACTTCCAGATGCTACTAGCGTGTGTTGACTGTATGTAAATGAACGTTTGTCATGTTTTTCTGGTATGGAGTGAAACAGCACTGTATCGGCGTTGTTTGATCCTGATTATCACTGAAAATATAGTTGTTGTTCAATGTCGATCGTACAGAAGGGTGTGTTGGATACCTGCAAACAGTGCATGTTACTGTGAGATTTCATTGAACTGATTAGCACGTTCAGCCTAATAATGTTGTAATTATAAAATTTCGCACTTGTTCCATCGGACGAAGTGGCGCAGTGGTTAGCACATGAGACTCCCATTCAGGAGGATGACAGTTCAAAACCGCGTCCGGCCATCCTGATTTACGTTTCCGGTGATTCCCTAAAGCGCTCCAGGCAAATACCGGAATGGTTCCTTAGAAAGGGCACGGCCGATTTACTTCCCCATCCTACCCTAATCCGATGGGACCGATGACCTCACTGTTTGGTCCACTCCCCCAAACTAAGCAGACAATCAGCCAACTTTTTCCAAACTGATGAGATAATATTTTGTTTCGAAAAAAAACATTTTTGTGTCAGTAATGCAATATCACTGCTGGTTAATGTACATCAGACTTGGCTTTGTGATATTCTTCGGTTATAGTAAAGTATAGTAACATTAATATCTGAATGGTTGTAAAAAATAGTTGTCCCTTACTTTTGTCTGGTTACTGTTCATTTTACATTGAGACGGTAAGAATATATATAAGAGTTTAATTTTTGCTTATGCTTGACTACTGCTACTTGGCTATAGCAATGATTTAGCCTAATCCTCAGGTGAAATCACGATTAAATATCAACACAGTCAGGTTAACAGAAAGCCTAAGGAGCATTAGAAGCTTCATCATCCATCTAACGTTAGAGCTCGCAGTTACAAGCAATCTCACCCTCTAATCTGGTCCGGACCTTGCAGGATGATCGGCCACATTCCCAACAGACGAGGCATCCCGTGGTTGTTCAGATACACTTTCAGCAGTTGGTAGTACCTGCAATCAGTTTTTGAGGCGTAAAGTGACAGTGTTACGGTCTAGTACCCACTTTAACCTACCTCCCAGCGACTCACTTCATCATCAGGAATCCCAGGCGTCTCTTATACTCACCACAGAGGCCAAAACAATCGTCGCAGGTTCCTCGACGATACTACAGCACACAGTAGCAGCCTGAAACCTGTCGACCGTAGGGAACACCGCTTCCAGTTGTTTACGGATAGTGGCCGTACAAAAGAGGCGCAGTCCCTCTCCAAGTTCAATCAATGTTCTTCTTTACCACAAGGAATACAACAGTAATCCAAGTAGTCGCTGGATGCAATCTAAGTACTGCTGTCACACCACCGCTAGTTTCGCAACAGTTCAAAGTCAGCTAATACCAAGAAAATGCCCTGAAGTTCACACAAAAACTTAGAATAAGTTGTTATGCACTAGCCAACACTGTAAACTAACCTAAATCCTGTGTATAAACAGAAACTGCTGCTGCTCCTGGCCCGATCACTTGACTCCCCAGGTACGGCTGACACAATAGCTGTAACTTTCCTTGGTTCTAAAGTCACAATGTTTACAAGAAAAACGGTATTCTGTGCTGTTGCCTATAATTTTTGTTATTTTATTTCTGGTAAAACAATCAACTATCATTTCCACTGTTAATCATTATCTTATATTTTCAGGATTTAGAAAATTTGTGAAGGTAGCCTGATCGAAGGTTTAAGATGGATGTTTTCTTAAATAGGTTACTGAGGGGAACATTATGACAAGGGTAAAATTGAATTGTTTCATGTTGCAAGATCTGTTGTAGAACACCGTAATTTTCATCAGATGAGGCTTCCCTGATTTTACGAAAGTTGGTATTTCGAGCATTTCATGGAAAGTGCACGCAGCTTAATGAACCTTTCACTAAACCTTCAGAAACTGAAGAAAGCCACATAGATTAACAAACGAATAATAATAATTACATTCCATAAGAAATTGAAATCCTTAGTCTTATTGAATTTATTTATGTTAAGGAAACCATGAGTTTCTCCGATGCAGAATGGTGCTGGCTGATTCATTCTAATACAATGATATTAGATTACTACTACATAAAATATTCTTTGCATTAAGAGTAAAACTACAATTGCTCATAACTTCAACTGTGGAATGGTACTGAGGCTGGTGAAAATTAGTATGGAGAGTAAAGTGACATCCGAATTTTTCGTCGCGCCACGAGTTTCTGTTTCATAACTATCCAAACGGTTTTGCGATGGAAGTGAAATATTGCACTGTGAACATCGATTTGAATTACAGTGTACCTCAAGAAATCCTAAGGAATTCTTTGTATTGACCAGATAGTTTTGATGAAATGTATATTATGGGCCCAAGAACACAAAATAATTATTTTTTGTGATGTTTCACCTTCCACGAGGAGAGGAAGCCTATTTCTTAAATGCGTTAGGAAAGTTTTTATGCACAGTAAGACGCACAACGTTAGGCCAAGGTCATACAATAGCGTGTATCTCTTCCTTTCCATGTTTGGGATTATATAGAGTCAACGTCTACGGCATTGATTTGAGTACAAATATTCCTAGAGTAGGGCGGCGGTTATATATTCGCTTGTGAAAAAAATTGTTCTGTCAAGACGAAGTTTCGTTTGGAGGTAGAGTAGAAGAGATGATGCTTGTCAGGCTCCTACCAGGAAGTTTGTGCATAGATACAATGTGATACCTGGTAGCAGGCAACTTCTGTACTGTTTCCTCCCGTTAGTCAGTTTCCCAAATATGATAGGCTTCGACATATTTACTGTCAGCAAATTAAAAGCTTATGAAGCGTATGTCCCATGGGTACGACGCAAGCCGCGCGGAGTGGCCGCGCGGTTAGAGGCGCCATGTCACGAATTGCGCGGCCTCTCCCGCCGGAGGTTCGAGTCCTCCCCTGAGCATGGGCGTTTGTGCATAAGTTAGTTTAAGTAGTGTGTAAGTCTAGATGACCTCAGCAATTTGGTCCCTTAAGAATTCACACACATTTGAACATTTGGTACGATGCAGGAGACTTGCACACAGATTTTCATTTTCGCATTTTGTCATATTGATGTAGTAATATCTATATTTTATGAGTTTCTGTTTTAGTCCACAACTTCGTATATGTTTTTGATACTATAGTTAACAACCGAAGAACATAGGTTGACGTCGTGGTGGGACTTAATATTTGTTTTGAGACTCATTTCAAATTTTAAAAAATTGGGGAAAGGAGTTTTTCACGATCAAATTCTGAGGGTGGATGTTGATTTAAAGTTTGGCAGCTGGAGGGCGGGAAAATGTTAAGAAAGGTGTGCGCCCTAGTACCGGGATAAATAATGAAGGCTGAGAGGGTGGGCCGCAGAGAAGTGGTTTTACGATGAGTACTGGAAGTTGTAAAAGACTTCCGGAAATGAGAAGTTAGCCGCCTGACACGCGAAAGGAGGGCGGCACGGGTGTCCCTGTTTCTAAAAGTTTTGAGTGTTATAAACCGAAGTTGTAATGTCTATTTTTACCACCTGAGCCTATAAGGTGACTGAGTACAAATACTGCCAGTAAATATACCCTCTTCTTGTTTAGTAAACTTTTTTACAACTTCAGATTTTCTTGGTTCGCAAGGGAGAACACGTGGATCACGGATATGACTTAAAGTACAACTGTTTTGTTATCGTTAGAGTTTGTAAAACCTTTGCCTTCAGCGAAACACAATATATTTCTTTGTTCTCTTCTTGGCCTAAACATGTTTCGGCACATACGTGCCATCTTTAATGAGTGTGGTTTTATTTCCGAAACTATATTTATTGTAAAGATGGAATTGTGCACGTTGACCTACTTTTACGGCTGGTTCGAGTCCTCCCTCGGGCATGGGTGTGTGTATTTGTCCTTAGGATAATTTAGGTTAAGTAGTGTGTAAGCTTAGGGACTGATGACCTTAGCACTTAATTCCCATAATATTTCACACACATTTGAACATTTTGAACTTACTTTTATCCGTTTGAACAACATGTCATGGTTTCCGCCGTATTGTGAATCTTTGGGATGTAATTACGTCCACTGCCTTTCATACCTTTTTCACTTCAGTTTCATCTAGTATCATAAAGTTTCATGCACGATAACGGAATTTAAGAAAAAAAAACTATGTCGCCACACTCATCGAGAGGTACTGCAGGTATACAGTCGGAATATTGTTCTTGACATTGCATGTACATATGCTGCTGAATTAGACGGGTTACTCTTATAGTGGACACATTATGATGCGAAACCGATCAAAATTTTAAAATGACATGGAGTGGAGACGGACAGTCCCTCTTCTCAGAAACGGCTGTCTTTAAATGTTCCCGAACTTGACTTCCATTGGTAGTTTTAAAGCAGAAACCGGATCGTCACAGAGTTTGGGCATTACACTATTCCCCTAACCAAGCTCTGATTGTTGTCACAATGTGACAATGAACCTGAGCCGGTGTAACAAACCTCTCCTGTTGGAAGGCTGCATCATTCAATACCACTTCAAAGCAGGTTTGAAAAGGCAGAAATTATTACTTTTCAGCATTTCGTAACGATTGATAGATGAACGTCAGTGCATCTGATAAATGACAACACCTTTTTAACTATATACACGTAATGGTAAGGATATTCGTTCAGTATGTTAAAGAGGCAATCGAAATAGAGATTGAAGCTACGGCGTGAAAACAGACGCAGACTGCGGTTCACACAGGAAAAAAAAAAAATGCTCGGTGGAAGCATTCCGAGAACCGAGACACACATCGTGTGACGAAAAGTTTCTGGATGCTGCGCTGATCACGTCCGAGGGGACAAAAAGTGGAATTATACTACGTCAGCATAACAAAGGATTTGTGGGAGAGAGGTTTATCGTGCCGAGACACTTACTACAATTTTATCGGTTTTGTGGTTAAAACAGCTTTGAATAAGGAATCATAGGTGTAGTTTCTGTAAAACTGAGTTCAAACTGCAGCAGATTGTAAGATTCGCAAGTAAGGGCATTCCGTTCGAATGATTCCACATTATTAAATTACCTGGATGACTGTTACCAATGTTATGGCGTTGTGAAAACGTCAAGAAAGTACTATAACCAACGACCAGTTAGGGGGTCTAAGAAACTGTTTGTTAATGGTTGTCATGTGACAAAACGATTTCCAAATGGGCTGTAGCGGAAGTGTAAGGATTATGGAATCTGGTAGAAAACCTTTTCCTAATATTAAACGTTCTTATAGTAACAAAAGGTCTTATACGATATAAGCCCAATGACTGATCTCTTGCGGGCCGTTGTGGACGAGCGGTTCTAGGCGCTTCAGTCTGGAACCGCGCGCCTGCTACGGTCGCAGGTTCGAATCCTGCCTCGGGCATGGATGTGTTTGATGTCCTTAGGTTAGTTAGGTTTCAGTAGTTCTAAGTTCTAGGGGCTGATGACTTCAGTCCCATAGTGCTCAGAGCCATTTGAACCATTTTTGAACTGATCTCTTTGGAACGAGACACAGAGGGCTTCCGGAAACTTTCGGCCACATAGTGTGCTTTGTTGTTGTCGGCGAAGAGCAAAGGTGGTGTAGCTTATCATCCTTGTTAATGGTGTTTCTTCAGAGCTCGAAATCTAATGCATTGTTGCTGGAGCCGATAATGGAACTCTCACATCGAATGCAAATCCTGGACTAGCATCTCTGCAGATTATTTGAAAACCTTAGTCGCGACTAGTTATGATTTAGCCATGGGGATGAGAGTTGCACTGGTTCCACGAATCGCTGAATTTCAACTATACATGTAAGTGCCTTCCATGCAGATGTTTATATGCGTTGCGCACACAACAAACTTTTAGATCAGGCGATCATCCTTCCATTGTGGATAAACATAGCAGCAGACATATTCAGACTACATATTAGGAGCCCGCGCGGTTGGCCGTGCGGTCTAACGCACGGCTTTCCGGGCGGGAAGGTGCGCCTGGTCCCTGGCACGAATCCGCCCAGCGGATTTGTGTCGAGGTCCGGTGAACCGGCCAGTCTGTGGATGGTTTTTAGGCGGTTTTCCATCTGCCTCGGCGAATGCAGGCTGGTTCCCCTTATTCCGCCTCAGTTACACTATGTCGGCGATTGCTGCGCAAATAAGTTCTCCACGTACGCGTACAGCACCACTACTCTACTATGCAAACATAGGGGTTACACTCGTCTGGTGTGAGACGTTCCCAGGGGGTACACCGGGGGTCGAACCGCACAATAACCCTGGGTTCGGTGTGGGGCGGCAGAGGGGTGAAGTGGACTGCGGTAATCATCGTGGGATTGTGGGCCACTGCGGCTGCGGCGGGAACGGAGCCTCTCCGTCGTTTCTAGGTCCCCGGTTAACATACAATACAATACACATTAGGAACTCCACGAAACGCTGCCAAGAGACAGGATTATTATTAGTGACTGAATTGGGGTTAACTGAAGCCGAGTTTTGATTTCTGTGCGCTTTAGGAGAAACCTAAATGTCGACAAAGAGGGCGTTCTGCATGGGTATGCGATGGTGTGGTAGTATGAAAAGCGTAATTCCACGAAAATAGATTATGAGCCCAAAATAAAACCTTTTTAGGCAAAAGAAACCTTGTGGTCGGAACATCCGTAGCTGTGATAATACGGTTTTTAGGAAGAACTCCCGAGATAGCTGTCTTTTGAACCAATTTCATTAAGGCACTATCGGTTTTGTGGCATATAATAACATCATCAGTTGCATATCTAAACTTCAAGATATAAACAATGATAGTGACAAAACTCCTATACATCAAAGCCACAAGAACCTAATGTTGAGAATAGATAAAAACACAAACGTGTACTTACAAACATTAAAACATGGTAAACAACATGTCTAAGAATATAGAAGGCTCAACCTTCATATCTAAAACCGCATTGTCCGTAGGGCGGATGGTCAATGAATAGTAAGTTGGACGACGGAAAACGTCAGCGTATCTAAACAACAACAAATAAACATTGATAGAGACTGAATCCTGATACATAAAAGTAATACCGTAGCCGTAAGTACCTAATATATGAATAGATAAAAACGAAAGTATACTTACAAACGTTAAAAGGGGGCAAACGCCACGGTGGACACTATGGATCCAACCTTCACAATTAAAACCATATGTCCATAGAGCGGATAGTCAATAAATAAAAGCCACGTGGGGTAGCCGCGCGGTCTCAGGTGTCTTGTCACGGTCCGCGCAGAGCCCCCCGTCGGAGCGTCGGAGCGTCCCTTGGGCATGGTTGTGTGTGTCGTCCTTAGCGTAAGTTAGTTTAAGTTAGATTAAGTAGTGTGTAAGCTTAGGGACCGATGACCTTAGCAGTTTGGACCTATAAGACCTTACCAGAAATTTCCAATTTTTCCAATGAATAAAAAGTAGGGCGATGGAAAACATCCTATCGCTGTAACAAGGACGTGCCTGTCACCAAAGATCAGAATTGAGGCGTTGGACCAAAAGTAAAAGATAGTCGATGCAAGAATTAGAATCCTTACTAGCCGACTCATGCGGCATACACTTTGGTTCACCGCCTCTCTCCACGCGTGCAGTGCGGCCGGTGGTTGCTGCGGTGCACTGGCTAGCTGGTAAGCCTTTTTCTTTTTGTCTCGACGATATGTTACTTTTGGTACAATGTCCCACTTTGATTCTTTGGTTACAGGCGTGTCCTTGTTGCAGGTCAGCACACTGGACTCACATTCTGGAGGACGACGATTCAAACCCGCGTTCCGCCATCCTGATGTAAGTTTTCCAAGATTTACCCAAATCGCATCAGGCAAATGCCGGGATGGTTCCTCTGAAAGGGCACGGCCGACTTCCTTCCCATCCTTCCCTAATCCGATGGGACCGATGACCTTGCTGTTTGATCCCCTCCCCCAAATCAACCAATCAACCAATCCTTGTCACAGGGATAGGATGTTTTCCGTGACTTAACATTTTATTCACTGAATATCCGCCCTACAGACATATGGCTTTAATGATGAAGGTTGGGCCTTCTGTATTCTCCGCTATGTTGTTTATCACGTCTTAAGGTTTGTAAGTACTGTTGAGTTTTTATCTATTCTCATAAATTGTGGTATTTGGGTCTGGTATTACTTTGATGCATAGCAGTTCAATCACTCACTATCAGTGTTTATTTCTTGTTGTTTAGATATCCAGACGTTTTTGTCGCCCAAGTTTCTATTCATTGACTATTCTCCCTGCGGACAATTTGGTTTTAACTATGAACGTTGGGCCTTCTGTATTCTCAGCCATGTTGTCTGCCATGTTTTAATGTTTGTAAGTACACTTGTTGTTTTACCTATTCTTATAATTGGATGCTTATGGCTTTGACAATGATGTACAGAGGTTTAATCGCTACAGTTGTTTATTTGTTGTTGTTTAGATATGCACCTCACGATAAGCCACAAAACAATTAGTCCCTTAATCAAACTGGTTCAAAATAAAGGTTTTTGGGCAAGGTTAGATACCAGCAGAAAGCTGAGGGCTGAAATTGAAACAGCTATAGACTTCTGCGATTTAGGAAAATCGAGTTAAAACGCAATCAACATTACCGGCAGGGATTTGAATTACCATACTCATGAATACGAGTCTGTTGTCTTACCGCTGTGCGACCTCTGTCGATATTTTTTATACTTCGTCGTCGCCGCCGCTGTCTTTGACACCTGAAGCTTTCTCTTAGTTCACCGATTTGTGCCTCAGCGCTGATAGGTGTTGACGTCCAGCTATTCCTTTATTTCCTTTCTGTCTCCAAAATCTTGCTATCAAGTTATTTTGAGTCCTTGTCTTCTGACGGGTTTGATGCGGCCCGCGTGCCGTGCGGGATTAGCCGAGCGATCTACGGCGCTGCAGTCATGGACTGTGCGGCTGGTTCCGGCGAAGGTTCGAATCCTCCCTCGGGCATGGGTGTGTGTGTTTGTCCTTAGGATAATTTAGGTTCAGTAGTGTGTAAGCTTAGAGACTGATGACCTTAGCAGTTAAGTCCCGTAAGATTTCACACACATTTGAACATTTGATGCGGCCCGCCACGAATTCCTCCTCTGCACTAAATTCTTCATCTCAGAGTAGCAGTTCTACTCTATGACCTCAATTATTTGTCATCCTCTACAGTTTTTAATCTCCACAGCTATCTATAGCACAATGGCGTTAGTACCTAACGTCTTAATAAGTGTTTTATCATCCTGTCCCTTCCCCTTGTCAGTGTTTTCTATATGTCCCTCTCCTCGCCGATTCTGCGGAGAACTTCCTCATTACTTATCTTATCAGTCCACCCAGTTTTCAACATTCTTCTGTAGCACTACGATTTCGACGCTTCGATCATTTCCTGTTCCGCTTATCCCACTGTCCATGACTCACTAACATATAAAGCGTTGCACCAAACGTACATCCTCAGAAATTTCCTCCTCAAATTAAGGCCTATGTTTGATACCAGTAAACTTCTCTCGCTCAGGAATGCTCTCTTTATGCCCTCTTTGCCTGCTCTATTCTGCTTTTTAGTTCTCCTTGTATCGTCCGTCATTTTCTTTTTTTTTTTTTTTTTTTTTTGGCTACGAAGGCAGCAGAATTCCTTAACTTCGTCTATTTCGTTGTCACTGATTTTGATGTTAAGCCTCTTGAAATTTTAATTTCTGCTACCTTTCATTACATTTGTCTTTTCCCGATTTGTTTTCTATTCATATTCTGTATTAAACAGATTGTTCACTCTAGTCAACAGATCCTCTAATTATTGATCACTTTCACTGAAGATAGCAATGTCATCATCAAATCTTGTCTCTGACATACTTTCACCCTGAATTTTTTAATCCCACTCTTGAACCTTTCTTTTACTTCCGTCATTGCTTCCTCCATGTACAGATTGAACATTAGGGCTGAAAAACTGTATCCCTATCTGACACCCTTTTTAATCTCATCACTTTGTTCTTGGTCTTTCAGTTTTATGGTTCCCTTTTGGTTCTTGTTACCTTTCCCTATAGATTACTCCTATTTTTCTCAGGATTTCGAACATGTCGCACTATTTTGCGTTGTCCAACGCTTTTCTAAGTCGATATATCCAATGAACGTTTCTTAATTTTTTTTTCATTCTTGCTTCCATTATCAAGTGCAATATTAGATTTGCCTCTCTGGTGCCTTCACGTCTCCGAAAGCCAAAGTGATCGTCATCTAACAGACCCTTAATTTTTTTCCATTCTTATTTATATGAGCCGCCGGCCGGGGTGGCCGAGCGGTTCTAGGCGCTACAATCTGGAACCGCGCGACCGCTTCGGTCGCAGGTTCGAATCCTGCCTCGGGCATGGATGTGTGTGATCTCCTTAGGTTAGTTAGGCTTAAGTAGTTCTAAGTTCTAGGGGACTGATGACCTCAGAAGTTAAGTCCCATAGTGCTCAGAGCCATTTGGTTCAAATGGCTCTGAGTACTATGGGACTCAACTGCTGAGGTCATTAGTCCCCTAGAACTTAGAACTAGTTAAGCCTAACTAACCTAAGGACATCACAAACATCCATGCCCGAGGCAGGATTCGAACCTGCGACCGTAGTGGTCTTGCGGTTCCAGACTGCAGCGCCTTTTAACCGCACGGCCACTTCGACCGGCTCAGAGCCATTTGAACCATTTTATATTAGCCTTGGCATTTGCTTCCATTGTTCGATATTTCTCTCACTTATCTGACCATGCTATCTTCAGAATTGTGTGGATGATATTTTTGGAAAAGTCTAATGGTACGTCACCGGTATCATAGTTTCTACACATAAACTTGAATAGTCGTTTGGTTGCCAGTTCCTCCAATGATTTTAGAAATTCAGGTGGAATGTTGTCTATTCCTTCTACCTTATTTGATCTCATGTGTTCCAGGGCCCTTGTAAATTCTGCCTCGTATAGTGGGTCCTCTACTTCTTCCAGTTTCTTCTTCTATCACGTCATCTGACAGGTCTTCCCCCCACATAGAGGCATTCGGCGTTCTCTTTCCACCTATCCGCTCTCTCCTCTGCGTTTAACAGTAGATTTCCCATTACACTCGTAATATTACCACCTTTTTTTGTAACTTCAACGAAGGTTATTTTGACTTTCCTGTAGGCTGAGTTGATCCTCCTCACTATCATTTCTTTTTCGAGTTTTCACGTCTTTCCTGCAGCCATTTCACCTTGGATACACTGAACATTCAGTTTATTTCATTCCTAAGGGCTTTTTATCGCTGTATTCCCATCTTTCCTTGAACACGGTACAATGTGTCCTTCTGGTGGGCAGGCATGTTGTGCCTCTAATCGACCTCTGTCTCTCAGTAACAGACACAGAGCTACCACTTCAGTGACACTACTACGAAAATTATGCACAAGAGATATGCAGACATATGACTATAAAAGGTGGCCCTGTGTAGCGTTACTAAAGACGACACTGTATTTCTGTCAAGACTCTTCCCATTATCTCCCACATAAGTAAACAAAATTATTAAAGGTGATGAAGCAATCTTGTGATCTTAAATGAAAGAAATAATTAAATATCAAGACAGATGTTTGTAAAACATATGTAAAATGTGGAATGTCGGTGTTCGCAGCTCGGGTCTAGTGGCTAGCGTTGCTGCCTCTGGATCACGGGGTCCCTGGTTCGACACCTGGCAGGTCAGGGATTTTCTCCGCCCGGGGACTGGGTGTTTGTGTTGTCCTCATCATTTCATCATCATTTGGGAAATACCGAGACAGGAAATGGAAAGATGTGGAATTTGTACGGGTGCAGATGACCATGATGTTGAGCGCCCCACAAACTAACATCCTCATCATGTCCATCAACGTAACATCTTGATTATAATTCAAAAATTAGAACGGTCTGATTGTCAGTTGGCAAAGTTCAAGCAAGGCTGATGACTCGACTTTAATTGCGACTTTAAAGGAATAACACAATCTGACTATAAACAATACGACTGGTAGTGATTGTGAACTGAACTCAGATGCAAACTACTATCATACGCTGGAATCGGACAACAACTGCTGCTTCCGTGGGCGAGCATTAAAGTAATAAGATTCCTGCTTCCGGTGCTGCGCAGTCCTCACCATACGTGTAGAAAACTTGAGATACGACGCGTAGTGTGCCTCGGCGTCGGGCTTTCTCGTTGATCGATCTGCGCAGTAGCTTTTGGCAAATTGAACTCCACCTAGAATGTAGGCAGTACACAGCCTCCCTTGCATTCGGGAAGTGTTATTAGTTCAAGAGGTTGCCGTTTGGTCTGACTATCTCGTCTGCAGCCTTTACCAGAGGACTACATTGTATCCTCTTCCTCGGAGCAAGACCGAATTTTGTCCTCACTCTTCTGTGGATCCCGAACGAATAATATGACGTCTGCACCCTTCCGTGGACCACGATGGAATTGTCCTCTTCTCTACAATAACTCTCCTGCCGCGGAAAGCTCCCCGTGGAGTTTTTTACTACAAACTAAAACCAGCAATGAAAAGCTCGCAACACTCCTGCGCCAGTTGTGCATCACTCCGCATACTATACAGTCTCCCTCCATAATACGGGAAAAACTCCTTCTGCAGTCCTAGTAAATCGACAGGCCTCCATTGTGTCGATTTCTTACGTCATGAACTTCTGTCCCATCAACACGCTGTTATTTTTAGCACGCGGGAAACCACGCAGACCAGAACGCCTACGTGACGTGGAAAGACGCCACAACCTTCTCAAGCTACCGAGTCTCCGGCTAACAGTAATGTCTCCGAGAAATGTTTTCGACAACATACAGATACCGAACTTGGTGGAAACAGGAGACTGCACGATGCCACCTGCGAAAACTTCTGCGAAATAAGCTGCGCATTTCTTCTCTGGCTACAGGAACAATACAGCTGAGCCCCTCCCTCTGCAGTTCCACTTCTGTGTATCCAACGACTCCCTATGGCCTGGGCTGTGTCCTCTTATGACGGCCACTGCCGTGCCAAAGCACCGGCAAGATGCTCTTGCTCCACCTCAAGTGACCACACGCAATTCGGCGTTACAACCACTGTCACCCCTCTCTAATAATTTATCTGAGCATAGAACACGATCAAATAAAGTGGAAAGAAGGCGGGTCGAAAAGACCTGCCGTCTTCCAATGTTCTTATTTCCTTCTATCGTCCATTAATTGAAGAATGTTTTCTATTTCCCAAGTTTTCGTCGCACGTACATTCCTTGTACCTATATTTGAGTGTGAAACATCTGTAACTGTTCTTTTTAGAGATGTATACTCCCCTTCAAATAAATCTACTCTGGTGTTCCTTATCGTAGTATTCACATACTTAGAGCACTTCACATGCGTCTCATCATTCCTCAGTATTTCAGTTTCCCACTTCCTTCCATAACCAGTCCTCATGACGATCGTCTTAAACTTCAGCCCAATTTTCATCATTACTGAATTTTGATTTGAATATATGTCTGTTCCTCGGTATGCTTTACAATCCAGTATCTGATTCCAGAATCTCCTCGGACCAGTATGTATTCATGCTGTTGTCTTCCCGCGTCTCTAGGTCCTGTCTAAGTACATCTCCTGTTCTTGTGATTGTTGAACAGAGTATTCTCAATTACCATCTGAAATTTAAGGTTGAACACAATTAGTGTTTCTTCTGTCTCATTCCTACTACCAAACCGTACTGCTGAAACTCTTTCTTCTACTCCATCCCCTACAGCCGCATTCCAGTCCCCATTATTATCAGATTTTCATCTTCCTTTACATGCTGAACTACCCGTTCAATGTCTTCACACACGTTCTCTATTTTTTCATCTCCTGCTAGCGATGTTGGCATGTGTACCACAACTATAGTTGTCATCGTTGGTTTGCTGTCGAATCTGTCGAGAATAGCACTATCACTGAACTGTTCACAATAGCTCATTCTCTGCCCTACTTCCCTATTCATAACGAATCCTAATCTCGGTACATTATATTCTACTGCTATTGATATTACCCCATATTTGTTTGACCAGAAATCCTAGTTACTCCATCTTTTTCTCATAGTCACCTCCCCCTTGGCAGAGATACGAGTGGGGGACTAGTCCGGAATCTTTTGCGAATGGAGAGATCATTATGCCATTTTTTCAATTACAGGCCACATGTCTTGCGCATACACATCAAGTTTCTGTAATACAATTGTTTTCAGTGCCTTTTGCATCCTCACGCCGCTTTTCATTGCTGATTATTTCGTCTTTTAGGGACAGTTTCCCTCCCCAAGGGCAAGAAAGTGCCCCGGATCTCTGTCCGCTCCACCGCCATCTGTGACAAGGGGCCAGCTGGGGTGGCCGAGCGGTTCTAGGCGCTTCAGTCTGGAACCGCGCGACCACTACGATTGCAGGTTCGAATCCTGCCTCGGGCATGGATGTGCGTGATGTCCTTAGGTTAGTTAGGTTTAAGTAGTTCTAAGTTCTAGGGGACTGATGACCTCAGATGTTAAGTCCCATAGTGCTCAGAGCCATTTGAAGGATTTTTGTGACAAGGTCGTTGACAGAACGACGTTGACTCCTTATGCTAGGAGTCTTCATCCGCCATTGCTGACAATATTTATTCAGAATTTAAGCAACTGATGGTTTAGAACCAGGTACCCAGCAGGTTATGATTACCAGTCAAAGACGCTACCCGTAAAGTAATCAAAAGGGTCATAGTCAGCTTCGGGCTGGTGGCGACAATGTTGGCAGGTGTCGAATACTCTGCCCATTGACGGAGTAAAACCATCACATCATCAGTATACGCGCGAACAGCGAGGGTGCTTCCCCTGAAGCTGGGCCGCAACCTTCCGACGCATCGGCTCCAGAGATATGACAAACGATGACCCCGAGAGTGGGCTGCCCTGTGGCACTTCCCCACGAGTGGTAATCGGGAGCGTCAGTTTTCCATTTACAAATGGTGAAGCTACAATGCCCGTGAACAAGTTCGGTAACTCTACACGAGCCTCAACAGTAAACCAAATGATCTCCAGAATCCGAAGCAGAAATTCATGATTTACATGATCGAAAACCTCATTAAAAACCAAAACGGGAAAAGCACATGGAGAGAAATAACGGCAACAACTGAAAACGCATCACGGTATTCGGCCACATGGGCAAGAATAAAGCGACCAAGGAGAAAACCCTAAAATATTCGTCGATGACAGTTGCCAGCAAAGCAGACATCCTGCGATTTAACACCCTCTTCATCGTCTTGTAATCAGAATCCATTGACGTGAGAGGACGAAAATTATCAACAATATTATGACCAGGATCTTTTGGTATCAACACAATTTTCTCCACCTTGAACGGCGCGGGCGCAACTGCCCGCGCCCCCTCCCCCATCCACTCATAATCAGTTCGTTCAACTTGGACGCAAATGTGACGCCAACGTAGGGCCAAAAACGCACATCAAGTTCCTTGGGGAGCTCACTGTGAAAAAAATAAGTAACGGTTTCTGTTCAGACATGAGTGGGCTACCAAGAGTCCCAATAATCTGGTCGAAGGGAATGGAAATGCCGTGTGGCTAGGGCCCCCCGTCGGGTAGACCGTTCGCCTGGTGCAAGTCTTTCGAGTTGACGCCACTTCGGCGACTTGCGTGTCGATGATGATGATAAGGACAAGCGGAGAAAATCTCCGACCCAGCCGGGAATCGAACCCGGACCGTTAGGTATGACATTCCGTCGCGCTGACCACTCAGCTACCAGGGGCGGACGGTCGAAGGGAAGGTCGCTAGGTGTATGACGTCCACATAGTACTGATGTCAGGCGTGAACTACGTCAGCTGCTGTAAGAGGAGTAATACAAGAGCGTCGACGCCGAACTTGATATCGACAGAAAAGGGAAGTATATAGACGGTGCAGTAAACCTAGCTCTTCATATTGTAAAAAATTCGACAGTGAAGTCGCGCTCATGATTGACATCGCAGACGCATTCGATAATCTTTTGTGCCCTCTGATGCTTGCACGCCTCCGAGATCTCGGTGTCCCCAAATGTCTGTGTAACAGCTTTGTAGATAATTGTAGCGGACTTAGCATCCAGTGGAAGGCGAGGCAGAAAAAGGCAATCAAGAAGGTTAGCAAGGACGGTCCTCAAAGCTCCATAAACGGTCGATTGTTCTGGGATCTTAGTATTGAATCCCTTTTATACCTATTAAGTGGGATAGATGCTACTGAATGTTTTATGACATACGCAGAAGACATCCTAGTAGTTGTGCCTGCAGACCTCAGGGCGATACTTGAGGAAAAGAAGAATGATGTGCTTGCTCAGATGCAACATAGGTGCAAAGGCAACAAACTGATTATAGCTGTTCATAAAGCAACATATATACTTCTTAAGGGAAGACTTTCTCTTGCCAGAAATCCCTTCCTCAGGCTTTACGGAATCCCTGTAAAACGCAGTACTGTTTGTAGATATTGAAGGTTTCTCCTAGACGAGAAAAGAAACTTTCTAGAAAGAACGTGTAAAATCTGTTACCAAGAAAGCCGCTAAAATTATGTATAAGATCGCCCGTGCTTGCACTTCTTACTATAAATTACTGTAGCATGTGGTGCGGACATATCACAAAGCTATCTTCAGCACCATTGTTGGCTCCCCTGCCAGCGTCTGGGCTCGTCGCCTTCAGATAGACAGCTACAAAGCAATACTGCGACGAACTGAGTGGAGAGTACTTCCGAGGCTCACCGGTGCCTTTCGCACTACACCTGTCGAAGCGTTACTGGTGATTCTCGGGATGTGTCCGATGGACATCGTGGTATGTTGCAGGTCAGCTCTGTAGTGGTTGGGGCGTGGACAATGTGATCGTGTGTATGAGAGCACAGGAACTCACAATACTGTTAAAAGTCTTTTACAAGCCTGGAAGTTAGATGAATGGCAGTCTGACTGGGACACTAGGAACACTGCAAGGTGGGTTTACAATACACTCCCAAACATCAGGAACTTGTTCAAACTTCACAACATCGCCCCTGCCCGATGTATCATACACCTATTAGCGGGTCACAGTCCATATCCCATACATTTGCATCGAGTAGGTTGTAGTAACACATCAATCTGTGAATGTGGAGAGGAAGGCGCTGTTGATCATGTAGTTTTCAGTTGTCCCTTTTGTCACGTAGAAAGAGACTGCAGGCAGTTTGGATACGATGTGGAAACAATTGTAAATGACCAAAACTTGTGGATTACAGTAAATATGATTGGGCACAGAATATCTAAAAGGCAGCCTATAAGATCAGGTGGACGCTCTGAATATCAAAATAAGGTCAAAAGATCGCATGAAGCGTTTCCTTCATTACAGATAACGATAGGCGCTTATAAATTATTTTATTAATAGGAGAAACGTTTAAAGAAAAAAAAAGAAGGGTAGAAAGCGAGAAAGAATGTTATAGTATGGCCACCCACACAGGTATACTTAGACTCAAGAAGAGGCACGTACATACGAGCGTGGGCAATATAGAATAGTAGAAGTAGATACAGTTGTAGTTAGTCGGCAAACCCCGAGTTATTCCGATGTCGGAGTTGGTTGGTTGGTTGTTTGGGCAAGGAGACCAGACTGCGTGGTCATCGGTCTCATCGGTTTAGGGAAGGATGTGGAAGGAAGTCGGCCGTGCCCTTTCAGAGGAACCATCCCGGCATTTGCCTGGAGTGATTTAGGGAAATCACGGAAAACCTAAATCAGGATGGCCGGACGCGGGATTGAACCGTCGTCCTCCCGAATGCGAGTCTAGTGTCTAACCACTGCGCCACCTCGCTCGGTGATGTCGGCAGTAACATATAACATATAAGCTGGAAGTTATTCACTTAAAACTTGAGTTAATTCCCTCAGTTCACCATTCCAGAGTAGCAGAACACCTCACAGCAGATCGAAAACTATGCTCTCACATATTGTGTATCACATCGCCGAGAGAAGGATCTGCCAAGTGAGCGACATGTAACATCCACGGGGGATGGATTACTTTCATTGATGTCGATCAAGTTGGAGAGTGACGGTCACAGCACAGTCTCCAGAAAAGCTAGCAGGGATAATATCGACTTCAAGAATGCGATTGTGCAACCTGTCCGGTAAGTAGAATCGGTCGATCCTGTTGCTGGCAGTCGCAGTAAAATGCTACATTTAACAAAAAAAAAAAAGAGTTCAAATGGCTATAAGCACTATGGGACTTAACATCTGAGGTATAGAACTACTTAAACCTAACTTAACCTAAGGACATCACACACATCCATGCCCGAGGCAGGATTCGAACCTGCGACCGTAGCAGCAGCGCGGTTCCGGACTGACGTGCCTAGAACCGCTCCGCTACAGCGGTCGGGTGCATTTAACCAACGTCACATGTTTACTCTCCCAAACATCTTTCAAGTGAATCGAGTATATCAGCTCGTTTTGTCTCGATAATAATTAAAACGAGAGACTGATCAACAAGACTCAGACCACAGTTAAAATCACCACCTAACATCATACCCGGAGGAAACCTACGTTAAAGATAAATAATCTGCTCTTTATAAAAACGCGAACATTCTACTTTGTAACTGGAACCAGACGGAGCATATAAGACAACCAAGATGAGATCCAAAAGCCTGCAGCATACCCTGCCGCCAGAGTCTAGAACCTCTGTCTCAGCAATAGGAATGCATTCTCAGAAGACTAAGGCAGTTCCCGTTGAAAATTCTGGCGCCACATTAAAACATAGTTCGAAATCCAGGGAGAGGGAAATTGGTAAACAAAACTTCTTGCAGGGATAATATATCCGCACAGGATTCCTTAAAAAATGACGCAGCGAAGCTAGACGCAGCTATGATACCACTCTGTACGTTCCGGCTGTACGCGTTGTTTAATCCGGCTGCGAGGTATAATATCCTTTGCAGTCGTCGGCGTAGGCGGAACTTGTACCACTGCCGTACCAATCTGTGAATTTTCAGAGTCAGAGGCCTGCCCCACAGTAGGGTCGCTCTGGAAAGCATACCGACTCCCTAATGGAGGGCAATCAGAGTGAATCAGAGAGACAGCGGAGGAAACCTCGGGCGTAACAATTTCCGGAACAGATGTCACAATAGGCGGCCAATCACGATCTCCATCGTCGATAGTAGAAAGAAGAACGAGAAGGTGTTGCTGTATTACCGACTGGACTTGTGGTGGAGGCTGCGAAGGAGACGACTCCGACACACACTCGCTCCGGGCCGGCTCCGTAAGGGGAACCCTTCAGCAGCAGGAATACGAGAGGCTGCCTCCCCGATTTCTACCTTGCCAGGGCTATGTAGTACCACACTACTTATTGGAGTGACATACAAACACGGTTCAGAGGAAGGTGGAACAGCTAAAAGCGCAACAAATTCATCACTGTCCTAACTGCGGCGCCGCTTGTTATGAATCGCCGCGCCGGCGTCCAAGCTGTAGCAGGAACGAGGTCAGGCTTTCTTTGCGGCTGCGGAAAATCACCCACAGTCATAGTGGGAATTGTTGGAGGATCACCAGAAACGAGGGAAGTTGTAGATTCTAATTCGTGACCAGGGGAGAGAAGATCAGCAATCGTTAACCTACGGCGCTGTTCAGAGGAAGACTTTAAAGCAAAACTCTCCACAGAGAGTTGGTTCGAAGATGGAACTTTCATTGCACTGAAAACATGTCCCCACCTGCCTGCTGTACGTAACATGGATACTATAGCCAGGAACTTGCAAATGAGATGGAATAGTCTTTTTGGTTTGCATTTTCACCGAATGTATGACGCTATAGCATTGCATCTTGTGTTGATTGATCAACGTTCATGGCGAATGATTCTCATGCCATTATGTTACGTCAAAAATTCCTTAACATAAATATTCCCTCCCTCCGGAGGAAGACTGAGTACTCTAACATTGGTATATTCAATCTCCCCATTCGGAAGCAGTGTCATACCTACAGAACTACCTCTAAGCCGGAAGGGAACCTCATTATCATGTTTCAACAGGAACTTATCTCCACGAAGGAGATCTACGAATTTCGCAAAGAACAAGTAAATCTTATTTTCAAAATATACGGTATACACTTGGTCCGAGGTAACATGAAGAAACAGGAGCTGACTAGGCCGCTGTCAGACACACACACAGCGAAGGAGAGACGAGACGACGACGATGTCACACACACAAACACGCAAACGCAGCTGACGCTATAAACTCCCAAACACTTTCGACGCTACGGCGGGGTGGATAAGTAAACAACGATCTGCTCGCTCGGCGCACAAGGCGGAACTACGACAAGGGGTGCCCCAGTAATCAAACACGCTGTAATACACCTTGTGTAAGTAGGCTGTTTATGTTTTCCTGTTGGCAACGTTACGTAGCAGTCTGTGGCTGCTTTGCATTGTTGCAATACTCGCCATTGTAGTGTTAGGCAGCTGGATGTGAACAGCGCGTAGCGTTGCGCAGTTGGAGGTGAGCCGCCAGCAGTGGTGGATGTGGGGAGAGAGATGGCGGAGTTTTGTAATTTGATATGAACTGCTATATATATTATGACTATCAAGGTAAATACATTGTTTGTTCTCTATTAATATCTTTCATTTGCTAACTATCCCTATCAGTAGTTAGTGCCTTCCGTAGTTTGAATCTTTTATTTAGCTGGCAGTAGTGGCGCTCGCTGTATTGCAGTAGTTCGAGCAATGAAGATTTTTGTGAGGTAAGTGATTTCTGAAAGGTGTAGTTTAATGTTAGTCAGGGCCATTCTTTTGTAGGGATTTTTGAAAGTCAGATTGCGTTGCGCTAAAAATATTGTGTGTCAGGTTAAGCACAGTCCTGTATAATTGTTCAAAGGGGACGTTTCATACGGCGACCCTGCCAGGATACCTCACTGGAATCTTCTGATTTTTTCCTTGTAGTTTGTGTAATTAGCGTAGATTTTGTTTATTGCTAGCACATAATTGTAGAGAGAATCTCTTTTGTAGTTGCAGTCTTTCATTGTTGCACAGTAAAACAGTTGTGGCATGCATGTAGATCTGCACCAAGTATTTCGCAGCTGCGCTTGCAATTAACGAGATATTATTTTCAGTGCTATGTTAATGTGTTCTCTTATTTTTGCTCTTCAAATTGTGCTTTTCTGTGTTATCGTGTGATATATTGTGACAATAATGGCGTGTGAAAAACGTAACACTAGGCTCCAAAGTAAACTGAGAAATAATAGTAACGACGAGTGTAGCTTACCAGCACCACTGTGTAATGAATTAACAGACATTCAAAGTAGTAATTTGGTAACTGTGCATAGGGAAATGGAGCGGGCATCAAATAATGGTGTAGACAGTGAAACAGGTAGTGAACAGGGAAGCATTATCGATCGATCGGTCGGCAACAGCTCGCCTCAGGAATCGGGAATGACAGAACACAATATTGCAAATACTGTAGACTCAGGTTTTGGGTTCTCACCGTTTTCTCAAATGAGTCAAGAAACATTTTCTGCTTGTCAAAATGTGAATGTTGCCGGTGCAACTTCACTGCCGAAAAGCACTGAGGAACATGTTTCAGACACCAGTGCATTGTTATTACAGTTAATGCAACAAATGGGACAAAGGCTACAAAAATTAGACACAATGGAACAAAATCTTCAAAAATTAGACACAATGGAACAACGCCAGAGACAAACACAGCAACAGTTAGACACAGTGGAACAAAATCTCAAAAAGTTAGACACAGTGGAACAAAATCTCAAAAAGTTAGACACAGTGCAACAAAATCTTAAAAAGTTTGACACAATGGAACAAAATCTTCAAAAGTTAGACATCACAATTGAACAAACACGTGAAGATTTAACTACTGAGTTACATAACACTGAATCGAAATGTCAAAAAGTCTGTAATGACGTAAAAACACAAATTTGTGAGCATTTTCAACCTATTTTTTCGCGGCATGAAAATGCATTACAGAATCACGAAGCAGCCATAAAAGAACTGCAATCCATTGTTCATGAAAATCATGAGACCTTGTGGGCTAAAATTGACTCAGTTGCATCCACCGATTCGGTTACGCAACTTGCAAAAACTCAGGAAATCTTGAAGGACACAGTAGATTCGATTTCAACACAAATGGACACTCTGAAACTTGGTTCAGAAAAACACACTGAGGAAATGTGTTCACTATCGGAGAAAGTAGCCGAACTTTCGGATCAGGTCACTAACTTATCTACAAAGGTAGATGATGATCTGAATGACACAAGACCTGTAGCCTTCACTGACACAGAAGAGTATGAACAAATTAGAAAATTCAAACAAAATCAACATCAAATCAATACACAGTACAAAAGAGAAATCCGAGAAGCACAAGATCAGTTGACGCAGGTTAATACAAGAATTACATTTTTCAGAGGACACTCGCGCTCCAGTACGGGAAGAGGGACATATAAATACGGAACAACCACAAAATAATAACACAGGACACTTCGGAAATTATGAAAGAAATTGGCAAGGCGCACCGAATTTTGAGATGGAACCGCCGACACGACGCAACAATGACCGATATGCGACTCGCCGACATGATGATTTTGACTATAAGCTGTTCATTACTACACGTAAATTCAAAACATTTAAGAATTCTGGCAACGACATTCATCCACAAGCATGGCTCCATCAGTTCTCTCATTGTTTTCCTCCCAACTGGTCGTTAGAACACAGATTAGAATTTATGTGTGGCTACTTAGAGAATGAACCAGCTGTAAGAATGCGATCGGTCATTCACGATTGCCACAGTGAAGGAGAATTTTACCATGCCTTCCTCTCAGCATATTGGTCTCAAGCTACACAAGACCGAGTAAAACATAGCATCATGATGATGAAACACTTTGAACAATCGGAATTTTCCAGTCTTTTGAAATATTTTGAAGACATGTTGCACAAGAATCAGTATCTTTCAAACCCATACAGCCCCTCAGAACTCATCCGCATTTGCTTAATCAAACTGCCTGAACATTTACGACATATTATTTTGGCAGGACGTTGCAAAGATGACATTGAAGCTTTTCAGGGACTCCTACAAGAATTAGAAATTGACACAGACAGTCGCCGTATGCGAAAACAGGAAAACAATCACTACAGGTCACATACGTCACAATTCCGTGACGACAGAAACAATAACTGGACACAAAAAGGCTATTCTTACAACACAAATCGTGACCAAAACAGACACCACCCATATGACAACCGTTGGCAGAATAGTAATAATTACAGGGAAAGATCACCTCTCCGCGGTAATGACTATCACAGAGACAATCAGAGAAACAGACAATATGGGAACCAAAATAAATATTATCGAGGGAGACAGTATAGCTTTAGATGCAACGGACCAGCACGCAGTTACGATTCAGGGAGAAGTTCTCCACCACGTGACCGACAAGAAAGTAACTATGGAATCTACCGACATGACGACAGACGATATGATCATAACGACAGACGTGAATCGCATCAGAACTGGCGGGATTCAAACAGAGCAGTGCCTTCTCGTCAAGGTGAATTTGTAGAAGTTCGGTCTCCTAATCCCAATAACGGCGCGCGCCAACAAAGAAACAGACAATGACTCGCACCGCAGGCAGCCACCTGCGCCGGCTGGCTCAGGGAAAAATAGCATACACGCTAACCCTGAAAAAAAATTTTGGCATTCCTTACCGACGTATACAACATGATAATTGCATTCAAATCAAACTGTGAGTACTATGAAGAGTAAAGGATAGCACCACACTTCACATGTAAAACCGTTTATTTAAAGATAATCTGTTTTTTAACTTAGTCTTTGCTATAAAATTTTTCACTTTACATTACTAGTATGCTTTGTCAGACTTAGAATCTGTTAACATGAAACAATGTTTGAAGTTAAATATCCAATCAAGAACCAAGAGAACTTATCTAAACAGATATTACGAATGCATTGTTATAGTGAACAGACGTCACAGTGTTATTGTGTGTGTACATTCTTGCTTGTTAGTTGCACGAGTATGTAACGACTATAAGGCTCACATACTTAGAACATTTACCATTACTGCTAATGAGATTTTAATGCAACATTTCGGTTTACTTGCAAATACATTGTGGATTCAAGGTGCTTTCTGAGAGATACCAGGTGACACAGTGGTTAGTTTATTTGACAGCTACACGATTTTATCACGATGCTACTAATGAGTGACAATTTACAATGTTGTTTTTGCAGTGTTTCTGTTTTATTTCTGCACAGTTTTTCTGTATTATTCTGGAAAGTAAAACATGTTTTAGTAGTAACTTTTGTGGTATAGCTACAATGAGACAGCCTTTTTTCGTAGCACAACAATACATTACATTATAGTGCTTTCTTGATCACGATAAGGTACGTAATAACTACGGTATCCATACGCAAAGCATTTCACTTTCGTTTATGATGAGGTAAGTATATTGACTTCAGCAGAACTACGACACTTCCACAGAATTATCTTACAGCAAGACGCACATTTAGCGCTACAGGACACGCATTTGAGTGATCAATTTTGTACTTAAACCATTTATTTTTCAAGATTTTTGAATTACAAAGAAAGTTTTCTCTGATACATTTCATTCCATTGCTGTAATCTGTAACACCTGAGGGTATAATTACATTAATCCTCAGGGGGGTACACGCTTACTTTGTGTACCATGTGTTTGGCAAGCACAAGGAGCCCTAGCTAATATGGTATTTGCTCATACAACTTTACACATCGGTATCATATTTCTCTAACACGGAATTACACAGCTATCTGATTATTTGACAGAGAAACAAACATTCTTTTTTACTACATCAGTGACAGATGTTTACGCGATTACACAGTTGGATAACTTCACACTTATGAAATTGTATTTTGTCAGTACTTTGTGAAATGTTCATATTTTTTCAGAACCATTGTGATACTATGAGAGCTTTGAATGATGTACTTGGTAAGGGAGCATGATTTTAAAGTACGTTTGAGGTAGATGACACTATTGAAATGAGCAGAGAATTTTTTTTAGGTTTTGAAATTATTGAAGGAAGCTACGACGATATTGAGAGTTGACTGAGGTGTTATGATGTTATTATTACGATGACTATGTGTATTATGCTGTTGCGGTATGTTTATGATCAATAAGCTGATGCTATATGAGTTATTTGATTATGCTACGTATGTTATGACGAAATATTGAAGAAGTGTCGACGAATAAGGTAAGGAATAATGAGTAGTGGTTAGGGACTCTGGTTTGTGAAAAAGGTTGTTGGAAACCAAGAGTCGTACTTTAAGAGTTATGAAATATATGTAAATGCATGAATGTATTACAATGCCGACGAAAATTTTTTGGACACTGTTATATCAATAGGATTTTGTTTCCACAGATTTGTAACCCAAATTCTTGACCTGTGAAATATTTTTATATGAGACTGTCACTGTAGCGGAGACTGCCATCGTAAATATTTCGGTAAGAAAGTTAAGTGACCACCTGCACGTAATGCGTCGCGTCGTGGGCACCCAGCTGAGCGACAGTCGCCTGAAAAAAAAAAAAAGCCATTAGCATGTGCCTTCCAGAGGCACAGGTGAACAAAAAAAGGAGGCCATTATCCTCGCTATTGACGTTCCTTTGTAGAAAGCATCGGAAAAACGACACGGTCGAACTTGATAACATATGATTACACAGTGGAGCTCTTAATTTATGATTTACTGAAATGCCTAATGAAATGACGAGAAATATTTTTATGTCTATACACCTGATTATGACTACTGTCTCTCTAGTTGAGAGATTTTTCTACTAACTTATGAAATGCCTAATGACTACTGAATGATGTTCTTATGCTTTACTTTGTACATAGTTGCTTATTTCATTTGATATCTAGTTTCTAGCTGCACTGCAGCATTGCTTAAAATAAAATTTTATAGATGTACTAATATAAATATTTTCTGTCTACAGATCGAGTAAATAATAATTTTTTCAAAAAAATGAGGGAGCACAAAATGACATTTACCTTCACAGGAACTGCATTCATAATTTTCTTTTCAAGTACTTGGTAACTTTTTGGTACAATAACTTCTTGTGGTGCACCACTTTAATTACATAGGCATTAAGATGTGAATATACATTTCCCTTGTCTGCATTGTTGTCTTTAGTGTACTATTTTTTCTGCTTGAGCTATGTCATATTTAGGTATTTCATTTTCTGCTGCTGTTTGCCAGGCATAGTGCTACTGAATTTTAATTTGTGTTACTCTGCTAAGCCAGTTTACTACCGATTTATTTTTCTTGTTTGTTGCTGATTGCCTCATATTAGTCGTAATATTGCAATTGCTCTGCTAATTTATGCTGCTTGCTTTGGCATTTGTATTTTTGTCATTGCTATTTGTATTAATTGTTTTGTGCTGCTGCATTGCCTCGTCCCTTAGTTTAGCATCTGAGCTCAGTAGATTTGAGTTAGCTTAAGAGGGGGTAGACTATATAAGAGAATGAGTTGCGATGAATTGGAAGAAACGCATTGAGAAGATATAAGAAACAGATTTGGCAAAAATGAGTATTGTGCACTGAGAAATAATTATTTTGAAAGAAATATGAATAGAATACAGAAAGCAGGTATAGATAGGACTTTTTGGGAATAATGACGAATGAAGGGAGATCTCCGAGAAGTAAAGAAAGTTTTGTTTGCAAAATACTGTAGTAAAAGAAACTCTGTCCTTTCCTTGTGTTATCCCACTATGTGTTTATGTACTCTTGTTTATTTGTCTTTTTCCTGTCTTTATGTGTTTAGCTGATGAGAGCTATGTTGTAGAATTTTTCTGATAATATGTTATTTACTTTGTAAAGATGTTTAGACATTATTTATTCTGTTCTGTTTTAATGATCATGTGTAAAGTTGATGTTTCGAAAGTTATTCGATCTTTTATGTATGTACTTATGTCATAATTCCTGTAACACTGATGTATATGTTATTTCGATACAAATGTTATCTGTACTGTTACGTTCTTTAATGATGTATTTTGTACCTTTGTAATTGTATTTTCATGTTGTAAATTTATAATTGTATAGACACCAGTTCTTCAAATTAAGTTACATTTCACTGCACACGTTTCTGTTGGTCATAGTATATGGACAATATGTGAGAAGTAGGGACTGTTAGTGTTTGCACGTGTGTTAATAATTCAGCAAGGGACTGGATAACAGCATTGCTGGTTCTAAGGACAATTCCAAAAACTTTGTGAGTGCACAAGTGGTGGTTTATGGACTTGCTATATTCTCTGCAAGACTCTTTGATGGTGATTGTGCACCTGCACAGTCGCAACAGATGGCTGCTGGCCGTCTCTACATGGACTACAGTGGGTCTGCATCTTTGATGGCCCACCAATACCATTAATTCTACAAGGACTGCAGTGGGTCTGCACCCCTATACTGTAATCTCTACCAGGACTACAGTGTGTCTGCTCTGTGATGACCTACCCACCAGTATTCTTCAAAACTTCGATTGACTCTGCTGTGGGTTTGCTCTGTTGTGGCCCATTACTTGTCTGCATGTCAAGAGTCAGCACTGTCTTTCCATTGGGAGGACAACACTACTTCTTCAAGACAGCATGGAAATCCACTACTTCTGTGTGCATTTTCTTTTACTGCTCAGACTTTGAGAAAAACACCGCTATTCTACTGTAATAAACGATCAGGATTGTCTTTATGGACTGTGAGAAAATTTTAGCTTTTGACCAAAATTGTATCAATAAGTGTGTGCATTTGATATCTTTGTTATTGTAATTATGAAAAATTTTATCAAATCATTATTGGCCACTGCCCTAAACAATTTGTAAAATTTTTTGTGGGGAGCATGGGGGCTATGTAAGTAGGCTGTTTATGTTTTCTTATTGGCAACGTTACGTAGCAGTCTGTGGCTGCTTTGCATTGTTGCAATACTCGCCATTGTAGTGTTAGGCAGCTGGATGTGAACAGCGCGTAGCGTTGCGGAGTTGGAGGTGAGCCGCCAACAGTGGTGGATGTGGGGAGAGAGATGGCGGAGTTTTGTAATTTGATATGAACTGCTATATATATTATGACTATCAAGGTAAATACATTGTTTGTTCTCTATTAATATCTTTCATTTGCTAACTATCCCTATCAGTAGTTAGTGCCTTCTGTAGTTTGAATCTTTTATTTAGCTGGCAGTAGTGGCGCTCGCTGTATTGCAGTAGTTCGAGCAATGAAGATTTTTGTGAGGTAAGTGATTTCTGAAAGGTGTAGTTTAATGTTAGTCAGGGCCATTCTTTTGTAGGGATTTTTGAAAGTCAGATTGCGTTGCGCTAAAAATATTGTGTGTCAGGTTAAGCACAGTCCTGTATAATTGTTCAAAGGGGACGTTTCACTTGTACTGGCTGTTGAAGCAATGTTGTCCGGGGAATACAGTGGAAATAAATTTACCACAAGCCAACTTTTAAAGATGGACGCTAGTAACTGCAAATATCAAGAAAAGTTGACACTGACACCTAACAGTGGAGTCTATAAGTAACATCTACATGAAAACGAACGAGATAATTACGTATCTTAAATCCTTAAAGCAATTTCCAAATATGCGCTATTTCGCAGTGTGAGTGACTAAACAAATTAATCTCATTCAGACATAAGAAAACTGTTGCACTAAGACTGACAGTTCACTTATGACATTGGTACTAGTGTTTTCGTCAGTCACTAACAAGTGGGAAGAACGACGACATGTGGAGCAGGAATGGAATACTGGTCATTTAGTACGGTTCTATTTGTACCAGTGGGTGAAATGTAACAGACCACCTAGATCAGTACTGCTCAAGCCACTTTACGATGTGTGAAGGAGGAGGTGGCATGGGGGAAGAATAACAGTAGAGCTTCCTATGAGCTGGAAGTTCTCTAATTTTCTCGCTGTTGAAGTACCGAATCCTGTGTCGATGCGAAATGAGTTGTTGGATGTGTCAGACAATAATCTCCGTCTAGTAACACCCACAACGCGGCCGTGGTATACCTCCTTCCAGCCACGCAGATGGGAGAAAGTTCTCCTTGCTCGTTTTCGCACAGGCCACAGCTCCATTACGCGTGGCTTCTTACTCCGGCGAGAGGACCCTACACTGTGTGGTACTTGTGGCGTGCGTCACATTTTATTGGACTGTGTTTCATTTTCCAACCAGCTGGCAGAAGCAGATCTGCTGACAGATCTGTCCTCTATTTTAAGTGAGGTTCAAACGAATGTGGTGAGAGTTTTAAGATTCTGTCGTTCGTTCAATTAGTTTCCTAAAATTTTAGGAAGTTGTTCTTAATGTGTTAACAGGGTGATCCGTTCAAGTATGTTTTTTGTAAGTGGTTAGCCTGTCACGTTCCCCTGTGCCTTTTTTTTTAGCTCTTCTCTAGTTTAACTTCTGTTTTAATCTCAGATATAGCACATTTCACCTTTCCCCGTTGTATTAAGGCCTGTGAGGGAAAGCGCTTGTGTGGGTCAACGCGAGTGAGGTGGGAGTGAGTGAATTAATGTCATTTTATAAGTTTCCTTCTTACTGTGTGATAACAATTTTAATCATTTTATCCACATTTGGTTCTTTAAATATACACAAGGGCACTGGCAACACCGCTGTTGATCTCCCATAAGCTCCAAACACACACATAAGCACACACACACAATTTTCTTATCGTCGTCATTCCACGACACGCACACGGGAGGAAGCAATATGTTGCCCGATTTGTCTCGGAACTCACGCTTTCGAAATATCAATGGTAAACCTCTCCGTGATGAACAACGTCTCTATTGCAAGATCTGTTGACCTCTGTAACGCTCTCGTGCCGAGAAACGACCCACTGAGGAAACTTGCCGCTCTTCGTCGTATCCTCTCTATTATTTCTATTAATCCTGCTTAATGTGGGTCATTCCACTTTACGTAGGTTCAAGAAGTGGATCTCTTCGACTATTCAAACTCAACACGTTGTATTTATTTACGTTCAGGGTCAACTGCCAGTTCCTGCAGCAGTTGTCGATCCTTTGCAAGTCTTCCTGTATTTTGCTAGAGTCTTTTGGCGTTGCAGCCGTCCTATAGACAAGTTGTCCGTTTGATCATCAGCATAAACTGAAAACAACAACGGCCCTATAAATATATCTTGTAGTAATCTCAAAATTAACGTTTCATCTGCTGATCTTTTTCCGCTAGAAACGGTATGTTGATTCTATCTCAAGGAAGAATCCCAGGAAAAATCTGGTTCTATACTCGCTAAGTTTATAATCTGTTCACTAAATAACATTGCAGAATTCAAGGAACACGGCATCAAACCGGGCGCCTTATCTACGGCGCTCTGGATCTCATGGACTAACAGAACGAGATGAGTTCCACAAGATCATCAATGAGCCGCTTCGAGCGGATATACCACAAGTGCAGAAACTTACGGACTCTCTTCCTCGCCGAAGTGAAGCAATTATCGAGGCTAGAGCTCGAGGTAAACGGTATCAGCGTTTCATGTTCAAATGGTTCAAATGGCTCTGAGCACTATGGGATTGAACTGCTCAGGTCATCAGTCCCCTAGAACTTAGAACTACTTAAACCTAACTAACCTAAGGACATCACACACATCCATGCCCGAGGCAGGATTCGAACCTGCGACCGTAGCGGTCGCGCGGCTCCAGACTGTAGCGCCTAGAACCGCTCGGCCACTCCGGCCGCCAGCGTTTCATGTCATGAGGGTGACTAATTTTGTCCGATACACTCACTTGAAATCAATAAATATGGTTCAAACGGCTCTAAGCACTATGGGACTCAACATATGAGGTCATCAGTCCCCTAGACTTAAAACTACTTAGACCTAACTAACCTAACGACATCACACACATCCATGCCCGATGCAGGATTCGAACATGTGACCGTAGCAGCAGCGCAATTCCGGACTGAAGCGTCTAGAACCGCTCGATCACAGCGGCCGGCTGTTACGTCGTTTACATTTTACCTTGTTGATGAGCGGCCTAATGTTTCCGAGTGCCGCCGATAGATAGCGCAAGGAAGAGAAATTCGCCCTTTCTCGTACTAAGACTGCACTTTAGAAATTATGAGTATTAATGTAATAAACGCACTGTATGTTTTACATGTGTGAGCATTCAGACAGCAGTACATCATTTATAACGATTATCTTTTGGGCGACTTGTGTTTGATTACCTTGTGTAACTGCGTTCGCGGCTTTTGCTTGCTACCAGTCGCGTTTGACGCGGAGTTAGTATTGCTAGGCGGAATTACTCCAAGAGTGGGCCGCTTCTCGCTCAAAGAAATTCTAACCCTGCCTTTCTCGACGCCCCTGATCTTTCTTCTCTCGAGATTAATATCTGGCATATGTCATTATGAATTATCTTTCTGTGGAAGAATAAACTGATATGATGTACATTTATAGAGAAAGTGGGAGAAATTTTGACGATGCAGTCGTGCATTATGCGCTGCGTTGTCCTGGCCAAGTACGATCACGGTCCTCTTTTGTTCGAGTTATTAAACAATTTACTGCGGAAGGTAGTGTGAAACAGCTACTGTTTATGGAGGAAACAATCAAGTGGCAGTCCTAGCTGCTGTGGCTCATAATCCGCATGCGAGCACAAGAGAAACGTCAAGGCAATCAGGAATTTCACACATGAGTGTTTGGAAAATCCTGAAGATCAAGAATTTTTATGCGTACCATGTATCCATGCATTAGGTACTACATGTCAATGACGTCCAAAACCGTCTAAGGTTTTGTCACTGGGCGGTTCAGCGGATGCAAACAAACCAAAACTTTTTTGCCAGAGTACTTTTCTCCGATGAGGCAACATTCACAAACCACGGCGAAGTTAATCGCCGTAACATGCATTACTGGAGTGAACAGAACCCACACTGGATTCGAGAAGTCAACCATCAGCGACTTTGGTCAGTTAATGTTTGGTGTGGTATAATTGGCGATAAACTGATCGGTCCATATTTTATCGACGGTAATTTGAATGGCAACAAATATTGAAACCTACTTGATAATGAACTGCCAGATCTACTGTACTTGAAGACCTGAGCATCGAACGTTGACAAAACATGTGGTTTCAACATGATGGTTGTCCAGCGCACTATTCATTAGTAGCTCGCGATGTAATAGATCGACTTTACAATGGTCGCTGCATTGGCACGGCAGGTCCTGTGAATTGGCCAGCCAGATCGCCTGACCTTAACTCACCAGATTTTTTCTTATGGGGTTATCTATAAGATATCGTTTATCAGGAAACGCCTACCAAATGGTTCGAATGGCTCTGAGCACTATGGGACTCAACATCTGAGGTCATCAGTCCCCTAGAACTTAGAACTACTTAAACCTAACTAACCTAAGGACATCACACACATCCATGCCCGAGGTAGGATTCGAACCTGCGACCGTAGCGGTCTCGCGGTTCCAGACTGCAGCGCCTAGAACCGCACGGCCACTTCGGCCGGCAAACGCCTACCACTCGCGAAAACATGCTGCAAAGAATAAGAGATGCTTGCGCTGCAATTGTACCAGACATGTTATCAAGATGTGTGCAGGGATTTACAGCACGAGTCAATAAATGCATCGAAGTTGGAGGTCATCACTTTGAACATTTGATTTCATAAAATGGTGAGATGCAAGGGATTTACGAACAACAAGCAGGCCGAAAGGGAGAGGCGAGAGGACTCACTAGAAACAAGCACCCTGAAATTCATTTACTTGCAAGTTATTGCAAATAATCAACAATAAAACGAAACCAATTGTTCCTTTTCAGGACTACCAAATCTTAAACGGGAATACGTTCATCATTAGTTACCGAGTGGATTAGTCTTTTCCTCAGTTAGTCTTTTATTTTGTTTACTCCTTGGGTTAATGAGTTCACCCGTTAGTAAGTAGGATGTTTGGTTAGTTCGTTGGGTAGTCAGATGATTTGTTTGATAATTAAAAGTTGTGCTGCCTCATGACCACGAAACAACATAACTTATCCGAATCTGCGGAAAAAATTAACATTTGGTTCAACTTTTGTAAAACTCTAATACCTCCCTCTCAAAGCCCACCCTATGGGGAGAGAGGAAGAATTAGATTTAGCGGATCAAAATTTTCTTGAAAATTTTCTTTTTTCTTGAAACTACCAAGAATGAAAAAAAAATGTTTAAGACAAAATGTACGTCGTTTTTTATGTAGAATCTGAGTCTGCAATAAAAAAATGTGGGTTCCCATTTGAAATTTTGTAGTAGCCTTCCACCCCACCCCCAGGGGGTTGGGGTGGGGGGCTAATTTTAGCACCAGCAGTGGCCCCCTCGAAAATAATGAACTTTGGATTCTACACATTTTTTCGTGTGAAGCTTATTTTTCGAGATATTCTGGTTTGTCAACTTAAAATTTACACGCTGTATATTAAGGAGCATTCCAATCGAACAGTAAAAGCGTAAATATGGCTGTGTTTTAACCTTCGCAGTCCTTATACATGGACTGACATTCTCCCACAAATGACTGAAATGTACAAGCGCACTATCCACAAGACAATAAAAATGAGGCCAATTGACATAGATGATAATGAGCTACTAAATACCAGTTACAGTCATATTAAAAACCACACAAACAGAAATTTAATGAAGGTGATTCTGTACATATTTCAAAAGGCTTGACAGCATTTGAGGAACTGTACCTCCAAAACTGGTCAATGAAGATATTTGCAGTTTCCAGGCTGCAGTGAACAAATCCTAGAACTTACATCTTAAAGGACAGTTGTGGTAGACAAATTGGCAGTAGCTTTTGCACAGAAGAATTACAGTGTAGCAGTGAACCAGGTGTCTTCCACGCAGAACATGTCATAAGGTAATTGAGGGAAAAAGGCTATTGTCAAATGGCTCAGATTCCCTTCATCATATAACAGTTGGGTGGAAGGTACGTACTTGCTATACAATTAGGTGCACAAATCACAAAAGTGCAGTAGCATAATATGCATGACAGGAAGCATGTCGGCAGAGTTAGAAGTATCCTCAGTAAGTTGCCAATAGAGCTCCATAACTCTATATAACAATTGTGGCACTGTAAACAAGCTTGAGAAACGACTCACAAATGGTGATAAGGAGATCAGTCTTCTAGAGGAGAGCTGCAGACGTCATGATATCATGTATGCAGCAAATAAGGATCTCCCAGGATGTCACACCGCTCAAAGAATTTTAGTCAACTGTGCCAAGAACATAAGTTCAAGAAGAGAGATCAGTATTGGGCAGCGTATTTTGCATACTTTCACCAGATAAAGCAATGCACGCAAAAGTTAAATTAGGTAAATTTCATTCAAGTTATGGATCCCACTCATCATCTACTGAAGAATAAGAACAATAGTAAGAAGAAGGACATATCAGTGTGTTTAAATAAAAGCATTCAGTTATCATAGGCTTCAGTTAAAAGAGCCTCAAAAGGGAAACTGATTAAAATGGCTGGAGTACTACCACTGCCAAGCACATCAGGTGGAATCTTTCCATTCTTAATTACATCCTTGCATGGGAGGGAGGGAGAGCTATGAATGGTTGGTTCGTTAGCCGGCACGTGGCAGCTATCGCAAGAACAGTGAAAAATGCGGAAAACGCACAGCATCAGTTTAACAGTGCTTAGATTCATGGAATCACTAATTGTTTGGGAAGAAATACATTTAGAACCACACAGGAAAGAGCTTCGATTGTTCATTAAAAAAACTATTAGTGATACTGTCCAACAGACTACTTATAAATATCAAGCTGCTTAAATTCGTCAAGAGATTATCTATTCCAAGATTTTGCGGAGTGTTCAAGTGGAATACGCTACATCATGTGGAAATCTAATGAATGTGGACTTGTAAATTTAGATGTTGCAGGAGGACCTGAGTCTTACTGGGTGACGGATTTTAGATGAAGAACACAGAATAGTGTCCTTTGCTTTGACTCATTTGGCAATTTTGCAGTCTCCAGAAGAATTACATCACAACTTTGCCGGTAACCACATCTAAAATTGTCAACGCTATCACAAGTTCAATACATACCTTTCTGGACACCTACGTCTCACGTTCATCCAGTCAGGCTACAAAGAAGATATAAAAACAGTAATCACACACACACCAGTTCATCAGTGAAGGTTGACGAGCGGTATTATACACTTTGACATAGTTGATCTCCGGTACTAAGTGCGAATTACTACCCAACAACCCAAGTAATCAAATGGGATTGGGATACTGGGCAGATAGGCTTAGAAACGTACAAAACCATCCTACTATCGCAGCATCAAACTATAACCCATATCTGGGAAGTGGTAAACTTGGACAAGTACCACACGGAACATATAAAATTGATGGTTTAAATGAATATTTAAAATGGGCAGTACGAGGTCTTATGTTGCAAGTGAACATCACCACACTTAAGAATGAAATAAGAATGACTGAGCGTGTAATAGACTTTGCAGAGGAAAATTCAATAGGATCGCTACAGGACTTCTTAAAGGATCAAGCTTGGCAGAACGATCCGAATAAAATTTGCAAGACAGCTCATTCAGTGGATATACTATCGATTAGTGCAATTTTTCGAGATGAGTGCAGTATTATGATAAAACCATTTCTCTGCAACAAAATGATTCATACAGTCAATAGATTCTTCCCTACTGTCAGTCCAAAATATAAAACTGAAGAGACGCAAGCAATGGAATTTAGCTCTCAGTCACTATTCAGATGTTAGACTATCCTGCATCGAGGACTGTGGACCAGAGCGACTGTATTTTGGCTTTTCCAGGTGAAGAGATCATTATTTGCCTTCATTTGAAGCAGATTTGGCGTACGGTCTAAAATCAACAGATCGAGCCAGCAGAACTTCAGTGTTACAGCTGCAGAAAAATGTCGTCACTCGACATAACTGATCCAGTCGAGTATGATGAAAGAATCACCCGTTACGAATACTTCTCACGCAAACCTTTTACTTCAGCAACGTTCGAGAACAGTAATGAGATCTAGATTGTAATCAAACGCCAGGATACTTTGACCTTTCCAAGCAGTATTTTCCTATACTGGGAAGGCAAATTCATGAAAAAGAATGAGAGTCCTACCATAGCATCCAATCTCACACATAAGGTATTTTCCTTCCTGTTCAGTAAATAGGGTATGAGCTGAATGGTACTGAGATTGACAACAGCAGGGATGTAGGTACCAAACCAACCTTAAAAACACACCTTTGAGCGTTAAAATCGGACTTGAACAATTTAGAAAATGCAGGATGGTTTATGGAGAAACCCCCATCAGCAGACGGGAACGAGCGTTTTATTGAATTCATACCTTTCAACATGCTTATGGCATAATTTGAGGATAGGAGGTGTATTCTACTTAATCTTAAGCAGGAGCTTATATCAGTATGGAACGGAAGTAATGCGTATATCTATTGTGTCAGTGGAGAAGTGGAAAAGATTGTGCTCAATAAATTAATTTGGAAAATGCCTCATGTCACTGTAACTGATGAAAAACGTTTGAAACTTTTAAAAATACTTGCACCTGGAATTTAAATGCTTTTAAATTTCATATCATTAGAGTTCGTGAATATTTTCTACTTTCAAGCTCATCTAGACAATCATGGACCATTAAGACATCAGTTCAATTAGAAACTCTTCGATTTAGCTCCAAGTAAGCCTTTCAGAGATATGAATTACCTCAAAACACGTAAAAGTGTGTTGCGATTTAGTTTATACTATTATGGCGTAACTCAAAATTACTGAATGACTTTTGAACATAAACTGACACTACTCCAAATCTGATATTTTACAAACGCATTTGATTGCGTGAAAGGTAATTGATCCGTGATATTTACAAGAATGCCTCTGGCATAATATACTCTTTGAGGGACACCTATAACTGTTGCTAATTTTTTTTTCATGGTGAACAAATCAGCTCTATTTGTACGTGACAAATCCTTTGTTTGGATAAAATCCTTCACGTTACCCGGATTTCAGAATGTAAATCTCTTATTCAGGCGCTACCGAAAATAAGGAAAACTGAGAGGGAGTCTATATAAAATTAATTAACATTTAAAAGCGTCCATACAAATGTGAACATCAGGTTATACTTTGACTGCCTACGAGAAAATCATACCATTTATGTAAAAAAGCCAGCAAATTTATAAAGTAGTATGTGAGATACCGTGTGGGTGAGGCATGAAAAGGCACCCTGAATCAACCGATGCCACATCAGGTAAACAGGGCCAAACCGAAGAAACCAGGTATGTAATAGCAAATAAAACACTCATTTCCAGCCTAATGTAGCCTATCAACCAACTGCGAACGACTAGACATGTGGCATGGGATTAAGAAATTACAATGAAGGCACAAATGCCGTAAAATGCCAATTTGTCAACCTCTGATATACCTGCCGCATGTCGTGGATGCCCAGAAAGACCAATCAACAGACTGCTGTGCGAACCGCAATGAATCGCCTGTGTACACATATGTGGCGGACAGTGGCCACCACCGAACCTAATGCTGACGGTCGGAGAGACCACCGAAGAAATATTGGCTAACAGTCCACGTCGTCTCATAAACACTACCTGCTATTAACTGCGCTAAAAATACATTATTTTATGAACGTCATTAACTATGGCAGGCCTGGTAAAGAGCAAACCATAAATGCAAGACATATACAGTATTAGTAGCAATCAACTATCGACCAGCAGAAGTCCGTTATTACGATGAAGATGAGGACGTTCAGGTATGCCACAGTGAATTGCCATTTTCAGTGATTTAAGGCACAGCTGCAATCAGGAACTGGCTTATCCAGATCTGCGACACGGTTGAGTTCTGAGATCCGATTCTTTTCATGAAAGGGTCGTCTATTCATTCTGGAAAAGGAATATCTTAAATGATCCACGGTACCCCGCCATTAAGTGCAACACTACGATATGCGGCGAGTTTACTCTCCCACCTAATGAGAGCGTCTCGAAGGATGTCTTCATACATATGCGACTTTATAATAATGAGATATAGTGGACCACATCAGCTGCTAAGTGGTTTAATGATTTTTACCCTGAAGCCGATGCGGACCTGGTTTTGTGGATTCCAACGAAGTGACGTGGATAATGCACACCACAGATTTGTGTATGTGAACGTTCGTGTACACGTATATGGTCCAATAAGTGGGTGGTCCTATCATATATCTGCCTTCCATAGGATACAGCTAAAAAGGACATTATCAACCTTCAAAATAAAGAACAGTACTGCTTTCAATGGTCACTTATGGCTTGGGAAAAGAAATTACAAGAAAGACATACATTTTTCTTGAAAATACCATTAGTAGGTTTTATAAATATAATGGCATGTAAATTTCCCATAAGCCTTCGGGGCATCAGTAAATCTGAGAGACAAATTAACATATATCTCTTCATGTACATGGCCTGAGGAAATAAAAGTCAGATGATGATGTTGTTATGCAAGTAGCTGTTACACCCCTTCACTCCTCTAAAGTCCCTAGTTGGTGTACGATACATGAAGTTTCTTTGTTAATCGTCGAGGGTGGGAAACAGCACTACTGCTGGATCAAAAGCATGTCCTACATTCGATCCTTCCAAATGTTGAAAAACAAGTGTGCAAAATGGTTCAAATGGCTCTGAGCACTATGGGACTTAACTTCTGAGGTCATCAGTCCCCTAGAACTTAGAACTACTTAAACCTAACTAACCCAAGGACATCACACACATCCATGCCCGAGGCAGGATTCGAACCTACGACCATAGCGGTCGCGCGGCTGCAGACCGTAGCGCCTAGAACCGCTCGTCCACTGCGGCCGGCACAATGTGCACATTATTTTTGCCCTAAGTGCCTGAACTTGTTCACTACGAGTAAATGAGTCACAAAGCATCTGGTGGATTGCTCTACCAAGGACTGAGGAGAATAAAATCTTAAAATACATGAAATTTCTCTTCAAGAAGCGAATGCTATATACACCGACTTCGAATGTGTTCTAATTCTGTGGTGAACTATGGGAGAGATCCTGTTGATTCACATGTCACTCTTACAGACCGAAAAGTATCTTTTACAGCAGTGTATCAAGGGGCTCCGGAAGTCCCTATCTTCTCAATGTTAAAATAGCGCTTATAAATTACATGTTTCCCCAGAAAGTATTTGAGCCAGGAAACTGAAATTTTTACAGGTTATTTATTGGAGCATTGGCTACAACCTAACATAGGAATGTTTCAAAATTTCAATTTAGTTGTCAGAGATTAATTTTATCTTTTGTGATGAAAACTCACTATGTTTTTTGTGCCATTTTTTGTTTACAAATTCAACAGTATACAAGTTTTTGAAACAAATCTGTGTTGATTACGCAAAAGGGACTGCGTAACATTTCATGAAAAATTTGAAGCAAATGGGTTTGGTAGATCCTGAGAAAACATGTAATTTGCGTGACAAAATAAAACTATTGGGAAACGAGCGACAAAATTTGGATTATCTTTCAAGTGCATTCCAGGTCCATAGGATGAATTATCTTCATCTTCTGCGAACTCCTCCTCCAGCTTCCTCTCTGTTCTCCTCCTGTTTACTCTGGCTTGTATTTCTATGCTATTTACAGCCCTGTCAGCAGCCCGAAGACATTCCTTCTCTAAAGCAAGCATCATTCGTACCATGTTGAAACCTATATTCATTCCCATATTGCAAAATACTTCGCATATTACAACAATGCCATCACTGAAAGTAGCAACAGCATCATACACACCATAGTGTAGTGTTTCTATTCCTAAAAATACAGTCTTGGGGATTCCTGACCATGTAACACTATTTACACTTTCACTGGGGTTTTGAGTTTTTCCATGAACACGCTTTTTCAACAGTTCAGGTGTGCTAAGTTTCTGAAAATGGGTCTTATCATCTCCATTGCCACATCAGGCAGACTATGTTTATGAGTGTACACTTCACCAGTTAGCAATCCCTTGTTGCACTACACCAACTGTTTTTTTCTTTTGGGGCACAAGTAATGATGGGGACTACCATTGGTTGAAAAAGTACGGAAAAAAAGAGCCAAACAGCCTTCTTCATTTCATCGACACTGTGTGTGTTTTGCCTAATAGCCATTCCATAACAGTTCCATGTTTTTTCAGTTATACTGTCAGTTAACCTTCTGCCCCCATCCAACCCTTTACCACATCTGAGTTTTTTTTTTTTTGTACGAAGCTTTGAGGCGCCAAAGTCTTGATCCCATTCGTTTCTGTACGTGTCCAGTACTCTCAAATTTCTGCGCTAAAGCATCGTCACTATAGGGCTTCAGTTTTTGAATTGAAACTTTTAGAATCATCGTCACCAAGGTAATTCACATATCACACACAACAGAACGTTGAAATATCCTGGCAACACCAGCCATTTCCATTCCTCGACTACTGCCACTATAGTTAGCTGTGCAATTATTTTCATACGTGCCATTATTTTTTGTTGACACCTAAAATAATTGGATATTACTGCTACATCTAAAGCTTTCCCTGTATACATACTGGTGGCAGATACTACACCATGAAGAGATGTGTGTCCCCATTTATGCCAGGTATCATCGAATGCTGCAGTCAAGTCTCCATTACCACAGTCTTCTATTACTATCTCTTCCACAGCTTTCTTCATGGATTCTACACAGACATCTTCTACGTTAGACCCTATCAATCTATTATAGTTCGTAAAAATGGTTGGGGGATTTGGAACATTCATCATGCCACAGAAAACTGCACCTGCAGTAGCACCATTATCAATTGTACGCAAGGCACAAACAAATCTAATGTGTTCACAGATTTTGCTACCATTTTCTTCATTTGGAGTTATTCCAACACTGTTCAAAAAGGTGGTCATGTAGGAACACTTAACACACCTCAGTTCCATGTCAATGGCAAGTCGTGCTTGTTTTTTTATAGTGATTACCAGACCGACTTCACTGCACTGAATACATCTTACACAGTTTGAAAAAAATCCGTTGAGAACTGACATACAAAATATTTCATTCACATCCGATTCGCTCCTAAAACATTGATACTTTTCACTAACTGAACCAAGCTTCCCCTGAAGTACTTTCTTTCTCACTTTCATTGCAATGGGCACGTGTACCAGCAAGGTTAGGTTCACACACTCGGTTATCGTCTTTATTGTTTACGGTAATAAAACCTACCTTCGGCTTTCTAACATTTCTTCTTTTCTTAAAAGCCTTCAGAGGATTTCTAATCACTTTAGGTTTACCCACGATTATTCTTCAATAAAACAGAGACTTCACTGAACAGAATGCGCTAGAAATATTTTCAGGATTACAAAAGAGTAAATAAACATGAAACACATGACAATCGAGCTAGTGATATACATCAAAGTATCACAAGTTACCCGCAACACTTATTTTGTAACACTTATTGTCTCTCACATCACTAAAATCTACATGATGAGCATGTAGATTCATGAGTACAGCATTTGACAGCAGTTTAATAGCGCCACAGTGGGTCATGCCCATGCAGAACATATTTCAAAAACATTTGAAAAGTAGTTATAATCTGCTGAACAGAATAAATTATATACCAATGGAAAGGGGAAAGTCTATAGACTTTTAACATGCAAAAAAGTAAAAATTGAACATTTCATAATTTTTAACCTTTCCGGAGTCTCTCAAGTTGTAAACGCATATTACTCGAGTCATTTTGATCTGTACACTGGGGGTAGTCCTACAGTTTGGTTGCTCTTTGAACTTCAAAACATAGCAAGGATTGTTGGTAGTATTTATAGCAACATCGTTACTATGACAGAAATACTGGAAGAATAATTACTGCACAAGAATGCGCTTCATTGTTATATTTATGGAAAACCATTAGATAAAGAAGTAGAAACATCACGTAGGGATCATTATCATCTAACCAGATAATTACGTGGTGCTGCACACATCGCATATAACTTGAATTACCAACTCCCAGGACACATACCTGTTTTTATCCACAATTTAAATGGTTATGGTGCTCACTTCTTAGTTGAGCCCTTTGCTGATAACGTAATGAGCAAAGAACAGTTTAGGGTCCTGTCTCACACCACTGAGAGATACATCTCGTTTTCGAAGAGAATCATCAAGTAAGTTACTCTGAGGTTCCTCGACTCACTGAGAATCACGCAGGAATCACTACAGAAACTTGCTGAAACGATGCATCAGGAGGTCATACATATCACTAGAGCTTCATTTCCTGATGTTGCTAAGTTTCAGCTTATAACAGAGAAGGGGATTTTCCTATACGAATATCTAGATTAGTAGGAGAAACTTGACTAAACCACATTGCCTGACATAACTGCATTCTCCAGCAAACTTCTAGGAGCTGTCATATTGGATGCAGAGTTTGGGCATGCAGTGAATGTATGACAGGAGTTCGACCTCACCAATTTAAAGGTATATGAAAAGCTATTTATGTACACAATTGCGTGCTTGCTTGCAGACATTCGAGTGATTCTGGGATGTGTGCGTGGAAACATATCATCTGTGTCCTGCCTACCACTACACCACACCAGAGCTTTTGTGAGACGCTATGTTGGAAGAGAAATGTGTCAAAGTGAAATGTTGACTGATGTTGACACGCTGTTGTTTTCCGAATGAAGAATTTCAGGGGAGTTTTGCCAATGTGCACACAGGAATGCTACACCAAACTACTCGTAAATGCCTGAACAGTTCAGCGTATCTGGTGATTTAAGTTATATCATGTACTTAGATGTAAACAACTTATATTGGCATGCCACGAAGCAACCACTAATTGCTAAAGGGTGTCTGTTCTATCCCATGAGACACATATTATAGAAGGAACCTAATTACAGCGGAAATGATGTAGCATGCCGAAAGAGAGAGTAATGACAGGACAGCTCAGCTATGGAAGCTGCTCACATGCCATTGCACTGCTGGCACGTGAGACGGCCTGTGGATGGCTGCGCAACTCAGCTAAGGACTGCGAGAAACTTAGCACAAGTTAGTGAGAGCGATGAGAAGCTGTAGGTTTTCTGGACCGTCTATTTATATATTTGCTTTGGGGAAGACTGTAACCATCTGCGTCCAGATACCAACTCAAGTGGGGAAGGATCAGAGGGTCCTGAAAGAACTGCGCACAACTCAGCCCCAGCTAATCTAATTGTGAGGACCCTCTGTAGCTGGCAAAGTTGGGTAAATAGCGCAGATGGCAGCAGAGAGTATTAAGCTTGGGGCCATGGCGCCAGGCTGTTGGAACTTGACAGTATCCTTTATCTAACTGCAAATATTGGCGCTCTGTTTACGGCGCTGAGGGTTTTGAGGTAGCTTTCCCGCCCTAATTTCCACCAATACAATTTACTCAAGTAAAGGTGCTGTCGATTTCACATTTCACGCGACAATAACAAAAAAAAAAAAAAAAATGGCTCTGAGCACTATGGGACTCATGTGCTGAGATCATTAGTACCCTAGAACTTAGAACTAGTTAAACCTAACTAACCTAAGGACATCACAAACATCCATGCCCGAGGCAGGATTCGAACCTGCGACCGTAGCGGTCTTGCGGTTCCAGACTGCAGGCGACAATAACAGTAATGAGATGAGTTTACTGGGGTGACTAACTGCTCGGCCAATTGCCAATTAATATATTTAACTGGACAATTAATTCTGGTACATTGTGTGATCAAAAGTATCCGGACACCAAGAAAACATACGTTTTTCATATTAGGTGCTTACTGCTGCCACCTACTGCCAGATACTCCATATCGACGACCTCAGCAGTCATTAGACATCGAGAGAGAGCAGAATGGGGCGCTCTGCGGAACTCACGGACTTCGAACGTGGTCACTTGCGTCATACTTCTGTACGCGAGATTTCCACAATCCTAAAAATCCCTAGGTCCACTGTTTCCAATGTGATAGTGGAGAGGAAACATGAAGGGACACGTACTGCACAAAAGCGTACAGGCCGGCCCCTCTGTTGACTGACAGAGACCGCCGACAGTTGATGAGATTCTTAATGTGTAATAGGCAGACATCTATCCAGGCCATCACACAGGAAGTCCAAACTACATCAGGATTCAATGCAAGCACTATGACAGTTAGGCGGGAGGTGAGAAAAGTTGGATTTCATGGTCGAGCGGCTGCTCATAAGCCACACACCACGTCGGTAAATGTCAAACGACGCCTCCCTTGGTGTAAGGAGCGTAAATTTTGGACGACTGAATAGTGGAAAAACGTTGTGTGGAGTGATGAACCACGGCACACAATGTGGCGATCCGATGGCAGAGTGTGGGTATGGCGAATGCCCGGTGATCTCATCTGCCAGCGTGTGTAGTGCCAACAGTAAAATTCGGAGGCTGTGGTGTTATGGTGTGGTCGTGTTTTTCATGGAGAGGCTTGCACCCTTTGTTGTTTTCCGTGGCACTATCACAGCACAGGCCTACATTGATGTTTTAAGTACCGTCTTGCTTCCCACTGTTGAAGAGCAAATCGGGGATAGCGTTTGCATCTTTCAATATGATCTAGCACCTGTTCATAATGTACGGCCTGTGGCGGAGTGGTTACATGACAATAACATCCTTGTAATGCACTTACCTGCACCGAGTCCTGACCTGAATCCTATAGAACACCTTTGGGATGTTTTGGAACACCGACTTCGTGCCAGGCCTCACCGACCGACAGTGCAGCACTCAGTGAAGAATGGGCTGCCATTTCCAAAGAAACCTTCAAGCACCTGATTGAACTGATGCCAGCGGGAGTGGAAGCTGTTACCAAGGCTAAGGGTGGGCCAACACCATATAGAATTCCAGCATTATCGATGGAGGACGCCAGGTGTCCGGATACTCTTGATTACATAGTGTATATAAGCTATGACATCTCAAAGAAAGGATGGCAGTTGCTCTTTCGCATCAATTTTAGAAGTGAAGTACTGAAGGCGAAGTGTAATCTAGAGACAAATTTACTGATGTGACAAAATTTTATGTGATTATGTACTTTTGATGTTGCAAGTACTGTAAGCTGTAGTAGAATTTTAGATATGTATATATTCTTTGGTAAGTAATACAGACGTGTGTGTGAACAACTGTAGGATGATAGCTATAATACTTGACAGAAACGTTTTTAAGCGATGTGTAAAACGGAGAGAGAGATGAAATTTGCTGATGAGGCAGAATTTAAGGTGCTTAAGTGTTTTTGACATTGGAAATAATTTTAGGGACTTGAAGTACTATTAGAGTGAAAACTTCTGAAAACAGTGCAAAATTCAGGCGTGTGTGTGTGTGTGTGTGTGTGTGTGTGTGTGTGTGTGTGTGTGTGTGTGTCTGGGAGATAGATAGATTGAGAGAGAGAGAGAGAGAGAGATTACGTAATTTTGATAAATAATCGAATGCTTTTGACATGACGCCAGTTCAGGTGAAGAAGCTTATATAATTTCTTGGTAAATACTGTAGTGTAATTGGATACTTGTGACTGTGGTGGGATATATACTGACTGGCTATTTCGTTTTAGGTAAAAAAGAAAAACACTGCACGGTGACTGGCTGTATCATTTTTTATAGGTGTAATTTGTATTGTACATTTTCGAACCAATGCCAGCTTTGTTTCATTTTAATGTCTGATAAAGCACTTCTCTGTGATTGATTGTTTCATTTTAATGCATTCTAAGAAATAACTTTATTAAATTTCTGTGTGATCACCGTCTTGAATTTTTAAGCACTGTGATTGGCTATTTCATTTATTAACATAGTCTAGAAAAAGTTTCCCATCCACACCATCTTGAATTTCAAAAATTTGGCCACTATCGCCATCTTGCGGTTTTAAATTTTGCTGCCAATTTCATCTAGCATTTTTAAATTCACCTGCCAACATCATTTTGTGCCAACATGACGTCACTAAAAATAAGGGAAGTGGCTTATGACATCATCATGGTGACATCGTAGATAAAGGGATGTGGTTTGTGACATCACAAATACCTGTATAAACAAAGTGTGCTGAATTTGACATAGATATAGTGCTACAATGCCGCATATATTCCACACAACCTTAAAACATAACTGACAATAATGACGCTGTGATGCTATTGTTACATGTCGCTACGCGATATTGATTCTTTTTTTCCATTTTGTTGTTCATTTTATTTATAGTGTACCGGACATATTTGTTAGGAGAAAAGTTTTGCGTTGTTATGACAGGGAAGATGTTGTCCCAGTGTGGTCTCTGGGTCCTCTTTGCTGGCAGGAGGCAATCAGCGAATTTCATTAGGAAGAAATTACTACTTAAGGGCGTCTCATGGGTTATGTGGCAGCAGTCCATTTCGTTCACACAGTTGCTTCCTACACAGCTAGTTCATGTTCAACAGTGGAATTTTTGCTGCAACTTGGAAACGGTTATGTAAGATGTTAAAGGCTGGCCAGTGGGTGCTGAAGCTAAAGTGCTACCTGACCAAAGGCTTAGGAATTGTATAGATTTCTGTCAGTTGAGAACTAGAGTGAAATTGTTTAAGATAGAGTGCTTCAAATTACTTAACACATATAACACAGCATTTAAACTCACTTTAATTTCCTCTCACGAACGCTTAAAATCAGATCTATGTATCTTATACAGCAGATTTTGGTTTCAAATATAGCAGAAACATCAATGCAGCTGAACTAGTTTACGAAACAGCGGCTTTCAAATCCCGGTACAGAGCACTGATGAAGAGCGCTGACACAGCCTACCATTTGGATATTTGGATTATTGTCAAAGTATTGGTTACAATATGCTTATCCAAACTTGGAAATATCTTTAAGTATACTTATGACAATGCTAGTGAGTGCATCATCTTGCCAATTCTATTACAGCAAATTAAAAACGATAGAAAACTACTTACGGTCGAGTATAGGTGAAGCAGACTGTCAAATTTTGCTACCTTATGGGCACAATACGACACAGCTGCTATTTTGACGTGAATAGCGTACCTAATCGAAGGAAACTGAAACTACAATTATACTAAAACCGCAATTCTTGAAAAGAAATATGTTCTCAAAACTTATTTCTAGCCCTTTTCCTTTTATTTCCAAATAATTGATGCACTGCTAATAATTTATGAAGAGCAAAAAAGATCTTATTATACATGATACTGAAATCAATTTACAGTCGCCGACATAAAAAATAAGACGTAGATTCTGTTTCGCTTTCATTTCTTATTTGAAATATTTTATCTGTTGTTGGTGTTGTGATCTTCAGTCGGAGGATTGATTTGATGCAACTCTCCATGCAGAGCCAGTTCGAGAGCATTTTTACATACAGGCGGCTTATCGTCTGGCGCCCCCTTTCTCGATCCCTTTTACCGCGTACACTTCCACTCCTGTCAGTTTTCGCTAATAATTGTCGTACAATCAGCTTGGTGCCCCAAGCGGCTGCTACTAATTGTTTTATGTCTTGTATAGAAATCTAACTGTTGTGTCGCCTCTGGTGCCTCTCTTAGGTTGGCACCCCAAACGACGGCTTGTGTCACTTCAGCCTTAAACTGACCCTGTGCCTATGCTAGTCTATCCTGTGCACGTCTCTTCATCTCTGCATAACTCACCCAGCCTACATCCATTTTAATCTGCTTGCTGTATACAAGCCTCGGTCTCCCTCTACAGTGTCTACTCTTCCCCTCCAACACACACACACACACACACACACACACACACACACACACACACACACACACACATTTACTTCCAATACAAAACTGATAATTTCTTGATACTTCAGCATACGTCCTACTTCTTTTAGCCTAGTTGTGCCTAAATTTCTTTTTTTCCCAATCGATACAATAACTCCTCCTTTGTTGTTGGATGCACCCATCTAATATTCAGCAAGAACATAGTACCTTCTATCTTCTTCTTGTCTAAATTGCCTATCGCACACCTCTCACTTCCATGAAAAGCTACGTTTCAGACAAATACGTTCAGAAAAGCCTTCCTAATACTAAGGTTCATGTTAAATGTGAACTAATTCCTCTTGTTCAGAGATGCTCTTTTTTCTGTTAACATATCTGTACCTTATTTATTTCGTACTTCAGCCATCACCTGTTATTTTGCCACTCAATTACCAAACTCATATACTACTTTTGTGTCATATCCTAGTCTAATTCCCTCAGCGATATATTTCTACTACATTCCAGTACCATTCATTTTACTTTCATTGATGTTCATCTGATAAAATCCTTTCAAGACACTATCCACTTCGTCCAGTGCTCTTCCAAGTCCTTAGTTTTCTCTGAGTGAATTATAGCATTATCAGCAAACAACGAAGTTCACATTTATTTATCCTGAATTTTAATTCCCTTTTCAAATTTCTCTTTAGTTGCCTTCACAGCTTGCCCAGCGTACACCCAGAATAACATCGGGGACGGGCTACAACACTGTCTCACTCCTTCGTTCGGCTCTTATAACCGCAGTTTGGTTTCTGTGCAGCTTCAAAATAACATTTCAAACCCTGTATTTTATCCCTGCTACCTTAAAAACTTCAATGAGTGTAGTCCAGTCGACATAGTCAAAACCTTTCTCTAAATCTACAAATGATGAAAACGTATTTTTTGCTATTCCTCAACCTTTCTTCTACGATTAAATCGTAGAGTCAGTATTGCCTTTCGCGTTTGTACATTCTCCAAAAGTCAAACAGATCGCCCTCAAGATCAGCCTCTACCTTCTTTTCCATTCTTTGAATAATCCGTGGCAATATTTTTCAATCATTACTTTTGGTCCGATAGTAGTATTCATACCTGTCAACACCTGCCCTCTTTGGAAATCGAATTATTACGTTCTTCCTGAAGTCTGAGAGTATTTTGCCTGTGTCATATATCTTGCACACCAGGTAGAATAATTTTGTCACGACTGCATCTTCTAAACTCTCAATAATTCTGAGGGAATGTCATCTACTGCAGGGGCCTTGTCTTCACATAAGTCTTTCAGTGATCAGTCAAATTCGTCTTTCAGTATCTTCCATCACATCTTCATCTACTTACTCCTCCTTTTCTAAAATACGATGAGGTGACAAAAGTCATGGAATACCACCTAATATAGTGTTGGACCTCCTCTTTCCAGGCGTAATGCCGCATCTCGACTGGAATGGAGTCAAGAAGTTGTTGAAAGTCCTCTACAGAAATATTAATCCATGCAGCATCTATCGCCGTCCATAACTGCGAAATTGCTGCCACTTCAGGATTTTGTACACGAACTGACCTCTCCATTATATCCCATAAACGATCGATGGGATTCATGTCGGGTGATCCGGGTGGCTAAATCATTCACTCGAACTGTCCAAGACGTTTTTCAGGCCAATCTCGAACATTGCAGCCCAGTGACATGGCGCGTTGGCATTCATAAAAATTCCATCTTTGTTTGGGAATATGAAGTCCATGAATGTCACCAGATAGTCTCCGAGTAGCCGAACAATAACATTTCCAGTCAGTAATCTGTTCAGTAGGATCAGAGGACCCAGTTGATTCCATGTAAACACAACCCACATGATTATGGAGCCACCACCAGCTTGCACAATGCCTTGTTGACAACTTGGGTCTACGGCTTCGAGGTTTCTGTACCATACTCAAACAATACCATCAGCTCTTGCCGACTGAAATCGGGACTCATCTGACCAAGCCACAATTTTACAGTTGTCTAGTGTCCAACCAATATGGTCACGAGCCCAGGAGAGGCACTGCACGCGATGTCGTTTTAGAAATGTATCTTCATCGGTTAGCTGCTGCCATAGCCTATTAACGTCAAATTTCACCACACTGTCCTAACGGATACGTTCGTCGTACGTCCCACAATGATTTCTGCGGCTATTTCATGCACTGACAACTTGACGCAAACACTGCTGCTCTCGGTCATTAAACGCGTGACCTCGTCCACTGCGTTTTCCTTGGTGTGAGGCAATGCCTGAAATTATTGGCATACTTTTGACACTGTGGTTCTCAGACCACTGAATTATCTAACGGCTTTCGAAATGGAATGTCCCATGCTGTAACGTTATGCGTATGTAGGCCAACTAATGGACCACATAGTATTGCTATGAGATAAGATGAAATTGTTGTACAGCTGAACGCTAGCAGGCCCAGGTCTCAGAGCGCACCGTGGCAGGTCCGGTGACGTGTCCGGTATGAGCGAATCCAGGTACAAAGCCGAACAGCATCACCAGAAATGGATAAATCCCAATTTTGGTGGCTGTTGCTCACCTGGCCTTTGTGCAGAAGACTTACTGAGAATGGCAGAGTGTCAGACAAGGTGAAAGATGCCTTATTTGAGCTCTTTGGCTGTCTATAATAATTTAGTCAAGAATTAAAGAATATCTCAATACATTTTCGATCTCAGGTAAATGAGGTGCATCCAACGACACGGCAATATTTACAATAATATTGAAACTATAGAAGCTAATATTTCACAGTGGCTAACTAAACATTTTCACAATGAGCCTCTTCAGTTACAACTTTAAAATGCTTCATGCGATTTCAACAAAAGATATCTCAGATTACAACATTTCACAATAGCTGTCATCCCAGAAAGCCACTCATTTGTATCTATTTCATTTATTGACTTATGATGTCTTTAATATCTTTTTTATTACGCAAAGATTTGTTAGAACATCGAATTCTCCACAGTTACGGAGTAAATGAGTACAGCATGAATAACCGACGTATTGTCAAACTTGTGTAGTCATTTAATGTACGGTTTACTATTTCGCCAGCAACTTTATTTAAATATTGGCTGCAACTGCCATTAAAAACTGTGCTAATTTAAGAATGGTCAGTCACATGTGTTGGCAGACACGAAAATTGAAAAGAGAACTAAAAGACATTTGTCTCAGAAAGGCATAAATAAATGTTTAAACAATATTTAACGACAAAGCGTTGTCATATAACTTGAGTCAACTGGAAAAAGAATACTGGCTAAGAAAAAACCTTTATCTGTGGTTTATAATATGATATGAATGTGACTGAATATGTATAAAATTTATTTGTTTAAACATTAGTTTAATCTGGTAAGTGATCAAGTTGAGTCAAATCGTGTCTGTAGAACTTAAGAACGATGCATTTTTGGTAGAGACAGCGTTCAGCCAATGGAAAAGCACACAGTACCGGAACACTTAATAAGTCAAGTGAAGACTGGAACTTTTTTAACAAAGAGCTAACGGGACGCGGTTCTGGAGACTTTTAAGTTTGTGCTTGAAGGAGGCAGACCTGTCTGTGGCAGATCATATAAGTGATTGATTCTGGGCAGTGTACGGTCTCTACAATGCTCTAACTTTTCAAGGGACTTTATACACACATAAAAAACATTTTGCATCACCCCGGTTCCCAGAACTCATGAAGATAGACAGTGATTGTGCATATTGTATCGTAGACGCAGTCCCTTTGTTCAGAGATGTCACTAAACCCGCCCAAAGGTGTAAACAACCATGCATGAGCAGGGCCTATTAGACGGAGGGGGTACGACAGCCTATCAGTTCCAGACATTCCACCAGGAAGGAGGTACACGGCTCGTGTTGTCTGTAGCTCAACCATGCCTCGACGGCCAATACCACCGTTCGATCGCGTCCGCGTTGTTACTTTGTGCCAGGAAGGGCTCTCAACAAGGGAAGTGTCCAGGCGTCTCGGAATGAACCAAAGAGATGTTGTTCGGACATGGAGAAGATGCAGAGAGACAGGAACTGTCGATGACATGCCTCGCTCAGGCCGCCCAAGGGCTACTACTGGACTGGATGACGACTACCTACGGATTATGGCTTGGAGAAACCCTGACAGCAACGCCACCATGTTGAATAATGCTTTTCGTGCAGCCACAGGAGCCGTGATCCTTTTAATATCCTGATTCGTATGAGGTATATTTTACTACATTGATAAGCTGTGGCGAAAAGAATTGATTATGCACGAGTGACTGCAGCTTAATTGTAATGTTTCTTAAGTGAGGATTGACGTAAAAGTCACTGAACAGAAGCAACTCTGAAAAATCTTCTCACAAGGCTCAACCATCATCGAAAGCAGCAACCGTACCACGTCTGTACCTGTGCCATCGAGTCATTTGGAACCACCAGATGAAAAAATTTCTGGTCCTCGGGTGTAATGGTCAAAACGGCTTTTTCACACTAACCACCCACTCTTTCATAGTTTTAGAAGAAATTAGTGGTGAATTTGGACCGATAATTCGAGAATCTGTTTTTGAAACTGTAAAGGTTCTCGTGATGGCATCTAAATCTAGTAAACAAAGGTCTGAATAGGTAAAAAGATATTTGAAAGATATTTTCCTTCCAATTCAGGGAGAAAAATTTGTATTATTGTTAGAGTCTTAGCGCTGTCAGTGTGAAAGAAGCATCTAGAGCAGGGGCGGCGAAAATTTCGGCTCGCGGGCCGTGTCCGGACATGAGTGCGAAAGCACTTTGGCCTGGCTGGCACAACACGCTGTCTTAGCACGTGGAGGGGGAAGAGGGAAAACAACCAATGTGCCACATTTAGATGGCAGTGCAATCGCACTGCATACGACTTGATTTTATATTTGACATTTCTCAACAACGTAGGTCACAAACAAAACAAATTTTCAATATAAATTAAATATTTTTGCGGACTGTAGACAAAATATAGTTTTCATCTGCTACAAAGCGCCGGCATACAGGCGGCCGCAGACAATTTCGCTGAATTGTGCATTCAAGTTGACATGTAATCGTGACTTATTTGGTTTCATAATTAAAAACTGGTCTTTCACATAAATATGTCGATCGACTATTGAAGCCCTTCTGTGACCTTATTATGGAGATGTTGCAACTATACACGAGGAAAGCAATGTAGACGTCCTGGACAATTTTAACGAAAAAGGTTTGTCATAACTGGAACTACTTTGCTGAGCAATCACTTACGTCTGCATATGCACAGGAGCACTTTCAACCGAAGCCGCAAACGGTCCCGAAAACAGGTCAGAAACAGATGTAAGATTCTCAAAATCTTTATGAAAGTCTCCTTGTATTTCTTTCTAGGCCACAATGGATTTTTCAGACCTTGTATTTTCCTTAACACCACTGAGCATAGGGAACTAGACTGTCTTTGTCAGAATATGTCCTTTCGACAACGCGATTTTGTTTTTAGATGCATCCGCATCATCTCAGAAAGAAGTTACCTCGCAATTTCTTCAAAAATGGCTCTGAGCACTATGGGACTTAACATCATCAGTCCCCTAGAACTTAGAACTACTTAAACCTAACTAACCTTAGAACATCACAAACATCCATGCCTGAAGCAGGATTCGAACCTGCGACCGTAGCGGTCGCTCGGTTCCAGGCTGAAGCGCCTAGAACCGCAATTTCTTACTGTGGGCAGCGCGCAGTCAAGTCCACTTAAAATTCGAAGTCTGCACTCCATACAAGATGTTCTAATTTTCATTCCTGCGGTCCCTATTCTTTCATAATTTCAACATTAATGAGTTTTAAATAAAAAAATTGTTCCAAGCATGGTCCTTGACTTAACCTACTTACTTTACAGCAGCATATGAATTCTCCATACGCTTCGTTCAGTTCCATCGAAAATTGTTGCAACCGCCAACGGAATAATGCGTGTGACTTCAGAAATTTTACTGTTCATACCACCAATTTCGTCACGTGCTCCAGGCCTGCAAATTTAACACAAAATGCTTTTTTGTGTACAAGTAAATGAATCGCATCTGTCGACCTTTGTAATTTATTGCTCCATCATTGTCAACTAAACCTTTAAGTTCTTTCGTCGTTTCATAGCAAATGCCGGCCGAAGTGGCTGTGCGGTTCTAGGCGCTGCAGTCTGGAACCGCGAGACCGCTACGGTCGCAGGTTCGAATCCTGCCTCGGGCATGGGTGTGTGTGGTGTCCTTAGGTTAGTTAGGTTTAACTAGTTCTAAGTTCTAGGGGACTAATGATCTCAGAAGTTGAGTCCCATAGTGCTCAGAGCCATTTGAACCATTTCATAGCAAATATGCACTACCTGTCACTTACGTGAACTGAGAATTCTCAATCCGCTCTTCTGTCGTTCCCATTCATTTTAAAGAATTCTGACGATAGTTCGCTAGACTGCCTCCTTTGTGCAAAACAGCCACTGGACGAGGGAATGTCCTTCATACCACGAACAAATTGCGACGGTTAAAGAGCGCTGATAGCACAATTATGCCGAAATGAAGAGACTTGTGTCGACCAAATAATGCCGCACCGCAATGCTAAATGAAACCTCGCGGTGTTTCGGGTACTTCTGACAAGTACTGAGCAAAGCCGAGAGTCAGGCCGGGCTTGGCCCGCCTGTTGCCTGCACAAGGTGCTCGCATGAAGTTTGGCACGCTGTGGCCGGCCTTGATATAGAGCATCTCACCTACCGACAAAGAACTTGTTCAGCTGGTAATCCTAAAGGGCTCGACGGCACAATTACAGACTTGGTACGAATAGGGCTTTCTATGCTGGGAAAACGTGAGACGATGTTCAGATTTAGTTCTGTTGGTCTCCACTTGAGAAACAATATAAATAAGCTGCAGTCACTAGAAAATAATCAATCTTTTCGCCACAACTTGCTAATGTACTGAAATATAGCTGATACAAATCGGGAAATTTAGAGAATCAGCTGTGACAATTTAAAATCCTGCTGAATTTTGCTTTATATTGCATTCGCTGTCGTATATATAATGTGAAGAAATTTCGTTCATTTCATATGCACGGTGTAAGAAAACGTTACGTTTTAGGCATTTATTTACGGATTATCATTACTGTAATTATTACGTATCATAATAATGAGTTACCTAATATTTTCCATTAACAAAACATACGTATGTGAAATGGTAAACTAAAAAACAAAAAAATGAATATAAAACGTAAAATAACAGTTTAAAACATAAAACAAATATAAGTAAGATAAATAATTAGACTAGTAATGAATGTTTAGATATTTTATTCAGTTATGAGGGAAATAGTCTGACAGCACGTTATGTATAGCCATTTCCGAAAATTGGTGTTTCAGAAATCAGCTTTATCACACATGGATGTACGTAGCTTGAAAGTTTCTTTAATATATGTTGTATCAAAAGTTTTCATTTTTCAAAATTAGTTAATGATGATGGGGTATTTTGTAAAATTTCAAATTATTACGAAAATAACATTATACAGTTTTCAAGAACATTAACTGTGTATCAACATTAATGCGAGAAACATTTTTTATTTATTATCGTTTCGAAGATATTCCCTCCAAACCTAATACGACAAATTACCTTTAGAGTTTTGTTTTATCCCTTAAAAGTGAAACTGAGCAAAAAAAAATATGTATTGCAATATTTGGCCTTTATTTCTCTTTTGACACTTTGATATGTTCCCATGTCCGTAGTGCTGGAAACAGAGAAATGGAAGCTTCTAAAGAAGAGCAAAGGGATGTATTCAGTTTTCTGACAGCGGAAGGAGTGCGGGGAATGAAAATGCATCGAAGAATGGCACAAGCTTAAAAAGAACACTGAGCGTCCCTTGCAATTCTGACACTCACTCGGACTTCTGGGGCAATAGTTTCCACCGCAATTCACCGTTCTTCAATAATGAGGGCATCCACCTGGTGCACAATGGTATCGGCAATATGGTGTGACGTTCCAGATTGTCTGACACCAGCCAACGACACCCGCTTTTCCTTGAAGCGCTTGTGCCACGCATTGACTCTTGCAATGGACGTGCAAATCACCATTTTTCCGATAAATTTCCATTTCTCACACTCTTACGGTGCTCTGCTTCTGAAGTCATAGTTTTTCTGTTATCAACACTATTGAATGAAGTGGGCACGTGCCCGCTCTGTCGTTGCATATGTGTGTGCCCGCGTCCCTCCATCAGCGAGTTTGGGGCTCAGCACTCTTACAGGGACCACAACGTCTTCTTCCGTAGGCAGTGACATTACGATATTATGATCCCTTCAGCGGTTTTCATGTTACAGCCTCCGACTCGTTTCTTTTTTAATGGCGCAAATACACTCCTGGAAATTGAAATAAGAACACCGTGAATTCATTGTCCCAGGAAGGGGAAACTTTATTGACACATTCCTGTGGTCAGACACATCACATGATCACACTGACAGAACCACAGGCACATAGACACAGGCAACAGAGCATGCACAATGTCGGCACTAGTACAGTGTATATCCACCTTTCGCAGCAATGCAGGCTGCTATTCTCCCATGGAGACGATCGTAGAGATGCTGGATGTAGTCCTGTGGAACGGCTTGCCATGCCATTTCCACCTGGCGCCTCAGTTGGACCAGCGTTCGTGCTGGACGTGCATACCGCGTGAGACGACGCTTCATCCAGTCCCAAACATGCTCAATGGGGGACAGATCCGGAGATCTTGCTGGCCAGGGTAGTTGACTTACACCTTCTAGAGCACGTTGGGTGGCACGGGATACATGCGGACGTGCATTGTCCTGTTGGAACAGCAAGTTCCCTTGCCGGTCTAGGAATGGTAGAACGATGGGTTCGATGACGGTTTGGATGTACCGTGCACTATTCAGTGTCCCCTCGACGATCACCAGTGGTGTACGGCCAGTGTAGGAGATCGCTCCCCATACCATGATGCCGGGTGTTGGCCCTGTGTGCCTCGGTCGTATGTAGTCCTGATTGTGGCGCTCACCTGCACGGCGCCAAACACGCATACGACCATCATTGGCACCAAGGCAGAAGCGACTCTCATCGCTGAAGACGACACGTCTCCATTTGTCCCTCCATTCACGCCTGTCGCGACACCACTGGAGGCGGGCTGCACGATGTTGGGGCGTGAGCGGAAGACGGCCTAACGGTGTGCGGGACCGTAGTCCAGCTTCATGGAGACGGTTGCGAATGGTCCTCGCCGATACCCCAGGAGCAACAGTGTCCCTAATTTGCTGGGAAGTGGCGGTGCGGTCCCCTACGGCACTGCGTAGGATCCTACGGTCTTGGCGTGCATCCGTGCGTCGCTGCGGTCCGGTCCCAGGTCGACGGGCACGTGCACCTTCCGCCGACCACTGGCGACAACATCGATGTGCTGTGGAGACCTCACGCCCCACGTGTTGAGCAATTCGGCGGTACGTCCACCCGGCCTCCCGCATGCCCACTATACACCCTCGCTCAAAGTCCGTCAACTGCACATACGGTTCACGTCCACGCTGTCGCGGCATGCTACCAGTGTTAAAGACTGCGATGGAGCTCCGTATGCCACGGCAAACTGGCTGACACTGACGGCGGCGGTGCACAAATGCTGCGCAGCTAGCGCCATTCGACGGCCAACACCGCGGTTCCTGGTGTGTCCGCTGTGCCGTGCGTGTGATCATTGCTTGTACAGCCCTCTCGCAGTGTCCGGAGCAAGTATGGTGGGTCTGACACACCGGTGTCAATGTGTTCTTTTTTCCATTTCCAGGCGTGTATAAGGGACAGTCAAAAGAAAACCAGACAGATGGTAAAAAGTAAGCAAACTGTTTATTATTTCAAAAGTAAGTTTCATAACTGTTAACACCTCCGTCCCACTGTGAGAGAAGTCGGTTAGTGCCTTCATGGAAAAATGTTTGCGACTGCCTACGGAACCGTGATTGTACTCAGGCGTACATCTTTTCGTCCTAAGCAAATCGATGGCCACGAATGTCTTTCTTTAGGACTCCAAAATTATGGAAATAACACGGAGGGTCTGTATGGAGGATGTGTAAGGGCTTCCAAGGAAACTGGGATAAATATATTAAGTTCTACATATACATCTACATTTATACTCTACAAGCCACCCAACGGTGTGTGGCGGAGGGCACTTTACGTGCCACTGTCATTACCTCCCTTTCCTGTTCGAGTCGCGTATGCTTCGCGGGAAGAACGACTGCCGGAAAGCCTCCGTGCGCGCTCGAATCCCTCTAATTTTACATTCGTGATCTCCTCCGGAGGTATATGTAGGGGGAAGCAATATATTCGATACTTCATCCAGAAATTCACCCTCTCGAAACGTGGACAGCAAGCTACACCGCGATGCAGAGCGCCTCTCTTGCAGAGTCTGCCACTTGAGTTTGCTAAACATCTCCGTAACGCTATCACTCTTACCAAATAACCTTGTGACGAAACGCGCCGCTCTTCTTTGGATCTTCTCTGTCTCCTCTGTCAACCCGATCTGGTACGGATCCCACACTGATGAGCAATACTCTCGTTTTCATTTGATTATGCATAATATGCAGCTCATTTAAAAATTATTTCTCAGTAATGGTTAATGTTTATTGAATCTATCGTACCGGCTACAAAACGTAACAAAAATAGGAACTGAAGAGTGATATTTTTGATTTTTGTGGCATTTGGGTATGGGTAACGGGAGGGGGGGGGGCTGAGGAGACGAAGCCTTGGCAGTTCTACCAAGGACCACCGTGGAACGTCTCTCATTCCCTTCTTACTTTTTAATGTGCGTTTTGTACTCCAAGACCGGGAAGTCTCTACAGTATTACCCGTCCTATTAAGAAATATGCGGTATTCTCGTCCATTACATTGGCAACAGCACTGAGTCATCCCCTCGATATAGAGATTTTTTTTTTTTAAGTAGAGAGCTATGGAGGGAGATCTACGTTTTCTGATCATTCAGTCTCCACCCACCGTGAGGGTCAGTCGTCTCGTCTCTCGGCCGCCGTTTGGTAATGATGGGTGCACAGTTTTCTTAATTTGAAAAAATGTGCCACAGTTCCAGCAGTGCTATCCATATTCTGAGGAGCTCGTTGTTTGCCTACTTTGCCACTTAGCTTGTATTGCTTAATATAGTTATACATTGTGGCATATTGTTGTATCGTTAACTTTGAATCCATGAGCTGCACAGGTGAGCAGATCTTGCTGCGCTTTCTCCATACAGTCTTCCACACTTTTTGGTAATTCTCCACAGTGTTTATGTCATTTTGTAATGTGATTCTGATCTTAGAAAACTTTGTTCTCTGTTCATTTTAATTGTGATTTTTTTCAATCATTAGAGTAAATAAATCTCAGTTTACCTCAGTCTTTACTTACACCCAAGATACTTTACATTGTCGTACAACTTTGTCCATTATTACATTACCATATTTCTTTTTTAGAATTGATATGTCAAATACCTATATCAAATAAATTTGACAGTGCAAAAGGAAACTTCGTTAAATATCGTCTTTTTCTGAAGAAATATGAACAGATCTGGGGCCTCGCCGTAGATTTGATCATAAAAGTCCTTTGTCTTCTGTTCACTGCAGTGTGAAATATAACTGCATGGAGCGCTAGTATCGCTGCAGCTATCTGACGTTAGTAGTGTGTATGTCGAGGCCCATGAGACAGACAGGCCGTGGCGCGTACGTCACAGCAAATGACACTCCAGGTCTTACGACTGCCAGTAGGCGTGGGAGGGGAGCGAGTAACTGTTTCAGACGAATTTCGTAATTCCTGACTGCGTATTTAAATTCTTGGATGTTCTCGATAGCACACGACAACATCATGACCTTCATTGGGCACTCAATTAAGTATTGAGTTCCAGTGAGCCCTGCACGGAACCGAGCATTTAGGAAGCGTGGCGAACAAGCCGACTAGTGCGACGTCACGAGTTCGTTGCAGGATCCGTATATTTCGTTGGCCCCATGTGTTTGCAAACGTGGCTGCAGAATTAAGTGGTCGTTTAAATGGTTCCAATGGCTCTGAGCACTATGGGACTTAACTTCTGAGGTCATCAGTCTCCTAGAAACTTATAACTACTTAAACCTGACTAACCTAAGAACATCACACACAGCCATGCCCGAGGCAGGATTCGAACCTGCGACCGTAGCGGTCGCGCGGTTCCAGACTGTCGCGCCTGGAACCGCTCGATCACCACGGCCGGCTAAGTGGTCGTGTTCCTTAGGCTACACAGTTAATAAAACTGTATGAAGCAGATGAGGCGTCTCACAACGTGAGACATCCGGAATAGAAAAACCGATTAAGAAGATTGGAGAGCTCCAAAAAAGTTATGTTTACATTACAAGCAAATGTTTTGCATAATTTTGTTCACTGCAGATCCTTGATGCACTCAATAATCCTTACATAATATATAACTATTTTACATATATTTGTTCATCGCAGATATTTGAAGCACACAATAGTGTTTACAGAACATACAAGTATTTTACCTATTTTTTTTACTGCAGTTGCTCAAAAACAAAAGTGGGTGCAGTACACACGCCTTCTGCAGTCCACAAGTGTACTGGTACGATCTCCTGAAGTTCGTGGATCAGGTAAGAGTAACTGATGGAAGTATATCTAATGCAGAGGCTACAGAAAGTGGCAGTGAACTTATAACAACCACCTTCGAAGAAACTTTTGAGGTAGATGTATTTGTTTACATTCTACATTACGAAATGTGACCGTCTTGCCAGGGGGCTTTCACATCACCACTGTAAAATTTATTTAAATGCTTCTCTAACTGCTCTGCCATATATCGGACGTTCAGAGGCAGGTTGGCAAACTATAGGTTCCATTTGTTGTACCTTCTCAGTGTTTTGCGACTCAAGGTAAGTGCAGTTTGCTCCTACTGTAGACACCGCTTCCTGACATGTATGCATGTGTTTTCTCCTCTCGGTTAGAAAGTTGTGCAGTGTGCAAGCAGCTAGTGTTATTGTAGTAACGATTTCTGGAGGTAGATTAATGCTGGTAAGAAAAATCCTGAAACGAGTGGCAAGAATGCCAAAAGAGCGTTCCACTAGTCTTCTTCTTCGTGACAGTCTATAATTTAAAAGTGTTTCCCTTCTTGGGGTACGGCTTTGTAATACTTCGTCCTGTAGCAAGAAATCGCAGTGTTGCGGTGAGTCTGTCTTCTGCAGATATAGCAGTTCTCAAGCGAGAACTCTGCTTTGTAATACGAGAAGCCAGTCCACGGGGAAAATACTGAAATGTATTCTCATTCATTTTTAAGTAATTTATACACGACTTGACGTCCTCCATCTGTAGCTCCCGTAACAAATTTTGCTGAATGCTTTTATCACCTCGACGTAAAACCCACGGCTTCACTCAAGTACGTTTTCTTTCTTTCCCCCGCTTCTCGTCCAAATGCTTACACAGTGCACCTTAGGCACAAACAACTGCAGCGCGTAATATCAATTTGTTGTTATCTGCCAACTTGAACTTTGACGAAACGTGTGATGGCACTGTATTACCACTTTTTACCGCCACATCAAAGATCTCTGTCAAAGAAATATGATAGTGTAATACCGGTCTTATCCATGGCTAGGCTACCCTTTGAAAATAAATAAAATCTGATGCACATCTAAGCTTGTTGTCCTTTGTGTGACGGCGTTATCGTTGAGCACAATACCCAACTCAATGATCAGTTATACTCGTACTTAGAATGCAGAAAAAGAACGAGAATTGCACTCGCTCGTCTTACATGATAAAAAATTTGTTTTAAAACGACCATTGCACTTACGCTCTTCGACTCTTATCCAGATTTGGAAGGAAACTTTCAACTCGCCCTAGAAATATTTATGAATAATATCTCAGAATTACACGTACATTTGATTTTTCAGAACCATGGTGCAGTTGCAGGTCTACGATTTTGTTGGATGAGAATCGATTTATTTTGATGTCAGCCCATCGACCTTGGAGCACTGCGACACTAGCAACTGATTGTACACAGGAGAAGACGTTCAGTCAGGCAGAGAGCTCACTGGGGATCAGGATGGGGAAAAGATATCAATACATGTCCTCGCCAAGATGCTGCACCACCATTATTCTGTGTCATACTCTGAGTCCCCTATAGGGCTACAGAAATTTCGGAACATCCATGTGATAAAACTTGTTTATTTTTTACAAAACATTTTCATTATCATGAGTGGGTATATTTTGCATCGGGCAGTTACAGTCACAATAAATTTATCTGCGCAACATGTTGTTTTTTGGGTTAGTGACCTCATGAACCAGTTCGATACTTATTAATGTTGAGACGAGGAACATTTTACCACTATATTTTATTGTCCCTTATCATCTTATTATGAAATCGCAAAACCAAACTCTCCCTGTTGTATTAAACACTCTCGGATTTCTTTCCGCATCAATTCAGGATAATACTTCGAGGTTTCGACGATTACCTCCATCGTCTTCGTCAGAGACAACTGAATGTCAAAACTGCTGCTGTGGTGGCCTTATATAGCCCACAGACAGTTTTTGATTGGTCGGTAACTACGTAATGCTGTCGCAGATGGCGTCAACGTTTGTGCTGGTGGCTGGCGGCCCATTGTAGCGTAAACATTGCGACGAATATCTCTCGCTCTTCTCTGCAATGAGAGCTCGCTTCGATGCATCGCTAAGATTATATCCGCTGTCACAGTTGAAGATCTTTCCACACATACTTGTTTCTAGAGCCTCTTTGATTTACAAACAGTATTTTGTGTTTGTGAGTCTATGCTCACCATCTGCATCTGCAGACATACATATTGATAAAAAGTATTATCCAGATAAAATATAGAGAACATTTTTGTTATATATATATATATATATATATATATATATATATAGCTAAATTTTTTATTAATATGTTATTATTTATTGTTATACTGTTTATAATAATGAATAATGTCCATATGGTAGTGTATTTAGTCTGTTTTGCAAAATAGATCTTTTATCATCATGTGGGCTCAGTGACTTTTGTTTACCACAACTGAACAAATCTCATGCTTAATGTTTCTTATTAAATTCATAGTTCTTTACTACTATTCACTATTGTTAAACAAACAATGTTTATAACCTTCAAAACGTATTCTATTTTTAAGAACACATTCGTTGACACATGGTAGTGTATTTAGTCTATTTTGCAAAATAGATCTTTTATCATCATGTGGGCTCAGTGACTTTTATTTACCACAACTGAACAAATCTCATGCTTAATGTTTCTTATTAAATTCATAGTTCTTTACTACTATTCACTATTGTTAAACAAACAATGTTTATAACCTTCAAAACGTATTCTATTTTTAAGAACACATTCGTTGACACCTTTCGTCTTTTTCGTTACTTTGTCACCAGCTTTATAAGCATACATTTTTGCTCTCAAGTAACAAATTTCTTGAATTATTTTTTCATTAAATCATCTTTCATTTTTCTTAAAAGTTTGTTGTTTACTTGGGAATATTGTATATATTGTCTGTTTGTGAAAAACTGTGTGGAAACAGTGCACTGAGCAGCAGTTGATTGAGACACCAACCATGGGCACACAACAATGTAAGTACAGAAATGCATATAACCTCTACCCACAAAACCGTTCTTTACAAATATGCAATAATTTTTTTCATAGGCAGTTTGCAGATGACATACTGTCAAAAAAAGTGCGAAAAAGGGCACAAAAACCAATGTAAGATAATGCAGTTCAGTTAGAGATGTAATTTTAAGGTGAACATCCAAACAAAACAAGGCAAATTGCAAATATTGTAGACAATTTATTTTTTTTAATTTTTGGAATATTTTCAACCAGTACAGGGAATTAAAAATCAAGATCAAGACCAAAATTTCTATGTTTTATGACCCTAACCATATTTTTATTTACAGGATATAATGCGAATATTATAGCCCATTGGAAACATTTTTGATCAGTATTTTTCCTTAATACAAGCTTTCTTCTTTTCTATTGTCTCTGCTAAATCAATATAAGTTGAACATCTTAATGATACACATGTTTAATCTGCAACTGCAAGCCAATAATTCTATTTAATGACCAACAAGAACCATGAACTAGAAAATTGGAAATTTGCAATAAACCATTTTGTATATCATTCTTAAATTTTGTAATTAACACTCCATCTCTAGTGATTCTATAGTTTCCTGTTTGAAATACAAATTGTGTCCAGAATGAGATTTTCACTCTGCAGCGGAGTGTGCGCTGATATGAAACTTCCTGGCAGATTAAAACTGTGTGCCCGACCGAGACTCGAACTCGGGACCTTTGCCTTTCGCGGGCAAGTGCTCTACCACTGAGCTACCGAAGCACGACTCACGCCCGGTACTCACAGCTTTACTTCTGCCAGTACCTCGTCTCCTACCTTCCAAACTTACAGAAGCTCTCCTGCGAACCTTGCAGAACTAGCACTCCTGAAAGAAAGGATATTGCGGAGACATGGCTTAGCCACAGCCTGGGGGATGTTTCCAGAATGAGATTTTCACTCTGCAGCGGAGTGTGCGCTGATATGAAACTTCCTGGCAGATTAAAACTGTGTGCCCGACTGAGATTCGAACTCGGGACCTTTGCCTTTCGCGGGCAAGTGCTCTACCACTGAGCTACCGAAGCATGACTCACGCCCGGTACTCACTGCCATTAGACCACAACGAAAAATGTTGCGAAGGCAATTCAATGGAACTGAAGATAAACATCCAGACTGTGAAGATATGTTAAGATTTAATTATAATCCTAAATCAGTAAATTTATATCAAGGAAGGAAATAAACTTTAAGAATTATTTCAATATTATATATTACTATACACAATAACAACTGCTCAGTGATATAATTAGTCTTCTTTAGGTATAAATCTACTTAGTATCATTTCCACACATTCGACAAATAGAATGATCTGGATCTGTTAACCATTCACTAACATATTCTTTATGAAAAATATGATTACATTTAGTTTTACAAACTGAAAATCTTGATAAATTAAGCATATACAGCAATCTTCTTCAGTAGTAGGTAATATTCCATAAGGGTTTAACACTTTTTTGTATGCGTGATTCAGATAGTTTTCAACAGCCTAATATATATTTCCAGTTAACCTTATCCTTAAATTCTATTATAAAACCTTCAGTTTTTTTTTGTGTTTGTGATATGTCATCTCAGTTTAATTTATCCTGTAATTCTCTCATAAAATCTTCAATTAATGCAAATTGTCCACACACACACACACACACACACACACACACACACACACACACACACACATATATATATATATATATATATATATATATATATATATATATATATATATATATATACACATCCTGTATTATTGTACAGGTCATTCTTTTTAATATAATCAGCTATTTTATTTCTGTATGTTTCAGCTGTTGTTGAATATAATTTGTACAGTTCCTCAAAAACACAAATTTTCCAAATTATCAATACAATACTTTTTCTTTCCTAGTTTAGAATAACCTGTATTTCCTAGTTCTTTCGGTTTACCTTTTCGTTCCTTTTTAATATAAGTATTTTTCACACTGCATGCAGTCTCCAGACTGTTATTTTTAGTAAAATGAATAAGCTGTTGATTTCTAAGATAAGAGAATCAAAATATTAATTTTTACATAAATTACTTTCAGTTACTTAATTTTTACATAAATTTTAATTTTTACATAAATTTTAATTTTTACATAAATTTTAATTTTTACATAAATTACTTTTAGTTACTTAATGGAAAATTCTGAATGATAACATTTAAAGTATATAAGAAATCTTTTATAAAGTAACATTGCCCTTACTAACCCACCTGCTATGTGAATCATCAAATCTCGACCACTTAACATAAATTTTATCACCTTTCTTTGCTAAGACTTTCACAACTAGATATACATCTGGATATATTGTCTTTTATAGTTCATACTCATAAAAATTTCATTTCATTTCTTTTCTATCCAATACCTTTAATTGTTTGTGGTTGAAGTAGAATGAATAACATCCTCAATTTAAAAAAAATCTTTTGACCAATTAGCTGTGCAACCTTTCTTAAAAAGTCCTTTAAGTTCGCTGATTCTAACGTCATCACCAACTTTATATTTAATTTTAGCATTAGATGCAATTACAGATGGCTTAAATTTTTGAAATCATCTTGTACTGGCTTCATTTTTTTTATTATTGAATGCTTTGTATTATTGTTAACATCAACCAATTTTTCATCTTATACAACACATTTATAATTACCTAGAAGAGTGACTTTTTACCACATCTTTTCTTTAAGTGCTCCATTAAATCTTTCTACAACAGATGATTTTAATTCAGTAAATGTTGAATAATGAGTAATATTATATTTTTGCTAAGTTCTTGAAACAATCTTTATTACAGTATTCTGGACTATTATCTGTTGACAAATGTCTTGGAGTTTTTTTGAAAAGTATCAAAAAATCTTTACTTCTTTTATATTTAACTGGAATAGACCAAACATATTTTGAAAAAAAAAACCACATCCATTACAGTAAATAAATATTTATATACTTTATATATTTTTGAAATTCTACCAGTTTATGAGAAAAATTCCTACTATATCAGCTTCTCATAAATTGTCTATACCTAGAGATAGTACATTACTTCTTTTAAAATATTTTCTCATCACATTATGTAATTCATTAGTAATTTCTTCATGAACATTAAAACAGCAACTCATGAAGCGGTCTTCAGACTGCATCCCAGCATTTACAAAATTTTTTTAAAGAATTTACTCTTTTTATTTTATATAATGCACAAATTCCTTGAATTCTTTGTCTTTCATTTTTGTTGTTGTTCTATTTGGATGATGTTTCAGTAATTTTTTTACATTTCAAGTGGCAGATGTTGCTATCTATTTATATAAAAAAATTACACTCCGTCTTCAGGCCACGAATGGCCTACTGGGACCATCCGACCGCCGTGTCATCCTGTGAGGAGGATGTGGATAGGAGGGGTGTGGGGTCAGCACACCCCTCTCCTGGTCGTTAAGATGGTATTCTTAACTGAAGCCGCTACTATTTGGTCGAGTAGTTCCTCAATTGGCATCACCAGTTCACCCTGAAAAATGGCAACAGCGCATGGCGGCTGGATGGTCACCCATGCAAGTGCCGGCCGCGCCCAACAGTGCCTAACTTCGGTGATCTGATGGGGACCGGTGTATCCACTGCAGCAAGGCTGTTGCCACATCAATTTATATAGATTAAAATATTAATAAACTTAATACATTTCACCAAATAAATTTTTTTACATCTATATGTAATGCTTTAATTGCATTTTTTCAATCTTACACTTAGAAATTTTGATTTATTTACTGTTATAACTCATTTCTATTATTTTTCTCATATTATCACCCATTACTGCAACGTAAATATCATTGAATGTTAGTTGTCTATCTACATCTGTTCCAAAGACTTAATTTTTTTAGTGTAAAAACACACTGAAATCCACATGTGATTACTTCATTTCCTAACTAATGTGAATTGAAGTACTTGTTCATCATGTACCTCTCTTTCCAGTACATCACATCTACCTTAAGCATAATTAAGAATTGAATTGATGCTATGTATCTTTTTATGATAATCTTCTTTAGCACTACTATAAGTTGTATTTTTTTATTGAACTGTGTTAGAATATTTTGTATTCAGTTTCTGCATCAAGATATTTTTAATTATTCTTTGTTGACATAATTATTGAGCATGTGTTAGAAAACTTCCATACTCAGGTTTTGCAACAAGATTACCTAACTCATTTTCTAAATACTGTTTGGTAACTGTATCATAACCATTTACAGGACCTTTTATATCTAGCAGTCTTCTATCTTTAAAAGCAAAATAATCTTTAGATGCTTTACAAATGCCTCTGCCCGTATGCACCACATCGAAGTAAGCGTATGGCAGACTGCCTTCCCGCTCTCCGTGTCACCCCTCCCGCAGTGATCGCGTGGAGCGCGGTGCGAGAAACGGTGCCACAACCACCACGTCGCGCGACCTGGCGCAGGCACGTGTCGCGTCCCAGTCGAGTCGCGTCCCAATTTACGCGATCCCATTTGAACCTATGAAGTCACAAAAAAGGGCGCTGCATCGCCCCACACGCGCTATACGCTTCTCAAACCACAGTTTTCTGGACAGCTGCAGCAACTGGCACTGGTTCAGAAAACTGCAACCAAATGTTTTATTTTTGCTCTCGTATCAACTTCGTTTCTCAAATACCAACTATACAGCAGATATGTGAATGTTTTTTCTTTCTTCTGCGTGGCACTGCCGAATAGCTATAAAACTGGTCTGGTCCACCAGTACTATTGTTATTGCTATCATCGTCTACTGCTCCAGCCTATCTGGAAGAAGAGGAGAATATCCGTCGTCAGAAGGAGGTGGCAGTTCTACAGCCACATTCAGCAAAATCATAAAAGAGCCGAATGGCATGAAATGAAACATAGAGAGGAAAAAGAAAAACAGCTGGGTTTCCTTTCAAAAAGCGACGAAAGGTTTTGCTGAAGTTTTTATGATTTTGAGTCTGGAATTATTTTGTTAAATTAATTCTAGTGAACTCAGCTCTGTAATCGATGTAAAGTGAAATGCTTCTTTTTTACTTTTGGTTTAATTTTAGGTAAACGTGAATAATTTTATTTTGATCTTTTGCTTACATCCGTTTTGATACTTGATTTTTTTCTGGAAAAGGTAAGATAAGGGGAAAAAAGGAAAACATACACCTCAGTTCAAAAATGGTTCAAATGGCTCTGAGCACTATGGGACTTAACATCTTTGGTCATTAGTCCCCTAGAACTTAGAACTACTTAAACCTAACTAACCTAAGGACATCATACACATCCATGCCCGAGGCAGGATTCGAACCTGCAACCGTAGCAGTCACGCTGTTGCGGACTCAGCCCCTAGAACCGCTAGACCACCGCAGCCAGCACTCCTCTGTTCTATTCCCTTAATTTTCCTGGTGACGTAAGCCTGAACCTACAAATTCTATCTGCTGCACGGCTCTTGTAACACACCATTTCAATACAGAATAACTTTCTCATGACGTATCCACTTCTCGGATGTTCGTAATTTTTGACTAATATTGAAAGGTATTCCCAAATTAATGAATTTAACAGTTCCTTGATTTCGTAGCTTCCCTCTTTGTCTTCTTTTCACGTGTAAGATGGCCTGTGATACTTTCTGTATGAATAAATCCAAACTTTGCAGTTTTGTAAATATTCGTTGGGTCACTAGGAAAAGAAAAGTTTTAACACTTTTAACTTATACAGTCTCAATCATTTCACTGTATTGATTGAAAAAAGTTACTTCCATCAACTCCCAGACTACTTCCATAAAAAACTTGACCTCTCTTTAGGATATCTATAACAGAATTACTTCTTACAATAACTAGTGCATAACTTTTCTTCCAAGCTTCCCGTAATGTGCAAGGGTGAACAAAGGTTACATAACAAACGCGAAGAACTTGATTACTTACATCTCTGGTGATGATCTTATTTAAATCAACCGGTATGCGTAACTGAACTGAGTGGAAACAAATTTGTATATTTTCATTTTCAACTTCAAAATTATCGTGATCACATGAAATGTAATGGTCACACATGAATTAATGCATTCCAGTAAATATAGTTTTATATGAAGCATTCAGATTACAAATGAAAGTATCAGTATCCATGAGTACCGAGTTGATTACATCATACCATGAACGTAGCTTGTCGGAAATACTGTAGGCGCTTCTCAGAAATGGTTTATTTATAAAGCGCATTTGATTATTTACATTTAAATTCGCTCGTATCGTCTCTCGTTTCTGACTCCGGGTTGCTTACATCGAGATAGATAAGAAAGTGAAATAACATTTTATCATAATACAGAGAATTTATTTAATAAATTAGGTGCATCTGCCAGTGGCACTGACGTACCGGCAAGCCACCACGGAAGTCATGAGCCCACGCCGTGGGTGGGACAAGTCGCGGCTCCCGACGACTGTGTGAGCGCGTTCGCAGCCTTCACACGGTTCAGTGTCGGCAGGTAAGGAAGTGAGCAGAGCGCCTGATATCCTCTCAGTAAGAAGCTGAGGAACTAAAATGTCCATTAGGCAAAGTACCCTAACATTCGCTTTTACATACGGGGAACGGCATCTGCTTGTAATAAATGTTGTTGGGTGGTTTTGTAACGCTGTAGAATTTTGAGAATTAGGTATAGCCTATTCGCGTTGCGACTCTGTTTCAAATGTAGTGTATGTAAAGTTGTGGTATGATGTAAGATTATTACGAATCACTGAAACATTTTGTACGAGATCAACTACCAACAAGTGGAGGAGCGATCATAAAAGTATCCATATCACGTGTCACGTGCAGGCTTGGATGTGAGATAAAGCTTTTAATCTGTGATTTTAAACACCGAATGTGCAAATTTTGTTGACATACTGTGACGTTCACATAATCTATGGAAGCAAATACCCCACTTAAATGTAGAGAAGAGGCTCGAGTGATGAGACCTGATATATAAAGGGGTATGCTATTTTATATAAATATTCACGGATTTCGGGTCGCCGCAGTATACCATGCGTAGCCACGAGCTTGTGCTATGTGTATTACAATATACCATTTTCGTGCACAGTGCTCTTGATCGAGGACACACATGTTTGAAAATGAGACTGACAGAAGCTTACAACTTCAAAGTTATCGCAATCACATGAAATGTGGCGTGACGATCCTCACGTACAGCAGAAGGTACGTCGAGAGCGAGCCCTTGATTGAAAAGCCGTGCCACGTAAGCATATGGTACACTGTGGGTAGTGCGTCGGCATAAATAGTCGCTGGGCAGCAGAATACATGCTACGTGATCTGGTCGAAGGAAATAGTTCTGCGCGGCCAGCGACCTCCTTGGCGCAGCTAGTGCCGCCTGCTGGCCTGGCGCCGTTGATGGGATGGCCACACAGTGGTCTGGATCTCAGAAAACTTGGTCAATAACAGAAGAAAGCTTTAGATTTAGATGTTAATTTGTGTATTCGGGTTTTAGAGGTCTCTGATTAAGAATCTCATAATATAATTTGAAGATTCAAAATGGCAGATCCAATAAGGACCACAATTTCATACATAAATGATTGGAATTTCATTTAAATCGGTTTATAGTGCTCTTTGAGGTCGCTGGTTACGAACTTCATATGATAATTTGAAGATTCAAAATGATAAAAATCGATTATAATATTACAACCAGGATATAAAAACAGTATGTTTTTCTTCAATTATTGTTTGCATGTTGTTGATGTACTAACTATTTTGTAATATGTACAGTTACAAAATGTAAATAAGAGAACACCGTAAAAAGCAGTCGCTCTCGCTGTCGGTATAGTTATCGTGTTCGAAACCAAAGTTACTATAATGCTCATCAGAAATTTCTGGAAAATTTTCAAAGTAATGATCATGATAAAGATTTTTCACATCCATCATCAGGAGAAAGTAATAGCTCTAAGGCGTCCATTGACAAATTTTTACTTTTGTCTAGGTTTTGTTTTTCTCAGGCTCCAAACAAGTGCATCCTAAGATACCAGAACACAATGAAACATGTCTTCGATTGTATTTGTGAGTGAATTTTTCCCGGAAAACCTTTCACGATATTTTCTGAAATCTTTATTTCTGGCTTCTTGAGCATCTTCAGATAATCGATCTATTGGCTGTATAGCTGATTATATTATCTGAGCACCGTGCATTAATACTTTATGAACTATCGTAGGCGCGTAAAACCAAGGAAACAAGTCTAAGTATATTTCCCCAGTATCAGACAATATTTTACAAATGTTTCGATGTTCACGTTATAGCCACATGACACAGCCTTCAAGATAGCGTGGTAACAATGAATGAAATCTTCATCCAGCCCCAAATTTGAGCAGAGACTGTTGATTTATCAAAAAAACGACGAACAGAGCTTCCATCATTGGAGGTCCCGCAGCCACCTTTTTGGCTATCAACAAGAAGCCATAGCTGAGTTTGAAACTCCTAATTTTTTTTCTTTTTTCCGAATGTATTCCGTCGATCGCAGTTGCCTCATTTTACTTTCCAGTTTCTGTCTAACATGAAGTACATACTGGAAGCAACAAATCCATGCGTGTTAGGCTGATAATCAGTAACGTAAATTGAATCACTGTATTTTTCTCGAAGTCGAAATTATTAAAATGTTTTGTCGTTGCTCCGCACATGTAGTAACGCATAGATCATGTAGTAGATGTTATAGCATTAGAGACGTTTTCATCAATAGTTTTGAAAGCCATTTCATAATTTATTATTATTTTGTTTCCGTTCCAAGCGTTTTCAAAAGGAAGTACTGGCGTAGGTTGATCTTGAGTATATTTCCTCTAGTTTATAGTACATTGTATATAGTCATACAAAATTGTGGCGTTATAGGTCTGCAAAAACTACGTGACGAAGGGGCAGTATTTTTCTATACCTCTCCTTTTTGTTATAGATTATCTGTGCATAACTGTTGCAATGAAACCAATGAAATATCGAAAACTATATAGTCCGAATCACTTCTATCGATAAGCTTTTGTTTGTATTCGCTGCCCCCTGAAGAGCCATAGAAAGCTCATTTTGACGATACTGGCAGCATTAGAGACAGCAGAAGAACGAAAGCTAATTTGAGTAGCCAACGATAATTACAGTTTGCTTACTGTGTTATATAAATTAGCGTTTTTTTTCTTTGCTTCGATTACTTTGTTTCTCCAACTCCATACTTGGTCGACCACGCTTCTTCGATTCCAAAGATTTTGGTTTGGGTGTAGAAATTGTAGCTTAAATCCGCAGATTTTTTTATTAGTCGTCCAAACAATCTGTCGAATACATAATAGAATTACTGTGAGTAATTTTGAATCTTATTTTCAGTTATTGTACTAATTAGAATTAAATGTACTTATTTCTGTATTGAATTTCAGTTCTCACGTTAATAACCGTAGAAGAAGAAAGCCCGTCATTATTGTGCACATTTCCATTTAACTGTGGACAACATTTTCAAAGACTTTCTATCTTCGTCAAACATTTCACAGCAGTTTTCATTTCTGTAGGCAAATGTTGCTGCAAGCATTGAAGTTACATGTCAATGTACGAGTTGAAATTGTTCCTTACAACCTCGAAGAGTTCTCGACGAATGCAGATTATTTTATCAATATGCAAATCTAAAATAGAGAGATAGTATGATTTAACACCAGTAAATGCTCTCTACCGTGAAAAACAGAAATATCTAAAACTATATCCTGCCAGCCCCGATAGGGTGCCGCGCTCTAAGACAGCAGCTGCTACACGATTCCACTTTGCCAAGTCACTCTTATGTTTAAAGAATAACCTCTGTTCGAATTGTTAGTTGAACAAATGATAGAAACTGGATGATACATCAAAATTACCCACCCGGTATGTACACTCCTGGAAATTGAAATAAGAACACCGTGAATTCATTGTCCCAGGAAGGGGAAACTTTATTGATACATTCCTGGGGTCAGATACATCACATGATCACACTGACAGAACCACAGGCACATAGACACAGGCAACAGAGCATGCACAATGTCGGCACTAGTACAGTGTATGTCCACCTTTCGCAGCAATGCAGGCTGCTATTCTCCCATGGAAACGATCGTAGAGATGCTGGATGTAGTCCTGTGGAACGGCTTGCCATGCCATTTCCACCTGGCGCCTCAGTTGGACCAGCGTTCGTGCTGGACGTGCAGACCGCGTGAGACGATGCGTCATCCAGTCCCAAACATCCTCAATGGGGGACAGATCCGGAGATCTTGCTGGCCAGGGTAGTTGACTTACACCTTCTAGAGCACGTTGGGTGGCACGGGATACATGCGGACGTGCATTGTCCTGTTGGAACAGCAAGTTCCCTTGCCGGTCTAGGAATGGTAGAACGATGGGTTCGATGACGGTTTGGATGTACCGTGCACTATTCAGTGTCCCCTCGACGATCACCAGTGGTGTACGGCCAGTGTAGGAGATCGCTCCCCACACCATGATGCCGGGTGTTGGCCCTGTGTGCCTCGGTCGTATGCAGTCCTGATTGTGGCGCTCACCTGCACGGCGCCAAACACGTATACGACCATCATTGGCACCAAGGCAGAAGCGACTCTCATCGCTGAAGACGACACGTCTCCATTCGTCCCTCCATTCACGCCTGTCGCGACACCACTGGAGGCGGGCTGCACGATGTTGGGGCGTGAGAGGAAGACGGCCTAACGGTGTGCGGGACCGTAGCCCAGCTTCATGGAGACGGTTGCGAATGGTCCTCGCCGATACCCCAGGAGCAACAGTGTCCCTAATTTGCTGGGAAGTGGCGGTGCGGTCCCCTACGGCACTGCGTAGGATCCTACGGTCTTGGCGTGCATCCGTGCGTCGCTGCGGTCCGGTCCCTGGTCGACGGGCACGTGCACCTTCCGCCGACCACTGGCGACAACATCGATGTACTGTGGAGACCTCACGCCCCACGTGTTGAGCAATTCGGCGGTACGTCCACCCGGCCTCCCGCATGCCCACTATACGCCCTCGCTCAAAGTCCGTCAACTGCACATACGGTTCACGTCCACGCTGTCACGGGATGCTACCAGTGTTAAAGACTGCGATGGAGCTCCGTATGCCACGGCAAACTGGCTGACACTGACGGCGGCGGTGCACAAATGCTGCGCAGCTAGCGCCATTCGACGGCCAACACCGCAGTTCCTGGTGTGTCCGCTGTGCCGTGCATGTGATCATTGCTCGTACAGCCCTCTCGCAGTGTCCGGAGCAAGTATGGTGGGTCTGGCACACCGGTGTCAATGTGTTCTTTTTTCCATTACCAGGAGTGTACATTAATATTATAAGTAGAAGGCGACAGAAGTCTAAGCGGTCGACCCTAGTCTAACAAAACGCCCAGCGTGGTTCGGCGTCGTGTTTCTAGCCTCCAAAGTACAGAAGTAGAGGCAAGCAAGCTTTCCTTTCACATTCTGTTAGAAGAGACCATAAGCTACATGCCCCATGTTGGAAATTCCTGAATAACGCTGAATACACAACTTTTTTGCTAATTTTCAGTAAATTTTTTTGCAAGGTAAACCATTATGTAGACACAGCTTTGATACTGGTTTCTAACACACTTAATACAAATTATCAGAAACGTTACGTATGCAAATTTTCTACACACATACCATAATACCCTCCATCAAAAAGAACTGAACGAGGCCACTTGAATAAAACGTTACCCGGACTTCCAATAACGGTGATATTTCATTGACGCTGCACGTCGTTAGCGTTACTCTGAGGACAGTAATTCTGAACTAATGTTGCGTCTCAGGTAACAAAGATATCCCACTTTCCTTTTGAAATAACGTACACCAAATCCTTCTCAACAAGACTGCAGCTGTCAACCTATTCGGTAACTATCACATTATTCAATTTTTGACCACCTTTTTTCAAATGCTTCGCCGGCGGCCGTCTGTGGGACTTCAGTGTCAATGTTCTGCTGGCGGAAGACGAGCCGTGGCTCGTACTGTGCGGTGGTCGTGCTGGTAGCTGACGGTGATGGCGTTCCGTTGCGCCACAGGAAATATTACGTAAAGGCAAGGTGTGATAGCGCAACAAGAATTTGACATAGTTCTGAAAGATCGAAACAAGGCACCTGGACTGAATGACAGTCCCTTAGAGTTACTGAGATCCCGGCGATAATTAACTGTAACAGAACTTTTTCACCTGATATGAAAAAAAGGAAGGAAGATTGGAGTCTAATGTCTCATCGGCAACGAGGTCCTAATTGTTTGAAAGATGGGGAAGAAAATTTGCAGTACCCTTTCAGAGGAACGATCCTGCCATTTGCCCAGAGCGACTAAGTAAAATTATGTAAAACTCAAATTAGCGTGGCAGCATGCTGATCTGAACTGTTGTCCTCCGGAATGTGAACCTAATGAATTAACAATACTCCACCTCGCTTGTTGCCTGGATTGCCAAATGAATGAGACTGGTGAAATACCCCCAAACTTCAAAAACATTGTAATAATTCTGCTGTATCCGTAGTTGATACGAGCTGGTGTGGAACACTACAGACTTTTAGTAAATGAGTAAAACATCAGTATATTAATTTACGCCATGTACGAGGTAGGGTATGTTGTACATAACGTACACTGGTAATTCGAAACATTGTGACTAGTGCCCACCCTAGCGTTAGATGCTGCCTGGTGGCATTGCGGATACTTTACGTGGTAGCAACAGTATGTAAGTGGAGCAGACACGGACGAGGGATCGCTCTAGCAAAGAAATGGGCTGCAAGTGGGGAAATCCATTGACAAAAGGCAGATTATTATCACGCAGAGCCTGTGGACGAGTATCTCGAGAACGGTGAAACGTCTAATGTTCACGTGCTACTGTCGTGACCACCTCGGAGAAGCGTAGGAGAACAGTAAAACCACCACTGGACGCTAAATGGTTGGACGTCCGCGACTCTTCGTAGAACGTTGGTTTCGGAGGCTTGTCTGCTCTGTAAAGTACGATAAGTGCTGATCTTTGGCATCTCTGCCGAAAGCGCACAGTGCTGCTCCATACACAAATATTTCGGAGCATACTGTTCATCGTAACTTGTTGAACATGGAGTTCTGCAGCAGACCACACCCACGTGTTCACACAATGACCCAACGACACCGTCAGTTACGATTGGAGTGGGCACGGGACCACCGGGATTCAACCGTCGACCAATGGAACCGTGTCGGCTCTTCACGTGAACCAAATTTTTGCTACACTAGGTCGATGGTCGTCTCCGTAAACGCCGTCGTGGAAGTGGACGGTGGCTCGAAACAGACGCAGGCTGGTGGGGAGCTATGGGAGACATTGACATTCTCCTGAGCTTGCATGGGATCAGTGTTGGTAATCGAAGACGCGCTGACAGCTGCGAGCCACCTGCATCCCTTCAAGCTTAATGTCTTCTCCGACGGCGATGTCATCTTTTTGCAGTATAATTCTCCATGTCTCGGAGTCAGAACAGAACCGTGCTGCATTGGTTTGGGTAGCATTATAGTGAACTCACGATGATGTCTGGGCGACCAATTTCGCATGACGTAAATCCTATGGAACCCATCTGGGTCGCTGCTGCGCGCCATCACCGCGTACGCAAATCAGTGGCACGTTATTTACTGGAATTACATGACCTGTGCATAGACATCTAATGCCACATATCTCCACAAACTGCCAACAAATTGTAGGAGCCCAGATGCGCAGAATAAGTGATGTATTTCATCCCAAAGACGGACAAGCAAGCTATAAAGCGTGTGGTCATAATGTTCTGGGTCATCAATGTATATTTGTTTGTTCTCTGTTCAGCACTGGTCCCCATATATGAATCACTGAAATGTCAGTACATTAATAATAATAATCACTTGATAATAGTTTCAATCACCGGATACAATAGCGTTGTGCTACTACGTAGTTGTCTGGAAGTCTTTCGAGATCTGCAGCTGAGATCAGTGTGCGGCATTTTAGAAGACGCGTGGACGGCTTCGTTTGCGTGTAGTGAGTCGAAGGGAGGTGTCCTCTGGTGGCGTCCGAAGGACAGTCATCCATATTAAGAGGGCCAACCTGGGAAAGAACTAGGCTCGCGGTGGGGCGCTGGATGCCTGTTTCATGTTTCTTATTTCGCGGAGATGCGACAGGCGCACGGCGCGCCATTTGTGGTGGACTGCTTCCTACTTGGCCCTCCCCCTCTCCCCTCTCCACGAAACAGCGCACTGCCGTCAGATAATGTGCGTGCAGGGGACGACAGGGGAAGGCCTGGGCCGTGGGTGGTGTACCTTTGGATGCTGCTTGATGGCAAATGGCACCAACCAGCTCATGTCTCGACACTGGACATGTAGCCCACTGCGACCAACTGCCAAATAACAAGAGGTAGGACACTCATCCAGTGGCACAGGTAGCTGCTGCAGTGGCGCTGCTGATGAACTGAAGGCTGTAGGGCTGATGCAGCTGGAAGGTTACCGTCTGGTCCGTCTGTTAAAAAGTAGTGAATGTTCGCTCATTGACAGGCGTGCTCGTTGTATTACTGCGCGATATGTGCCATAGCTTAGAACTCGAGATGAATTATTACATCGAATGCGGGCGAGAATCTATTCGATGTACGAGTCAGTGTAACCCCTTCACAAAATTGTTACATTGAGAGGTGGCATGAGCTCCCTCTCACATTTCTATCTTACGATTTTCGTCTCTAATTGCATGCGGTGAAAATTTGCTATTCCTTCACACTCGGACTTCCCACGCAGCATCTCTCGTCACCCGGGTGGTCCGGTGACAGGCGGGCTCTGCTGATATGGAGAGGGTTAAGCCGACGGGTGTGAGGAAGTCGAGTGAATGCTTTGCAGACGCCGACATTGTCAATAGACACGCCCGAAGGGGTCTGAAGTAGCGGCTGGGCTAGAGGTTCCGTTACTTCACAGAAACTTAGCGAAAACACTTTCTGGCGGGCTACCAGCGAGGCGTGGGAATGACTTGTGTACCCAGGCAGTTGTGGCGGGAAAATTCCCGCGCTTTCTGCAAAATAGTAACTGTGATTGGCTTGCTCAGGGCATAGCTCCGTGACGTAGCAAAATCAGCGCAGAAATTGGCGCCAAGAATCTCCATTGGTGGAATGGTAGTGCTCCGGCAATAGAGTGGAATTTTCCGTCGGTTTTCGAGTTGCTGATTGGAACATTTAACCACGGCCACTGTCGTGGGGGCGGGAATGTTGTGTGTTCGGCCTGTACGGGTGCTCTAGGTAGTCGGCTCTCGCCTTTCGGTCGAGGACGTCGAAGCAACCAGCCATCGCCTCCGGTACGCCAAATCGTGTTCTTGCAGTTAAGAAGACAGATTGGTAATGTATGTCCGCAGCACCGGCAGACAGGGATTTTCCTAGGTGATAATCAGAGCTCAGCAGAGCGCGCCTGTTCGTCTTTTTCTAACTTTGTTCTGTCTTGGGTAGCAGCAATTAATGTTGGGTTGGCTATGTGTTTTCTCTTAAGATTTGAGTTGCAAGGAATTGGCTCCACATACCACTTCGTCATAATCCTCACAATCTAGTTTAGGGACAACTTCACATTCACAGCGTTTGTTTGAGTATCCAATTTGAGCCAATTTGATGTATTGTAAATGTTTCACGTGTTTTTGTTTATTATTTTGCGTTTAGTCTTAATAAATCATATTGTTATTTTGGACAGAACTTTCATTCTTTTAATCGGTAGAGCAACCCTATCATTCCTCACTATGTTAATGAAACCTTCGTTTATTTAACTTATTTATCAAATTAAATTATTGCAGGTGCCAAACTCTCTTCTACTCCACTGGCAGGGTTGATTAGAGTCAGTTCGCGTATTTATTTTAATCCTTGTGCAACAGCAAAAGGCGGAGTTAGAATAGGGGGGGTTTAGAGCATCATTTACATATGTAGATTCTAGAAGAATTTAGTGTTAAATACACTGCTAGCCCCAGCACCTCGCAACATTAATTGATTAAGAACGCAACAGCTAACACTGGGATGGCTAGTTATCATGGGATAATACGCACAGAATGGGAGATTCCTTCGAAATCGCCATAGATCGCTTTTCTTAGAATTCTTACTTTGCTTACTTAATCAGGATAACACCTTCAACAATGATGACAATAATGGTGATTATTAGGTTAAATTATTTTCTTTCGGTTTTGCTGAGGGAGAGTAGCAATGAAAACCGTTTGCTTTTGCTGATATTCATATTTATTTTATACTACAATACGAAAACACTAAAGTGACAATTTGCTTTGATATTCAAGCCCACAGAGTGGCAATGCCTTCAAAAACTTTTAAATTTGGTGTCTATAGGAATATAGCTATAGTTGTATATGAGTTATCGATGGGAAAATGGTTGGTATATGAACACTACTCTCACCAACACAACAAGCATACTACTTCACATCCATGCGCATGCCGTTAGTGTGGTGTAGGGCGTGTGCCAAAAACTACGTAATGTAATAAGCAACTTAAAGCAAAGTTACGATATGAACTCGGCCATATATGGCCGGTATTTACATATTACATAGCTAACTACTTGGCTGGTCACAACCTTTTCTACATCTACATCTACATGGATACTCTGCAAATCACATTTAAGTCTCTGGCAGAGGTTTCATCGAACCACATTCACAATAATGCTCTACTATCTCAATCTCGTACAGAGTGCAGAAGAAACGAACACCTATATCTTTCTGCGTGAGCTCTAATTTTCCTTATTTTATTATGGTGATCGTTTCTCCCGATGTAGGTCGACGTTAACAAAATATTTTCACATTCGGAGGAGAAAGTTGGTGATTAAAATTTCGTGTGAGGTTTCCAACGTAAGGCAAAACGCCTCTTTTTTTTTAATGATGTCCACCCTAAATCCTGTATCATTTCAGAGACACTCATTCCCCTGTTTCACAATAATACAAAACGTGCTGCCCTTCTTTGAACTTTCTCGATATACTCCATCAATCCTATCTGGTAAAGATGCCACACCACTCAGCAGTATTCTAAAAGAGGACGAACAAGCGCAGTGTAGGCAGTCTCTGTAAAAGATCTGTTACATTTTCTTCTAAGTGCACTACCAATAAAACGCAGGTTTTGGTTAGCCTGTCCCAGAACATTTTCCATATGTTTCTTACATTTTAAGTTGCTTGTAATTGTATTTCCTAGGAATTTATTCGAATTTATGGCCTTTAGACTTGACTGATTTATCGTGTAACCGATGTTATTTCTTTTAGGACTCATGTGGATGACCTCACATTTTTCGTTATTTAGGGTCAGTTACCAATTTCTGCACCATACAGATATTTTTTTCTAAATCGTTTTGCAATTTTTTTGATCTTCTAATGATTTTACTGGTCAATAAACGACAGCATCATCTGCAAATAACCTAAGACGGCAACTCATATTGTCACCTAAATCGTTTATCTAGATAAGGAACAACAAAGGGCCTATAACACTTCCTTGGGGAACGCCATAAATTACTTCTGTTTTACTCGATGACTTTCTGTTAAAATACTACGAAGTGTGATCTCTCTAACAGGAAGTTACGAATCCAGTCATGTAACTGAGACGATATTCCATAAGCACGCAATTTCACTAGAAGGCGCTTGTGTGGTAGAGTGTCAAAAGCCTTCTGGGAATCTAGAAATACGGAATTAATCTGAAATCCCTTGTCAATAGCACTCAACACTTGTTTTTCACAAGACCGATATTTTCTAAATCCTTGTCGACTGTGTGTCAATAGACCTTTTTCTTCGAGGTAATTCATGATGTTCGAACACAACATATATTCCAAAATACTGTTGCATATCGACATTAATGATATGGGCCTGTAATTAGTGGATTAATCCTACCAACTTTCTTGAATATTAGTGTGACCTGTGCAACTTTCCAGTCTTTGGGTACGGATCTTTTGTCGAGCGAATGGAAGTATATGATTGTTAAGTACAGAGCTATTGTATCAGCATACTCTGAAAGGAACCTAATGGTATACAGTCTGGACTGGAAGATTTGCTTTTCTTAAGTGATTTAAACTGCTTACCTACTCCGAGGATATCTACTTCTACGTTTCTCATGTTGGCAGCTCTTCTTGATTCGAAATCTGGAATATTTACTTTGTCTTCTTTGGTGAAGGAATTTCGGAAAGCTGTGTTTAGTAAGTCTGCTTTAGCAGCTCTGCATCTATAGTATTTCCATTGCTATTGTGAAGAGAAGGCACTGATTGTGTCTTTCTGCTAGTATACTTCACATACGACCAGAATCTCTTTGGATTTTCTGCCAGATTTCAAGACGAAGTTTCACTGAGGAAACTATTTTAAGCATCTCACACTGAAGTCCGGTCTTAGTTTTCGAGCTCCTGTAAAAGTCACCAATCTTGGAGATTTTGCGTCCGCTTAAATTTGGCATGGTTTTTACATAGTTTCTGCAACAGTGTTTTGATGCGTTTTGTGTACCAAGGACGATAAGGTGCATCGTTTTGTAAGGTGGCGTGGTCTCCTGACCTTTATTTCTTACATATTCCGACCTCACCATCGTATTCTGCGTATCAAGACGTTTCATTGGAGCCCAAACTCGATAGCATAGAGTCAATTTCACATATTTCCATTTAATCGATATGCAAATCTAATAAATAAATCGCAAGTGCCCAACGAGATTAAAAAGTCGACGCTGGCGTACACAAACATTCAAGACACGACGGCCACAGAAGTTTTTGCCTGGTGGAGGCAACCAGCCCTCTGGAAAGTCCATAGGAAGGTGAGTTAGCACGCAGCTGCGCTGTCCGGCCGTCCGCCCAGGAACCAAAACAGTTTTTGCCAGATATGAATGAAGTATGTTATTTCTAATGGAGGAAAGATGGGGCTCGCCTACACTGTAGCATACAATACCGTGAGCTGCAACGACTGCTGCCTGCGTCGTTCGCCGCTGATAAATATCAAAACTATCTCTTTTATCTGGATTGACCTTCGCCAATCGAACTCTCACTACGCCTTGATTAAGTCAAGTACTCCTATCTGCCGCTAGTATAACTATTGGCGTGGTACACCGGTCAGATAATCAGTCCACCGCAATGCCACTCAATGTTCGCTAGCAGGTGCTAACTAATACTCTGTCTGTGATCACACCGCACATTAACTGTCGTGTCCAACACAGTGAACAAATGTTTAATCGTGAGTGACTCAGTATAGAGTATCACTCCGATTCACTAGCGACAGAGGTACTCTCTCAGTGCAGTACTGAGTAGAGACTTTGTTCCTCTCTCTCTACGTACATGCACGAGTGCACTCGCTCCTGCTACGTGTTCCTGCTTCAAGAGCGTCACCGGAACGACCCGTCTCCATGCAAAAAGCGAAAAGGCATCTTCCGCTGTCTTTCCCTCACTGCTCCAGCTCATTGCGTCAGAAATTATCCGCCAATCAGCGTTACTCTTACAAACGGGAGAATGGCGCTCTGTTTAAGCAGACCAATCTGGAAATATATAGCATCTGCACTAGGCATTTACCATCTACTTGTGATAACTATGAAACTGCGCACTAGGTCCATCAAAAAATGTGTATGCTGGGGCTCTCCCAAACAATACAGTGGTTTTTTCTTTTAAGGTGAACCAACAGACACAACCACGGACCACGAAGATAATATACGAGAAATTAAGGTCCATGGGAAGGAATGTAGACAGTCGTTTTCCCTCGCTCTATCTGTGAGTGGAACAGGAAGGGGAAAGGATTGGTATTGGTAAGGGTACCGCCGCGCACAGTACGGTTGCTTGCGGAATATAGCTATAGATGTAGATGTAGAGGACATAAATTTTCAAAGTTCACCATCGAAATATTTTGATGTCCGCTTGCGGCTAGGGTCGGTCTCTCCTTTGATATTTGATATTTACGGTCACTGTATCAAACGACAGTTTGGTTTCTGTTCCATCGGACATGTCCGACAGAGCAGACGCCATGCATACATGTAGAAGATTTTACTCGTGTGTAAATTCATGTGTGTTATATCATAGTGTAGTCTTCTCTTTTCATTGTCTAACCTCATTCTTCTCACTAAATCTTTGTGCAATGTATTTTACGCTGTTAAATGGTAGAAGCCCAATGTCTTTGTAACAAACATTGTAATGTTGATCAACTGTTTTATAGAGTTCTTATGATGTCGGATTTTTGATTTCTCTTTGTTTGGTTATAAACAACACTCGCAGATTTCATAAATTTAATGTATTATGGGTTCCTTTGAAGTTGAAAAGATGTATCAGTTTTGCCCCTGCAATATAAGCATATTTAAAATCTACTAGTCATCTGTGATTTGTATCAAAGGATGAGAAATTGTTTTAGTACACAGTGACGCCTGCCAGAGGAGTTGCGAAGCTTTTCCTGGAGATGTCACAGGTTAAGTCTTGATGTTTTACATTTTGCTGCCACGTATAGAACGTTAAGCATGTTATTCGTGAGAATCTATTCTGTTTGACTACATTTTCAATTCTTCACGTGGGAAATTCTATCTGATGTTGACCTGCTCTGAATTTCAGTCCAATCTGTATCCTGATTTTGGAGTATCTTTTTCATCGTTATTGCAATGCGTTTCTTACAAAAACAGAAAGCACAGTACATATTTTTGGTTTTTACGTTCCCCGAAACTTTCGAACGGACGACTAGTTCCCATCTGCGTTTCTTTGTAAAGCTCATGCCAGATAAACATTTCTACGTCTGTGTGTAGTAAATTTCTTGTGTGCAATCTCAGCTTACATTTCTGAGATGGTTCTAGTTTAGTTGACGGAACCCTTCGTGTTTTCTCGTATCGAAACCTTCTCCGTCTTTTGTGCAGACATCTAGTTCCTAGATTTTGGGCAACGCCTTTTGAATGTTATTTTCTGTGTGACTTCACACAGAAACTGCCAATTCACTCAAAGAAAACCAAATTCTTCACCGTTAATACAATTAAGTTCTTTCAATTCATCTACAAAATTAATATCCAAAGTTCATGAACATAATCCCGTAAGTTGTCGCTCTGGACTAAGAATTAAACAGAAAAAACCTATACATTTCTCTGAAGTTATTTTCGCAGTGAGCATGCACCTCCTGTGGGAGAACTGCAAGGTAGTGTTTCCCTCTTTCTCCCGTACAAATGAGCAAACACAGTAGTACCCGCCTAACCACAGAGACAGCAACCTACTGTCATGAGGCAGCTTCCCCTCCTTCCGTCTTTCTTTGGTAACCGTTATTATTTAGTGGCATATCACACCCTCCTACACTACTCTCTGCCCCTTACCTACACGAGGATTTTTGTTGAGATGTGCTTTTAAATGTTGTTTGCGAATTTTTACACCTTGCCATGTCACATTTTGAATCCAGCACGTTAATATTTTGTATACTGCTTGGAAAGTGGACATATTCACCCCTTCCCTCTACATAAAGTTATATTATCATTTCTTAATATTATGTAATTTTTATTATAGTATTAAGTAATTATTTTTTATGATTTACGTTTCACTGTGTTTCAATTTAGGCCTCAGTTTAGTTCACGTGTTGTGATATGTTCTTGATAAAATTTAATTTAGACTCCTATGCTTTGAAATACCACTTGAAGAAGAAATATGCATTTAAAGTGTTCTTTGATCTTAGAAATCCTATTCAATGTTTATCCATAGTTTTGAGTCTGTTCACCAACTCAGTTCTTTGTAGACCAGTAGCAACGTCTCTGATATGACTGAAGAGTGATTAACTTATCTCTGTGTCGATATTGAAGATTCTTCTTTGAAATAGGAAAAAGAAACAGTTAAAGTTTTGTAGTAGTAGCTTTATTCATCCGTAGATCTCTTTTTACACGGATATAGGACATGTCAAAGTATTTACAAATTTAGATCAATTTAAAATAAGCGAATTCGTATACACATATATTTACAGACTTCTAGTTAGAGACAATCATTAGATTTACTCCTGGTATACAATATTTTTTTTACAAATAATTTATTAAATAATGTAATGCCACATTGGTCACTCATATCTCACTATCAGTCACTGAACACACTATACACATATTGTTTCATAACACTTCACTCACTACACACACATACACACACACACACACACACACACACACACACACACACACACACACACTCACATTGGTAATCTCTGGACCATTTTCTGTACCGCTACTTCCCATATGCTGTCCTGAAAAACCGAGTCAGCATCCTTCCATAATGAGTGAGATGTTGAGCTCAGAAAGAGAAAGAGGTGTTAGTATTGTGGTAGGCATAGATTGGGGGTAAGTATTCCTAGAAAGAAAAAAAAAAGAAAGTGAAGGTGTTATGTGGAATGTTGGATATTTTATAATCATTATTATTATGTATTTGTATAGCATTTTTTTATCAAACCCCTACTCTGTTTTAGCTAAGTAATCCTTCAATGTATAAAATGTATTGCATAACAGGTACTTTTTAGCTGTCTTTCTAAATAAGTGTATTTTTGCAATTTCTTTAATCTCTTTTGGTAATTTATTGTACAGTTTTGTTCCTTGGTAGAAGATGCTGTTTTGAGTTTTACGTTTATTTTTTCTTGGCAAACGTAAGTTGAGTCTATCTCTTGTTGCATGGTCATGGACAGAGCTGTTTGTGCAGTAATTACCAATGTTAATTTTGATGCATACAACTGACTGCTAAATGTATTCACATTGAGCAGTTAAAATCCCCGGTGTTTTTGAACAGATCTTTACAATGAGCTCGACTAGTATTTTTGGTTATTATTCTTAAGGCTCTTTTCTGAAGTTTGAAAATTATGTTCATATTTTGTGAATTTGTTCCCCAAAGAAGAATGCTCATAGATAAGACTTGAGTGCAGATATGAATAATATGTAGCTAAAAGTCACTGCATGTTACATACTGATGACAGGATTCCGAGGGCATAACATGCTGATGACATTCTGTTTGCAAGTACCTTTGTGTATTCACACCACTTCAACTCAGAATCAATATTCCTTCCTAGAAATTTTGCATTTGTTACATAGTCAATAGAGGTGCCATCTACATTTAATTTAACATTTTCATTTTTCCTCTTCAAACTGAAATTCATGGCATTAGTTTTCTTTATGTTCAATGTCACTTTATTGCGTATTGACCAATGATAAACTTCCTTGGGAGTTTCATTTGGTTTCTCGGCAAGGAGTTCTCGTGTTTTCTCAGTGACTACAATATTGCTGTCATCAGGGAAGAGGATTTTTTCTCTGTGAGTAACACTACTGGGAAAGTCATTGATGTATATCAGGAACAGTATTGGTCCTAATATGCTACATTGTGGAACCCGTATATTAATGTTTTTTGGTTCTGGTAAGTGTTTTATTAAATGTTTAGATCTATTTGAAGTATGTGTTATCTCTACTCTTTGTACCCTATCTGTTAGGTACAATCTAAACCAGTCATTAGTTACCCCTCTTATTCCTAATGCTGCTAATTTATTTAATAGAAACTTGTGATCGACTGTATCAAACGCCTTAGAAAGATCCAAAAATATGCCTGTGACACACTCATCTTTATCAAGTACAACTTTTGTGAATTCTACTATGACCAACTCCATATTTTTGCCACTTCGGAAACCAAACTGTGATTCACTTAAAAGATTCTATTCATTCAGTTAATTCATTAATCTGTCTTTCATAATTGCTTCTATCATTTTGGAGAATGCTAACAGCAGGGAAATGGGCTGGTAATATTCTATGTCTTCTGCATTACCTATCTTCAGCAAAGGAACAACTCTTGCCTGTTTTAACTGCTCTGGAAATGTCCCTGATGTGAAGGGTTTATTTCTTATATTTGTTAAGGGGTCTTGTACAATCCCTATCCATTGTTTCAGTACACACATTGGTACTTCATCTAAGTTTACTGACTTTTTATTTTTTATTTTTTGAATTGTTTTACTGACTTCATTCTCTGTGGTTGGAAGTAACATGATTGTATTTAGTGCAACATTATTTACAGGTTTTATATTTGTTTGGGGGAATTTTTTCTGTAATTTCTGTGCAATACTCGAAAAATGGTCGTTTACATAGTTTGCTAAGTGCTGTGGATCATTTATTATTTTATCCCCCTCCCTTTGTAGTATGTTATTCTGCATTTGTTTGCCTCTCCCCGTTTCCTTTTTATAACATCCCAGACTGCTTTGCTTTTATTCTCTGCGTTATATATTCTTTTGTCATTAAATGATTTTTTTGCAGCAATCAGCACCTTCCTATAGATCTTTTTGTATCTATGATAGAAATTTAAGAATTCTGGTTCATTGCAACTCTTTTTCATGGAACTGAAGTATTTAAGTGTTTGGGAGGAGTTCTTAATACCTGCTGTTATCCATCTGTTTTTGTGAGATGTTGATACAGACATGCATACTTTTGGAAATGCCTTTTCAAAGTTCAATTTAAACAGTGCGAGAATTTAGCGAATTTCACATTCACATTGGTTTCCTTATACGCTTCATCCCAGCTTTGTTTTTCTAACTCTTCTGAAAAATCTTTTATTTTGATTTCTGATAGATATCGTTTGTAGGCGTGTAGTTTAGGGAATGATTCGATGCCTGACCTTACTGTTGTTATTTGACAGAGATGGTCTTATAGTCCGAGATCTTTTACAGCTACATCACATTTTTCCCTGTACACATTTGTGGCCATATGGTCAATTATAGATGAAGTTGTGGTAATCCTTCTTGAACTACTGAACAATAGGGACATGCCAAAACTTTGAACGATGTTTGTGAAGGTGCTGCTGGATTCATTTATGTTGTTAGTGTTAATGTTAATGTCCCCACACAGGATTATGTTGACCTTTGTACTTGAGACTTTATCTAGAACTTCTGTTAACTTATTGAAAAAAGTGTCCACATTACCATTGGGAGATCTATACACACACAAAATGAGTAATTTTTTGGTGATAACAAGCCCTGTTAATTCAATACCTGATGTTTCAAAGTTTGTCTTTACTTACTGTACTGAGGTCATGTCTTGGTTTGAACTGTGTTCCTTTTCTGATATAAATGCATGACCCCTCCATCCCTTGAAGTAGTTCTGCAGTAAGAGTTTGCCTTTTCATACAGTGATAATATTACATGTTGGATTTCTGTGTTTCTACACCAGTGCTCAGTAATACAAACTACTGTGCAGTTCAAAGATTGGAGATCAAATTCTAATAGTTGTATTTTATTTTTTATTGATTGCATGTTTTGATGGAGGATTGTTAAGTCTGTGAATTGAATGTTACTCCTTCCAATGGTTTGTTTTTCTTTGTGACATCTGGTATATGTGATATTTGAGGTGTTAAAATCTGTCTTGTGAGTGATTGTTTCGGTATTTTGAAAGTGCTGGAGATATTCTCTAGGCAGGAGAACCTGTTGTCTGGATTTATCCTAAAAAAGACCTACTTTTCCTACCTATGGCAACAGGTATTTGACCCTGTGTAGACGGGATCCCCCCCCCCCCCCCCGCCCCTGTACTTTCATGAATCAGCTGTACCAATCTTCCCTTCCCAGTTCCGTTTAGGTGTAGGCCAAGCCCAGTTAAACCCTATCTGTTGATAGTCCCGACAGACACCAGAGAAACATGAGCAAAGGTGGCTGTCCTCAGAGCCATCCCCAACCCCACACTGATTCGCCTCACAGCTCCATCGAAGTGTGGTCGATCATGACGCCAGAACAGCTCAACAAAGTGTACATTTGTGCCATGAGTCGGGGAAGCTATCTTGTTCAGGTCACCACGTATGTCATACGCCGCATCCCTGTCCAAACTGTTTCCCACCCCACCCATTATCACTTCATGGTCCTCTTTTGTAAAGTCCATACGTAAAGACCCTAGGTCCTCTATCACATGACATAGCCCTGCATTTGGCTTGAAGATACTGGTGGCCTGGTGCGCTGCCCCTAAACTTTCCGGTAACTGAGGGCCTACACCTCGACCATGGCTACTATCTAACAGTAGCACTTTCTTCTTCCTAACACTTTGTACATTCCTAGGCTTCTTGGCCTCGGTTGAAGTGTGCCGCACATTTCCTGCTCCTCGTTCTGCCTGAGGCTCTTCTCCGCTTAACTCTGGCAGTGGTAGATACCCGTTTTTGGTGTTGATGATAAAACTGTAAGATCGTGTTCTCTTTCTTCCTATCCTCCTACCAGCTGCCAGTTCCCAACTACCCTCCTCCCCCCTATCTCCCTTGATCCTTATGAGTTCCTTCCTTGCTTCCTCCAACTGTGCCTGAAGGGCACAGATTTTCCTTTGCGGTTCCCCAATCAAAGTGTTCCTACTGCATATTCATATTCTGCAGTTCCAGGAGAGAGCCTCTTCTGTTCTCCCAACATTCTCCTCACAGCATCCCCCCCCCCCCCCCCCCCCAGTGAAAATATTTCCTACAAGAATGGCAACAAATCCCTCTACTCGGGGCAGCCGCGGTGGCCGTGCGGTTCTAGGCGCTTCATTCCGGAACCACGCGACTGCTACGGTCGCAGGTTCGAATCCTGCCTCGGGCATGGATGTGTGTGATGTCCTTAGGTTAGGTAGGTTTAAGGAGTTCTAAGTTCTAAGGGACTAATGACCTCAGATGTTAAGTCCCATAGTGCTCAGAGCCATTTGAACCATTTGAACCCTCTTCTCGCTACCCTATAACAGCTCCCACATTTCTCGCTCATGGTCAATTTCGAAAGAATAATTAAATTTAATGAATGTTTCAAATTTGTCAACGACGCGAGATTGGCTGTGTATAAACAAAAAACGACATGAAGGTCTTATGTGTGGTGGTTTTTTTTTTTTGTACTGATTTAGAGATACAATGACAGAAGAATGAATTTGTAATTAATTTGCTTCTGTAGAACTAACGTTATCAGGCGTGGTTTGTCAGGTTTTTAAACGTTTATAACTCGGAAAAATTATTATATTCAATATGAGAAACTATAGTTATGATTTCTGCTGTACTTCAGGGTGTTTTCTTCACTTTTTTTTTGGGGGGGGGGGCGGGGGCGGAAAATTTGCTGTTTATGTAAACGTGATTGAGGGAGCTGTGAGCTGTCGAGTTTATTCTTATAAAGACATTTAGATGCTCTTCACCTTTATTTACCCCTACACAATAACTTTTTTCTAAAAAAAATTGGATGAATATTCTCAGTTATAGTTGGTGTGATGTAGATTAAAAGATATTTAGATGCTTTTCACCATTATTTACCCCTACACAATAACTTTTTTCTAAAAAAATTTGGATGAATATTCTCAGTTATAGTTGGTGTGATGTAGATTAATACGAAATTAGAAGTGAAAACCTTGTTACCTTGTTTCTCATTTCTGTTGTGATTTGAGAAACAATATTTATGCGTGTGTTACTTGAATGAAGAATGCGTGCCATATTAGCGACATTCAGTTTAGAAATTGTGGAATTCTTGACGTTTCGTGATTACTTTATTTGCTGTTCGAAATACATTTTTAGTTACTCTCTTTTTCCGAGGACTTAGTGCGCGTTGTTTGCAGTATTTTCAGTTTTGTGGCATTTGGTGTTTGAACCGCAGCATGAGCTGAGATCTCTTTAAGATTATTTGCGGAGAGAAAACGTTAGCTGACATTTCTTTTCAGTTCCATCAGCTGCTGCACAAATAGAACTGAAACCTACTGCTGTGAAATGTTGATTTTTCTTAATGTGCTTTCAATTCCCTAAGTACCGAACTTCTTCACAATTTTTGCAGCCAAGTGTTTCGACGTTTTACCAACAACAATCCGTACTTACTCCAAAGTTTCTGCTTTACTCTGAATCCAGCGTTCAGGAATCTCTTCATCCACTGTTACACGAGATTGAAAGCTCTTTGTTATGATCTTCTTTTGTATCACTATATTACGATGTTGGAGTTTCCACTACGATGTTTACGTTCGAGTCATTAACTTTCCCCTTATTGGATGACTGGGTGGATGTAAAATACTTCGTTATTTTCTTCGTCCTTCGAAACTGACCACACACGGACACTAACAACCTGAATCATCGCCAAACAATATAAGCAGGGAAATTCATTTTTCACGAATGCTAGAATATGTACCGTCAAACCGTTTCTGTTCAGGTGTACCGAACAGCACAATCTGATGTTTTATATGCCTCCTCTACAGCTGCAGTCTGCATCTCGTGGTCTAGTGGTTAGCGTTGCTGCCACTGGATCACTGGGTTCTGGGTTCGATTCCTGCCTGGGTCGGTGATTTTCTCCACCCTAGGACTGGGTGTTTGTATTATCATTTCAACAGCATTTCGAAAAAATGGTGAGACTGGACTATGCAAAGATTGGGAATATGTACGCGACCTGATAACCGCGCCGTTGAGCGCCCCACAAACAAAACATCATAATCATCATTTAAAGCTGCACACGCCGAAAATAAATTAACTCTGAAAGAGGCTATTCAAACAGACCACACACAAAAATCACACGCTCAAGAAAACTGAATAGCACTAGTATCTCATCAGACAAAAACAAGCGATCTTAATTACCTCTGATAACTGTACAGTCAACATATGGCACTAAAATACTTATTTTTGCCGAAGTGAGTAAAATTTCTTCAAATAAGGCAGTAATTACAAAGCTTTAGTCGATTAGATAATAATATGGTATAGCGAATGGATTCTGCTGCTCAGTGCCGGCCCGCTGACGAAGAGAAAGTGATACTATAGATCGGTTAAAATCGAAGATTAGTCGAAATACTTTTCAGCTGTTTTGAACAGTGCGATGGCGCCGGATGATCGATGAAATTTCAAGTTGGAAATTATATTTGCCGGAACTAGACGGAAATGTACCAATATTTTTTCTTAAACTACCTTCAAATTTTTAAGACGTATAGTACCCCCAAGTTCCCCCTGCCCTTATAGAGATGTTTATCATCTACAGAAATGGTGTGGTATCTGGCTCTTGTAATTTCATAGTCAATATTTGGTTTCAAGAATAGACCATAGTGGGTCTCATTTTTCTCTTTTCTGCTAATAATAATGCTTATGTAGAGTAAGTCTCCTTTTTTTACATATATCATACCAAGAGGTCCGCTTAATCTACATCTGCATTTAAATCCATACTCAACAAGCCAACTTGCAGCGTGTGGCGGATGGTACTTTGTTTACCACTGTCACTTCCACCCTTTGCTGTTTGTTACAGGAGCTAAAAAAATGGTTCAAAAGGCTCTGAGCACTGTGGGACTTAACTTCTGAGGTCATCAGTCCCCTAGAACTTAGAACTACTTAAACCTAACTATCCTAAGGACATCACACACACCCATGCCCGCGGCAGAATTCGAACCTGCAGCCGTAGCGGTCGCGCGGTTCCAGACTGTAACGCCTAGAACCGCTCGGCCACCACGGACGGCAGGAGCTAAAAGCTCAAAAATTTTAATCATGCAGTTTTAATGCAGCCTTACTCGGAATTAATATTTTAAGGAAAGAGCGTTATATACTTAATATTGGCATACCGATCTTTAAATTCATCCCACTTCTAACACTATTATAATTATTGATGTGACCACGTAGATTGTACTGGCACTTTTGTTTCTGTTTTGTGTGGCACTTATTACACAGAATTTCTATTAATGCGAACTGACAAAATTAAAATATTGTTGCCGCGCGGTATTAGCCGAGCAGTCTATTGCGCTGCAGTCACGGACAGTGCGGCTGGTCCCGACGGAGGTTCGAATCCTCCCTCGGGCATGGGTGTGTGTGTTTGTCCTTAGGATAATTTAGGTTAAGTAGTGTGTAAGCTTAGGGACTGATGACCTTAGCAGTTGAGTCCCATGAGATTTCACACACATTTGAATATTTTTTTGAAAATATTGTTTTTACCTTTAGGCCTCAGTACCTATATTCCTCATAAGCTTGTGAAACAGCCTGTAGATTACACTTGTGACGTAGTTGCGTAGAGAGAACGGGAACTCGCCAGTTCGCTCTCCACTTTAAAGACATAATATAGTAGTAATGATGCAAATACACGGAAGTGGCCGCCGGCAGTTGCGCATGCACGTAGAAAAGTCTCATTTTTACAGCGTGTGCGCGGGTAGCGTTTGCAGATGTGTAGCGGGCTGCCTACGATACGTTATTTAATAAGCGTAACTCGCAAGTGTGGCGTGTATATTAGGGTAGCTCAGCTGGACACTGGCATGTGGGTGGACACGGGTGAGTGCACAGCGGATGTGTGGGGTCAGGAGAGCTGGCTAAGTGGCGTGATTGCTGGTAAGTGGCGGCAGGGGCGCTGGCACGCAGTTCGGCCGCGGTGGCAGCGCCGCTCACACACCAGGTAAGCTGCGGCCTGCTACGCCCTTCCGTCCTGCTGTATAGCACCAGTTATTTACCAACACTAACTTCTCATTATTATTATTATTATTATTATTATTATTATTATTAATGGAATGGTATGCAGTTTTTACCTCATGATATTCTCTGATATTTTCTTGCGGTGTGTTCTATATTTATTGGCTTCTCCTGTGCTTATGTGACCTTTTATAAGCGAAGGGTTAAGGATCTTTGTCTACGTATGGTAGCCTCATGATCTTTCCAAAAAGGCTACTGGCTGTCTGTGGAGTTCTCTGTCGTCCTTCTGCAAACATAGCTACCAGATTAGCTGATTTTTTATTGCCCTTGCACTTTGGTACATGTAATAAGCAGTCCTCTTGAACCTTTCGAGAACCGCAAGCTCATCTGTAGCCTTTTCTGGGTACTGGGCTAGCAAATTCAATGGGACGTGATAGACTTTCTCTTCTCCCACAACAATTACACTTACTTACTCATACAACATGACGCGCTGAAGATATTCATCACTAATCTTGTATCCAGATACCAAACTATTCTCTCTCTTTATGATAGCCATCATCTTACATTTATCCACATTTAAGGGGGGTAGGACGTCTAACGGGCTGACTTCGTGCAGGAGAGGCATCACAGGACATTTTAATTTGCACTGTCTGTACTTTTACAAAAAAATTCATAAAAATTTGCCAGAACGACCAGGAAGGATTCAGCATTCACACTCATAGCAGTGGAAGTTCAAGAACATGACAGAATAATTTTTTCTCCATGTGAAATTTCATGATTTTTTTCACTTACTGTTGGCTGCATTTGTTGCTATAGGTACACTTTTCTTCATAAGTAAGAGAGATTCTTCGACGAATTTTGCGCAGCTTACAAACCACACTTACAGGTATATGAAACTCTAGAATTTATTCAGTATATGAAAAAATGAATGGGCTGTTACATTTTAAACTTCGTGTTTAGAGAAAACTCCAAATTTATAGTTAATTATCTCAATTTTTACCACAGTTTTTAACAGATTTGGGAAATTCTAGAGTTTCATTCACCTGCAAGTATGATGTGTATGCTGTGCAAAATTTGTCGAAGAATCTCTCTTACTTATGAAAAAAAGTGTACCTACAGCAACAAATGCAGCCAATACCAAGTGAAAAAATTATGAAATTACACGTGTAAAAAAAATTTGTTTTGTTAGGTTTTTGAACTTCCACTGCTATGAGTGTGAATCCTGAATACTTTATGGTCATGCTAACAAAGTTTTATGAATTTATTTGTAAAAGTATAGACAGTGCAAATTAAAATGTCCTGTGGTGCCTCTCCTGCTCCAAGTCGGCCCGGTTCGCGTCCTACCCTCCCTAAGAGAGATGCTGTTCATTACATCAAATGCTAACTTTGTCTATTTTTTCTGCAGTTTATTACGATCGTCCAAGTGGGATACTTGGCTGTACACAACAGTATCGTCAGCGACAATTCTTCTAGTGCTGCTGATGCAGTCTGATAGATCGTTTATGCAGACTGTAAACATAATGTTAGGTCAATCCTTGTAAGGATATGAGAATAATTCTTTTCATTTGTCACATTAGAAGCGTATTCGCTACGTTTAACGATATAAATAACAAATGTGTAAAACTCACACGTCCCAGCAAACCATTACCATTTCTACAACTGTTATTTTGCTTGTCATTATTTTTTCAAATGACGCATGTGAACTGTTTTGTATGACAAGAGCTACACACTGAGATTTCGAAAGTTATGGGATACTTCCTAATACCGTGTCGGACTTCCGTTTCACCGCCGTAGTGCGGCAACTTGGCGTGGTATGAATTAGACAAACCGTTGAAAGTCCACTGCAGAAATACTGAGCTATGCTGTCTCTACAGCCTTCCATAACTGCGAAAGGGTTGCCGATGCAAGATTTTGTGCTCGAACTGACCTCTCGATTATGTCCCATAAATGTTCGATGGGATTTATGTCGGATGTTCTGGGCGGCCAAATCTTCTACAAACCAACCGCACTGGGTGGCCAAATAATTCACTCGAAGTGTCCAGCATATTCTTCAAACCAATTGCCAACAATTGAGACCCGGTGACATGCCCCGCTGCCATCCAGAAAATTGGATGTTGTTTCGGAACATGAAATCAGTCAATGGCTGCAAACGATCTGCACGAAGCCGAACATAACGGTTTACAGCCAACGATCACTTTAGTTGGAACAGAGGGCGCTGTCCATTCTCTGCAGAAACAGTCCGCACCATCATGGAACCACCATCAGCTTGCCCAGTGCCTGTTGACAACTAGGGTCCATGGCCTCTTGGGGTTTGCGCCACACTGTAATCCTTCTGTCAGCTCTTACCAACTAAAATCGTGACTCATATGACCAGCCACGGTATTCCAGTTGTCTAGGGTGCAACCGATATGGTCACGAGCCAAGGATAGGCACTGCAGGCGATGTCGTGCTGTTAGCAATTGTACGCAAACGCGAATGCTCTCGGTCGTTAAGTGAAGGCCATCGGCCACTGCGTTGTCCGTAGTGAGAGGTAATGCTTGAAATTTGTTCTCGTCACACTCTTGACACTGTGGATCGCAGAATATAGAATTCCCTATCGCTTTCCGAAATGGCATGTGCCATGCATCTAGATGCTACTACCATTCCACGTTCAAAGTCTGTTAATTCCTATCGTGCGCCCATAATCGCACCGGAAACCTTTTCACATGAGTCACCTGAGTACAAATGCAGCTCAGCCAATGCACTGCCTTTTTATATCTAGTGTACGCGATACCAGTGCCATCTGCATATGTGCATATCGCTGTCCCATGACTTTCGCCATCTCACTGTATTAAAAATATTTTGAGACTACACTTAATTCTTGTTTGACAAAGTATTATGGGGTGAAAATTTTGTGTAATTTTAAATCTAGGAACACAATGCGTCGTTTCAGCCATACTCCATCGTGCTGGAGGTACTGTATAGAAGTATTAAAGAAGAATGCATAGACTTGTTGACACAGAATGATGATGATATGTACACGAATTTATCTCATGTGGGGGAGGGGGTCTTTCCCATCAATTAAAGACTACTCCTGCTTATGATAACGGTTTTAACAAACACTGTGCACAGACCACTGCAATTTTTCCCAGTATTATCTGCATGCATAGTTATTTAATAGACTCAGTTGACTTCGTAATACTACACTGCACGACGCACTTAAAGGACCACTTTTTCTAAACCTATAATTGTGTCCCTGGCGTTGATTCCCGGACATTTCGCTGTAAATAATGACAGTTCTCAGTGCTGTGAGCAACAGGCGTTCTTGAGAATCCTTGACGCTGCTAACATCCCAAGTCGTTTCAAAACCTCTCTAAGGACAGTGTGGTGCTGCAACCTCATTGAAGGACACAGCACTCCATTACAGTGTAGCGAGACGCAAATTTTGATCGCATGTACAGCTTAGAACCTCTATGGCCGTTCAAAACCATTCGACGAAATATGATCGTGGTCCGAAGCAGCAAAGCGGTCTTATACTTTTACAGCCCTTCTGGCTTGATCACAAAGGAGTACGACATTGACAGATGTATGAGTACAATAGCAAAGGTTCGTGCTAAGACAGCCTGTTCGGAAATACCGTCGGTGGCACCCGCCCATAATATGCCTTTACAGAGTAAACCTACGAAGTAGCCCTAGGCCCCTGCAGACCGACAGTCATTTGAAACCACCCCAAATGTTAGTTGCCTGCTTGCACGTGCTAGTTTTCTCTTTAAAGGCACACTTTTAAAATTCTCAATAAATGTGAGCAAATGCCACCGAGGTTGTCGCCAAACGGGGCGGCCTTAGAGTAGCCCTTTGCCGTTGTATTCACAGATGTATCGATATTGCACCCTGTCCGTGATCACGTCATAGGAGAGCCCGAAACCGGAGGGCTGAAAAGGCACACGCATCTTTTGCAGCTTCGGATCATGATAAAATTTCGTCAAATGGTTTTGAACAGTCCGTAGTGGTTTCAATCTGTACACGAGAGGAAAAATTGTGGTAGCGCTGCACATCGAAGGGGGTCCGATCACGTTCAGTAGGGTGGAACCCCACAGTGCTCTTATAGATTGGTTGAGACATCCGGGGGCGTCAGCAGCTTCAAAGGTTGTCAAGAACTTTTGCGCTCTGGTCTTTCTTTCGCATATGTTGTCACCTTGCTGTTTTAAGCGTCGTCGAGCCCGAGAGTGACGTCGCAGGGCGCCACGCTTTTGCGCCTTTAGAGTGGAAGGTTTTCGGCAGCTTTGAGGCAAATTTCAAACTTAAACGTCGAAGTGGGAATAAATTATGGGATTTAGAAAAAGTTTTACTTTACTCGCGCTGCGCAGTGTAGTCTACATTTAATAATATACACTATGTGATCAAAAGTATCCGGACACCTGGCTGGGAATGACCTAAAAGTTCGTGGTGCCCTCCATCGGTAATGCTGGGATTCAGCATGTTGTTGGCCCACCCTTTGACTTGATGACAGCTTCCACACTCGCAGGCATACGTTCAATCAGGTGCTGGAAGGTTTCTTGGGGAATAGCAGCCCATTCTTCATGGAGTGCTGCACTGTTGGGAGGCATCGATATCGGTCGGTGAGGCCTGGCACGAAGTTGGCGTTCTAAAACGTCCCAAAGGTGTTCTATAGGATTCAGATCAGGAGTGCGTGCAGGCCAGTCTATTACATGGATGTTATTGTCGTGTAACCACTCCGCCCCAGGCCGTGCATTATGAACAGGTGCTCGATCGTGTTGAAAGATGCAATCGCCATCCCGGCATTGCTCTTCAATAGTGGCAAGTAAGAAGGTGCTTAAAACGTCATTGTAGACCTATGCTGTGATAGTGCCTCGCAAAACGACAAGGGGTGCAAGCCCCCCCCCCCCCCCCCATGAGGAACACGACCAGACCATAACACCACAGCCTCAGAATTTTACTGCTAGCACTACACACGCGGGCAGACGACGGTCACCTGGCATTCGCCATACCCACACCCTGCCATCGGATCACCACATTGTGTACCGTGATTCCTCACTCCACACAACTTTATTCCACTGTTAAATCGTGCAATGTTTATGCTCCTTGCATCAAGCGAGGCGTCGTTCTGCATTTATCACCATGATGTGTGGCTTATGAGTAGCCGCTCGACCATGAAATCCAAGTTTGCTCACCTCCCACCTAACTGTCATAATACTTGCAGTGGATCCTGATGCAGTTTGGAATTCCTGTGTGATGGTCTGGATAGATGTCTGCCTATTACACATTACGACCCTATTCAACTGTCGGCGGTCTCTGTCAGTCAACAGACGAGGTCGGCCTGTACGCTTTTGTGCAGTGCGTGTCCCTTCACGTTTCCACTTCACTATCACATCGGAAACAGCGGACCTAGCGAAGTTTAGGAGTGTGGAAATCTCGCGTACAGAAGTATGACGCAAGTGACACCCAATCACCTGACCACATATAACACTCCTGTCTGCTACTACTGTACCATAACCTTAAAGCTGGAAACAGGTTTTCAAATAAAACTATTTTGTTAAAGCAATTATGGTATAAAGCAACAGAGCAGTGTTACCCTCTGAGAGGAATTTTGTTATGTTGACCGTGTTGTACCTAACGGAGGTGGCTTATCGGAAATGAAAGTCAGAATTACGTAAATGTTCGAACAGTAACAAACAATATTTTCGCCTAGCTATACTGTTTAAAGAATAAGGAAAACGGTCACCAGCCTAATTAGGCAAGAGAAAGAATAACGTTCTCGTTTAAGCAAGTAGGCATAAGTAACTTTAACGGACAAACACAACCTAGACTTGTCCACACGCGAGTGCAATGAACTCTGACACCTGCATATGTTAACGTTAAGGTTGGAACAAACGGCTAGAGCAGCACAAACTATTTGCAAAATTATAACACTATTACTTTCAGGGCTTACACAAACTGAATGGTCTTTATAACGTTATTATTACTATTCACTGCAGGATCATAAATTGGATATAGGTTAAGTCTCTCTTAGTTAAATACTTTACTATTTAAAATGAAACTTAATTGGAATCCACTGAAAGGTTGCTTCTCACTATCATTTGAAGAAAGAAATTATGATTTTCATAATTAATGGTCTTTCCGTTACTTGTTACCGAGCATTAACACAATAGACAAACTGTGAATCCTGTTATACTATTAATATGCACTTCTAATACACAAGAGAGACAAACACTTAGCAAACATGAGTATATAAAGATTCACAGCTGTAGTTTTCCACTTTTACTACAGTGAGAGATGCAATTGACATATATGTAAGATACTGACTCACCTTCTGCGATTTACAACAGGCAGTAATGTTATCATTTACTAAGCAAAACTTTGTAAGCCTCAGTCTTAAGAACTTTTAATTTGAAGTTGGCAACAACACATAAATAAGCAGTTTTACTAGGAAAATTATTTTCAGCAAGCATCGTTAACTTTAACTCACTCTCTTGCCACATTAACTTTAACTTTCTTTTTACTATGTTCAAGAGGCATCAATTAGCAAAACACTGGGCTTTAATGTTCTTTCAGTAAGGGCACTCGGAAATCACTTTAGTTCAAACGGAGAGGAACATGAGAGGTGTTATGATAAGGAGAAAAATCAAGGTAGGTACATAAATTCAGTTATAAATTACCTTATATTTGAGCACAGTAACACATCCATTAAGCTGATCCTTCACTGTACATCATTATAGCATTCCGATGCAATGATTGCGCAATGTGGTGGCAACTGCATGTTGGTAGGTGGAATTGCGGGTAGAATTGCTGGACTGTGTCATTTCTTGGTGGCGATGATAGATACAAATTCCAGAATAGTTCCAGCTATTTATCCATCCATCCGAGGCATTGGAAAGTAGCAGAAAAAACCTCTCTCGGGACCAGCACTATGCAACTTTTGCATGGCAATTCACAGTTTGGTAGCTCGTCCCCGACTCGTAGCTCGTCCCCGACTCACTCTTAGTCCCACCTTTTTCTACTTAGACCAACCACAATTTGCGCACGCTACACAGTTCCGTTCCTGAGGGAAACCACTACACCTTTTACATACAAACTAACTAAGAACCCTAAGTGAAGGTCAGCAGCTTACATAACAGAAACAAATATTTTAAATAAAACAGAACATTTGCACATGTTAGTGTTTCTAAAAAAACTATTCACACAGAAATTACAATTATATGTAGTAAGTTTTGTTCCCTCCAAATGAGACAAAGAATTTCAATGAAAGATATACTACATCACATAGAATCAAATCATGACATCAAAGTTTTTACAAAGAAAGGAGTATTCAATTTTATGTTATCGATTCAATCAAACACATTTACAGAAGCTGAACGATGTAATATTAAATAAAACAAAAGCAAAATAAATCAGTAGAGTATTAGAGCTATGGTGTTACACATGCCTGATGTTTCGTTGAAGTTTCCTGTCAGGGATACTTCAAGGAAACACCTATAACACCTAAGCGATGTTGGGTACAAAAACAAAAATGTTCCATCCAACTTCAGTTGGGAGAAAAAAAAAACACATACTACAAACATACAGTACAGACACTAAGATATTTCCTACATTTCTTCCAAAACATTCTCAGTATAAGACATTAACAGTAATTTTCATCCTCACATTGGTTTAAGGAAACCAATATTTGTCATTACACAAGGTATCTTTAAACATGTTCATTTCCTACACAAACAGTTCAAATAACAGAACAAACATCACACAAAATAATCTGTACATTAATAGAATAGTTACAGCCTTCAAATAAAATAAAAAAGTAAACATATATACAATAGCACAGAATATTTTACCTTAGCAAAACAGAAGTTTGTCTCTCAATATTTTTAAAGGAATGTAAATTTTCACAGACACAAGCATATTAATGATCATAGTACATTTTGCAAGGTTTAGCAATTAATGAAATATTGAAATTTTCAGTTTGCATCCACATATGCACAAATATTTACACAAACAGCTATGAGAATCTTTTCCAACTGACTCTTTAAATAACATAGCAACTTTGCAAGTTTTTTTCAAAATAATTAACTTTAAGGCTGCTCATCATTAATAGCAGTCCAAAATGTTTATTGCACAATACACCCTAACATATTCAGAACCTGTCTTTAACTACCGCTGCTGTGTTTTTAAAGCAGACAGTCCAAAACTTTAAGTTATTCCAGAAAACCTCATCTCGAAAACATCTGCAACTATTTGAATGAGATTCAATATATATTTTATAATAACTTTTCACTGACTTCAGTATGAATAGTCAGTCTATAACACATTGGTCAAAAAACCTAACTTACTTCACTGCTTGCCTCAGCATAAGCAGTCCATGTTACTCATTCTGCCCATTATTGGCTTGCCAGTCTTTATATATAAACATTTAGGCACAAAACCCAATTTAGATTAAGAACATTAAAGAACACATTTTTAAATTAACACACTGCCCCATCCTCTAGGTTTGGCAATTCATAACCACTTATCAATTCATTGCCCCACATTGGCACGTCCTTTGGCTACTGTTCACACAGCATATTTGGTAGCCCCCAACTTCAGGACCACAGTATTTTTATTGTTTTGTCTTGTTTTGCTGCCCAACAACATATTTTTGAGCAGTTTATTGTCATCACCTTTAAGTTTTTCATCATTATGTCACATCTTTGTTACCAATTGCATTAATGGTATAAAACATAGCATCTGTAACTTTAAAACAATAATTAGGCACAAGTAACAAAACCACTTCTTTTCAAATGACATCAGGTAACACATATATTAATCAAGAAAAATTCAAATGTCATACTTGGGGTCAAGTCAGGATTAAGAATTTCTTACTACTATTTTACCATTGCTTTTTCACACACAGTTAGGACAGTACTTTCATATCCTATTGCAAGTGATTTCTGCCAACCCTTTTGGTGGCGCTAGACACATACCTCTCACATCTATTTCACATACATTAGTCTGGTTCATCTCCTCAGTTTTTGACACACACAGTTTTTCAACATCATGATTATCCCTATTTTCAGAAAACATTTACATTTCATTTACCTTGTTTTCAGAATTCTTACCTTTTCTCATCCATATTTTTTTTTCTTTTACTTTTCCATTACATTTTCTCTTTACAATATCCACGATACTTACATTCATATTGGTCATTTTCTAGTGTGTCCAATTTAATTATTGATTTACTTGTCCTCAAACAACACACAATATCTTACCTTATTTCCACACTTTTCAGTTTACTCTGATAGAGAAGAGGGAAAGAAGACAGTAAAAGTTCTGAATGATAAAGAGGAAGGTTGGCAGCACAAAAAGAAACGGAAGTAGTACTGGCAACGACTCGGGTCCCTGGTGCTCGTCAGGCACCTGACAATGCAAAGAGTGCATGTCCCCTGAGCGCTTAACACCCTCATCTGAGGATATGTAGCTTTAAATACACATACTGCAAACATAAGCCCTTTCTGATTTTTAACTATATTAGAAATAAATTATTATCTTGTGGAGTTCTTTGCACTTTCATAAAGTTACCATAAGCATCATAATTTACAAAGTTTTCAGGTTTCTCACACTACATGGCCCTATCTTCATAATTAGGCTGGCAACAATAAGTATTCAATTGAAAATTAAACAGTTCCTAAGCAAAGTCAAACAATACACTACATAAAATAAACAACCTGCCCCAGGTCTCAGGAACAACAAAACAATATTTCACTTTCAAGTAACACTTAGATAGCCTACAATAATAAAGACATGCATTATTTTAACAATATATATACATACATCCTGCCCCCGGTTTCTTTATTAACATGACAGTCTTTTATGGTTCATAAACAGTCGCTTAAATCTGGTGGCTTTTTAGGCCTCCTATTTTCTACATTTTTCACTAAGCTATTCAGATCTTGCCAACGTTTTGTTTCATCAGGTGGCTTTTTAAGTCTTGGAATTTCAAAGTCTTTAGCAAGGTACATCATCTCCTGTTCTGCTATCATTTAATCAGGTGGTTCTTTTTGTTCCTGTAATTCACACTACTTCAAAACATTTGTTAAGGCTTGCCCCAGTATAGTATCATCTGGAGGTTCCTGCAAATTCTGCCCCTGTGTTACATTACAGAATAATTCCTTCGGTTTTGGCCCAGTTTCATTTTCTGTATATTGCTTTGGTAAAATGTCACTAATTTTTTCGTACCCTCTGTCAGTAAAAGTATATTCACTTTCGTTTACACCTGAAAATTTATCTTCACTGGAGTCATCACCACGCTCTTCCTCACCATCAGATTCACTTAAGTACTCGACTTTTGAACAATAGGTATAGTTAGTATATTCATTCTTACCTGTATCCATATGACCTTCATCTGAACTGTCACTGATTTCATTTTCGTCATCAGATTCGAGCAGGAAAGCAACTTTTAAACAGTGGAGCAGATTATCACTAGATGTTTCAGCCACTTCGTTTTTCGACTCATTTTCTACACAACGCATATCGTTTGGACACTCAGGCACTTCACCTATAGCACTTTGAACGATTTCAGCCTTAACTTCATACTTAGTTTAATCGTCATATATTTCGATAACTTTCATTTCATTTTCCCCTTTGTTATCATTCTCAGGTAATCGTGCGAAATTTCTACTAGGCCCTTCTGCATTAGAAACACTAAACACCTATCCATCAACAATAACTTCACCTGCACTGCTTATAATGTCATGTTTACTAACGTCCACCTCTACATCAGTTTCACCTATTTTTAATTGTGCACACGTCTTTTGCGTGGCATATTCTACTTTCCATTCCTCTTTATTCATCATAACCTCCCCCATATCTACGTCTTTTACCTCAGACACATCATTAACAGTACCAATATTCCCCTTTTTACTCGCCTTTTCTGTCTCCCTTTCATTCTTTAATAAAGTCTTTTCGCACGATTCCGATACTGAGTTATCTTTATCATATGACATATTAACTTTATTTTCAGTTTTACATTCGTCTATTACTGGAACCGGCCAACGGAAGTGTCCGATCCCGCCTCTTCTGTTTCCCTATACGGCAGCCGTCTTGTTCTGACGTCTGCAATTTATGTGTGCTGCCAAGTGCAATGTACGGTGCTCCAGCAAGCGCTGGCCCGAGCACGAACGGTCACGTGACTTTGCACTGGGAACGCTACTATGTATCACTCCGCGCCCGTCTTCCATAGGCGCGTTCTTAACCTTCCTGCCCCGTATTTTACATCTTTCCTTCTCGAATTTATGATTTGACGTCTTTTCTTTGGGCCCAAAACCGGTTTCCGCGTGAATCCTGCCCGTAACACACGCGGTTTTCAGTTTTCCATTTCTTCTCTATTTTGGAAATTCCGCGCCATGTATCCTCTACCGCGCGTAGTATAATTTCCCCTGCCTCTTGCACGACCTCTTTGAATCGTGTTTACACGATATCCATCGTTTTCAGGTCGTTCGTTTTGGTCATTGCTTTCGCGCGAATAATTGTTGTTATTATGGGGACTGGACTCGCGATTTCTTCGCCAGTGATCTTCATCCTCTACTCTTTCCAAGCACACAGAAAAACTTCTGTGGGTACTCCCAACATATCGTTTAGAATCCTCAGGCAGTTTCTGCCAAAGAACCCAAACGATCTCAGCTTCAGTCCTCCTAGCCTTCAGATGTATCAGCTTTCTGTACCATGATTCGCAAAACTCTTTCATGGTTTGCCTACCTCTGACATCGTACAGCCTGGCCATTAGAAACTCACGCCACAACTGGTCTTGTTTTTGATCTGACCAGTACTCGTCAATAAATTTTTGTTTAAAGTTTCCAAAAGACATCTGGTTAGTATCCAGATTCAACTCCCATCTTTTTGCTTCTCCCGTTAATGCACTTATCACAACATTGATTTTTTCCTGGTCAGACAAATATTCAGGAAAATTTCTTTCGCAATTCTGTACAAAGTCTAGGGGGTGCCATCCGTTATGCCTCTTTGCAGGGTCGAATTTTTCTTAGCCCTCTAATATTTTACTGAAAGGCATTCTTTCAGTAAAATGTGTAGGTCCTGCTTGTATTTTTCTTTCCAAGTCATACATTTTGCCTTGGATTTGTGAAGTGTTATGTTCACACTTCTTTTCGCAAGTAACAATCTGTTTGGTTAGTTCTCTACTTGTATCTGTTACAGATTGTTTAATCTGTGCAAATTCCGCGTTATATTCTGTTTGTATTTCGGATTTAATACCGAATACCTTTTCGTCTACTTTAGTACTGACTAAGGGTTCTATTTGATCTTGAATTTTAATTACTTCAGTGTCAAATCTTTCGTTAATTTCATCAATTTGCCCTTGTATGTTGGCAATATTGCCATTGATCACAGTAATTTCGCTTTTGAGGTTTTTAATTTCATTACTCACAATGTCTACTTTTACATCAACCTTCTCAATCTGTTTACTAAGATTTTTGCCTTTCTCTTGCATTTGTTTACTAATATCGCTACCCTGTGTTGCAGTTAGCTGCCTTTGTGCTGCATTTTGTTGCCCCAGTGCTGCGATTTGTGCATTAATATTGTCATTTTGCGCAGCATTTTGTTGTTCCCGTGCTGCAATTTGTGTTGCAAATTGCGCAGACAACATCCTGAACAAATCAGTCACATCTGGTGTCTTTTCATTTTTATTTTCTACCGCATTTTCGTGTTCGAGTCCTACTTCCCTTTCAGTTTCTGGTGATTCAAACATATCCCGCGATTCATTAACACAGCCACTGTCTTCCACAATTTCGCTCATATTGTCTTGCTTAGTACGCGCGACATTCACAGCTTCTGTCTGTTTATTAACATCGGCATGGTACCGTACGTAATTTAACTCGCGCGTACTGCCACCTGTTGGTGTGCTGTCTGAACTGCTCTCGATTGCATTCTGTTCTCGCGTGTCTAGATTAATTTCTAATTTCCTGTCCATTTTAGCTATTATTAAGTACTGGTACCTTTTATTTTCAATTTAAACTGAACTTTCACTATCCGTTCTGTCAAATAATGTACAGGTTCGTGCCGCTAGGCGTTTTATGTTCACTCTATGTTTGTAAAATGCTAACTACTTATAATTTTTTCCGTCTGTAGGTACGAATTGAACAACGTCCTGTCACGGTCGCCAGGTATAACACTCCTGTCTGCTACTACTGTACCATAGCCTTAAAGCTGGAAACAGGTTTTCAAATAAAACTATTTTGTTAAAGCAATTATGGTATAAAGCAACAGAGCAGTGTTACCCTCTGAGAGGAATTTTGTTATGTTGACCGTGTTGTACCTAACGGAGGTGGCTTATCGGAAATGAAAGTCAGAATTACGTAAATGTTCGAACAGTAACAGACAATATTTTCGCCTAGCTATACTGTTTAAAGAATAAGGAAAACGGTCGCCAGCCTAATTAGGCAAGAGAAAGAATAACGTTCTCGTTTAAGCAAGTAGGTATAAGTAACTTTAACGGACAAACACAACCTAGACTTGTCCACACGCGAGTGCAATGAACTCTGACACCTGCATATATTAACGTTAAGGTTGGAACAAACGGCTAGAGCAGCACAAACTATTTGCAAAATTATAACAGATACCGAAACACACTATTACTTTCAGGGCTTACACAAACTGAATGGTCTTTATAACGTTATTATTACTATTCACTGCAGGATCATAAATTGGATATAGGTTAAGTCTCTCTCAGTTAAATACTTTACTATTTAAAATGAAACTTAATTGGAATCCACTGAAAGGTTGCTTCTCACTATCATTTGAAGAAAGAAATTATGATTTTCATAATTAATGGTCTTTCCGTTACTTGTTACCGAGCATTAACACAATAGACAAACTGTGAATCCTGTTATACTATTAATATGCACTTCTAATACACAAGAGAGACAAACACTTAGCAAACATGAGTATATAAAGATTCACAACTGCAGTTTTCCACTTTTACTACAGTGAGAGATAAAATTAACATATATGTAAGATACTGACTCACCTTCTGCGATTTACAACAGGCAGTAATGTTATCATTTACTAAGCAAAACTTTGTAAGCCTCAGTCATAAGAACTTTTAATTTGAAGTTGGCAACAGCACATAAATAAGCAGTTTTACTAGGAAAATTATTTTCAGCAAGCATCGTTAACTTTAACTCACTCTCTTGCCACATTAACTTTAACTTTCTTTTTACTATGTTCAAGAGGCATCAATTAGCAAAACACTGGGCTTTAATGTTCTTTCAGTAAGGGCACTCGGAAATCACTTTAGTTCAAACGGAGAGGAACATGAGAGGTGTTATGATAAGGAGAAAAATCAAGGTAGGTACATAAATTCAGTTATAAATTACCTTATATTTGAGCACAGTAACACATCCATTAAGCTGATCCTTCACTGTACATCATTATAGCATTCCGATGCAATGATTGCGCAATGTGGTGGCAACTGCATGTTGGTAGGTGGAATTGCGGGTAGAATTGCTGGACTGTGTCATTTCTTGGTGGTGATGATAGATACAAATTCCAGAATAGTTCCAGCTATTTATCCATCCATCCGAGGCATTGGAAAGTAGCAGAAAAAACCTCTCTCGGGACCAGCACTATGCAACTTTTGCATGGCAATTCACAGTTTGGTAGCTCGTCCCCGACTCGTAGCTCGTCCCCGACTCACTCTTAGTCCCACCTTTTTCTACTTAGGCCAACCACAATTTGCGCATGCTACACAGTTCCGTTCCTGAGGGAAACCACTACACCTTTTACATACAAACTAACTAAGAACCCTAAGTGAAGGTCAGCAGTTTACATAACAGAAACAAATATTTTTAAATAAAACAGAACATTTGCACATATTAGTGTTTCTAAAAAAAACTATTCACACAGAAATTACAATTATATGTAGTAAGTTTTGTTCCCTCCAAATGAGACAAAGAATTTCAATGAAAGATATACTACATCACATAGAATCAAATCATGACATCAAAGTTTTTACAAAGAAAGGAATATTCAATTTTATGTTATCGATTCAATCAAACACATTTACAGAAGCTGAACGATGTAATATTAAATAAAACAAAAGCAAAATAAATCAGTAGAGTATTAGAGCTACGGTGTTACACACGTTCGAAGTACGTTGAGTTCCGCGAAGTTCCCCATTCTGCAATCTCACGATGTCTAAGAACTACTGAGGTCGCTGATATGGAGTACCTGGCAGTAGATGGCAGCACTATGAAAAAACGTGTGTTTTGGGGGTGTCCGAATACTTTTGATCACGTCGTGTAGCTGCTCAGGAATAAATTCCATTACTCACTCAATCACCACGAAAGGAATTAGCTTCTGATGGGATCTGTTGTGAGAGACGTTTGTGATACACGATATGCACTCGGAAAAAAGGACGGGCACGGATATAGTGCACTGTGCTTGTTGCGGAGTGCTACATTGAAACAGGAATACAAGAGCGCATATCCAGTTCACACTGCTGGCTCTGCTCAGCATTTCCTAACACGAAGCGCATTGCTGATGTTCTGTAAGTGTTAACGTCCGAAAACATAAGTTGCCGTTAGCGCAGCATCGTAAGTATGTACATTTCAGAGTAATGCACAAAATTCTTCTTGTGTTTTTCTGTCCTTGTATCGTCATGTCATCAGAGATGGTACGTCATCTGCCTGCAAACCGTTTGAATCTTTCGTGTGCTTCTAAATTCTAGGTGTTTACTGTTGTTCCTTCGGGATGTTTCTTTCTTGATACAGAAGAATCGAGATGAGATTTAGAGTATTTTGCCTACAAAAAGAGTACTTGTAATTGTAAAGAGCTGCCACAATCCTTTTTTCTCTGCCTCGTGATGACTGGGTGTTGTGTGCTGTCCTTAGGTTAGATAGGTTTAAGTAGTTCTAAGTTCTAGGGGACTGATGACCATAGATGTTAAGTCCCATAGTGCTCAGAGTCATTTGAACCATTTGAAGCCACAATACAGCGCTACGTAATACCGTACTGGCCGTGGAGAAGCTCAGAGCTCGAGCCATCTGAGACAAAAAAGGACTGACCGTCTTCTTCCAGCATCTACGGGAAACCTTTCGTAAGAAGGTCTACTTTCTGAACAGACAAAGACTATGAGCCGTGTTAATGGGGTTTCAGACTCTGTCTTAAAAGAGCCGGTGGAAACGAGTAAATGACGACCTTTTTACCTGACACTTGTGTGTATTGTATTTCATTATTGCTTTTTTTAGAACTGCTGTCCATATTTATAATATTTCACTTATTTACATAAAATTTTAAGTTAATTTCAGCCCTCCCCCGCGTTTTTTGTTATTTTGCGTGTATCTGAAGGCTAATCAAAGGAACTGTTATAGGGATTTTGGTATGGTTTCCACTAATAGATATATTATTCACGAAGAAGGTTTCTGAACACATTTTATAAATATTACGTGCAAATTGGCTGAACTATGATGAATTGAAGTCCCCTGCGACGTTTTTCTGTCTCTATGTGAAGGTTAATCACTCGCAATTCCGTAGGGATTTTAATATGATTTTCATTAATTGATAGACTGATTCGCTGGCAAGATTTGAGTGTATAACTTATTAACCAGAGAAGACGTCCGGCCGTAGATATTTAATTGTAATCATACGAAGCTCTGGCGGGTCATTGGTATTAATTACAGAAACAGCAAAGGGTATTTTATATTAGTAGATAACTGAGAAAGTATTTTTATTTACAGCGTGTCCCAGAAGGAATGTTCAAGTATTAGGGGAATGGCAGGAACGATCATTCGAAGCACAAAACTCTAGAAACATGAGCTTAAAAACCATAGCTTAAAAGCTGTAAGAACTACTTCGTCTTCGATACCGTGAAAAACGTTTCTTTTACTGCAGGCTCTTTGCTTTCCGTATTTTGGGAGCAGGTAGTGTGGCCGAAAACACAAAAAATTTCTGTAGTAAACATTGGTTTTAATCTCCGTACCTTAAGAGCTATGAGCACTTTTTCAATAGAAGAGATATCTTTCATAGTGACGAAGATGAACAAGTTGTCATAAATCTTAAGGTACGTAATTTGGAGCCAATGATTAGTGGATACTTCTTGTTTTGGTCCATGCTACCACGGCCCAAAATATGGAAAGCAAAGAGCTTGCAGGAGAAGAGATTTGTATCACTGCATCTAAAGGTGAAGAAGTGCTCATTGCTCTTATGGTATGCCTTACCAGAGCTCACGTTACTAGACTTTCGAGTTTCGAACGATCTTTACTGTTATATCCAGAAATATTGACCACTCCACGTGCGGTAACCTGTATATTGGCTGAAAACAGAGAAAATGAAAGTTTAAAGTTAAGAATGTATACCAGACGGACAAGATTTAATGCTATATACAATGTGTTTCAAAAATAATGTTACAAACTTTGGGGACAGGTTCTTTACACCAAAACAAGTAAAAAAAAGTTTATATGAACATATTTCCGAAAAATCTTTCGTTTTAGAGTTGTTAATGAAAGGTGACTTTCGACAGCTTTCTGGATACAGCCCAACTACCTCATCTACACACCCGTTTGACTCGTTGTATCCCTGACGATGTTGTGTTGACAGGGATACTTAATCACATTTGTCATTTGTTTCTCCTTAATGTGACCATTACGTACGTATGCGACAGACAGTGGCGGCTGGTCCCGGCGGAGGTTCGAGTCCTCCCTCGGGCATGGGTGTGTGTGTTTATTCTAATGTGTGTGAAATCTTATGGGACTTAACTGATAAGGTCATCAGTCCCTAAGCTTACACACTACTGAACCTAAATTATCCTAGGGACAAACACACACACCCATGCCCGAGGGAGGACTCGAACCTCCGCCGGGACCAGCCGCACAGTCCGTGACTGGAGCGCCTGAGACCGCTCGGCTAATCCCGCGCGGCCCTGTGTGTGTTTGTCCTTAGGATAATTTAGGTTGAGTAGTGTGTAAGCTTAGGGACTGATGACCTTAGCAGTTTAGTCCCATAAGATTTCACACATATTTGAACATTTGACAGGCAGTCAGTTAACTGAAAGTGATCTTTTCAAACGTGGCAGGATATTGATTTCGTGAGCAGGTAGATATGATTTTCATATGAGGCCGCGCGAATGGTAATGGACACGCGTGTGCACTTCTGTATCATACGTTGTTTTCAGACCGAAGACAGGGAAGTCATCTACCAGACTATTGACTGAGGAGGATCAAGTGTTGCTTGTGCGCCTGACCACAAGGAGCACTTACACGGGCTGTCAAAGCAGAACCCGGTATCAGCGCAAGACAAGTGGCCCTGGTGCGTGGTACATCTCAAAATTCTGCATAGAGGATACTTCACGACCAGCTCATGTCTCTGTATCGTCCTCAGTGCGTTTAGGGTCTTACTCCTGCCGATTACCCACCACAGGAGAACATTTGGCTAAAGTTTATAGCACAAACTGGCAATCCGTCGTTTGTCCCTTCAGTGTCGTTTACAGACGAGGTAATATTTGTAAGAGATGGAATAACAAATTTCCACAACCTACTGTTATGGATCGATCGTAATCCTCATGCAACAGCACAGGATAGAAATCAGCACTAGTTTAAAACTGATGTGTGGTCTGGAGTTGTAGGTGGCTGTCTTGTAGAGCCATACATGCCTTACAGGTGCTATCTACAACTTGATGAATGATGCAGCTCCAGCATAGTACAGTTTCAGTGCTCGAGGTAACTGGCTGGTATCTATCATTGCAGGTGTTAAGGAAGAGGAAGACCAGTCCTACGGCCTACATGTTCACCCAACCTCGAGTATTTGGATTATTTTCTCTTGGGCACCACAAGCTATTGGTCTATGCAGCAGCCCACACGTATGCAGAAAGTCTTCATCGACGTGTCACGGAAGCCTACAAAACCATTCGAAATCATCAGGGAGTATTTGAAAGGGCGGAAAAGTCCATGATTCGACGAGTGTATACGTGTTTAGAAGCAAGAGAAGACATTTTGAGCATTTATTATGACTTTCTCTTCTCCAATCAGCTAAATTGTAAACTTTATTCATTACAGAAAAACCAAGGATTTTTGAAATATTTTTGTATCATCTTTTTGCTTGTTTTAGTGTGTAGAACGTGTACCCAGAGTATGTAAAAGTACATATGGAGTACCATATATATAGACATAATGCATCGATTTATGTCTCATTAGAAACAAAATTGCTTTTAAAGTGGAATTTTAGGTGTCCATTCGATATAGCGATCCCAGATCAGTGTAGTGCGATTTTATATTCGGTTTATCGATAGTATTAACAGCGACAATAAAATACGAAGAATAAAAAGTACTGCAGCTGCGACTGAGCAGCGCTGCTGTATGGCAATTGCAGTCAGTGCCGCTCGGAGCAGTGCTGTCGCTGCTGGAGTACTTGGTTATCCTTCCTATTTCACTGTCCCTTTTAAAATATATCGATGAAACGAATATCGCACTAGACTAATCTCGGGCTAGTCCGTCTATCGAATGGGCATGTAAAATTCCGCTTTAAAAATCTTTCTTTTTTTGTAATGGGAAACAAACCGACTCTTATAGTAGACACTGGGCGTCACATGAAAGATACGTAGTATTTATTGACTTCAGCTACACATTGCAACGCTGAAATTGCAGATACATGCCGAAACACCAGAGAAACTGCGTCTGACGGCCGTCAGGATGGATACCCTATAGATCAGGGCCGACTACGCTGTGGAAAACCTCACGCGTGTAACGTATGTGGGCCGCGGGCGTGCAAAGACCTGGCATATCACTCGGGTTTGCTCGGTACTTTTCGGAAGTACATGGAACAGCTCGACATTTCATTTATCATTGCGGTGCGGCACTTTTCGTTCGGCAAAACATCTGAGTTCAGCATTTATTAAGGAAAAAAGAGTGCAGGAACGAAAATTAGAACATCTGGAATAGATTGAAAAATTCGCATTTCAAGGTGGCTTGACTGCATACTGCCCATAGTAAAACATTTCAAGGTAACTTCTTTCCTATTTGATGGGGATGCATATAAAAAGAAAATCACATCGTAGAAGGGACACATTTTGATAAAGAGAGTCCGGTTTTCTGAGCTCACTGACGCTAAAGAAAGCGTGAGGGCTGTAGAAATCGTTGTGGTCTTGCAAGAATTAAAAGAATAGTTTCATAGAGGTTCTGCGGACACTGTCAGTCTTTCCTCTCTTTTCGAGCTGTTTTAGACACTGACTGCCGCTTGAGTTGAAAGCAGTTTCTGCATGCGTAGACGTAATTGATTGACCTTAAAGGTAATTCCAGTTTCAATGACAAATATTTTTACGTTAAAACCATCCAGGACGAGAACACTGCTTTTCTCAGGTAAATTTTCCAAGTCTCCACAATGAGGATGCAAAAGTGCGACAGTATTTAGATCGTCATATTTGTGTGAAACTCCTTTTCTCGATTATGAAATCTAAGTATGTCACGATTTCGTGGCAGCGTGAGTCTGAAACTCTGCGGAATTGTCTGCGTCTGTCCGTATACTGACAGTTTGTACCTGATAAAAATTATGCCTTCAGCGCACCAAGAATAATTAATTAATACTGAAAAACTATTTGCTTTCTAAACTGTGTTATTGGGAAATCTGAAACTAAAAATCAAATTGCATGCAGTGCAATTTGAGTGCGGTGCGTTCGCTGTTTTCTCTTCTTTCCCCTCTTAGCGACCAGACAGTGTGTGGTGGATGTGGCGGTAATGTCAAGCGCGGTCATGGCCCGCGAGCGTAAATTTTGGTCATCTCTGCTAGTCTGAAATCGTATTTCCTAATTTTTAACAGTCTCAGAAAAACATTCGGACTGTTTACGTCATTGTATTACATATACAAAACGTGTTATGCACGACACTCCGATCTGCAGTTCCACGTCACTGTCACCAAAGGGAACTTGATGCTGCGTTAGCGTGAAACTGATGTGGTACTATGGGTCCTACCGTTGTTGCACATGCGCATTCTCTAACACAACACTCGTGTTTACATTCTCTCTAGCTAGCTCGTCTTTATTCATCTTCACATACCTATGATGATAGTGAACCGAATATTACGGACTTTGTAATTCTCGTATCCTTGGGTAATGTAGTATCTACAGGTAATCAACCACCTGATTATTGCCTTAGAGAATATATCTTTGAAGTGTACCTTGATGAACACTGCTTAAAAGTTTACCGTGCCAACCGCTATGAAAAAAAAAGTTATTCGACAATTCTCGTCTTTCTGGGACTGCTTGATTTAAGAAGAGATAGAAATCTGACTTTCGCCTAGCGTGATGAACATAGAAAGTGGAAAAAAAATGTTCAAATGTGTGTGAAATACCATGGGACTTAACTGCTAAGGTCATCAGTCCCTAAGCTTACACACTACTCAACCTAAATTATCCTAAGGACAAACACACACATCCATGCCCGACGGAGGACTCGAACCTCCGCCGGGACCAGCCGCACACTCCATGACTGCAGCGCCCAAGACCGCTCGGCTAATCCCGCGCGGCATAGAAAGTGGATTTTGTCTTCATAATGCATAGTATTCTGCGTATGGCAAGCTCAGAGCATCGTGTGAAGTTACAGGACAATGTCAGTATTCCGATTTTCGTCCATTTTCCATTGAAAGCGATCGACAATAATGATTATTTTTACTTAAATCATTATTATTATTCACTCGGAACGGAATTCCACTAGTTTGGCTTGAATGTGCAGTATGGGGCAGACGGAAAATGTGTTGTTGACATCTGTTAGGCCTGAAGACGATCTTCCTGGTTTTCCTCACAAATACGTCCTGCTATAGTCATACCAGCAACTGCCACACGTCTGAATCATTATGTTTCTATTACATTAATAGTGGCCACTAGCGTAATTACCTAAAGCTGCCACAAAGCGACATGAATGCGGTTCTAGGACATTCAATGCAATGAAATCTTCGCTTCATGGCATGACTTCAGTTTATCACATACGAGATAAATAATTTTCAGTATAAAGTAAGTATAATTACCAACGATTCTCTTACAATTACGCGTATATATTTTTATATCCTGCCTGCGTAGGTAGAACACAGTCTATAATCACACGCACTGGCGGTATCGCAGAGACCGGTAGAACAAACAGGGGTTCCTTAGGTCGATGACGGCGGAGTTCACGAAGAGAACGACTAGCCAAAAACAAAGCCAGAGGTATCAAGATTGTTGTAAGCGTGCTCAAACAGTCCAGGGAAGAATCCGAATCGAAAACTTCAAACAGGCATAGTCAGTTACTCTACTGTTAATGACGTGTATTGAAGGCTTAATAGAATAGTAAGACCTCACTGAGACGCATGTGACCGCGGTATTTAAGATAATCTACCGACAGCGGAAGCTCTCACGGGAGCAAGCTGCTTTTGGAGCATGAAGAGCGAGAATCTCCAACCTATCTTCCAAATCGATACTATGCGTGTGGGATGGAGGGACGGGGGGGGGGGGGGGGGGTTAAGGGAATCCGAGTCACTGTCGGATACTATTTTGTATACAATTAAGTGACGAAAGTCACGGGATAGCGATATGTACACACACAGATGTCGGTAGTATAGCGTACATGAGATATAAATGGGTTGTGCATTGGCAGAGCTGTTATTTGCACTTAGGTGATCCATGTAAAAAGGTGTTCGACGTGATTATGGCCACACAATGGGAGTTAACATACTTTGAATTTGGAGTGCTAGTTGGGGCAGGATGCAGGAGACATTCCATTTCGTAAATTGTTAGGGAATTCAATATTCCTCGGAATATGCCGAAAATACCAAATTTGAGGCACTACCTCTTGCCATGGATAACGCAGTGGCTGACGGCCTTCACTTAACGACCGAGAGCAGCGGCGTTTATGTAGAGTTATCAGTGCTAACAGACAAGCAACACTGCGTGAAATAACATCAGAAATCAATATGGGATTACAGCTAATGTATCTCTTACGAGTGCGGCGAAATTTGTCGTTAATGGGCTGTAGTAGCATGGGACCGACCCGAGTCCCTTCAACCAATAGCACAACATCGCCTGCAACGCCTTTCCTGCGTTCGTGAAGATGTTGGTTGGACCCGAGACGACAGGAAAACTGTGGCCTGGTCAGATGAGTCCCAATTTCAGTTGTTAAGAGTTGATGGTAGTGTTAGAGTGTGGCGCAGACCCCAGAAAGCCATGGACCCAAGTTATCAACGAGGTACTGTGCAAACTAGTGGTGGATCCGTAATAGTGTGAGCCGTGGTTACGTGGATCATTGACTGGAAATGGTTCTGTTTGGCTACTTGGAGACCATTTTTAGCCATTCGTCGACTTCATGCTCCCGAAAGACTTTGGTATTATTATGGATGACCAAGCGCCATGTCACCGAGTGGAAATTGATCGCGATTGGTTTGAAGAACATTCTGCACAGTTCGAGTGAATGATTTAGCCACGGAGAACGCCCAACATCAGTCACATAGAACATTTATGGAACATAATCGAGAGTCAATTCGTGCACAAAATCTTGCAAGGATAACAATTTCGCCATTGTGGACGGCTACAGCGACAGCATGGCTCATTGTTTCTGCAGGGGACTTCCAACGACTTGTTGAGCCCATATCACGTCGAGTTCCTGCACACGCAGTATCTGACGGAAAAAGTCTACCACGGGAGCTCAACCACCTTAAGCACGTTCCAGAAGAACTGTTACGACATGTTTGCAGGCAAAAAATACAAACCTAGCAGATTTAAGACGACGAAGAGGAAAGGACAATGGCGTATCTGCCGTACGCGGCGAAATATCGAACAAAATCGCCAAAATCCAGGCTCTAAGTAACATTAAATGCGTTTTTCGTCCACCCTCGAAAACACGTGCTCTTTCTTTGGTACGATGAAAGATGTCTTGGGGCACCTTAAACTAGCTGTTTACGGTATTCCGTGGAAATGCGGCAAGGCGTATCGGGGAGACAGCACAGACAATCGAAGAAAGATGCAAGGAACACACAAGCTACACCGAACGTAAGCAACCAACAAAATCTGTGGTTGCAGAACATTGCATGGCTGCAGTGAACTCCGTGAAGTATGAAGAAACGGAAGTGCTAAGTCAGATCTCGTCGTTATGGGACTGTATTCTGAAGGAGGCTATTGAAAAACGAGCGGCTGACGGGCTGAACAACAGAAACACTGCTTCACTCTCAGCAAAGTTTGGACCCAGCAATCAGCCAACTAAAATCACAGTGTAGGCCGAGGCGACTTCCCTGCCCGACACAGACCACAGGAGTCGTGAGGAACCAGAGTTCGCGCCCAGCTTCCGGCGGCGCCGTCCCACCAAGTGGAATACTATGTCAGTTAAAAATCACAAGAATAGACTTGTTTTCCGAGGTTTAGAAACCACTTTCTGTACACAACTCATGCATATGTGTGACAGCAGTGTGCATTTTTCAAATGACGGGAATGAAGAGTAGTGTCTTCGGAACGTATGCATATGTCGTCTGCGTATTGCAATACTAGCTGAGTACACAGTATTTCCCGGGTATGTATGAGTATTTACTCCAGTCTTCTGTTAGTCCATTTCCTCTTTGCTCCTCTCTCTGTCCATCTCCTCCTTCACTCTCTCTCTGTCCATCTCCTCCACCCCCTCTCCCTGTCGCCGGCCGGTGTGTCCGTGCGGTTCTAGGCGCTTCAGTCTGGAATCGCGTGACCGCTACGGTCGCAGGTTCGAATCCTGCCTCGGGCACGGATGTGTTCAAATGGTTCAAATGGCTCTGAGCACTATGGGACTTAACATCTATGGTCATCAGTCCCCTAGAACTTAGAACTACTTAAACCTAACTAACCTAAGGACATCACACAATACCCAGTCATCACGAGGCAGAGAAAAATCCCATGGATGTGTGTGATGTCCTTAGGTTAGTTAGGTTTAAGTAGTTCTAAGTTCTAGGGGACTGATGACCACAGATGTTAAACCCCATAATGCTCAGAGCCATTTGAGCCAGCCCTCTCCCTGTCCATCTCCTCCAACCCCTACTCCCTGTCTCTCTGTCCATCTCCGCTTCCCCCTCTCTCAGTCCATCTGTTTCTCCACCATCTTTCTTTGTCTCACTCCCCACTTTAATTACATCTCTTCCTCTTCCTTTCTTTGTCCACCTCATCTTCCCCCCTCCCGCTGCCAATTTCCTCCCTCTCCCTGTTCATCTCCTGTTCTCATTTTTCTCTGTCCATCTCCTCTTCACCCCTGTCACTGCCTTTCCTTACCCACCTGCTCCTCTCCCATCTGTCTGTTTATTTTCCTTTACTCCCTCTCAGTCCACCTCCTCCTCCCCCCTCTGTATCACGATCACCCTAATAGGAGTCTGGTGGTTATTACCCTCAAGGTATTTCTTCCCAGATAATAACAAAATGTATACCAACTTTGGTCGATATCGTTCCAAAGGTTTCAAAATGGTTCAAATGGCTCTGAGCACTATGGGACTTAACATCTGAGGTCATCAGTCCCCTAGAACTTAGAACTACGTAAACCTAAGGACATCACACACATCCATGCCCGAGGAACGATTCGAACCTGCGACCGTAGCAGTGGCACGGTTCCGAACTGGAGCCCCTAGAACCGCTCGGCCACAGCGGCCGCCTCCAAGGGTTTAGGATGAGCTTTTTACCCGTGGCTTTGACCACGTACGCAAATGTCAAATATACATAACATATTTCTAACATATTTCATACGTGTTTGTACGCATATTTCACGTGTATCTCCAGCGAATTTCGCCCTTCAGTTTTATTTTCACGTAGCTCAATGTTTATGACGTGTCTCCTGAACTACGTGCTGTAGAGTGATGTAATTTTTCAGGTACGTCCAATAGTAAATGTGGCTACTATTTACGAATTGTGTTGTGACTAGAGTTAGTAGCAATGGAGTAATAAATTTAAACGTATTGCATGACGCTACAATTTTTCGCCAATCTCGGTGTTTACGACGTCATACCTCTATGAGTCATACCATGATATAATTTTGCTGGTAAATTCAGTGCTGTATGGGAATACTGTCTGCAAAACGTGTCGCAAATGCAGTTAGTAGTAAAGAAGTAATAAAGGACAAGGTAATGATTTAAAACGGCAGTTTCACTGCCGTGAATAACGAAAGTGTAGTGAGTGATCAACTTCTTCCTCTTCATGATTTTGTGGAGGTTGTTAGCAACTGAAAGTTTCTTAAAGGTTTGAAATTATGTGTAAAGCCTCTTGGAAGTCACTAAGGGCTCTCGCTGTTTAATACTGAATGACTGAAGTATAGGTATTTACACGTCGTGGGCTACACTGCTTTTTCACCCCCACATCAACTCTTTTGATACGTAAGTGTTTCTTACCTCTACAGCGATTCTTTCCAGACAGTATGTGATATGTATACCATGTTTCGTTGAAATCGGTCCAGCGGTTTATGCGGACATGTTGAACGCACATACATGCATACATACATACATACATACATCTATACGTACATCCATTTTTATAATATGTATGGATTTGGATGTCACTGGGAAACATGTCACGAAGGTCTTCAGTATGGAGACTGAATAATAAGCGAGCCAAGACTGATCCATGTGGGAGCCCTCTGCTAGTTTCTCTGGATCCCAGTGTAGTATCGTGTTGCAAAATGATTGTCTTCCTATTTCTCAGAAAGCTTACAGTGTTACTCCCGAGTGGTTTTGGAATCTGCACCACACTTACTTCCAGAGAAATTTTGCTGTATGTAGGTAACTAACCGTTAAAGTATTTCAGTTGTCCCTTTTCCTTTCCGAAACCCAAGTTGTTTTCCCGTTAATATTTTCTTCTCTTCAGACCACAATTCTAAACGCCGCTTAATAATCCTTTCCACTACCATCCTCAAATACGCTAGTTAGATGATAGGCCGATTCGACTCGGGTTTATCACGTCTTTCTCCCGATTTGTGGACGGGGACGACACGACATGTTTTCTGCAAGTCGATTTTGATCTGTTGTGTCCAAACACTATCGTAAATTTTGAGCAGCAGCAGTTTCCCTTTTTGTGGGTAGTGTTGTAGCATTAGGTAGTCAATATAATCCGGGGCATGTGCAGTACCCTTCCCTTGGGAGAGCGCAGTCTGGAGTTTTCATAGCGAAAAGGGTTGTGTCATGACGCTGTTGACCTGTTTATATTCAGCCTCGTCTTCCTTTTCCATTACGTCAGATGTGGCTGTCATACACAAGAACGATTCTAAAAGTTCGTTGGATGGAGGAGGTGCGTGCATGTTTATTGTCAGACCGTCTTTTTTGTTCCTTATCACATTCCTAGTCTTTGTTGCTTGCGTTCTTTTGCAGGCTGTATGCCGGGGATTTGCCAAGATTCTCTTTTCTTTGAGCTTCAGTATTTTCTTGGCTGTAGATTTTGCTTTTTTGTAAGAGCAAGAAAGTTTCTATCAGTAGAGAGACTTTTGTATTTTCTCAGCGCCTACATTCGTTCCTTGAGGACTGCGTCGCATTATGAATACCACAAACATTGTGATGGCGCATGAGTAGTCCGCTTATGCGCTTTTTGGGCTATTCACACTTCCGCTGCTTCACTGAAAAGTCTCTTTCGGGATTCTCAGCTTCGATGATAGATTCATCTTCCTTCCTGTAATGTTTCGTACAAGTTCCAGTTGCTTTGCTTCTGTTTAATTTCTGGCTACTATTGTGCTTGACAGTCTCCCTAGGTTGCACGTTTATTATTATTTGGATTGGCAAGTGATCCGAACCTAAAGCATCCGGTATCACTTCTCATGTTGTTCTGGTAGATAGTGCAGGGGATGCTGTGCTTAAGCCCGCTGCCGTTGGAACTTGATTTAGTCGAATTATTCGTGTTGTCGAGTCATCATTTAGTACTACTGGGTTTTCAAAATCTAGTAAATCCACTAGTATTTTTCCTATTGCGTGGGTATTTCTGCAGCCCCACAGTATATGGTGGCCGTTAATATCACCTAGTAGCAAAAGGGGTTTACTGATCGACGCAATGATGGTCGTTAACTGTTGTTTGGAAAATCTTTCGTAAGGTGATTTATATGCCGAGACTAAACTCAGATGGAGGTCCTTAATCTGCAGGCGGATACCAAACATTTGTAATGTATCATGCTGAGGGCCTGTATTGACAAAGAAAAGGTGGATATCTTGTTTCACCAACAAGGCTGCACCGCTGTAGCCATCATCTCAACCTTCCCTAATGACAGAATAGCCCAGGAGTGTGAACGGTTCGTTTCGTTTTAACCTGGTTCTGTGATGACACAAATGTGTACATTAGTTTAGAACAGAAAATGTCGAAGGCTGTCTTCCTTTGTCTTGAGAAATCTTGCGTTTCATCGAATGAATTTAAGGGCCATTTTAGGGTGTAAGTAGTAGGGTCAACATGTTTTGGACTGACATTTGAATCGAATCCTTTGCAGTACTGAAGTGGGCCCATTAGTAGCTTGCTGGTACGATATATCGTTCTTCATTGCCATAATTATTCTTAAAATGTTGGTAACGAGGTAGTTCCCAATATGACTGTTAGTTGACTCTGTGAAATTGTGGTGGGTGGGGGCTGGGATCCCCTGGAGCGAGAGGGAGACAGTTCTCGTTGATACACTTTGTTCCGGGGAACTATGCTTTGGTGGGCCCCTCTATGTTCCATAGAATTTACACGTTGCTGATAGTGTAGTTGCGCATTCTGTATGAGAGAAGGGGGTGGCTGTATCGTCGGTGAATCCACTCGACCCACCGTTCGTGACGTCTGCTGCATTGTCGTCTTTGGATGTGTTGGTTGCTGCGGATCGTAGGTCGCGGTGGCGAAATTTGCGTTGAGCCGCTGTTGAGTCGGAAGGGGCGGGAATTCTGTACCTCGTCTGTATGTTTGGGGAGAAGTAACTGCATTCGCATAGCCCTATTTTTAAACACAGCTGCCGCTTCTCGAAAGGTAACGTTATTGAGAGACACAATTTTGTTGATTTCCTTGCGTTTGAGATACAGTGCGTAAGTTCGAGATAGGGTACTGTGACCACCGGTACAATGAACACAGGCAGGTTGATTGGCCCTTCCACAGGCATCACTCCTGTGTGGGTCTGCGCAGTACTCTCATCTTGTATTACTTCTGCACTGTTTGCTGCCATGTCCAAATCTCAAGCAGTGATAGCATTGTAAGACGGAGGGTACATACACGTCCACTGGACAGCGAACTCTATGAATGTAAACGAACTGTTGGAGCTGATGTGCTCTAAATGTCAAAACACTAACTTGAGACGGTTTTGTTACTTTTTGGTCATTCAAGATTATAACTTTCCTAAATCTCCTGATGGCAAAAACTTCGCAACACGTCATTTCCGTTAGTAATTCGTTGTCCGTGACGGATGTTTCAAGGTAATTGGCGATGCCTTGTTTAGTGGTTAACTTCTGAATATAGACTTCCAAATTTGCTTTATCTAAGATACACTGTTGACCAAAGGCATTGGAAGTTAATCCTGACACAGTCTCAATTTTCACACGGTTTTTCTATGCTGCTGTAACACTGATTATGTGCTTGAATGACGACGTAAATTCCCGTTAATATATTTGCGTAGTGCCACGGGGGTCCTGCCTCTATTTCTGTGTCTTCTTTCAACAAATAAGACGAATTCCTCTTTGTCGATAGTTGCATATAAGTTAGCAGTGCAACTTACATGTTGGTGGGCCATGACACCTTCTTGTGTGGCGTCGAGACGTAGCATTTTCTTCATTTTGTGTTGTTGGTCTTCCTGTCGACGTTTCTGCGAGGGCTACAGGTCTGCTGTGTGGTGTGTGTGGGCGCGCGTTGTGGCACGTGACGATTGCGTCGCTAATCACTTCTCTGACGGGTACATGGAGTGCTTCGGTATCCATTGTGACACTCTGCGGCTGGTTCTGCGGAGTTTGTGGAGCAGGGGGCTGCAGTCGCCATCATTTTTGGTAGAGTTCGCGGCTTATCAAAAGTTTTAACGATGTCGCAGACTCTATGGAAGTTTATGGAATACCGGAACGAATTATCACTGTTTACAGCACAAGCTGAGTAACAGGTGCTTACACAGTCGGAGCGCGCCGGTGTCAATACGTCCGCGAATTGATCTTTGGGATTGCGTGGCTGATACTTTCCCGAAAGTCTGATGTTATGTCTCCACTCTCATATATTCTACACATCAACCAGAATGGTCATTTGCTTGCCACTTTCCCAAATGATTTCAACAATTCCGAAGTAATGTTATCTATGCCTTCAGCCTTATTTGAACGCAAGTCTTCCAAAGCTCTGTTAAACTCTGACGCCAATACTGGATCCTCTGTGTCGTCCCCTAGACTCCCTTTTCTTCTTCTATCATCAGACAGTTCTTCCCCTTTAGTGCACACCTTCAACCTATCTGCTCTCTTTTCTACGTATGACAGTGGAATCCCTCTTGCACTCCTAATGCTGATGCCTTTGCTTTCAAATTTGACTTTTCTATATGCTGAATAGGTCTCTCTGACGACCATTTCTTTTTTGAACTACTTCACGTCTTTCCTACATAAATTTCGCTTTGGCTTCCCTGCGATTCCTATTTATTTCATTCCTAAGTGACGTATGTTGCTGTATTCCTGTCTTTTCCTGGACATTTTTATGCTTTCTCCTTGCATTGTTCAAATGAAGTATTTCTTCTGTTACCCAAGATTTTTTTCGTAGTTTCCTTCTATGTACCTATATTTGTCTGTCCAGCATCTATGGTTGCCAGTTTTGGATATCACCATGCCTCTTCAAATGAGCTGCGTATTGTGTTATTCATTATCACATTATCTACAGCGTTAGAGAACTTCAGTCTCACCTCAGCAGTCGTCTGTAGTTCGGTATCCCGTTCCTTCCACATTAATTCTTCCTGACGATCCTCACAAGTGACTACACTTCATCATTAGTAAATTGTGATCTGTATCTATATCTGCTCCTGAATACGCCCAACAATCCAATATCCTATTTCCGAATCTCTGTCTGGCCGTGATTTAATCAAGCTGCAGCCTTCCCATTCTCCAAGTCTTTTGCTAGTACACCTGCTTGTCTTGTTATTTTTCAACACTGTATTCGCCATGCATGCTGAAATTTATTGCAAAACTCGTGGAGCCTTTTTATTCTCTCTTTCCTACAACCAAATCCATATTCTCCTTAAACTCTATTCCTTCTCCTACTATAGCGTCCCAGGCACTCATGACGGCTAGATTTTCATCTCCTTTTATTTTCTCTGACTATTCATCATCTGTTTGTGACGTCAGCATACATACCTCAACGTTTGCTGATGATGTTGGTGTACTGTCGATTCTGATGAGACTTATTTAATACCAGAACCGATCACTGCAACTCACCCCCTGTCCTACCTGCCTGTTCGTCATGAACCTTCTCCTGTTGCGTTATTTTTTGCTGTCTACGGTCAACGTGGACTGAACTTTTGCGTTTTCTTTTTCAGATTTTGTGGCTTCCCTAGTCTAGTATCATAACCACTACAGCACTGTGACTGTGCTACTCAGCTCCTTCTGCGACATTGCTCCCTCCTTAAGAGAACAGCGTCTCGGTGTTACGTCCTCCTAGCCGGGGAACGAATCATCGGTCCTGCATACTCCGACTCCCGATGACCGATGTTCGCCCTGGCGGTGATCTTCTTAGAACTTCCTTTGCCGCTACGGCCTTCGTCACTTTTCCGCTTGTTGCCTGTCGCTGGAGCTTCGAATTTACCCTGGGTTGCAGGATCCTCATAGGGATTCATTCGAAGGACGTGGACCGTATCTCTGGTCTTTCGTCGTCTTGTGTCGGAGTCGAAATCTTCAACTTCGTAAGCAACATCAGACAACTGCTTTACAACCTTGTAAGGTCCAATGTAGTGCTTGAGGGGCTTCTCAGAGAGACCAACCTTCCGAACAGGAGTGAAGATCCAGAAGTGGTCACCAGGCTGGTAGACAACAGGGCGGTGGCTCGCATCATACCTTCGGTGATCGTTTTGTTGAGCCTGCAGCATGCGGAGTCGATCTAACACCTCCGGCCTATTCTTACCCCCGGACCCGCATATATAAATGACCTAGTAGATAGTGCCGGAAGTTCCATGCGGCTTTTCGCGGAAGATGCTGTAGTATACAGAGAAGTTGCAGCATTAGAAAATTGTAGCGAAATGCAGGAAGATCTGCAGCGGATAGGCACTTGGTGCAGGGAGTGGCAACTGACCCTTAACATAGACAAATGTAATGTATTGCGAATACATAGAAAGAAGGATCCTTTATTGTATGATTATATGATAGCGGAACAAACACTGGTAGCAGTTACTTCTGTAAAATATCTGGGAATATGCGTGCGGAACGATTTGAAGTGGAATGATCATGTAAAATTAATTGTTGGTAAGGCGGGTGCCAGGTTGAGATTCATTGGGAGAGTCCTTAGAAAATGTAGTCCATCAAGAAAGGAGGTGGCTAACAAAACACTCGTTCGACCTATACTTGAGTATTGCTCATCAGTGTGGGATCCGTACCAGATCGGGTTGACGGAGGAGATAGAGAAGATCCAAAGAAGAGCGGCGCGTTTCGTCACAGGGTTATGTGGTAACCGTGATAGCGTTACGGAGATGTTTAGTAAACTCAAGTGGCAGACTCTGCAAGAGAGGCGCTCTGCATCGCGGTGTAGCTTGCTGTCCAGGTTTCGAGAGGGTGCGTTTCTGGATGAGGTATCGAATATATTGCTTCCCCCTACTTATACCCCCCGCGGAGATCACGAATGTAAAATTAGAGAGATTCGAGCGCGTACGGAGGCTTTCAGACAGTCGTTCTTCCCGTGAACCATACGCGACTGGAACAGAAAAGGGAGGTATGACTGTGGCACGTAAAGTGCCCTCCGCCACACACCGTTGGGTGGCTTGCGGAGTATAAATGTAGATGTAGAGGCTCGTAATTTGTCTTGAAGTTCCTGAAGTCAGTACAAAACTGCGGAAAGAGTAATCCCCTGACATTTAGTACTAGTATTGTTGTATATGTATGTGTCATAGCGTTCATCGACTGCACAAGTGACTTTGCGTTTCTTTCGTTCGAATTGGTTAAGTGCGGTTTGTACGCCGTTCTTGCACGAAATCTGTCTGACCGGATCTATGCATTGCATTTTAGGAGATTACAAGAAGCTTCGTCTTACGTCAGCTACGAATTTCTCTATAGTATTACTTATTAATCACATCTCCTCTACATGTATACTTGAAGTAAAGTTCGTAATTTTCTGACTTCATTTTCTGTATAATTTCCTGAATCCGTTTAGCTAGGTCGAAGGAAGTTTTAGATCAGTAATGTTCATTTTACTTCCAATTCAGAGGGTCCAGTCAGGTACATCTCCCTCTGACTGTCACGAGCAGTTCTACATCTTTCGAATGGTTTTTCTTTTACAATTTTACGAGTTCCATTTTGGGGTGTTTTTCACACACTGTGTAAATATTAGTTCTATTTATATAACTCACGTTCAGATTTTACGAAGCGGAACCGGCTTTGCACACTGCTGAACTTCAAGCGTTTTCTCCTTTCTTCATTTAATCAAAAAGTTTCAGCCTTTTCTTTGACAATGAAGGCTATTATTGTACTTTTTCCTTTGGGCTAGGAAGGTATTGCTGTTTTGTTCTGAACTGGATTGACATGAGCGCAACGATCATCATTCGACCCACAATTCACGGAATCGTCAGGGTTATTTCCTTCTTCTTTTAATGTTGATACAATTTCTAACGAAATTGTACAATTTCTAACGAAATGTCGAAATTATTCGAATCACAAGAAATTAAGTAATAAATAACAAATATGCAGTTATTCAGGAGAAGTCGATGATTTCGATTGCATATGACAATTTGATTTCACATTACTGTGAAACTCTGGGACCTGCACAGTGACAAATGCTATTAGCCAGCATATAAGAAGAAAACACAAAGAAAATTAATTCAGTTTTACCTCTATTATTAACACTTAGCGATACTGCAGAAGCAACTGCTAATTATTATCGATATTAAATGTTGCAAATTCAAGCGGACATTAACTACATTAGCCGAGCGGTCTAAGGCGCTACAGTCATGGACTGTACGGCTGGTCCCGACGGAGGTTCGAGTCCTCCCTTGGGCATGGGTGTGTGTGTGTGTTTGTCCTTAGGATAATTTAGGTTACGTAGTGTGTAAGCTTAGGGACTGATGACCTTAGCAGTTAAGTCCCATAAGGTTTCACACACATTTGAACATTTTGAACATTAACTACAAACAATTGTGTCAGGGAACCTATCAGCGGAAACTGAAAGTCACTTTACATATTATGATCGCGTATTGCCGTGTTATCTGTTTACCAATTTGCCGTCAACCAGGGCTATGCCCCCGCCTTCTTGCGAGTGCGCTGTCTACCAAAGGTACAGCAGGGGTGTACAACCTTCCAGGCACCTGGCGAAGTACAAATTTGTCAATTTTTAACTTTTAAAAAAATACTTGCAGTGAATCTTAACAGCTAAAATTTTGACGTTGTGTTTCTTTCAGTGTATTCTTCACGTGTAAAAAAAATTTCAGGACTGATTGAGACGAGTCGGATTAGACAATTTCCTTGATATTAATAATGAAAATGGTGAAATGGAAGGTTTAAAAGAGTAGTAAAGCGATTCGCGACAGCGGAAGTAGTACGGGAAACGAAAATTCAGGAAAGAGTGTCATAACTGTGCTAAGACCACTTCATGCCCTTGCAAGGACCAAGGCGTGACACAAGAGATTCAATGACCGACGGATACGATTGGCCTATTTCGCACGAACTGGGGCGCCAAATCGCATTACCGATACCAATGCCCAACAGGTTTCTTGAAGACCTGCCAGTTACAGTGGCAGCCGTTGCTGCAGGGGCCAGACCTGAACGTTGGAATTGCAACGGTCATACAGTGCTCTGCGTGCACTTATGCCATCCTTCGACGAGTTTCCTTTCGCGACACTTCTTCCACTGTAAGGAAACGCACAACACCCCTCTTCTATTTTGGAGCCTCTGTTTCTAGCACTACTGCGTGCAGTGGAAGCCCAAAGCATGCACATGCTTGCTCTATCATCACTTGGGTATGTGCCCAAATCCTTCTAACGGCGAGTTTTGGGTCTCAGTGCCTTTATAAGGAGCACAGCTTCTTCTGCAGGCTATGACTTCTGTGGTTTTCACTTTGCAGCCTCCGGTATGTTTATTTTTGAATGCACCTTACAACGTTCCACGTGTGTTTCAGATCGACACCAGAGAAGACCATCCGAAGAAAAGCTACAAGAACTGGATCTATGTGAATGTCTGAAGCAACGACACAGGGGGCTAGTACTTGACGGAAGAACCTAAGTCAGCGATTCCTGCAAAGAAGGTCTCGCGCACGGACACATCATTCTTCAGCGAACTCTCGAAGAAGGCAGCAAGCAAGACCAGTTGCCGTACATTTGTGCGAAACCAGAGATTCAGTCCGGTAGAAAATCCGAGAAGTATTTAAATTTGTATTGGCGTGTAATTTTATTAGCATCTTTCCGCTGGGAATCGGAGAAGATTATAGACATCTCTGACAATGGGAAAACATTAAATTTCACGCTAGTACTAGTGTTCATCGTGATGGTTTAGCGGTCTCTGTTTTGTGAATTCAGCAGCGTCGAAGTAGCAAGTTAGTGTTGACAAGACATTTGCTGTGTTATTTTCTAACAAGCTTGTAAACCTAATCTAAGGCGATGCAGTCATGGACTGTGCGGCTGATCCCGGCGGAGGTTCGAGTCCTCCCTCGGGCATGGGTGTGTGTGTTTGTCCTTAGGATAATTTAGGTCAAGTAGTGTGTAAGCTCAGGGACTGATGACCTTAGCAGTCAACTCCCATAAGATTTCACACACATTTGAACATTATTTTTTTTGTAAACCTAAAGCAGTACATCCACATTCTAGTTTGAAACTGGTCATTGTGAGGAACAGGTTAGCTTTGCACACTTAAGGTGTGTTGCAGCACCGCCTACCACCAGAAATAACAGTAAGTTAACTGCAGTGTTGTGTACTCGAGTCTATGACTGTGACTATTACCTGAAAACTGCACATCAGAAGGAAATGTAGTGTGGATTCCGGTTCAGTTTGTAATCAGGCAACCGGTGTTCGAATTGTTTGAAAGGTGGCAAGGGTCGTAATGGTGTAGCCTGCATGAATGACAACTGAGGAGAGGTTATCATTCCGAGTCTTCCGGTGCAGCTGATGTGTTGAAAACGGCTGGAGCATCTCCATAAATCTGCCACTACCAGTAGTACAGCAACACACGCTTATAAAAAGTTACAATCCCTTGGAAATCACTTGCAAATAACGTAGGATGCAAGAAAGATTTTTCAATGAATCATCTGTTAAAATAAATTCATGTCTCGTAAAGATATAAAAGAAATATAGAATGAACTAATGAATCATCTGCTGAAAATAAGACCCACACATGTTCAAAACGACAAGAAAGCGTCTATTCTCTTAGTGAAAGACGTTGCTGTGAAAGGACACAGGTCACTGCATCGACACGTGCTCGCAACGTTTACAAACACTTTGTTCGACGTATTTAGCAAGACAAAAATTCTCTTTTTTGGAAATTGGAAATTTGGGGTAAGATCCTATGGGACCAAACTGCTGAGGTCATCGGCCCCTAAGCTTACACACTACTTAATCTGACCTGAACTAAGGACAACACACACTCCCATGACCGAGGGAAGACTCGAACCTCCGAAAGGGGGAGCCGCGCGAACCGTGACAAGGCGCCTGAGACCAAGCGGATACCCCACACGGCTCTCTTTTTTGTTTTTTTTTTTTCTGGGTAAGTGTATCGTTTAATATATAATAATATGATGAAGTGATATTTCTGAAATTTTAACATGTGCAAGGCACAAGGCTTTAAATGATGAAACTTGTGGAAGTCTTATTTAAGGAAATGGAACACTAAGGTTAGTTGGCTAAAAGCAGCAAGCTCATGATTTACTAATGTTGCAAAGCATTTTGATGTTTTTTGTGTGGCCTTCAGTCCGAAGACTGTTTTGATGCAGCTCTCCACGCTACTCTACCCTATGCAAGGCTCTTCATCTCCGAATAACTATTGCAATCTACATCTATTTGAACCTGCTTACTGAATTCGTCTTTAGTCTCCTGGTCTCCCTCTACAATTTTCACATTCGCATCCTCTCCCCCTCCCCCCTCCCACACACATTTCCCTCCAATACTAAACTAATTTTACCTTGTTGTCTCAGAATGTGTCCTATCAGCCGATTCCTTCTTTTAGTCACGTTATGTCACAAATTTCTTTCCTCTCCAAATCAGTTCAGTACGTTCTCCTTAGTTACGCAATCTACCCATCTAATCTTCGCAAGTATTCTGCAGCAGCATATTTCAAAGGCTTCCAAACTCTTTTTGCGTGGACCGATTATTGTCTACTTTCCACTTCTGCTTAAGGCTACACTCCAGACAAATACCTTGAGGAAAGTCTTTTTAACTCTTCAAGATCTATTAGATGTTAACAATTTTCTTTTCTTCAGAAACACTTTTCTTACCAGTCCTAGTTTACGTGTTGTATCAGTTATATCAGTTATCTTACACCACCCCCCCCCCCCCCCCCAATAATAAAACTTATTTAGTAATTGCAATGTCTCATTTCGTAATTTGTAAATTTCAACATCGGCTGACTTAATTCGACTGCACTTCATTACCACTGATTTGCATTTCTTGATGTTCAACTTATATCCTGCTTTTAAGACACTGTCCATTACGTTCAACGGCACTCCCAAGTCCTTCGCAGTCTATGGCAAAATTACAGAGTCATCGACAACCTCAAAGTTATTATTTCTTCTTCCTGAACTTTAATTCCTTCTTCAAAATTTTTTTTGGTTTCGTTTACTGCTTGCCCAATGCACATATTGAGTGACATCGTGGATAGGCTACAAACTTATCTCACTCCATTCTCAACTCCAACTCATACCCTGCTAATGTTATAACCGCTGTCTGGTTTCTGTACAAGTTGTACATAACCTTTCGCTTCATGTATTTTACTCCCGCTAGGTACAGAAATTCAAGTGGTGTTCTCCAGTAATCATTGTCAAAGACATTCTCTAAGTCTTCAAAATCTATAAAAGTAAGTTTACTCTTTATAACGGGATGGCAGGGTAACTGGGTGTGGGCGGCAGTTCTCTGCCGAAGTTGGATGGAGTTAGAACTGGGGAAGACAGTTCATGGATACAAGAACTTCTTCATGACTGTTTGTTTATACTCATTGGATTTCGAAGCTACTAGCCTAGATGGCGAGAGAAGCGCCACCCAGTGCGCCGAGGTCCGGCACGGTGCGAGGGAAATATCGCTGAGCCGGTGCCACCACCTCGGCTGCTGCGTGAGGGAAGGCTCTGTTTTCAGGCTTGCCACGCAGCCCCAGCGTAGCTGGTCCGCGGTGAACACGTCACACTGCGCCATACTCAGCAGCGTAGGACAAGGAAGTCCCTCGTTGTTACATCGGTGGGGGCAGGGATGGCGTGACCAACACGTCCTAGTCCCGAGAAGGCGGTGGAGTCACGAGCGACCTTGGGAACTGGCTATAACATATGCACTAATTTATTTACAGGTATTTACACTTCGCTTACCCTGCTTCAGCCACAGTGACAACGGGTTCTTTTCAGCATTCACATTTCTTTCCGACCTCGCTAGCACTTGATTGACACTCGGAATTTTCATTCTGTCCTCTGTCGGATTGTTCCTCGTCAGTGGGTAGCCTTTAGAGCCATTACGAGGGAAGGAGAAGGTATCAGGGAGGCTTCCTCGCACTGTGACCTAACTTGCTCTTATCAACTCCTTCCCGTATCTTCTCCTACAAGTTCACGCTAATAACTTATTACCTGTCACTGACGACTAACAAGAAGAATGGTTGTACAGTGGGCTGAATCCCTCCTTAACCCATAGCACCACCAAGCTTGGATCTGTCAGATGGATGTCTGTAGGGAGGGGGGAAGGGGGGCAAAAATTGCCTCGCATTCTTTTCATTTTTTAACATTTTGTTTGTTTGTTTTTGTTTTGATTATTTAATGAACTAGGAATTTTTTTACCACGTTGCAACACACTTTCCATAGTTATCAGAAACAATGTAACATATACAAATACAATAAATAAAGTAAATAATATGAGAGATATTATTATATTTTTATCACGACTTTTGTATGCATGAGACGTATATTAAAAAATCATAAAAGAACGTACAATAGCAAACCACAAATAAGAAAGCAGAAAATCAAAGTCAGAAATTACACTTGAGTTTCTCCTTCCTACTCACTTTAACTCTCAATTTCACAACATTTGCATCGTGATTGTTTTTGCTGAATGAGTGGAACACACATACTTAGAACACCTGCAACAAACCATAGACACTTTTGTGTGGCCGAGCCGTTCTAGGCGCTACATTCTGGAACCGCGCGACCGCTACGGTCGCAGGTTCGAATCCTGCCTCGGGCATGGATGTTTGTGATGTCCGTAGGTTAGTTAGCTTTAAGTAGCTCTAAGAAAAAAATGGCTCTGAGCACTATGGGACTCAACTGCTGTGGTCATAAGTCCCCTAGAACTTAGAACTACTTAAACCTAACTAACCTAAGGACATCACACACATCCATGCCCGAGGCAGGATTCGAACCTGCGACCGTCGCGGTCGTGCGGTTCCACACTGTAGCGCCTTTAACCGCTCGGCCACTTCGGCCGGCCTAAGTAGCTCTAAGTTCTAGGGGACTGATGACCTCAGAAGTTAAGTCCCATAGTGCTCAGAGCCATTTGAACCATTTGTCATCTTGTCTTTTTCCTTTTTAGAGTTTTTACTCTTCAAACAGATGTGACATCTTCCTCTTGAATAAAATTCATCAGACTGAACAGTTGCAGTAACGCTGGGCAGCATTTTCCCTAGGACACATTCCATTACGGAGATGATAGGCTTTTGTAAGACCATGATATTCTTTGCTCTCTCTTCCACAGCTGGCCTAACGAGCTGTTGACGTAATTCTAGCAGATACAGCCTTCTGACATTATGCTTCTTCTTATTCCAGTTTGAGTTGTTTATCATGAAAATTGTTCCAGCATTGAGACAAGCAATATCTATCAAGGTGAAAAAGAGAGATAATGGCCACCTCGTCCCTCGTTTTACTGAATGATGACGCGTCAATTATTCAATGCTGTTTATGCCCCCTTTGGTTTCATTGTAGTCGAGATTGATGTTTGTCTTTTTTCTCTGTCGGCTCATCCACCTTATTATTGTGTTGTGTGGAAAGAAGTAGGAGATTCTCAGTAGGCTTCAGTTTGGAAGTGTATGAAACCAAGGTAACTGGTGCGTCGCCTGTTTTCGGATCTGTGAATAAGAACTTAGAGGAATATAGCTCTCGACCCTGCGTCTTCTTTAGCTGTTCTGGCATGTGCTTTCTGCTACTCTTCAATGTTCACATCAAAGTTAACTTATCATTGTAAAGCTCCTCGGCTAGGTCTATGGATGTATAATAACGATCTGTTGTTATATTTCCTCCACTTCCTGCCAGGGGATTCACTAGGCGTCTAACAACTGCCTTTGCACTCCGTTCCTCGGCAGGTCGTTCATCCATCCCTGCATAGACCTCCATTTTCAGAGCATGCTGGTTGTGTGCATCTGAGAAGAACCTAATCAATATGCCATACTTCCCAGGCTTGTCTTTATGAAAGACCTTAAAGGGACATCCTCCTCGAAATAGGGAGAGCATTTCATCGATCGTTAGATCTGCACTAGGTATGTAGTATTTCACAAACATTTCGTCAATTTTGTCGAAAACTTCTCGAAGGGGGCAAAACTTATCCTGCTTTCGCCTTTCGGTTCTTGTTTCTTTATCAGCAAATCTAATCAGGGACAGAAGTTCTCCACATCAAATAAGACTCATTGTAGCTATGTAGATATTCTTTTCCAGTACTATCCCCCATAAGCCCTCAAGAGGCGGTCTAGTGTCATTATTTGTGCCCATGAGTATCAAAATATCAATGAAGGCGTACATTTCTTCTATGGTTGTAAGTTTTAAGTTCTAAGTTCTTATTACGAGCTTCTTGGTTTGTATAGTCAACGATAATCTTCATTTCGAAAGTTATAAACTTTTTGAAAGATTCTGGCACACTAGAGGTCAAGCCTTTATGAGTCAAACCTTCACGAAATTTCACTATATTTTGTACTGACCTGCGTACTTGCCTTCGAGGCGCAGTAATATATTCCCTACCGCTTTTTGCTGTAGCGATGATGCTGGAAGCAGCTGCATGCTGTTCATCAGGGGATGAACTCCGTGAACGTGACTCATTTTCAATTGCTGTGTCACTATCGTATGTCACAACTGTATCATCTTCTTCTGGATCACATTCATCACCTTCACTTTCTTCATTTATTACAGCTGACACATCTTCGTCTGTCAGAAACCGCTGATGCTGAAGAAACGTTTTATTAGAACTGCTAGTAATATACAACTGCTCGAACAACAAAGGAGATCTATTTCAAAACAACAATGGTAACACAACACAGCGGCACCAACAATCAGAAACTGCATTTCTTTCTGACATGTTGAGAAATATTTTAATGAGAGAAGTTGTCTCACCGAGGTCTAAGGAGGGGGGGGGGGGGGGGGAAGGCAAAAACTGCCCGCACATAAATTAAATACACTCCTGGAAATGGAAAAAAGAACACATTGACACCGGTGTGTCAGACCCACCATACTTGCTCCGGACACTGCGAGAGGGCTGTACAAGCAATGATCACACGCACGGCACAGCGGACACACCAGGAACCGCGGTGTTGGCCGTCGAATGGTGCTAGCTGCGCAGCATTTGTGCACCGCCGCCGTCAGTGTCAGCCAGTTTGCCCTGGCATACGGAGCTCCATCGCAGTCTTTAACACTGGTAGCATGCCGCGACAGCGTGGACGTGAACCGTATGTGCAGTTGACGGACTTTGAGCGAGGGCGTATAGTGGGCATGCGGGAGGCCGGGTGGACGTACCGCCGAATTGCTCAACACGTGGGGCGTGAGGTCTCCACAGTACATCGATGTTGTCGCCAGTGGTCGGCGGAAGGTGCACGTGCCCGTCGACCTGGGACCGGACCGCAGCGACGCACGGATGCACGCCAAGACCGTAGGATCCTACGCAGTGCCGTAGGGGACCGCACCGCCACTTCCCAGCAAATTAGGGACACTGTTGCTCCTGGGGTATCGGCGAGGACCATTCGCAACCGTCTCCATGAAGCTGGGCTACGGTCCCGCACACCGTTAGGCCGTCTTCCGCTCACGCCCCAACATCGTGCAGCCCGCCTCCAGTGGTGTCGCGACAGGCGTGAATGGAGGGACGAATGGAGACGTGTCGTCTTCAGCGATGAGAGTCGCTTCTGCCTTGGTGCCAATGATGGTCGTATGCGTGTTTGGCGCCGTGCAGGTGAGCGCCACAATCAGGACTGCATACGACCGAGGCACACAGGGCCAACACCCGGCATCATGGTGTGGGGAGCGATCTCCTACACTGGCCGTACACCGCTGGTGATCGTCGAGGGGGCACTGAATAGTGCACGGTACATCCAAACCGTCATCGAACCCATCGTTCTACCATTCCTAGACCGGCAAGGGAACTTGCTGTTCCAACAGGACAATGCACGTCCGCATGTATCCCATGCCACCCAACGTGCTCTAGAAGGTGTAAGTCAACTACCCTGGCCAGCAAGATCTCCGGATCTGTCCCCCATTGAGCATGTTTGGGACTGGATGAAGCGTCGTCTCACGTGGTCTGCACGTCCAGCACGAACGCTGGTCCAACTGAGGCGCCAGGTGGAAATGGCATGGCAAGCCTTTCGACAGGACTACATCCAGCATCTCTACGATCGTCTCCATGGGAGAATAGCAGCCTGCATTGGTGCGAAAGGTGGATATACACTGTACTAGTGCCGACATTGTGCATGCTCTGTTGCCTGTGTCTATGTGCCTGTGGTTCTGTCAGTGTGATCATGTGATGTATCTGACCCCAGGAATGTGTCAATAAAGTTTCCCCTTCCTGGGACAATGAATTCACGGTGTTCTTATTTCAATTTCCAGGAGTGTATAATAGGTAGGTTTAAATAATTCAAAAAAATTATAAAACCAATTCACCACATACTCTAGATATTGTTCTACAACTACCTAAATTATTGCTTTTTCACACTAACAAATACGTATATTACACAAATGAAACAAATACTGCGGACAAATTTTCCCCCTCTCTAGTGGTGCTAGGGTTAACCTATGGGGAGCAAAAGTGACCTACTGTATGTTAGCAGAGTGGTTCGTGCACGGTCTTATTGTTTGGTGACATTGGCCTGTGTGGACTTTGCGGTTTACGCACTGACCTTTTACCCCATTTTTTTTATCTTATCTATTGGGATAACTTCATTTACAGCAGCAGAAGAGCCATGGTAATCTTGCTTTGGTCGTGTTCTCAAGAAATCTGCGGTGTGTCGGTTGCGCTGTTTAGCATGCTCTTAAATGCTATGGTACGATCTCTGGTGACCTATAGAGAAGGAAAGCACGCCATATGACCATGTAAATTAATATAAAGGAAACGATAATGTTGTTCAAACGAAAACATCTTACAGAAACTGTAATTTAATAGAGATTGCCCAATTAAGAGTGAAAATATGGGTACCACACTACGCACATCGATGTATCAATGATAGGAAGGATCAACTGTCTACGACGGAAACAAGTGGCCACTATAACAAGCAGATATATTATCATAAACATTGTCATATGTGTTACCTACTGATATAACAGAATGAACATTTAATAACAGGACAGTAAACACTAACCTTCCCATAAGTGGATGGGCACGCTAAAAGCATAGTTATGAGAATATTTTGCCGATACGACCATTGACTGCATCAGTGGTTACTTGATTACAAATGGTTCAAATGGCTCTAAGCACTATGGGACTTAACATCTGAGGTCAACAGTCCCCTAGACTTAGAAACTACTTAAACCTCACTAACCTACGGACATCACACACATCCATGCCCGAGGCAGGATTCGAATCTGCGACAGTAGCAGGCGCGCGGTTCCGGACTGAAGCGCCTAGAACCGACTTGATTACAGAAACAACACAGAAAAATTGGTACGAACATCAGAAAATACGTTATGAAAGCAACTTACTGGCTGCGAAACGTTAAAACTGTCCAACTGGCTCTTGAAGGGAGAGAAGTAACTTCGCTTCCCCATTGCGTCAGTGACGTCTGTCTCGGTAGCTGTGTGTTCAGCGCGACAGGCTGATAATGAAAGGGATCTCGGTTCGATTCACGGCGGGATTGGAAATTTTCTCCAATCGTGGACTGGGTGTTGTCCTCACGTTTTTATCGTCATAATTGACAAGAAAGGTGTCCAAAATACGCTATAGTTTCGTCTTCCCATTAATGAGATGGCCGAATGGGCACAAGCCAAAAACCTATAAACTGATATATAGATTGCATCAGTGTTTGGACCACTTGCCCACCTCACCAAACTTGCGTAGTGTGAATACGGGTGACGGCGGCCGTACCGGCTGTAGACAGTGAGTTCAGTACTCAGGTGGAGACATCCACCTGTCCCATCAGTCTTCCGCTAACAAGTCTTTACTCAATGACCTTCCTCCAGTTACAAAGCAGCGTGAGAGAATGACTACAACGATCGCGAGGATGGTCATTAATATTCCGAAGTTTGTCTTGCGACAGTTTTATTAATTGCAACAACCTTACTGGTATCCAATTGTCAATAGTAAGCAGTGTCGTCTATGTGAAGCTGGTTCCACATCAGCAGCACCTGGAACCAGCAGCATCTGCAGCACCTGGAACCAGCTTCACATAGACGACACTGCGTACTATTGACAAATGGATGCCAATAAGGCCGTTGTAGTTAATAAAACTGTCGTAAGACATACTTCGGAATATTATATGGTGATCCCGGCGATCGCTGTAGTCATTCTCTGACGCTGCTTTGTAATTGCAGGGAGGTCATGGAGTAAAGACTTGTTATCGGAAGACTGATGGGACAGGTGGATGTCTCCATCTAAGTACTGAACTCAGTGTCTCCAGCCGGTACTGCCGCCGTCACCCGCATTCACACTACGCGAGTTTGGTCAGGTGGGCAAGTGGTCCAAACACTGATGCGAGATACTGAACGATGTCAAACAGAGATTAAAATTTCGACAGACAGACGACAGATAAGAAATGTGTCAGTGGATCATGTGTTCTTATGTATCCGCACTTAACGGATTTTTGAACTGCCTTCGAGGTACTGACATGACGGACGGTAACAGGAGCATTACGACAATATGATACGGTGATCAGCCACATCACCAAAAGATGAGAACGTTTCACAACTTATCCAGTGCTTAACGGTGTCCGACAGGTTCGCATTAATTTGACAAAACATGTGCCCTCATATTTGTACATCGAGGGATGCAGAGCCTTAGTGAAATACGATGGACAGCCAAGGGCCTCTTCTGGATACGGCAGTGAGGGCCATGTTCGATTGGAATGATGCAGAGGAGATTAACCCACTTACCTAGGGGCGACCAACAAGGTACATACGTGAACACTTTTCTTCCGTTGACATACGTGGCGGCGTTTCGGGACACGCCGGCACCGACGCCGAAGCCTTCTATCGATCCGCCTACTCATGAGGTGGCGGCAACGCCATTGCATACAGTCGAAAAGACACCTATCGCAATTACATCCGACGCACTACACCAGTGCCAGCGGCGACAGAAGGAAGACTGGAGCAGATTGTGAATCTAGCAATGCTTGACGTGACACACATCGAGGTGGAGGATGCACACCAGGATAAGCCACTCACTAAACACTCTGACGTACGCATGCATAAGCAGCGTTCTCCGAAAAACCATTAAAAGCGCCGACTCAATCAAGACGGCGTCCATTTCCTGCCATCTGAGGTCAGTGACGATTGTAACGCCTTGGACCACTTGTCGCGAGAGCTGCAACACAATGATGATACCAAGTGTGTTTTTTTCAAATGGTGAGAGGATATAAAGCTTTTCTGATGTCTCTTACGCTATGGATCCTGTACATTCTTCCAGATTCCAGCAGGCTGCTACAGAGACGTTGCGGACAACACCCAAGAATAAGGATCAGTGAGGGGTTGTGGCTCCTTACACTCTCGACTGGGACGACCAAGAGGACGACACCGAAGGGGCTAAACACAAAGTGTTGGGTACGTGATGATGGCGCCCAGCCGCACGGATGGCTGATGATGCTGGAAACACGTTTCTCTGGCGATCGTATGCGGACAAGCAGCTGTTCCTAGTGTTATCGGCAGAGGAGCTGCGAAGATCCGTCAATTGAATCGCACAAATAGGAGTTGCAGCGGGCAGTGTTCTGAATATGAAAATATCGGGGAAAATGCCCATTGGTCGAGGACTGGAGGGGGACCTCGGGGCATTACGAGTGGTGAAAAGGTTGAGATACCTGGGGATTCCATTCATCCGTGATATAAGAAGGACAGCGACGCTGAGTTATAGGTAACTGCTCCAGATGATTCGCGTTTGGATGCGAGATAATTCCTTACGAGTGCTGGACGCAATACAATGCATGCAATGTCAATGAATATGTTACGTCGCAGTTGCCGTATATTGCACAGATATTCCCATTGCCGACGGGAATAGCTGATCAGATGCTAGCGGCCTTCGGATATTTTGTTAGCCAGGGATGATACTGTAAGGTGGCAATAATTTCGCACCTTACAAGCACTCATCTACATACTTTGCCGTGATTTACAAGAGGAATTAGGTATCATTTGATAGGTTGTACATCGAATATTTGAATATTTAAAGAAGACTGGCATTGTCACGTACACCTCGTAAATAGCTGTTAACGCTTACTGCATAAAAGGTGACGGAGTGTCTTTATTATCAAAACTGCGTAATGAATGATTGCCTACACTAGTAGAGGTTGGAACGCCAGTGGAAATGAAACGGCAGGCATAACTCAAGCCCTGGGTGGAAAAGCCCGCACAGGTATGTTGGTCCTGCTTGACACAGGAAGTAACCAAGACGGACGGTCGGGGCACCTGAACGCTGAAGCACAATACAGCGGGTGCCGGCCGACGTTGTAGCGGTGCCCGAAGGATAACCGGATAATACTTCGGAAACTCTGAAACTCTTGGACGCAACAGAGAGTAACGAGGAAGCGTTACCTCAGAAATCACAGGGGTTGGGTTATTTCCGAGGATTTTTACTCTGAGGAGCGTACCACTGCATGTATTCCTAACTAACAGGATAGGTACTTCCTCGCAAACTTTCCGCACTGGACGACGGCGTTCGGAAGAATCTGTGGAGGGGGAGAATATTCCGTGGTTTCGAGAAGATGATTCACCTCCTGCAGTTATGAGGGAAGGGAGCCGAGCTTTGCTGGGAAGCCAGAGGTGGAGAGAAAGAGGTCTTCCATTTTGAGCGCCTGTGTTTGAGAGTCGTTCATTATCAGCTTTTATTGGTACAGACGGAATTGCTGTTTTTGCTCTCAGGAGATTTTATAGTTGGAAGGGTTAGGCACTGTACTGTTGCGAACTTATACGATTCTGGACTTCATCTCCGCGTAGGGAGTCGTCGTTGAGTACACAGCGTTCAGTGATTGAGAACACTACTTTATTTATGTTGAGACTTTTCCTGAACTCCGTCCTAGTGGCTGGTAGTTCGCGTTTCTCGTCTGTAGAACATAGAGAAGAAGACAGTATTATATTATACTAGTCAGAGGACTGTCTTCTGCTGTCCTAGTGTTTCAAAGAGGTTTTTTTTTATTTTGTTGCTCGAGTTCTTCCGTCGTCGCAGACGTGTACGAGAACCATCACTCCGACGCACCGGACGCAGTACGTACGGTGATATAGCTAACTGCTCCAGCTTATTAGGGCTCTAAAGCTAGACAGCTGTGATCACGTGAATTTTATTTCCACTGAGGTTGCACACCACTGCAGATCTTCTTTGAAACTAGGGTCTTCTAATGTTTGGTACGTAGGTGATACAAGTCATTTCGCATTACCTATATTAGATCGTGTAGCCATAAAAAGGGGCAGATTTGAGCAATTGATCAATCATATTAGTTAGGAAATCAATTTGTATCTCTTTATGTCCATCGGACATTGATATATAAACTTTTGTAATATATAAAGGGGTTTTAATCCATAATAAATGTATAAACAGAAACAGCAGTTATCATTTATAGTTACTAGTTCTCTTAATTATTCATTTATGTTGTAATTTATACGTTAAAGAGCAAGAAGGAGGAGATAATATCACCATGAAGAGTTCCTAAGATCTGCTTCAGGGGGTTGTCAGGCAGGGCCAAATATTCATTTTCGCGTTCAGTATTTTACATCGTGCACATTCATTTTACACCTACCTGGAGTAGCATATTGGAATACTCAAGATTCAGTGTGTTACTCTGACCCTCGGCACGTGGGACATTGGACTTGGCCTTACGTATGTCCGCCTTAAGTCTTCGACACTGCTCATGAGGGCGATGCTCGGAATATGTCAATATCTGACGTATACAATAACATCGGCAACACCGATACTTGCCCACATTGCAACATTTCTTGTACTCTGCCATAAGCTGCCGACGTCCAGAGAACCGACGCTGCGAGACATTTGTCGACTCTTGGTGTGGAATGGTGACAGAAAGGTGATGGAGTGTCGATACCCGATGAGAGCCTGGTGTGTTTTTAATATCGTTCCTTGTGAAAAGTGTGTAATAAACTTAAGAAAAGTACATTAAAGGACCCACTCCCGGAACACGGGGAAGAGTGCCAAAAATGGTAGACTAGAGAGGCTTCAAACCCACATTCACTATGGTTGGAATTTTCGTGAGGTTCCTGTCTTATTTTGTAGACGTCCGTTCCCTAGTTCTCGACGTTTATAAGCAAAATATAAATATTGTCACATGACAATAACAAATCACGTAACAGCGGGATCCACTAAACTCCTTACACGTGTCTCCCAACTGCACAGTGCACAACCATGACTGGTCCTGTCAAGTAAATACAGGGCGGCTTCTCGACTGAGTAGACCGAACGGTGTGTACGTCGGTATGCTTTTCGTGCTGGGTGCATCCCATATCCAAGCTGCTGCTGCTGCTCTTGCTCAATCTGTACGGTACTCTTAAAGGCTCCATCCCGATAAAAATTTTTTTCGTAGCCTGGAGCAACGCCTCTCAGAAGCCGTTAATCTTCGTCCACTGGTAAGGGGCAGAGGTCGTCCAAGGACTACTCGTGTTCCACAAACAGAGGATGCGATTCTTGGTTGGTTGGTTGGTTTAGGGATGAAAGGGACCAAACTGCAGAGGCCATCGGTCCCAATGGCTCTGAGCACTATGGGACTTAACATCTAAGGTCATCAGTCCCCTAGAACTTAGAACTACTTAACCTAAGGACAGCACACAACACCCAGCCATCACGAGGCAGAGAAAATCCCTGACCCCGCCGGGAATCGAACCCGGGAACCCGGGCGTGGGAAGCGAGAACGCTACCGCACGACCACGAGATGCGGGCTGCGATTCTTGAAACCATTCACCAACCACCACGGCGAAGTACCCATGACACTGTATGACAGTTCCAGATATCTCAAAGACTGGCTGGTGAAATGTTTCACGATGAAGAACTGCATCCATATCATTACACGTTAACTCATCACCAGCGGCTACGAGACCGCATTCGACGAATACAGTTTTGTGAATGGCTTTTGCACCAAGTGGATGCTAACGAACATTTTATAAATAACGTGATTTGCGCTGACGAATATAGTTTCACTCGAGAAGCGATTTTCAACCTCCACAACAGCCATTATTGGTCGGAACACAACCTACGCATCACTCATGAACGTGGCTTTCAGGTACATTTTGGCATAAACCTGTGGGCAGGAATCGTGGGAGGAGTGTTTCTGGGCTCTTAACTATTGCCTATTGCGCCACTGTATCGTACGTTTCTTTACAATACTTTGTCTGACGCATTAGAAAACGTTCCACTTCGTGTTCAGCGACAACTATGGTTTCAGCATGATTGTGCACATTCACATTTTGGAATGAATGTGCGTAACTATGTAAATTAAGCGTTTTCATGAAGCGGATTGTTCGTGGAGGTCCAATGTTCTGGTCTCTAGATCCCCCGAACCTTAATCCACTAGACTTTTATTTGTGGTGACAATGAAATGAACAGGTTTATACTACTCCACCCCTGGATGTACAGGAACTAATAGCTCGCGTGCATGCCGCTGCGGCTAAGGTAAATGCAAGTGTGTTGCGTTAGGTCCAGCAAAGTACTATCCAGCGAGTGGCGAAGAGTTTCAAAATGGTTGGTTGGTTGGTTTTTGGCGGAAGAGATCAAACAGCGAGGTCATTGGTCTCATCGGATTAGGGAAGGACAGGGAAGGAAATCGGCCGTGCCCTTTCAGAGGAACCATTCCGGCATTTGCCTGGAGCGATTTAGGGAAATCACGGAAAACCTAAATCAGGATGGCCGCACGCGGGATTGAACCGTCGTCCACCCGAATGCGAGTCCAGTGTACTAACCACTGCGCCACCTCGCTCGGTTCAAAATGGAAGATGGTCACTTTGAACATCTTTTCTAAAGTGAACGGATCTCGTATGTGTACGAACTGGCTCTGTGAAGATATCTGGACGTCAGACGTACAAAATGGATTTACTGGCGTAGCATAACGTGCACTCTACTGCACCCTACCTATTTTGTTTATCTCACCTCATTGGATACAAACGATGTTACTGTAAGCTCTATTATTTTCTGTTGACTTTATTTGTGTCATGGACGAAACAAAGTGGTCGTTTACGTCTGTAAGAAATTCATATTATATCTTAATGTTTAAATGAAGGTAACAGTAACAGAAAGAAATACCCGAGATATCACATTGTGGAGGTGCAAACTGTGTACAGTTTGGAGTTTTAACTTAAAAAACGTATTTGCGGCGAACGCGACACGAATATCGGCAAATCTGCACATCCGTACCTACGGCGTTGCCTTTTCTCACTGCGCTAATTGGGTAGCGTAGAGTTCGTGTTTCCTGTTTTCGGCCACGCTGCACGGTGTTACAACGTTGCCGGAGCCTCGTTTTTCAAATAGCATTCGTATTGAAGCTACTGGCAGGACTAGATTTTGCTTGAATGGGATGGTGACCTCAAATTCCAGCATTTGTTCTTCGCCCTATATGCTGAATATGGTGCCGAAACATGTTTCGTTAGCCACTGTGTGCATATAAACGCAATTCAAGGTTTATAAATAAGTGTTGATTAAGATACCTGGGTATGTATTTGTGTGTGTTTTAATATTCTTACTTTCCTTCTGTAGAGGACCGCTGACGACTGGTCTGAGGTTAGACACCTATCTGTCTTAATAAATTTTTAAAATTTGAATAAACACAACGAGGCAGCCGATGTATGCATTATAGTTACCATGAAGTTCCTGGAGGTGTTGTTGAAGGTAGCCTCCACTACGCCCTGTAGGGTATTGATGTAGACCGGGGGTCTCCAAACTACGGCCCACGGCCAACACAGGACCGCGAACACCACCAATCTGGGGCACGGTAATGAGTCAGACATGCATGGTATCCAACCATCTATGAGGTGGAAGCTCCAACAATGCTGTATTCACTCAGGTGTACTGATCGCAATGCTCCTCGCGCCGCGATTGTTGTCACCAGTACTACTGCTTTGGGCTTCCATGACGATGTTGCAAACTCTCTGCAACCATATTAAAAGACAGTTTCTTCGCCGACGAATGGTAACCCTTTACTTTGCAATATCTATTCATGCGTTCCACTTCGGATTTGTCTTCGTTAACTAACACTTATTAAAGATGCCCATAAGGCACTAGCTATGCACGCTTCCAATTTCATTCAGAGGAGGTTTACTATCTATTGGTTACAAAAATCGATTTTTTAAAAATTGCATTTTTGGACCCCCTGAAATGGTTTTTCCGAATACGGAACGGAAATATTTGTTATTCGCTGTTGAACAAAAAAATGCACCTGCCTGAAGTCGGCCTTTATCAGGCACCAGTTTTTTCTTTCGGAGGACGAGTTATTGTACCAGTGCTTGGGAAGAAACACACAAAACTCAAATGAAAGTTTGAACGCGTGTGTTTGGACGTTAGCCCCCAAGCATTTGCATTCTAGTGCGAAGACTGTGGAGATTGCGACTTTCGTGGCAGTGAGCAGCTTCAACGAAGGGTATTCAGCAATTCTGAAGACCATGACAACGATGGACGCTACCCTGGGACTTAATTCGACGCAGTTCGCCAAACATTCGGACGACCACCGGATCCTGAGGAAGATCCCAGCAGAGGGGTCGATACGTCGAACATTTTAGAAGAAACATGAAGCGGCCTAATAACCCAGAAGACTTTAACTTCAATGACTTTTTTTTATCGCGCGGTATGGTAACTTCAAATCTACTGAACCGATTGGCATGATTCTTTGTTTCCGACGAAGCTAACTATATTGTCTGGGAGTTGTACCACTTTTATTCCGATCGATCAACTATAAATATTTTTACTTGGCCGACGAAATCGAAAATTGATGAAAAAACCCTATTTTCTTCAAATGGCCGCCATTTTGTTTCCTATGGTCCAAATAACTTAAGCGAGGTACAGCTCCTAAAGAATATTATATACTTCTCTAACGTCAACTCAATTTAGATTTCAGACGAGCCGGCTGACCTGTGACATACCACGCATGGAGGTCTACATCGAAATTTTGTTTCGTTCCAACGGCACTTCCGTCTTTGCTCTTCGACATTTACGGTCGAAAAAATTCCAGTTTGTAGAGGAAATATCAATAAACATTTTGACCTAACTTGACATTGATATGTATAACACATCCCGAGAAAAAATTCTCAGAGAACATGCTTTTTTCGGGACAAAGATAATAAACCTCCCCTTAACGATAATGCTGTGTGTCTTTTCCAACAAATTTTGAAGCACAGGCATATAGAAATATTTTCATATCATGTTCTTCGAAAATAGGGTGTAATGCACTATAAACAAAAATTTACAATACTGTATTATAAATCCCCGCATGGGGTTGCTAGTCACCCATTGGGCGTCTCCCCAGAAGGCGGACAGGGGAACACTTACCAGATATGACGGGTACGGGGAAATAAAATACCCAGTGTGAACCAAAACTAGCGTGGCTAGGACAAGTCACTAAGTCATAGAGAAGGCAATATTTCTAGGGCTAGACTCCCAAATACAAGGTCTCTGGTCCTCCAGGTTGGGGGTTGAGCAGAGGGCTACCTCTGCCCTCACGGAAAACAAGATTTGGTCAGGATACTCTACACGTGCCTCGGAAACAGGACTGTCTTAATTGGAACAGAACTCGGAAACGAAAACCGGACTTAAGATTTGGAACAAGGAATGTAAGAAGTTTGTTCAGGCCCGAGAGCATTCAAAGTAGTCAGCCAACTAGAAAAATACACACTACAAATTGTAACACTGCAGGAAATCAGATGGTCAGGAACAGCGTCTGTAAGAGCAAGTACAGGAAGTATTCTACATGGAAATTGTAGTGGGTGCCGGCTGGAGTTGCCGAGCGTTTCTATGCGCTACAGTCTGGAACCGCGCAACCGCTACGGTCGCAGGTTCGAATCCTGCCTCGGGCATGGATGTGTGTGATGTCCTTAGGTTAGTTAGGTTTAAGTAGTTCGAGGTTCTAGGGGTCTGATGACCTCAGAAGTTAAGTCCCATAGTGCTCAGAGCCATTTGAACCATTTTTTGGAGATTGTGGTGACCACCGAGAATTTGAAACATGCTTTTATGTTAGTAACACAGTGCTAAACTTGGTAAAAGAATTCAAATCCATAAATAAGAGAATTTCATACTTAACAATTGGTGGACAAAGCTTAGATGTGACCTTTCTCGATACATATGCTCCTTGTGAAGACATAGATGAACTCATGAAAGAAGAATTCAATAGTCAACTTATCTCATATAAGACTCACTGGCAAATCATAGTATCAAACTAATACTTGGGGACTTCAGTGCTATGGTAGGAAGAGAGAAAACATACAGCCCTGTCATTGAAAATGCCAGTTTACATAAAAAAGTAATGAGAATGGTAGCCGTTTGATTACATTCGCTACAGACACCAGTACTAGTAGAGCTATAGGAAACGCAGAAGCCGTCCGCATACAGAGAAGGTGAGACGGACGGACCTACAGCTGCTGCTAGACCATTAATGGCCACTAAAAATACAGAGATACTCCATACTGAGCCCTGGGGGACCCCATTCTACTGGATATGAGCGTAACTATAGGACGCAACAACTTGGACACGGGAAGTACGAAGCGACAGGAAATTATAGATAAAAATCTGGAACAGACCTCGGATACCCCACTCGTATAATGTGGCAAGGATATGATGTCGTCAGGTAGAGTCATATTCATTTCGTAAATCAAAAAAGACGGCAACTAGGTGTTGGCGTCTGGAAAAGGCTGTTCGGATGGGAGACTCGAGGGACACAAGTAGAGCGACCCTGACGGAAGCCGCCCTGGCATGGAGCCAGTAGGCCATATGACTCCAGAACCCAACACAACTGCCAACACACCATACGTTCCAGCAGCTTACAAAGAACGTTGGTGAGGCTGATGGGCCGATAGCTATCCACATCAAGCGGGTTTTTCCGGGTTTGAGCACTGATATGATGGTACTCTTCCGCCAGTGCGATGGAAAAACTCCATCGCAGCAGATCCAGTTGAAGATCACGAGGGGATGTCGCTGGTAGTTAGAGGAGACATGTTTAATCATCTGACAGTGGATCCGATCGGGCCCAAGAGCTGTGTCGTGGCAATGTGCAAGGGCACTGAGGAGCTCCCACTCTGTAAATGGGGCGTTCACTGTGGAGTGTACTGAACGAGAGGACTTTCCCTTCCATCAGCCATTTGAGAGTGCGAAGGGCTGCTGGGGTAATTCTCCGAGGCAGGGGCGCGAGCATAGTGCTCAGCACAGTGCTCGGCAATCGCGTTTGCGTCTGTAGATAATACGCCATTTATGTTAACACCGGGAACACCTGTTGGGGTCTGGTACCCAAAAACTCGTTTGATCTTTTCCCAGACTTGGGAAGGTGACGTGTGGCACCCAATGGTCGAGACATATCTCTCCCAACGCTCCTGCTTCCGTTGTTTGATAAGTTGGCGACCGTGGGCACGGAGCCCTTTAAAGGCTATGAGGTGTTCCAGAGAAGGTTGCTGCTTATGCCGCTGTAGAGCTCGCCAACGCTCCTTAACTACTTCAGCAACTTTCAGCGACCACCAAGGGACTGCCTTTCGCCACGGGTACCCTAAAGAGTTATGAATCGCGTTTTGTGCTTCAGAAACGATTGTTGCTGTCACCTGCTCAACCATCACATCGATATTATCGTGTGGGGGAGACAGCAGAGGTGACAGTTTCTCAGTCCGCCTTGTTTAAAGCCCATCTGGGCATGCGTCCGTGGGCCTGAAGCTGGGGCAGTGACAGGAAGATTGGGAAGTGGTCACTACCACACAAGTCGTCATGTGCTCTCCAGAGGATAGATGGAAGAAATCCTGGGCTGCAAATCGATAAAACAATGGCCGAGTAACTACCATGAGCCACATTGAAATGTGTGACGGCCCCAATATTTAAAAAGCAGAGGTCGAACTGAGAGAGTAAAGTTTCGACATCTCTGCCTAGACCAGTAAGGATGGTGCCACCCCACAAGGGGACATGAGCACTAAAATCTCCCAAAAGCAGGAAAGGTTTAGGGAGCTGATCAATCAGTGCAGTTAATACGTTCAGGGATACTGCACAATCTGGAAGAAGACGTACATGACAGACAGTTATTTTCTGCGTCGTCCTCATTCTGACAGCCACAGCTTCAAGAGGGGTTTGAAGGGGGCATAGTATCACCGCAGAGAAAGTTTAGGACATAAACGCTAACTCCACCTGACATTCTTATAGTCACTATGGATCCTATAGTATCCCTTATAACCGCGGAGGGTAGGGATCCACATTGCCAGGAAACAGGTTTCCTGGAGGGCAATGCAGAAAGCAGGTGTAAAGCTTAACAGTTGCCATAGTTCAGCCAGGTGGTGGTAAAAACCGCCGCAATTTCACTAGAGGATGACATCGCGAGACTGGGAAGGTATGGAACATTCAATGAGGCAGTTTGCGCTTCAGTGTCACCTGCTGCCACCTACGTTTTGCCTATATCCATTGTGTCAGAGGGTCTGGCGAGATGTAGGTCCTCAGCGGATGCCAGAATTTCCAACTCATCCGCAGTTGCAGAGCTTGTAAGTAGTGATGGTGTTGGTGCCACCGAAATTCCCTTGGTCTTGGGGACCTTCTTTTTGGATTTCTCTCACTGCTCCTTGGATTTCCCTGGCTGGGAGGACTTCACTTACTCAGTCTCCGGGACTGAGGATGAGCGTGAAGCCCTACGACTAGCTGCTTTCGGGCTCTTCAGCCACTGGTGGGTGTCATATTTCCCACCAGCAGAAACATGAGAAATGAGTGACCCAAGGGACCCCTCCTAGCGAGAGGAGCCGAAGAACACTTACGCTTTTCTGGCTCAGAAGTGGGGACTGATGTCCCCTATGGTTGGAAGGTTAGGTGTTTCTCCACAAGTAGGTTGTGTGGGGGCAACAGGGAGGGAAGTGCCCCCGCCCCTTCACCATCAAGGGCGCTGGTGTAGTCTTCTGGTTCTGAGAGGCGACAGGAATTTGTGGAACTGATGGGGCGACAACTGGTCTTGTAGTGGCTGCTTAAGAGGTGGTCATAGCCACAGGATGTAGGTGCTCAAATTTCCTCTTAGCCTCAGTGTAGGTCAGTCAGTCCAGGGTCTTATATTCCACGATTTTCCTCTCTTTCTGTAAAATTATGCAGTTGACACAGATGGGAGGCGGGGCACATGGTGTATTGCGATGTGATGGACGTCCACAATCTCGACGTGTGACGCTGGAAGTACAGTGGAAAGACATATGGCCGAACTTCCAGCACTTAAAGTACCTTATCGGAAGAGGGATATATGGCTTGACATCACAGCGGTAGACCATCATCTTGCTCTTCTGGGGCTATGTGTCACCCTCAAAGGCCATGATGAAGCCACCGGTTGCAACCTGATTATCGCTCGGATCTCGATGTCCGCGCCAGACGAAATGAACACCTCGCCACTCTAAATTGGTGCGCAGCTCGTCGCCAGACTTCAAAAGAATGTCCCTGTGGACCCTGGACCATATTTAAGCTCTTATGGGGTGTGATGGTAACAGAAACATCTCCCAACTTTTCACAAGCGAATAATGCCTGTGACTGGGCAAAGGATGCTGTTTTTATCAAGACTGACCCTGAGCGCATTTTTGATACGCCCTCCACCTCCCCAAACGTGTCATCCAAACTAGCCACAAAAAACTGAGGCTTCATGGACAACTCTCGTACATAAGAGGTACTGGCTCGAATAAGCTTCACTGCCATCCTTAGCCTGGTGTTCCTCCTATGGTATAGCCAGGGAGGGGAACGATTTGGGGTGATACTTCTTAGCATTGAAGTTAGACTTTGCCCGCTTAGAGGCTGCTGCCGCTCGGACCACCAGCAAGAGACGACGTACTATGCTTCATGGTGTAGCATCCACCCACATGCCACCCACTCGGACCAGCGGCCCTCCCCATGGGCGCCGCCCAGCCTTAGCAAGGGCCACCTGGCAGGATGGCCATTGCCAGGAGTCCCGATGCCCCAGGGTGACAGGCATCTACTCCTTGGCATACGTGGAGATTTAACGGCGCAGGCATCAGCAGAGCGATTCCTGTGTTGTCAGGGGCTACAACCAACAAGGTACATGGCGGCCCCACCACAGCGGACTGGCTTCCGTGCTATGAGGTGCTAAGGAGTCCATGGTCATCGTCGGCGCAGAAAGCGACACTGCGTAGTGCATGGTGGAAAACGCACGCAGGAAGGTGCCCTCGCCCAAGAGATGAAGAATGTGCTGGACTACAATGCGACGACGAGAAAGTGGGCTACAGATCTCAAGGCACGATGGACACAATGCACTATGTAAGGCGCCCTTCCGCAACTGGCTCGCTCTTCGGAAAATGTTGAAAAATGGCGGTCAAACCCTACAGGGAACCCTCACATAAAGGTCGAAACATGTGAGACTCTTTTTAGTTGCATCTTACGACAGGCAGGAATACCTCAGGCCTATTCTAGACCCCGGACCCGCAGGGGGCACCTAACGGAATCCCCGCTATGTGTTCCTTTTAGGTTAATGAATACTGAGGAGCACAAATTAAAATGTGAGGAAGTAAAGGTCATCTGGCAAAAGATTAGGCAGAAGTTAGCTTGCACATCCAGGACGTCAACAAAACCAATCACACTAGCAGGCTTTTCGCAAGCGTATTGAGCTGTACACCTCAACCCGGAATTGGCTCAAGGCACATGCGTTCCATTACATCCTGACATCAGATATTAAATGCAAGGACGACTTTAGGATGTATCTTCGCAGCGTCACAATCTAACCATGACAGAGAAACATAAGGAGACATATTTCTTTTTTTATATACGTGCAGTTGTGTGACATTCTAACGACCAAGTTTGAATCGCCATTAGTGTTGTATTATGGAACAGTGTGTTTATCCTGTATTTGTTTATTTTACCAGGTTATTTTGGACTATTATGATGATCAGAGAGGTCATAGACAAGTTAATAACATAATAGAAGTAACTCAGTGTGGTACTAAATTATTAAGAATAAAAAAAGTAAGGAAATGGTAGCCAAGATAAGGAATAATTCAGTCCTACTCATTTTATAACGTATACTTCATTCTCACAAATTTTTTAGTGAAGAGGATGAAGTTTATTTGTTTATTTGCCTCTAACATTTGTTTTTAAATTTCTAATTTAAGGTTTACCAGAAGATCAATAAAAAATGCGTCATCTCACGAAAGCCGAAGGAAACAATACATGTGAACCGAACACAGAAATGTTATTTTCGTTTCCAAAGGAGCCAAAGCCGAAAAACAGGTAGCTGAGTCGTCCTCTCGCGAAGAGAGGGAAATCCTGGGTCGAGTTCCGGTCTGCCACAAATTTTCCTATGTTTTCAGTAAATTGTATAGCTGTTGTGGCATTGGATTTGCAATTTGCAAATATTTTACGATATTTAATACGACTACCGATCGTCAGCAGAGTCTGTTCCTTCGGACATGCATGTTTGTCCAAAGGGAGATTGCATCGAACTATACAAACAGTGTCAAACACAGACAATGAACAAATGTATTTTATATCAAAGCTAAGGTAACATCATGAGAAAAGTAATAAGTCTGTCCGTGAGCGGGAATCACACAACTGTACGAACGCTACGTCTACCTCCATATGGGAGAGTCGTGCAGGAGAAGAGCACTGGACCTCGAAAATCTTGGCAAATGGAACGCCTAAAGCTGAAGGGAGTTCGTTACTATTAAGTTTCGACGCTTTCAGGAGTTCAGGAGTTTTCATCGCCCCTGAAATTTGGAAACTAGCAAAATATCAAACATTTGAAGACGAAATTAAATACACTACTGGCCGTTAAAATTGCTACACCAAGAAGAAAAGCAGATGATAAACGGGTATTCATTGGACAAATATATTATACTACAACTGACATGTGATTACATTTTGACGCAATTTCGGTGCATAGATCCTGAGAATTCAGAACCCAGAACAAACAATCTGGCCGTAATAACGGCCTTGATACGCCTGGGCATTGAGTCAAACAGAGCTTGGATGGCGTGTACAGGTACAGCTGCCCATGCAGCTTCAACTCGATACCAAAGTTCATAAAGAGTGACTGTGACGAGCCAGTTGCTCGGCCACCATTGACTAGACGTTTTCAATTGGTGAGAGATTTGGAGAATGTGCTGGCCAGGGCAGCAGTCGAACATTTTTTGTACCCAGAAAGGCCCGTACAGGACCTGCCACATGCGGTCGTGAATTATCCTGCTTAAATGTAGGGTTTCGCAGGGATCGAATGAAGGGTAGAGCCACGGGTCGTAACACATCTGAAATGTAACGTCCACTGTTCAAAGTGCCGTCAATGCGAACAAGAGGTGACCGAGACGTGTAACCAGTGGCACCGCATACCATCACGACGGGTGATACGCCAGTATGGCGATGACGAATACACGATTCCAATGTGCGTTCACCGCGATATCGCCAAACACGGATGCGACCATCATTATACTGTAAACGGAACCTGGATTCATCCGAAAAAATGGCGTTTTGCCATTCGTGCACCCAGGTTCGTCGTTGAGTACACCATCGCAGGCGCTCCTGTCTGTGATGCAGCGTCAAGGGTAACCGCAGCCATGGTCTCCGAGTTGATAGTCCATGCTGCTACAAACGTCGTCGAACTGTTCGTGCAGATGGTTGTTGTCTTGCAAACGTCCCCATCTGTTGACTCAGAGATCGAGACGTGGCTGCACGATCCGCTACAGCCATGCGGATAAGATGCCTGTCATCTCGACTGCTAGTGATACGAGGCCGTTGGGATCCTGCACGGCGTTCCGTATTACCCTCCTGAACCCACCGATTCCATATTCTGCTAACAGTCATTGGATCTCGACCAACGTGAGCAGCAATGTCGCGATACGATAAACCGCAATCGCAATAGGCTGCAATCCGACATTTATCAAAGTCGGAAACGTGATGGTACACATTTCTCCTCGTTACACGAGGCATCAGAACAACGTTTCACCAGGCAACGCCGGTCAACTGCTGTTTGTGTATGAGAAATCGGTTGGAATCTTTCACCATGTCAGCACGTTGTAGGTGTCGTCACCGGCGCCAACCTTGTGTGAATGCTCTGAAAAGCTAATCATTTGCATATCACAGCATCTTCTTCCTGTCGGTTAAATTTCGCGTCTGTAGCACGTCATCTTCGTGGTGTAGCAATTTTAATGGCCAGTAGTGTACATTGAAAGATCATGTCTGATATCTTTTAAAGAACTTATCAAAAAGTTCTTGGATCTACAAGTATCCTGGTACAAGAACGTGCTGTATGACTCAATGACCTTGAAGCTGCACTGTCTGAAACCTCATGTCAGCTATGTTCTAGAGCATCTAGGTGCTGTCAGCGAGAAACGGGGAGAAATATTCCACTAAGGGATTAAAGAAATGGAACGACGGTACGAGGGCCGGTGGGATGTCAGTATGATAGCTGACTTTTGCTGGATGCTGCACAGGGAGTGTCCTCGGGTAGCCCACGAAAGAAAAGTTTTTAAAAGGAGTTTTGAGGAGGAAAAGGAGAAACATTAAGATTTACGCCTTCTCTTAAAGTAATTTTCTAATAAAATTCCGGAATATACGTGATTAGTACTTATTTTCCGAAAATTCATCATTACTTTGTAATGGAGAGAACCGGTGTCATTTCCGAAATTTGCATCACAGAACATTAGGATCATGTAAATAACAATTTTCAAAACAAAAATTTGTGGAACTATGTAATCTATGTGTAAATCTTGCAAATTTTACTTGTGTACCATTGTATTTAGGAATTTTAAAACGATAAGAAAAAAACAAGTATTACATTGATTATGCCACTTGCGTAGATGGATATTCAATTTTCACTGAAGGGAATATCTGAAGCACGAGGACAGCACTGGAATGTATGTAATACGCAATCGTATCGAGTACGTTTCTGCCCGTGAAACATCTGTTTCGGTACAATGTGGAACTAGTTACAGACGCAAGGGATGAAGTTAATGTCACGCGCAAATCATTTGACGAACGTGCTGTAGCTTTCCTCACATGCGGCCAAACCAGTTCAGTGTTCGCCATTGATCCGATTCCCGGGGGACAAAATGTCGAGGTTGGAGCTGGACATATAATCAGATGACAGTTTGTTAAAGCCTGGCAAAAATAGGTCGTTCACTCAATCAGAAGCGAAAACAAGCCGTAAAAGCCGACAATGCAAGAGCTGGATTTGATATACCAATTGTGTGTCACTGAACCAGTGAAAGCCTGTAGTTCCGTGTACTGGTTGTCTAAGCTTGACAATTATTTTTGAAGCACTTATATGAGGTTCATTCAGACAACTATTTTAACCAGCACCTGTATTTTGCTGGAGTGAAAGATTTTATTGCACTAAAATAATAATTAAGTTGTTGTTTGACATACAGTAATAAATAATAATTATAATAATGTGACTGTCTAAAATGTTAAGATAAAATTACTAACAATGGACAGACAGTGGAGAACATAATAAACATGACTGATCGTTAGCAATGAATGTGGTGGTGATTTGGCGATGATTTGTGACGATGTAGATCGGTCCAGTAGCAACGCAGAGTTCTTATTACAGACAAAATACTCCCTTTGGCAGAAAACTTCCAGGACAGGTTGTTTTAAAAATAGAAAATCGCTCTTACGAAGTAAAGATCCTAGCTGCTATCGAAGGAGTCCCCTTGGTTATTTGTACGCAGTTGTCAACATTTCTGGAGGTCTTTGAATCAAACAGGGAAATTTTCTACTGCGATGCTTGTAAGCCCATTTGTTCAGCTCATTGGATGTCTGCGATATCTTGATGGTACTTTCCTTTCAGTGACATTTCCTTTCGTGGAGAGAAGAAAACATACGCAAGGTGAGAAGTCAGGTGAATATGGCGGATGTGGGATGGCAATAATAGAATGTCTAAGTAGTATGGGGTTCAAAAATGGTTCAAATGGCTCTGAGCACTACGGGACTTAACATCTGTGGTCGTCAGTCCCCTAGAACTTAGAACTACTTAACCCTAACTAACCTAAGAACATCACACACATCCATGGCCGAGGCAGGATTCGAACCTGCCACCGTAGCGGTCACGCGCTTCCAGACTGAAGCGCCTAGAACCGCACGGCCACACCGGCCGGCAGTAGTATGGGGTCTTGCATTGTCACGCAGTAAGAACCAGTCCTGAGAATGCAGCAAATCAAAACAGCGACGTCGAACGGCTTGTCGCAATCGCTTCAGAACTTCGTTGTAAGGAGTCTGGTTCACTGTTAGACCTGGGGGAACATACCTATGATGAACTAATCCTTTAGCCGGCCTCTTGTGACCGAGCGGTTCTAGGCGCTTCAGTCTGGAACCGCGCGACCGCTACGGTCGCAGGTTCGAATCCTGCCTCGGGCATGGATGTGTGTGATGTCCTTCGGTTAGTTAGGTTTAAGTAGTTCTAAGTTCTAGGGGACTGATGACCTGAGATGTTAAGTCCCATAGTGCTCAGAGCCATTTGAACCATTCTTGAACTAATCCTGTCCTATCAAGAATGCGATCAACGATGTGTCTGTTCTCGAAGGTTGTCATTTAACTGTTGCGAGGCAGGTCATACAGGGCTCCGCCATTCAGTACTTCGATACTTCATGTGAGAGTCATACGTAGCACCAGCTTTCATTCCTAGCAATTATCATTGGTAGGAATGAAGGATCACGTCTGGCTCTTGCCAGTAGTTCAGCGGAAATTCTTCGTCATTCCTCTTTCTGTTCGTTAGAGTGTGAGGGATGAGTTTTGCAATAAGTTTTCGTTTCCTAAACCTTCACGTAAAACCTTATGACACAAATAAAGATTCAAATTAAGTTGTTCTGATATCGCACGCTCAGTTACCTGACGGTCTTTTTGCAATAACTGCCTTACACGCTACAAGTTTTCATCAACATGCGCTGTAGACGGATGACCACCTCTGGGATCGTGCTGCACTGAATCTCTGCCTTCAAGAAACCTTCTGTGCCACTCCAAAACACGACTTCTTGAAAATACCTCGGCTGAATATGTTAGCTCAATCATTGTCCACGTTTCACTAGGGGTTTTCCAAGCTTAACGCAGAACTTTATGCTCACTCTTTCGTCACAATCAGCATCACTATCCACTATGTCATCGTAACTAATCAGCCAAAAACACAGTGTGTTGCTAAGCACAGCCCTTCCACCTAGTGAGTTTGAGTGGAAACGTGGCAAAGGTCATTTCAAGGACGCACACATACCAGGTAACGTAAAAACAACATTTTTTCGTATTTCATGAATTCTATTCATTTTAAGAAGTCATATCAACAATCATAGCTATAAGAACGCTAGTTGATCCTACAGAAACTAGAAGTATTTGTCCAGAATAAAGTCGTCAGCTTATGCATGAAGTACACTGCCTGACAAAAAAGTGAGCACCTAGAAGGGGACAAGGAAACGACATGATATTTCAGTGTCTGAGAGGGTATGAGATGCTGTTTCAGTGATTAGAAAATCAAGCCACACTTGAAGAGAATTTGGCAGTATAAGCCCACTTTTATGTATGACGTTGCATCCCCTCTGGCCTGGATTTCTGCACTGACTGCGTTTGGAAGGGTGTCATACAAAACCATTGTATCCTCTCCTGAGGCAAGTCGGCGCAGAACTGTTGTAACTGATCTTTGGTATCCTGGCTACTGGCACAGGATGGAGTTAACGTTCGAGCTGGTCCCACACAAGTTCCATCAGAAACAGCTCTGGGAATCTTCGTGGCCACGAGAGTACCTCAACATCACGCAGACGGTTCATAGACACAGTTGCAATGTGTGCACGAGCGCCACTCCATATTCTGCCTTTTGTTTTGTGGTGTTAACGGCAGCATACGCACGCAACGGTAATCCCGTAGTAAGGCTACTATTAGTGTCTGACAAATGGTGGGGGAAGACACATAAGGATGGCAGTGGCAGACGTGAAAGATCACGATGTGCTTGGTCTAAAATACGTCGATGGTTAGACAAGGTCGACGAGTATGCCCGCCGTAACGTTCCCGGGCGGTCCAACATAGGGCCACTGTCACATCCGAATGCAATAACACTGGATATTGCACGATTCGATCAATGGGAGACCCACAATGAGACTTCTTTCAAACTCTTGCAGGTACTGATAACTCTGTTTCACACTAGTACGCAGCATCTTCAAGACCTTCACAGTGATCACTCAACATATGACGCTGTTCATGCCCCTTATGTACCCTACCAGTCACACAAGAATGACATAATTCCGGATATTGCACGATTCGACCAATGGGAGACCCACAATTAGATACGTTTTACTCTGGTGGTTACTCCATCTGTGACAGAGAATTACAACTCTGATCAATTACACATCCGTCGATGTTGTGTGTGTGTGTGTGTGTGTGTGTGTGTGTGTGTGTGTGTGCAATGTTACACTGACATCAGAACATGGCTTCTGAGTCCTTCACTTTCTTTGTCAGACAGTGTATACAATTTGTTCCAGATCACTTTTGATTGTTGGGGGTGGGGGAAGAGTTATTTTAGGGAATGTGTTACTGCCCAACATAGTGCCAGTTATGAATTTTTTTCCTCAGATTTAAAGTACACTGATGAACCAAGACGTTTAGACCACTGCACACCGCGAGATTGAACGCCGTATGGTGCCGTTAGGGGCACATGGCATGGTAAGGAATGTACACTTGTCTGCAAAGCTTAAGGATGAAAGTAACTTTTGCATGATGTGTCACTGCCAAGTAACATAGGTCGATGGAACGTTGACCATAATTTGACAAGTGATAGATGATCGTTGGTGCATGCGGACATCCTGCAATACGTCTCCCCAACGCATTTCACATATTTTCGATGAGATTTAGGTTGGGGGAACGGGCAAGACAGTTCATTCGTCTAATTTCTTCTCATTTTAAGGGCTTCCCCACCTGCACGCTGTACGGAACAATTCCTACTCGCACTTGTCCGGTTTTTATGGGTTACAATGCGCTACCACATCGTAACCCATAAAAACCGGACAAGTGCGAGTAGGAATTGTTCCGTACAAACGTAATAAACATAATTATATACATAGATAGTTCTTCTATAGGTTTTGGTGAGTCCGCGAGTATCAAAATATGTGACATAAGTGGCCGTATCTTTGATTGACTTAGAAGCTTAAAATATTCGCACCGAAAAGGAGCGATAGACCTCAGTATTTGAAATAAATTTCATCTTGAAATCTCTACCTGTTTATGAGGAAACGGGATCTTAACAGACACTCATATCTTTTGACTGTATTGACTTACACCGTCAAGAGACCGTAGACCTTAGTATTTGACATAAATTTCAACTTTCCTGAGGAGAACGGGTCTTAACAGACGGAGAAAAAGACAGACTGACAGCACACTGATTCTATAAGATGTGAAGATTCAGGGAGCTGTGGACTCTACGTGTGTAGGATGCCAAGTTCAGAGTACGGCAGTGTGGCCCGGTGATACGCCCGAGAACATCACTGAGACAGTGATGGCTATAGTGTGTTTATTGTCATGATTTATACAATGCTGGAAGCTTCTACGTGGCTTAGCGAGAGGGGTGGCGCTCTTGGCCAGTACTTACTGACTAACCTAGCCTAGCGGACGTCTACGTCGCTTGAGGTGGTCAGGAACCTCACTGAAGGCAGTGTCGAGCAGGATGCCGACCCAGCGGTCTGTAGGCGTTGCCCGTTCAGCCTATTCGCTAACACCGTGGCTGGCCGTTCTACCAAGGTACCCTCGTAGACTTCGTAGTTAGCCCCCTGGCCAGCTAAAACAGCTCTGCACGGTATGGTGGTAGCCATGCAGAAGTATGCCGTACGCTTCCAATAAGAGACGGCCAAGACATAGGTTACTGTTCACAGGTACAGCCAGTGGGCAGGAAGAATACATCTCTCCTGGAAGGTGTGAGGTTGGTAACTTGCAGGTTATGCTCTGTTAACCCCCAGTGGGTTGTTGGTTGAAGGTGCCCAAGTCAGTGGCAGCAAGCTGGGCAGAAGCTGTATTCCATGGCACTTGAGTGCATCCGAGTGGCTTGATGGTGTCTCATAATTGAAATCATCAGAAGAACGAAAGGCGACATGTCGTGGAGCAGCTGCGATACGGATTCACTGTAAATTGCAAGACTGCCATACTGGATGATGACTTATGACTGATTATTGATGAAAGAATGAATGAGTTTCAGAGGTTCAAGTATTTATACTGGTTAGCTCATGCCTGTGAAGTTAACGAGCTTCATCAGTGAGCTGATTTGATCCCATTTTCTAGGCTTGCCAGTGATCTGTAGCGCACCCTGGTGTTCCAAGTGGCTTTCAGATCTTCGGCTTGGGCTTTTCTGAAACGTCTGTATCTTGTGGAGGCTCTCTTCCACGTGTGTTATATGGTCTTATTTCATGACATTATTGTGTGGTTATTCTGCTGCGGCCTCAGGTGGCGCTCTCAGCTTGAGAGTCGTGAGGCAATGACCCAGTTGCGTGGCCCGCTACTTGCAGTATTGGCAGATTGGGACACTACGTTTGTGCCTGTCTTGGCTCAGCTCTCTGCATGCAGGGGGGAAACCTTAAAAATTATACGTTCACACAGAATTCTAAGCCGCGGTGCAACACTCACCTTCCCTTTAGAAAAAGCGCCCAAATTGTTTCCTAGACTATTTTTGAAACAATATCATTAGACATACACTGAAGAGCCAAAGAAACTGGTACACCTGCCTAATAATGTGTAGGGGCCCCGCGAGCACGTAGAAGTGCGGCAACATGAGGCATGGACTAGACTAACGTTTGAAGTAGTGCTGGAGGAAACTGACACCATGCATCCTGCAGAGCTGTCCATATATCAGTAAGAGTGCGATTGGGTGGAAATTTCATCTGAAACGCACATTACAAGGCATCCCAAATATGCTCAATAATGTTCTTGTCTGGGAAGTTTGGTGGCCTGCGGAAATTTTTAAACTCAGAGGAGTGTACCTGGAGCCACTCTGTAGCAATTCTGGACGTGTGGAGTGTCTCATTGTTCTGCTGGAATTGCCTAAGTCCGTCGGAATGCTCAATGGACATGGAAGGATGCAGGTGATCAGGCAGGATACTTACAGAGTCGTATCTAGACGTATCAGGGGTCCCATATCACACCAACTGCACATGCCACACGCCATTACAGAGCCTCCAACAGCTCGGAAACCCACAACTGCTTCCATTCCTGCGCCCTGACCAACACCCTCATGTACGATCTGGTGTCGGAAGTGGGATCTGAACTCGCCTCTGATCCTTTCTGGAGTGAGATACCGCCGTTAACTCGTGCTAACCTGGTCGAGTACCCAGCGCGATTTTTGGTGCGGCCTGTAGTTGCTTCTGGCTCATGTTAGTCAGCATCCTGTGCCCTTGCTGCGCCGCCCGGTACGGAACATTTCAAGCGCGGTACAAACACGCGCGGGTGCGTGCGTCGGTGCTGTGCTGCGCCGTATCCATTGAGCTGCCTCCTCGCTAGCCGTGGACGGCTGAGTCCTGCCGACACATCGACACCGCCGTCGCGTTGCCCGATGCCGGGGCACATTCCCGTTTGCCGCTCCTGTTGTCACCGTCACGGTCCAGGGCGACGGCACCAGGGTCGTTGCCACTTCACCAGCTGTAGCTGCCAATTTCCTCCGCCTCCGACACCACCTCCACCTCAGCGCCGCCCACATGCTGCCGACGTCGACATTTCCCTTGTTACGCACTGCCACCGCCGTCTTCAAACGAAGTCAAATATTGTTAAGTGACGCTAGCCGACGCCTTTGTAAGCTGTCGCCGAACTGTCACGTGCTGACCTGATGAAGTAGGAGACCTCACCTCCACGGAGCTTGTGTCAGTTCCTCTAATTCATTTGTAAGTTGATTTACTGAAATCATGCCTCCCAAAATGAAATCGAAAAGTAGAGTGCTAAGCTCGTCTAGGAGCCCGCAGTTAAGCCCAAGCGAAGTTTACCAAAGGCAAATAGAGAGACTTAGCATAAAACCAAAGATTAGGAGAGAGAATAACTAAATTGAGAGAAGAAAACAGGGTACCGTTCGCTCAGAAAGACCAGCTGCGGGGTAGAACCACCGCAGTACGACCAGATTTTAGTGAAAAATTGGATACAGGGATACCGATGGGAAAGGAGGATGAGTTTGTAACAAAGAGTAGAGACCTGGAGAAGCAACGTGACGGATTCCAGCAGCAAATCCTTGCCCCTCCGAGAATAGATAAAGAAACGCAGATAGGTCATGAGGAAACAAACCCAACAAAATCAGACTGAACTACTCTAGTGTCTGCTGAGGAGGGCAGGGTCGATAGGTCTGTCCCTCCCATTGCTTGTACACGTTTTAAAGAGGTCAGTAGGCAGAGTTAATTAGTTACGTATTTCATAGATCATTTGAGCGATTCTTTTATCGAAATAACGAGAAACGAGTCAGTTTACAGGATGTGTGTATGTGATTAGTGTTAACATAAATGAACAAATTATTATTTTCAGTCTTACTTCTGTAACTACATACTTTTTTGTACTGACTACCACTTTTTAAGTATAATTTTATCAGTGGAATAGAAGGAGTTGTCCAGGAGCAATGATTTGAAAGTTAAATTTTAAACCTTGGTCGACTACCTATCAGACATTTTATGTTATCGGCCAAATGATCAAATTTTTTTGTTATTGTATATTCTGCTCCTTTCTGAGCCACTGACAGCTTTAACAGTGAGTAATAAAGGTCATTTTTCCTCTAGAGTTGTAAGTATGTACAGGGTGAAATTATTGAACTACTCGTATATGAAATAAAATCGTCATAACTTTTGAACGTTTTGCGTTAGGGCGTTCGAACTGCACGGTTGGACGCTTTTGTGCAATCAGTACTTTCTTTCTAAGCGATGAGTCACCCCGGAAAATTATTTCTTTCATCATTGAGTAGAAATATGCAAAATATGCCAGGAGGTTGATACGCCTGTTTTCAAGATTAGCAATTGTGTGAAGAGCGGAAGTAGATGAATTTAATTGTTTGAGAAGCTCAGTAATATGATACTTATAGTTGAAGTTGTCATCAATATGTACACCCAAAGATTTGAAGTATTCTACCCCAATTACTTACTCCTGCTCATATGCTAAATCAATAATCAGTATGACTTATTTCTTGTACAGAACTGAATGCAGTGTGTTTTTCCAAATTTAGGGACAGTCTATTTTCTGAGAAACACTTAATAATTCCCCGTAAAATATTTTCTATCAATTCTTTCGTTGCTTTCTGTCTAATGGAATTCATTATAACACAAGTACACAAGTATCGTCTGCAGAAAATTCCAGTTTTGCTTGTTGAATGTTGAGAGGAAGGTCATTCACATATATGAGGAATAGGAGTGAACCCAACAATGAAGCCTGTGGGACTCCCTTTGTGAGTTTTCCCCAGTCACTATTTTTTTTTTTTTGCTTTTCCAACATTGCCTGAGCTATTCAGGACAGCTATTTGCTTTCTGTTTGTTAAGCATGATTCAAACCAGGTGTGTGTAAAGCCATCAGTTTCATAAAATTTGAGTTTTTCTAAAGAGAGTAATGTGATCTACACAATCAAACGCCTTGGAAAGATCACAGAAAATACCAGCTAGCGATATACTATTATTTAAGGCTTGTACTATTTGCTGAATGAATGAGTAACATTCTCAGTCGAGCAATCCTTCTGGAATCCTAACTGTGTTATGCTAAGTAAATTGCTTCCACTTAAGTCTGCGGCTTCTCTTGCGTACATTACTTTTTCGAATGGCTTAAACTGTCTTGTCACCTTTCTTATGAAGTGGTTTAATAAATACGGTTTTCAACCTGTTGAGAAAAATTCCCTGTGCCAGTGTCGCACTGCATATATCACTAAGGACATTATTTATTAAGTCAGAACAACTTTTTAGAATTATGTTTTAAATTCCATCAACCCCATTTGAATTTTTGTTTTTTAGAATTTTTACAATTGTATTAATTTCAGTGGAGGCTGTTGGTGATACTTTAAGTTGCTTAAAGTTTTGTGGAATGACATTTTTAATATATTCTCTTGCTTCTTCAGCTGATCGATTTAATCCTATATTTGATTCTAAATTTAAAAAATCATTGTTAAAATTACTTGCAACTTATGAATTATCAGTCACAGCATTGTCATTTAGTTTAATTGTTATGGAATCTTTTACACTGACCGGCTATCCCGTCTGACGATGTCCCATGTCGTTTTAATCTCATTAACGGCATTATTTATTTCTGTCAGGCATGCATAGTTCTGGATATTTTAATCACTTTCCTTAAAACATTACAGTATTTTGTGTAGTGTGCAAGTAATGTCGGATCTTGACTTACTCTGGCTTTTACATAAATTTCCCTGTCTCTCTTACATGAAATTTTTAATTCTCTTAGTTATTCAGGACTTAATTTTTTTAAAATCAATCTTCCAGTTAATTTTTTTTTAGGAAAGCAACTTTCAAATGTTGACAAATTTAATGTGGAATAAATTGAATATGACGTTAGTATCTCTTTCTACAGATATCTCATCCTATATCACCCCTTTTGACTTACTCGTAAAATATTGTATCGTGTTCTCATTAATAAGCGTCGCCGCTTTTTAAAAATCTGCCTCATGGTTGTAAGGTGTGATGCTGTTTATTTCCAGATAGCGAAACAAACCGTTTAAGTGCATTATCAGAGAGAATTACGAACCTTGCGGTGGAGCGGAGAGAAGCGAAACAGGAATCAAAACCGCTGCCCCCATATGTAACCAGCACTTCTCCAGCAGTTGCTTATATCCATTCATGTATGGGAAAACCTGATGAAAATGTTCACTTATTTTTGCAGGGTATCCGTGACATAGGTTTCTTTTGTGATTGGAAAGATTACTTTTTATTATTTGTACCGAAACTTAAAATATAAGGAGATGCGCGCTTATATGTGGAGGCATTGGTGAGAATTCCATAAGGGGGTACCATTATTCGCTGAAAATTTGAACTACAGACGATTTATAGACCCTACAACAAAAACCAGGGTTGTGGGGTTTCTGAATCAATCGAAATTTCCGATTCCATCGTTCGTCAATAGAAATTTGCCATTCCATCTCATTATTTGGCAATGTTTATTCTGATTTCGGTCGGTTAGTACGAAATTCATGGACTTTTTAGAACTCCGCTATACTTTGAAGTATTTATGAAAATATACTCATTTCTAAAATTGTTTATAATATTATTACACATTTTTGTGAACTATTATGTACGATGTGAGCTACTTTCAAGTTTCTTCTCATAGTACGCCCTTTAGGCTTCATTACCAGTAAACACATTACGAAGCTGCAGCCTGTGAGAAGAATGGGGTGGAAGACGTGACAAAACATCACCATGTTCTATCGTGAAGTGAATGACATTGAAATTTCTTGTGTGCTTTCAGTGGCCATCTAGAATCAATACCATCACATTTTGTTTTATTGACCCGGGAAACATTACGAATTTCTTGAACCACATGGTAAAAATCTCAGTGCTCAACCAGTCTGATTCACTGCATTCTGCCCAGCCAGCAGGAGGAGGCTCAATTCTAACTCCTTCTGCATCTTTGTCCCAGTAAAGATCAGGTAAGAAAGCGCTTGGGCTCCGACAGCTCATACGCATATTGCTGCTGTTACGATTTCTCTCCTCTATGATGACGTAAGTATGCCTACACGACTCTTTCTTCGGGAAGCAATTACCTTCGAATGCCGCATTGAGTTGACATATCCCTATTTCTTCACAATTATAAATGCATTTTGCAGACAACTTGTGATTAACAATTCTTACCAAAAGTTCAAAAAACTTGGAAACGTTTGTAAAACTGCATCCTATTGCTCGAGCACGTGAAGTAGCCTCTGGCTTTGTAATACTCGAAGTCCGGACGCCTCGAAGGAAACTAAGTCATCCAGCCTTCATGCTACCATTTTCAATTCCTTATTAAACGGGTGCTTCAATTTGTTTTTCTCTGCCAAATGAAAAGCTAAAGCTCCTTTATTACCAAACCAACCAATCTGCCTTCGGTGTCTACTAAATTCCGACAAGTTATGACTCTTTGTCATTCGAGACAACACTACATAATTTTCCATTTGACTTGTCAATTTGAAAAGTCTCATTTTGAAGTCTATTCTGAACTGCTCCCTGAAGAATTGTTTTAGGATCACTGGGCTGAATACTGGCTTTTATAAGCCCCATTTATTTTTTCACAACAGCTGTCACTGCCTCTTCCACGTTTCCTGTAGACTATCTTTGACGATTAGTTTTGGGTTCGTGCCTCTAACCATCTATGAAAAAATGGTAACTGCCACTAGGAAAATATGTTAACAACCTGACAATATAATAATGTGCCTTAAAAGTGTACCAAAGACTCTAAAATGCCAGTAGATTTGAAGTATTAGCAAAGGGATTAACAGAGAGATTCTCAGACAAACGGGGACCAGTTACTACCGCGATAAGTTGTCCACTTTGAGTCAAAAGCCGGGTGAAGCATTGGAAACGTTTGCATACCACAGTCGCTTAGTGTCGTGCAAAACCTACATCCTTGTCGCTGATGCGACTCGAAAAGGGGTGTCAGAAGGGAAAGTTGAGACCAGGGCAACAGATGGATTTATGCATGGAACTGATCCACAAGTGGGTATTCAAGTGAAGGTGGCCTCCCCCACTTCACTGCAGGAAGCAGTGAGGGTAGCCTGCAGTGGGAAGAGACGTGCCGGTTCGTTCCCACCCCTACGCGGGATAACGAACCGAAACGCGGTATATTTACACAAGGAATCACGATATCCTGCACCATGTGCCAATGTCAGGGGAGGGCCTCCTCACGACTGCAGTTGGCATGCTTGTCATAATACGCTGACATAAGTACTCTCACCCACTCTCTCTGCAGTTCTGCAAAAGGCATACCATAGCCTCATGCCCTTACGCCCTCACACCCCTATGCCTCCATGCTCCCATGGCCCCATGCCACCATGCCCCCATGCTCCCATGCTCTTGTGCGCCTGCGCTCCTTATGCTTCCACTCTGCAGCTATGTTTTCGTTGCTGACTTCAAAAAATTTCGCTTCAGGCCTGGCTCACCAGTCCTCATTTTGGTAACTTTGAACTGAAGCTATATGTCATTCGCCATAGAATATTGGAACAAGTAGATAGCACATTTCTCTATAAACAATTAAAAACCAACATTGGCATATAAAATATAAATAACAAAATAAGAATTCTTATTCATTGAAAATGAGTCGTACATCACTAGCACTTTCCCACAAGCCATGGAAATGTAAATAAGAGCAAATCTAATTTCACTTTCTACTTGCTCCTGTCACCAGCAGATGACTACACTGAAAAATCGATATCACCCTATAAATAATTAAAAAAGGCATTTTCTTAGAACATATAAATATAAAATTAGGAATTCATATTTGTCGAACAAGCATTTTAATTTAAATGCCATCCCACAAACCGAGAAAAAGCAAAATAATAACAAATTTCATTTCCTCCAGTCACCAGCAGAGGACTGCACTGTAAAATCGTGATCATAGTTCGATCTTTTTACCACACCTATAAGTGGCTTGAATAGCAGTTAGAAACGCACCAGATAGTAAACTAATTATTTTCAGGATCTAAGATGTTGCCAATATTATAAATGTCTGCAAAATATAGCAGCAGCGTTTACAGTGCTAGCAGAAGTCAGTGTATGACAAACCCTGTTTGATGTTGCATTGTTGAAAAAAAAAAAAAACCATCTGCAGCGTAAAAGAAAGCACTAGTTAACTTCCACATACACACATGTTCGTCAGATTACTGCCCAAAATACTTCAATATGTACGCCAATGGTAAGTTGCAACGCATTAGCAAAGCAGCCATACTGAACGTAATTACCGACAACACAACCTCAAATAAAACATTTCTAAGACATTAGAAAAAGTACGATGCTTAAATTGCTAGTTGGAATCTATACACGGAAAAACAGTTTGATGCCACAATATTGCAAAGAACTCTGTAATGTAAAAGAAAGCGTGATTAATTTACATATGTACACATATCCGTCAAATTACGGCCAAAATTCTGAAGTATTTGCCCCAATGGTAAATTATAACAATCGACATTTTAAAAATTGGGTCTAAGAATTCCATGTAGTGGAACTGCTCTGACCAGGCTTGGGCCTAAAAATTCGATATCGTAGAACGACCCTGATCAGGCTTATAACTGCAGAAGAACACATGTTAGCAAAGCAGACGAACACAGAAACTGAATTCTACTGCTTACAATACAACTTCAAAGTGTATGTTTCAGTATTTTTAAATAGTTCTCAATCACCAGTTTAGGAGGGACAGATATAATCCATCACTTTATTCACAACAAAAATGTAAACGGAGATATTCATTGCCAGTTACTTCTGTTATTACAAATGAAACAGGCCTACTAAAGGCTATGTAAGTATCCACAGTTTGCAGTCTGAAGGCTCCCTAAAAGCTTGATGGACTACATTTCTCCGATATTATTGTTCACAATATTCTAAAAAGCTACATCAGCACCTTTCACGATTATAAATATGCAAAGTGAGTAAGAGATCTGTGCAGTTTCATTTCCGGAAAAGAAGCCTTGAGAAAAATAAACCTGTAACCTACTACACCACTACAAACACAACACAATTGTCTAATTAGGAAAAGGAAAGAATAGAGTTTTTTATTACCAAAAATATTACTTAGACACTAGAAGAATATGTAGGTTACAACTTGTAAACGCACGACCAAAGACGGTAACTGTGGGAAAAGTGACGTTTCCAAAGACAATGCCAGAGGAGATATTTCGGAGAAAACTACGTACGATAATATATTGCGAGACACCTCGCACTTTTCTGGCACAAATTAAACACTGCCGAATTTAAACTGTCTGTTTAACTCATTAAAATACAAAGCTATCGTAATACAAACAAAATCGCCACGAAAATTTGACTTCTTACGTCTTGCAACAGAAAGAAATATCATAATACGCCTAACGTTTAACACAAGACTTTGTATGACCACCCTCTATTGCCATAAAGGCTACATAAATGGCACAACACGAATTAAAGTGATGCTGTTCCCTATGACGTATGGAAATGTAGTTGTAGAAGTCGTTGTGTTCTAACAAAATCAGTGCATCGCAATCGGAAATTACGTTAGAGATTCTAGTGCCCATGATGTTGCCCCAGGTGAAATATACGCTTAATGTGAAGCCCTCAATCATATCGTCCACGTCCAATAAGCGATGGTTAAACAAAATGGTTCTAAATATGTATTACCAGGTACATCACCTCAACATTGCAGTGTGACAGCATGAGAGTGCCAGTTTGCAGGGCCGAAGCTATCGACTTCGTAATACACGGAAAATAAGGTGATTACTGCGGCAACAGCGGTGCGGAATTACCAATAATTGCCGAAGTGACGTAATTATGTTCCACAACAGAGTAGTTGGAAAGTCATCAAGTACGTACCTAAACAGTCTCTTGCATGGACCAAACACACGATCCCTTCTGTCTCCAGCCAGGTAGTACCATCTTCAGCCACGTGTCTGGCCACTTTCTTAATGCTATAAAGTAGTTATCAATGGCGTTGGCCACTCCTGGGCTTGTGATCTGACATAAACAGGATGAACATCAGTAAAACCGACAAACTATAGCGACGGCTTTGTGACTGACGCAGCGTACTGGAAGCATCAGAATGGTCCGATATTCCTGTCGGGAACAAGCCGATATGGTGTTTGTGTACAGCCAACCAGATGGAAATGATCGAGAGGCAACACGAAAACAAATACCCTCACAGACACCAACCACAAAAAATAACATTTCAAGGTCGATTTTGGCGTTTGTGAGATCATGGGCCCTTTCAGACAGACGTTTAACACAAGAGGCGTCAGACTTTGCATACACCAGATTTGGAGGACCGGGTTCTACATGACATCGAGACGAACCATAGTACAAGTTCGAGGCAAGTGGCCTGCAAACATGGTGTAAGCCAAAATACGATTAAGTGTATGCTGTATGAGAACCGATACTATCCCTATTACCTGCAATCCCACGGAGGCCTCTTTGAACGTCTGTTGTGACGTTGGTGCGATCAGTTCTGTACTGTGTTTTGATACGATTTGTTGTCGTTGCACGCACACCACGTATCCGTCCGTTTCCGGATGTATGTTTATAGGACCTTTTTTCCTCCATTTCCAATCAGGAATCCGTCCCTGTTTTTATCAATGTTCACCCAGTATGATACATGATATATAATTTTTTCTCTACAGTTGGAGGCCACCCACGTTAAACATTCTTATCGACAGTATAACCCTAGGTGTCACTGTATATGAGGGATGTCGCCTCCAACCAAACATTGTACTCCACCATGTAAAAACTTTATAGAACTAACAAAGCAGGCTGGTTTCGCTAAAGTAGATTTATAGTGTAGTTTCGTTTCGAGAGGTAGAATAGGTGTCCTGTGTATGAATTAATGGCCTCATAGCATATTCCGCAAAAAAGTGCTTGTGAGTAATAACGTAACAGGTTAATTTACTGGCAAATTCCGCGAGTTGTGTGACAGAGTACCAAGTAGCCGCCGACAGAATGTACCGCTGACGGCATTGCGGACAATAACGCTTCCGCTGTTTTAATACAGCACTTTTTTCGGGGTATGAGTAGCTTCTTATAGATGTATGCAGATAGAATATAGTAGTTAATGGCCGGTCGAAGTGGCCGTGCGGTTAAAGGCGCTGCAGTCTGGAACCGCAAGACCGCTACGGTCTCAGGTTCGAATCCTGCCTCGGGCATGGATGTTTGTGATGTCCTTAGGTTAGTTAGGTTTAACTAGTTCTACGTTCTAGGGGACTAATGACCTCAGCAGTTGAGTCCCATAGTGCTCAGAGCCATTTAGCCATAGTAGTTAATGGTCTACCTGTACGTCAATAGCCGGCCGATGTGGCCGAGCGGTTCTAGGCGCTTCGGTCTGGAACCGCCGACCGATGTGGCCGAGCGGTTCTAGGCGCTTCGGTCTGGAACCGCGCGACCGCTACGGTCGCAGGTTCGAATCCTGCCTCGGGCATGGATAGTGTGGTGTCCTTAGGTTAGTTAGGTTTAAGAAGTTCTAAGTTCTAGGTGACTGGTGACCTCAGATGTTAAGTCTCATAGTGCTCAGAGCCATTTGTACGCCAATAGATAAACAGCAGATGGGCTTCCGACCCAGTGCTAGGAGAACTGACGGAGTTACAGCATACAAGTGCAGGAGACACATTACCGGATTGTGTGCTCTAATACAATGAGTGGTATCTGCTTAAATTTAGTGATAGAAAATTGTCATCTGTCGTCCAGGTGTGTGTGTGTGTGTGTGTGTGTGTGTGTGTGTGTGTGTGTGTTTGTCTGTGTGTGTTTAGGTGAGTGGGTGAGTGGGTGGGTAGGTGAGTCGGTGTATGTGTATGGAGTTTACAGGTGCTCAGTGCCTAGGTTATCAGCGCCCTTACACATATTAAAAGAAAGGAATGTGAATAAAATGTCAAAAATCGTTGTCACGTAGTGAGGAGAGAACCTAAAATATGACACTCATTTCCAGCCCATTCGCGTTGGTCCACATAATCACTCTATCTCACAGGCTTTGATAAAACTGAGAAGAGTGAAAGGTGCTATACATACGATAAAAACAGAAGTAGAACCACAGAAGAGCTAAAACAAAAGCACAATGAAATGTGACTGGCTGACCACTTAAAAAACATGGGTGTGCCAGACACATTGTTAACACATTAAGAACATGTCCCTGAAATTTTGTAAAACGAATTGAACACTTCAAAAAATCTTAAAACTCTAAGCACCTTTGTTTCAATATCACTCAGAAACAGAGGGCAAGACCTCATAAGTCAGAAGAATGTGGCCAATGAGAAAACGAATAAACAGGACCTCATCCCCTCTTCGGGGCCGAAAGGAGGTATGCCACGGCTGCGTAGTGGGCTTTACTAGATGCAGCTTATTATCAATCACTTCCAGCGACTCATTTTCTCATAGGCATATGACACCGCGCAAAGGCCTTGCCGCAGTTGACACACCAGTTCCCGCGAGATCACCGAAGTTAAGCGCTGTCGGGCGTGGCCAACATTTGCATGGGTGACCATCAAGCCGCCACGCACTGTTGTCGTTTTTCGGGGTGCACTCAGCCTCGTGATGCCAACTGAGGAGCTACTTGACCGAATAGTAGTGGCTCCGGTCACAGAAAACCATCATAACGACCGGGAGAGTGGTGTGCTGACCACATGCCCCTCCTGTCCACATCCTCAGCTGAGGATGACACGGCGGTCGGATGGTCCCGATGGGCCACTTCTGGCCTGAAGACGGAGTGCTTTTTTTTCATATATGACACTGCGCCTCAACAATGAGGTCATTGAGTGCAGGAGGATAACGCACTGAAATAACTGAGGATCGCTACACGCCTCTTTGGCTGCTACATCCGTCATTTTGTTCCGCGCAATACCCATGTGGTACCCAGCAGAAAGACGCCTAGTTCCCCAGCCGCTGTAGTTGAAGGAGTGCATCATGGGTATTGTGGACTGTTTTATCTGCTGCGAACAAACGTTGTAGGGAGAGAAGGGTACTTATAGAATCGGAATAAACAAGGAGTTTAGCACTCAAAACACGTCTCATCTGCTCCAGTGAACGCAAGATCGCATGCATTTCCACGTCGAGGACGGCAGTAAAGTCGTGAGCAGTCGGACCTTGAGGATACGATCAGGGAAAACAACAGAGCCACCAACGGAGTTCCCCTGTTTCGAACCATGTGTAAACACAGCTGTAGAGTTGTGGAGCTCATTTAAAAGAGCATAAAATAAAGTATAAAAAACATATGCAGAAGTGCAGCTTCTGATATACTGCACTAAATCTAAAATTAATCTGGGCCTCTGCAGTAACCAGATTGCCATACGGTTAAAACCATGGATTAGGGGTTGTACTTGCTCCACACCAAGTCGCTCCAGCTCATGCCTCACATGGATCCCGAAATGGCCTTATTGGTCGAGGACGATTAGAGAAAAGGCGTTCCAAAGATAGACGAGCAACAGTATGTTATGCAGGTGAATTTGGAGTTGCGAGGAACTTACATGCCTGACGCACTATGAGGAGGGCTCCCGGATGGTGAGTGGCGGTTACCCAGCCTCAAGACAGAGACTGGGTACGGGGCGAGTTCTGTAAGCACCCGTCAATAATCTTCAGCAAAGAAGGCCTTGCCGACCCATACACTGTGCGTCCATAGTTTAGCCATGAAGGCACAAATGCCCTGTAAAACTTGAGCAGACGCGCACTGTCCGCTAGCCAAGACCTGTGGCTAAGGTACTTTATGATATTCAGTGCCTTCTGGGTTTTGGCTTTAATATCTCTCAGGTATGGCAATGACGACAGTTTGGAGTAAAAATTGAGGCCCAGAAACCTCCCTGAGCCTTAAATTGTAGAACGATGTCCCTCATATGCAAAGCATGTGAATTAAAAATATGATGAGAACGATTAAAATGAACGCAAGCACACTTTTCTGCAGAAAACTTAAAACCCGTCAGTAGAGCGTACTCCTCTAACCTCCACACTGTAATTTACAACTGACGGGTCGCTTTTACAACGCTGGAGGAGGAACAGAAAACAGCACAATTATCCACAAGTAAGGAGCACCATACAGGACTCCTTACTGTAAGCGTGATTCTCTCTGTGGCTATGGCAAGGTGGGTAACACTTAAAACACTGTCCTGAGGAACACCACCCTCCTGCTCAAAACGATCCGACAGCACATCACCGACTCGTGACCTAAAACGTGCTTAGACAAGAAGGACAGTATTAAGATGAGGAGGTGACCACGAAAGCCCCATTCATGGAGCTGCACCGGAATAGTGTGTCTCCAGGTAGTGTCGTACACCTAACTAATATAAAAAAAATGTACCCAGACTATGATGTTTACGTAAGGAAGCCTGCTGAAAAGCCGCCTCTAGTAGTGTCAGGTTGTCGATAGTAGACCAAAATCTCCGGAATCCATACTGAGAGCGGCTAAGGAATTGTCTGGTCTCTAACAACCAGACCAGACGATGGTTAACCATTCGCTCCAGGGTCTTTCCTACACAGCTCGTTAAGGCGACATTCCTGTCACTACTGGGACATGTGCGGTCCTTTTATGGTTAGACTAGAAGTATCAGAATAGTTTCTTTCAAGAGTTGGGTAAATTGGTCTGTCTGCCATATTAAATCAAAACATTGGAAGAGGATTTCCTTTGACGCTGCTGACAATTGTCGAAGCATGCTTAACACGATTTGGTCGTGAGCGGGTGAAGTAGCACGAGTCACAGACATTGCTGATTCCAGCTCCCATATGGAGAAAGGGCAGTTGTAAGACTCAGACTTGTGGGATCTGAAATTCAACTTGTCCCTCGCTGCAGTCGCAAGGTAGTAGCGAAACGCCAGATAGTGGCTGGCATCGGCAGTTATCGCTACAAAATGCTGTGCCATCGTTTGAGCGATGCCTCCGGGCGTTGTTTGGAGAAACACTTGTTTCAGGACTGCTGCTAAGAGCAAATGATTGTGTTTACCAGGAATCCTGCTGATGGCTTCCCATACATTTTCAGAACAAGTGCAACTGTTCGTGGAGTCCAGGAACGCCTGCCACTATCTTTTCTTGTTCTTCTTAATTACACGCCGAGCCTTGGCCCTCGCGACCCGAAGTGCTGTGTGGTTGTCTGCTATTGGGCGACATTTAAACTATCGAAGAGCCACACACGTGTTCAAGATTGCTGAAAGTCACTCACTGGTCTACCAAGTAACAGTATATCTCCTAAGACAACCTGAGGACTTTGGGATGGTTAAGTCAGCGACGTGATGGACCACTCGTGTGATGTGGTCCACCCATTCCTGGATGCTATCACAGTGTTCAAACACAGCTAGCTTGCTGAACGGCGTCCAGTTAGTCCTGCAGACCCTTTTTTCAGCGGCTTTGTTTCAAGTAAACCTCCATTCAGTAGGTGAAGCCACAGTGGGAAGTGGTCACTGGTATGAAGGTCAATTGCTTCCCACTGAGCTGAATCTGCAAGGGCAGGAGACGAGAAAGGGAGGTCAGCGGCTGGGGACGACCCAGTAACAACTGTACTGAGGATGCACAGCTCCTGACGGAGACATCATGAGGTCCTCCAAGACACGACCACTGGGGCAAAAATCGCTCGAGCCTTATAATACGTTACCGGCATTGAAATCACCCAGTAGAAGAAATAGGAGGGGGAATTGTTCAATATGACCTATGAGAGCATCAGTGTCTATCACACACTGTGGAGATAAGTACAGTGAGCAGACAGTGATTTTCTGACACATATGAACTGCAATGGCAACTGATTGTACGTCAGTAACCAAGAGGATAGCAGAGGATCGTGTGTGTTATTGACAGTCATAGCAGCCCCTGCCTTGGCTCTGTCCCCAGTCAGGTCATCCAGGCGGTGCGTCAGTGGCTTTAAAATGTGTGACTAATAAACACAAGCACTAAGGCTATACCTGTGCTAGTTGTTTCACTTCCTCCACATGTGTTCTGAACTCATTAATTCTCCATTTTACGAGCTATCAGGGGAGTAGCACTTTCATCCTGACTTTCTGTCGGCAATGGGAGCCTGCAGCGTGTCGAGGCTCAGTCTTAGAGTGAGCTGAGCACCCCAGTCCGACATCAGGGTCCATCACCTCTGAAGAAAAGTCGAGAGAGGCGTCTGAGTGGATGACGTCGACATCGTCGGACTGTGTACTTCCTATCTCCGTCAGTGGGCGATTTTTCTCCTTCTACTTTCATTTTTTGGTCTGAATAGGCTTTGGGACCACAACTGCGGAAGAGGTAGTGGCAGTGCTGGACTGTAGGCCAGATGGAATCTTTGGAGGGGCAGGGAGCTTCGCAGTGTCGGTAACTACGGCCTTATCTGATATTCTGGGTTGATGCAGCACAAGTGCATTGACAAACGCAGGTACTAGTGCTGACATTAGCAGCCTCCGTTTGTGTACCAGCGCCGGCCGGCGTGGCCGAGCGGTTCTGGGCGCTACAGTCCAGAGCCGCGCGACCGCTACGGTCGCAGGTTCGAATCCTGCCTCGGGCATGGATGTGTGTGATGTCCTTAGGTTAGTTAGGTTTAAGTAGTTCTAAGTTCTAGGGGACTGATGACCATAGCAGTTAAGTCCCATAGTGCTCAGAGCCATTTGAGCCATTTTTTTTTTGTGTAGCAGCATTGCCTTTCTCCGCTAGCTGTGTAAGAACCAAAGCAAAGGAGGTAGCGAACGTTGGGGGGAGCACGACTTTACACATCTTTTTGGCCTCATTATATAGGATACGCTTCGTATCATTTATTCTGCAAGATATACGCTGCAGTCCCTACTCCAGACAGGGTGAGCCCCAGAGTAATGAACACACTTCAAAGGAGACGAACAAGCATCTCCTTGACGGGCGACCTCACCAAATTTGCCACAATTGACTTCTCTCTTACATCCAAGTGTAATATACCGAAAGCGCTGGCATTTGAAACAGCCCTTTGGTTGGGGACATAAGGCTGTATACTTAGACAAAGGAAACCTGTCTTAACGTGCTCATTAAGTTTCGTGCTACTGAATTTCAGGATAAAGGAGTCGGATTTGGCAACACAACCTCTTCATGAAGTTTTGCATATCGATTATACTTTCTGGAGATCACTCACGTTCGTTCTTGGGTATGTCAACTAGATCCCTGCAGGTCAGAACACCTTTGCTGTAGTGCAAGGTGTTGTGCAGTTCAGTTACTATTGCATATTCCCTAAGACATTGAGCTTTTTGGAGGTTAGTTGCTTGCTGGGAATTTGAAGTTTCTACTAGCAATGTCCCGTTGCACAATGCGCAGATTCCCTTTTAAGCCTTTTGTGTGTAAAATGGCGAAACCTTGTCAAAACTACCCTCTTTTCTTTTCAGATCCAAAAATGCATTCTCATAACCAGCACGCGTTCTGTGACTTGCGAAAAAACCTTGAGAAAGAACTCCTGAGTCAGGAGGTCTGGCTACTCGAGCCTGTTTATTAGACTGGGTGCTGGTACCTTCCAGCGGCCCACCTTTCCCGCTGGGAGGAGGAATGGAAAATTTCGAAGGATCCGTCTCAGCCCCTGAGTAGCTAGGGAAATAAAAGTCCACCTACAGAGAACCCTGCACGTCTAGATAACAACTGAAGTGCGACAGGTTCCCAAGAGTTTGTCCGATAACAACTGTTCCACCTCAACAGCCATGTATTTCATCATCGTGCTGCACACCTCGCGACTGAGGGCATTTTATAGAGGTTTGTACCATCCTCACTATCCAGGCGGTCAAGCTAAGATCCACGATCCCTGTGGCACACAAAGTTCCACCACTGCATGGCACAGTGGTCACTGAAGCACGTCCAGAGCTTACGTTGACAGGGGAATGGCGGCGCTTACCAGTCCCCACATCAGGAACCCCGGGGTCGCCAAGCCTGTACACAGCAAGCGACTGCTTGACCAGTGAGAGCGCGTCCGGTTCTCATATTCTGTAAATGATTTGACTGCAGCAGGAAGGAAAACCTTCAGTGGAGTTCATGATCAACAACAAGCCGATACATGATGTTCTCAGACCATGTCATTCACTTTATGAAGCCTACCAGCTTACGTAAGAATAGTAGCATATATCGGTAGCGATGAAAATACTGTTTGCTAATGCGGGTTTCCAAATAAGGTCTCTACCTCATAATTTGAGCGTTGCTGTAGATGACTCAGGCACTCCGTATATATCTTTGTAATAGATACGCATAAATACACTCCTGGAAATGGAAAAAAGGACACATTGACACCGGTGTGTCAGACCCACCATACTTGCTCCGGACACTGCGAGAGGGCTGTACAAGCAATGATCACACGCACGGCACAGCGGACACACCAGGAACCGCGGTGTTGGCCGTCGAATGGCGCTATCTGCGCAGCATTTGTGCACTGCCGCCGTCAGTGTCAGCAAGTTTGCCGTGGCATACGGAGCTCCATCGCAGTCTTTAACACTGGTAGCATGCCGCGACAGCGTGGACGTGAACCGTATGTGCAGTTGACGGACTTTGAGCGAGGGCGTATAGTGGGCATGCGGGAGGCCGGGTGGACGTACCGCCGAATTGCTCAACACGTGGGGCGTGAGGTCTCCACAGTACATTGATGTTGTCGCCAGTGGTCGGCGGAAGGTGCACGTGCCCGTCGACCTGGGACCGGACCGCAGCGACGCACGGATGCACGCCAAGACCGTAGGATCCTACGCAGTGCCGTAGGGGACCGCACCGCCACTTCCCAGCAAATTAGGGACACTGTTGCTCCTGGGGTATCGGCGAGGACCATTCGCAACCGTCTCCATGAAGCTGGGCTACGGTCCCGCACACCGTTAGGCCGTCTTCCGCTCACGCCCCAACATCGTGCAGCCCGCCTCCAGTGGTGTCGCGACAGGCGTGAATGGAGGGACGAATGGAGACGTGTCGTCTTCAGCGATGAGAGTCGATTCTGCCTTGGTGCCAATGATGGTCGTATGCGTGTTTGGCGCCGTGCAGGTGAGCGCCACAATCAGGACTGCATACGACTGAGGCACACAGGGCTAACACCCGGCATCATGGTGTGGGGAGCGATCTCCTACACTGGCCGTACACCACTGGTGATCGTCGAGGGGACACTGAATAGTGCACGGTACATCCAAACCGTCATCGAACCCATCGTTCTACCATTCCTAGACCGGCAAGGGAACTTGCTGTTCCAACAGGACAATGCACGTCCGCATGTATCCCGTGCCACCCAACGTGCTCTAGAAGGTGTAAGTCAACTACCCTGGCCAGCAAGATCTCCGGATCTGTCCCCCATTGAGCATGTTTGGGACTGGATGAAGCGTCGTCTCACGCGGTCTGCACGTCCAGCACGAATGCTGGTCCAACTGAGGCGCCAGGTGGAAATGGCATGGCAAGCCGTTCGACAGGACTACATCCAGCATCTCTACGATCGTCTCCATGGGAGAATAGCAGCCTGCATTGCTGCGAAAGGTGGATATACACTGTACTAGTGCCGACATTGTGCATGCTCTGTTGCCTGTGTCTATGTGCCTGTGGTTCCTGTGGTTCTGTCAGTGTGATCATGTGATGTATCTGACCCCAGGAATGTGTCAATAAAGTTTCCCCTTCCTGGGACAATGAATTCACGGTGTTCTTATTTCAATTTCCAGGAGTGTATATCATAAAACTTGTCGGTTGGGTTATGAACTGCATCCGTGAAACCGGTCACAAAAAAGATATTTATTATGCTTTCCAGTATTTTTCTATCAATTTGTGAACTGTTGAGCGTAATATGTTGAAAATGTAACGAAAGATACACTACACACATGTTGACATCAGCGAGGTACCATAGCCGCAATTATCTCAGCTGTAGTAAGACACTGTGATAAACAGATGCTGACAGATATAGAGTCAGAGTTTTTGGCCAGAACTCTCTTGTCTTACTTCTACCGTGAACGGTATGGTTTCACTCGAGCAAGAGCATAGCTCGCGTGCAAACTGTGGAAGTGCAGTTATCCTGAACAGATCTAACCCAAGAAAGAGCGATTCACATTTTCTGTAGATTTACGTAAAAATAAACAACCTATGCTACGTTCATAAAAAAGCACTCCGTCTTCAGGCCACGACTGGCCTAGCGGGACTATCCGATCGCCGTGTCATCCTCAGTGGAGGATGCGGATAGGAGGGGCGTAGGGTCAGCACACCGCTCTCCCGGTCGTTATGATGGTATTATTGACCGAAGCCGCTACTATTCGGTCGAGTAGCTTCCCAATTGGCATCACGAGGCTGAGTGCACCCCGAGAAATGGCAACAGCGGATGGCGGCCTGGACGCTCATTCATCGAAGTGCTGACAATACCCGACAGCGCTTAATTTCGGTGATCTCACGGGAACTGGTGTATCCACTGCGCCAAGGCCGTTGCCATGCTACGTTCATATGGTAGTAATCTTCTTCTCAGTACTCTGAAGCACTGAGTTGTTTAGATGAACTTTTCAGTTTGAAGTGTCCGTATTTCACCCTTGATTTAATATTTTACTTTACTCCTCGACGTCTGATTGACGTGTCTGAGAACTTTAAGTAACTGTTTCCATCTATCCAGACGAGACTTGATATAATGCCACTTCACCCATTGACCCCTTCTTGAAGATAAAGTTAATCAGTGTCAAAAAGTCCCACGGTTAGTGAAAGCTCCCCATTGTAGGATTCACGACGACAAATCCCAGTTTCACTGATTAAATGTAACCTGAAGGTTGACTTTCAACCCCGACAAGCAGGGTTAATTGAAACGACTATCAGAGAGGTACTGATTCTTCTCTGCCGTAGTGTCTGGCAAACATCTGTCCCCTGAAGATTGCAAGGTTGCGATGCTATATTACAACCACTGGTACAATAACTCCTTACCATCTGCACGCAGCTTCAGCATATAATTTAGACGTCAATCTGTGTCGTTCCCTACTAACCTGTTTCCTCATCCCAGAAGACCACAACAGCCTCCACGACTGCCTTCCTAACAGACAGATGATGGTTCAGATGGCTCTGAGCACTATGGGACTTTAACTGCTGAGGTCATCAGTCCCCTGGAACTTAGAACTACTTAAACCTAACTAACCTAAGGACATCACACACATCCATGCCTGAGGCGGGATTCGAACCTGCGACCGTAGCGGTCCCGCGGTTCCAAACTGTAGCGCCTAGAACCGCTCGGCCACCACGGCCGGCTCCTAACAGACATCCTCATTTACAAAGAAATAGCATTGTTTAGTATAGTTTAAAGGTTTCCACTATTTCTGCCTGTACAACAGATTTGTTGCTAGTGCTATGTTTCCTGTCTCCACTGTTTAATGTTGAAAGCGTTGGTCAAAATGCCATTTAGGAAACTAAACAATCTGAGGACCCCTTCTGTGTTAATCAGAGTGTTAGTAATTCTATGTTGAAAGGTTTTGTGAAGGTCAGCTAATTACTTTTGAAATGTTGGTGCTCTTCAAATTACGAGCTGCATTTACTTACCTACATTATAAAACAGGTTCAATGTCTCCACATACAAATCGTCATCTGTGCAATACGAAGGTTCGTGTACAGTTAATGAAACTGGTGGTCATATTAGAATAACAGCCAAGTAACCACTTTAAAGTTAATGTTAATGATTAGTGCTGTTTTGGGGTCATTCCATGTTGAACTAATTAGTATATTTCCCCCCTTAAGTGGCATAGTGCAATTATTATTTTTCATTACACACTAACGCAATCAGTGTACGTTTGTATGAAGCACTTTGCATTCATTACACTTAACTAGGAAGTAGGTTACCTCACGACTGGCCACATTACTAATGTATGCTAGTCTTGTATCTAACAACTACATAAAGTTATTGTTCAAGTCATTCTTAACTGATCAATTGTTTTACCTTTTGCTATACATTTGCCTGAAATTACTTTTGCCTAATTTAGGCTACCACCATCCTTATTCTGCATGATCACATCATTGTCCTATCGACTACATACTGTTGGATCGACTCCCACTGCGACACCTTTCCCTGCTTTCCTGCTATCAAGAAACGAAATACATTAGCACCAGATCATCGTCAACTTAAAATTCTGGTAAAGGGGTAGCATTATAGGGTCGAATTCCTAGTATTAGTATCCCACTACAGTGTTATACACAGCTTCTGCCTGACAAGGCATTCTTAAGCTTGTACTGTAGATTCATGCATATCATCACGAAGTTGTGGTGCATATTTTGTAACAGAGTGGCTGCGAGAAAGCTACCAGAGTGTATCGAACAGAAAGGGGCGGTACATACCATGGAGAGTAACGTAATGGTAGTCACCGAATAATCACAGAAATGACGACACTGTACATCAAAAGGATCAAGTGGAAGTTAATGAATTCCTGAAAGAGCATATTGTAATGTTGAGCCTATCACAAATATCACAAGAGATGATAGAAGACGTAAATGACGAAGAGTCAGCTCAGGAACGCATGTCCGAGCAGGATAGTGAAATACAACTTGAAAGTAGGATGTGTTGAAATACTTTTTTATTTTTATTTATTTTGCAAAGTTGGCTATTCTCCTGTTGCGTGCATACACAAACTCTGAGTCTGAGATATTATTATCGCGAGAGATAATGAGCGAACAGTTGTTGGAGTGGAATGGAGAGAACTCGCATCAGGAGAGGTCGCAGCCTGCCCTGACCGTGTTACGGCGCTGGAGCAAATTTGGTATTAATCGAGGATTTTTTGGTAATTTCTCTTTTTACTGAACGTAGTTGTTGCTTGCTTGTTCACTGGAGGGATTTTGTCAGATTTTTGTATGCGTACATTAAAGTAATAGTCATGTCTTTGTTGTGACGAGATACGTGATTATTGATCATAGACATTGTGGGATAATTAAATTTTTTGCTAATTAGACTGTCCAAGGAAAAGAAAGGTTTGAGTAAACTTTGTCAGTGTATGAATCTCTAATTTTCAGAGTACAGTAAATTAAATTTTTTTAATGATTTCCTTCATTTTTTTACACTGCTTAACGGATATTGGCTGAACCCTTCCTGATAATTGAATTTCTATAAAAATAAAACAAAGAGATAGTTACATTGGTAGTTATTACCATGCATTACACTCTGCATGGACTGCAGTATTTCATTTGAATTGTTTTAGCACGTTCCTGAGAAAATTCATGCAGCTGCAGCGGAAAGACGAGGTAAGTTGTCTCTTGCGTGCTGGAGCATTGCAGTATGATTCTTAGGAGACGTTAGAGAATATTTTTAGAAATCGCAGTCAGATGCTAGAGAATTGATTTTTCGTGATTTATAGGAAGACTAATTAATTTCTGTTTTGGTTTTCTATCAAAATACTTACATGTTGAACTAAAGATTTTCATTTACATGTTATACGGCTATATGTCAGATTTTATGACAGCGATAATAAAGTTTTTATAGAAAAATATAGATAATGATGATATTATCAAAGGTAGAGCCTTACACATTTGCGTTAGTATTTCACCAGGCTAATAATGGTTCAATTTTTTGATATAAAAGCTTTCACCTGTCGACCTGTCTGCCAGGATTTCCTTTCGCTGGAGGATTTCACAATTAGAGATGCTTCGTCTCGCTATCACATATGCAAAATTTTATGCAGTAGTAGATGGTCAGTAGTTATCGCATACCATTTTTGTTGCTTACGCGCTGCTCCACATTAATTCAAAATTTTTATTTCAGCAATTTTCTAGTTCAGAATTCGTTTCTTTATTTCATAACAGTGGGTTTAACAGTTCTGTTTCGTATTTTTATGTCATTTTGTTTAGTGCTACAACGACAACGAAAACGAGAGCACAGGCAGTAATGGACAAGACTGTAGACGTAGATCCAAACGAAGTTTTGGAATATTTGAGACATAGTGAACGAAAAAAAAGGAAAGTCCAACTTTCAGACTGAGTATGGATGAGTTATTAAAAAGTGTCATTGGAGTCTTTCGTGGTGGCATGCCTGTATAAAATCTTCTCGCTTTTCAAGCCACGCCAGTTCGAATAAAATTCTTGCGCTTTCGGTTATCTCTGCCATCGTCGACGGGAGTAAAACCACCTACTCCCAGGGCTGCTTGTTTTTCGTTTATTGTTATTTCATTTCACTGCCCCCTATGCGCAGGGGAGGGCTATCAGCGGCACAATCCACCGCTCTTCAGCCAAGGGTCATTACAGTTATTAAAAAAGATGAAATGAAACATATATGAAGGCGATAAAATGGGGAACATAAGAACATAATAAGGGGGAGACAATCGGCGTTAAAAATATGCCAACATGGAGACGTTCATTATGCAACACATTTGAAAAACGTCCACATAAAGGTAAAAACATGTTTGACGATGTGCGAAGCACAAAAAATACACCGGAGTCACAAGCACAAGATAAAAGTAGGCCAAAGTATTAAAAAAACGCAACAGAACGACAGAACTTAAAAAAAACACTGCACTAGACAAGCACACACAGTAAAGATTAAAACTGGTTGGAGGGACCTCCAAAGGGAGGGGAGGCCTCAGAGGAGGGAAGAGAAGGGAGAGGATGGGGCAGTGTGGGGAGAGGAGCTGGAGAGGATGGGAGGAAAAACAAGAGTGCAGGTGGCACACCAAGGAGGGGGAAAGCAAGCCAGAAGGAAACACAGAGTCTAGAAAGCAGTTCAGTGGAAAGGTAGGGGGCATAGGAGGGAGAAAAAACTGCCCATGGGAAGGGAAAGGAGGGGAGAGAGAGATCTAGGAAAGGTAGGGTTAGAGCTGGTAGGAGGGGTAGTTATCAGGATGAAACTCATCATCTGGATGGGTAGGCTCTTGAAGTTGCATTAGTAAAGAAGGTGGAGGGTGTCGAGATGGACAGAGTGTGGGACACATCGATAAAGGTGGGGCAACAATTCGGGAGGGGGGAGGGGGAGAGGATAGGAGACGCCAGGGGGTGAGGGGGATCAAGTACGCAG